>NC_064839.1:26136377-26761377 GCF_024166365.1 Elephas maximus indicus
TGAATTGTACGTGTGAAAATGTTGAAATGGCAATGTATATATTTACTAAAAAATTAAAAATCTTCCTTCCTAAGTTCTAGTTCAGAACCTCTTTTTGCTGTTGTTAGGTGCCATTGAGTCAGTTCCAACTCATAGCGACCCTATGTACAACAGAACAAAACACTGCCCAGTCCTGCGTCATGCCTGCAATCGTTGTTGTGCTTGACCTCATTGTTGCAGCCACTGTGTTAATCCATCTCTTTGAGGGTCTTCCTCTTTTTCGTTGACCCTGTACCTTACCAAGCATGAAGTACTTTTCCAGGGACTGATCTCTCTTGACAACATGTCCAAAGTATGTAAGACGTAGTCTGGGCATCCTTATTTCTAAGGAGCATTCTGGTTGTACTTCTTCCAAGACAGATTTGTTCATTCAATATTCAGAATCTCCAACTACAGATTTTTCAAATGAGTCTTTGCCTTAGGCAGTCACCTAAGATTTATCATCAGGTTGTTTATTTGGCCCTGGCTAAGTTGTTTTACCTCTTTTCAACTGAATTTCCTTATCTGTGGTTTTAGGAAGTTGGATGAAATATAATTTGAGCAAAAAATGTTGCTTTAATATATAGTTACAACACCTTGGTTCTCTCAAATTTCTGGGGGGAATTTTATATACCTCTAAATCCCCGAGTTCTGCAGAGTGAAGAACGAGTATAGGAAGTTGTTGTTTGCAACACAACAACATGATGGAGGTTGTGAGGTATACCTGACAGTTGTGTATTTGGTATGAAGTTGCCTCTTTGGCAGAGCCTACAGTTGAATCCACCAGTTCTGAGGTGGCTTAAAGGAGCCATCTAGTAGACCACAGAAAATCTCTACAACATATGAAAAGAGAAGGTCCTGCCTCCAGATACTACAGAGGGCGGCTGGAGCAAGAGTCTGTCCTCTTGCTAATTTGTGGCCTCACATATGGTCAGTCCTGGAGAATGTTCCATGTGCCTTTGAGAAGGATATGTCTTCTGCTGTTGTTGGGTGGAGTGTTCTGTGTATGCCTGTTAGGTCTAGTTGGTTAATAGTGTTGTTCATGTCTTCTATTTTCTTATTGATCATCTGTCTGGTTGTTTTTTCCATTATTGAAAGTGGAATATTGAAGTTTCCAACTATTATTGTAGAGCTCTCTATTTCTCCTTTCCATTATGTCAATTTTTGCATCATGTATTTGGGGCTTTTTTGTTAAGTATGTATATTTATAATTTTTATATCTTCTTGAAACTTTTATCAATATTTTGATCCTTCTTTGTCTCATGTAACTTTTTTTAACTTAAAATCTGTTAACAAAATAGATTTTGTTAATAATATAGCCACCTTGCCCCTCTTCTGGTTACTATTTGTATGGAATGCCTTTTATCCTTTAACTTTCAACCTTTTAGTATTTTTGTGTGGTGCAATGGATCACTTTTGTGTGGCCTTTCTTGCCATGGTCTTGTAACTTCCACCCAAGTGGTTTGAGTGAGACTGTGCAGATAGGGTAATTGTGGCCTACCAGGGGGATTGGTTGGTTTTGCTATCCTGCTGGGCTTGAAGTGGGCCACCCCAGAGGAGGAAAAGAGAGGACCCTATCATCACCAAGGAAGAACAGCCAGGAATGGAGGGCGTGTCCTTTGGACCTGGGATCCCTGCTCTGAGAAGCTCCTGGAACCAGGAGACCAAGAGAGAGCAAGCTGTAACCTGAAGACAGTAAGAAGTGGTGGCAGGAGAAACCCCAGGAGAGACCAGCAGGAGACAAAGCAGTGGGCTTCCTGACTGATGGAGTGAGAAAGCTGACTGCTTAGGGATGCCTCTGGGGATTTATTGGCAGGGGCTAAAAGAGCTTTGTAACACTTGCCTGAGCAGGGCAGAGTCCTAGGGCCAGAGAGAGGTGTGCCTGAGAGCACAGCTGTGGAGAGGCTACCCTGATAGAAGAACTGTATCCTGAGTGTTCCTGAGCCTAAATCGTAGCCTGCTACTTCACTGATAAACTCCATAATTGTGAGTATTGTCTGTGAGTCCTGTGTGGCCAATGCAATGAATAATTGAACCTAGCAGAGAAGCAGAGTGCTTTGGGAGGGGCAGTTGGTGTCAGGGTTAATGAAGATGGCAAAGAGGGGAAGTATGTCTGACCTCTGCCTCATAGAAATCAGCCTTGGGCTGTTGATTTTGATTCTCATCCCCCCTTATGAAGTGAGAGGAGGTCAGACACCACCCTCAGGCCATTTTTACACTTTGGATCTAAAGTGAGTATCTTGTAGACAGCATATATATCATTGCATCATTTTTTAAAATCAGTTCTGCCAGTCTGTACTCGTTAATGAAACAGTTTAATCAATTTACATTTAGGGTAATTACTGATAAGGAAGAACTTATTTCTGTCATTAACTATTTGGGTTTTTGCCATTATTTCATCAAGTATTCTTTCGGCTCTTTGCTCTCATCACCTTCTGGGACTTCCATAATGTGTATGTTGGTCAACTTGATGGTGTCCCACAGGTTCCTTAGGCTCTGTTGACTTTTTTTTTTTTTTTAAATTCTTTCTTCTTTCTACTCTTTAAAATACCCAGTGTCGTTGAGTTGATTCCGACTCATAGTGACCCTATAGGACAGAGTAGAACTGCACCATAGAGTTTCCAAGGAGTGCTTGGCGGATTCTAACTGCCAACCCTTTGGTTAGCAGCTGTAGCACTTAACCACTACACCACCAGGGTTAGACTGGATAATTTCAATTATCCTATCTTCAAGTTCACTGATTCTTTCTTTTGCCTTCTCAAATCGGATATTGAACCCCTGTAGTGAATTTTTTTTTTAATTTCAGTTATCGTACTTTTCATTTCCAGAATTTCTATTTGGTTTCTTTTTATAATTTCTATTTATAGATATACTCATTTTGTTCATACATCATTTTCCTGATTTTCTTTAGTTTTTTGTTCATGGTTTCTTTAGCTCATTGAGTATATTTAAGATACCAACCAAAACCAAACTCATTGCCCTTAAGTCAAATTCTGACTCATAGCAACCTTATAGGACAGCGTAGAAGTGCCCCATGGGGTTTCCAAGACTGTAATCTTTACAGAAGCAGACTGCCATATCTTTCTTCCATGGATTAGGTGTTGGTTTCAAACTGCTGACCTTTTGGTTAGCAGCTAAGTGCTTAATCATGCACCATCAGGGCTCCTTTTATTTAAGACAGTTGATTTAACATCTTTGTCTGTTAAGTCCAATGTCTGGGCTTCCCAAGGGAAGGGTTCTATTAATTAATCTTTTTTCCTTTGATTAGGCCATTCTTTCCTGTTTCTGTGTATTGCTCGTATTCAGCCAAAGTTTTAAGACATTTTCTTGAATGCTAGAAATTAAAAAAACAAACAAACAAAAAAACTCTCCCAGGTTTACAGATTGGCTTTTCGCTGGGGCACTTTTTTAACACTTAGTCAGACTGTTTACATCTCTGTGTCAGCCTTTACCTCCTGCTTGTATTGAGCCAAGAGATCAGTCACTGGTGAAAGCATTGGGTCTTCTTCAGGTCCTTACTCAACATGTGTCCCGTCTTGGGCATGCATGTAGCTTTTTAAATCCCCAGGAAACCCTGGTGGCGCAGTGGTTAAGTGTTACGGCTGCTAACCAAGAGGTCAGCAGTTCAAATCTGCCAGGTGCTCCTTGGAAACTCTATGGGGCAGTTCTACTTTGTTCTGTAGGGTCCCTATGAGTCGGCATCAACTCAATGGCAGTGGGTTTGGTGGGTGGGTTATACATGGGCACTTTTGAATACCTAATTTGCCAAAGAAGCTCTCTTCCCAGCTTTTCCTCCCAGGCTTTGGGAGATCTATTGTATGTGCGAATCATAACCTTTTGTCCCAGGTGGCTGTGGGTTTTTTTTTTTTTTTTTCCATTTGCCTTACTGTGTCTTCAAGTAATGCTTGCCACTCTTCTGCCCTGAGTGAGTTCTGAGTTGGGCAAACAGATACCAGCACCTTGTATCAGTACTTCAGGTAGCCTGCAGACAGGTCATAACAGACATATACAGTGATTTGTGAATGAAGCCTGCTCTGTTCCCTCCAGTACCAAGGATCAGGGTCCCACACTGAGAATGTGGGCTGCCATCTTCAAGACTGACACAGAGCTGAGATGAGAGTAGAGCAAGGGCAAGTAAAAATGTCACAAAACTTCGTCACCATTTTTAAATTACTTTTTCTTGATTCAGTGTTTACTTGCTTGCTGTAAACCTTTGATTTTTTTTTGTAGTTCTGAAAAAGTTGGTTCTAACAGTTTCTGCTTTTTTTTTTTTTGATTTTTCATTAGTGGGATGGGAGTTTGAAGCTCCGCACTCCACCATTTTCCTGACACCACCCACTCCCTAGCTATTCTTGCTTAATCAGTTTTTTCCCATAAGAATTTTGACTCATGTTTTGTAACTTAAAAAAGAGAAACTATTGATGTTTTATTGGGATCATGTAAAATTTATAAATGAACTTAGAAAGGACATAGTCGTGTATTTTAAATGAACTATAATCATATGTGCTAAATTGTCATCCATATAATTCTCATAGACATTTCTTGTTAAATTTACTCTTACGGGTTTTATATTTGTTAATTTTGTAAATTCAGATATTTATATCATCAAATTTTTTAGCTGCTGAATTTGCGTGTGGAAAAGCTATTATTCTAAATATTAAATTTGTACCTTGCTAAGTTACTGAAGTCTCCCATTATTCATAGTGCTTGTTAGGTGACTCTTTTGAGTTCTCTAGGTATAAAACCATATGAGAACTTTACTTCCTCCTTAACAATTTTCTACCTCATATATGTTACAAAACAAAACAAAACCCATTGCCATGGAGTTGATTCTGACTCATAGTGATCCTATAGGATAGAGCAGAACTGCCCCCATAGAGTTTCCAAGGAGCACCTGTTGGATTCAAACTGCCAACCTTTTGGTTAGCAGCCATAGCTCTTAACCACTGCATCACCAGGGTTTCCTCATATGTGTTATTCTTGTTTAATTGCTCCAGTATAATGTCAGTAGTGGTAATGGTGGGCTCTTTTTTTTTTATTATTATTCTGGGCTTTAGAGTGATATATTTATTGTTTAAGCATGCTTGTGTCTTTTGGGTTAATATGTATTTTATCACAATAATGTTTATATTTTGAGAGTTTTTTATTAAAAAAATGGATGTTTAACTGTGACAAATACCTTTTCATTGTCTAAGAAGTAAACAACACTTGGCTATGATGTATTATTCTTTTGATGTGCTACTGAATTCTAATTGCTAATATTTTATTTAAGATACCGGCTTTGATGATCAAATGTGAGATTGTTTTAATTATCTTTTTGGGAAAAACTTTGAAAAGTTCGGTATTAATGTTATTATACTTCATTAAAAGAAATAATTAAGTTTTGCTACTTTTCATGGTCTGTAACAGTTCAAAAAGCACTGAAGTTGTCTTCTCTTTGAAATTTTGACAGAATTATCTTGAAAAAGAGTTTGGGTGTTACAGTGAGCAGAATAATGCCCACCAAAGATGTCTACGACCTAATCCCTAAAAGGAGCCCTGGTGGCATAAAGGTTAAGTGCTCGGCTGCTAACCAAATGGTTGGCGGTTGGAGCCCACAAGCCACTCTGCAGGAAAGGATGTGGCAGTCAGCTTCCATAAAGATTACAGCCTTGGATACCCTGTGGGGCCTTCCTACTCTGTCGTATAGGGTCGCTATGAATCAGAATCGACTCAATGGCAATGGAACTCCCTAAAACCTGTGAATATGTTAGTTTACACTGCAAAAGAGAATTAAGGTTGCTAACAGCTGAACATGGAGCCCTGGTGGTGAAGTGGTTAAGAGTTTGGCTGCTAACCAATAAAGGTCGGCAGTTCTAATCCATCAGCCTCTCCTTGGAAACCCTATGGGGCAGTTCTACTCTGTCCTATAGGGTCGCTGTGAGTCCGAATTGACTCAAGGACAGCGGGTTTGATTTTAATAGTTGACCTTAAGACAAGGGAATTTTTCTGGATTATCTGTGTGGACCCAAAGTAATTAAAAGGGTTTTGAAAATGTAGGAGGGAGGCAGAAGAGTCGGAGAAAGATGTGAAAATGGAAGCAGAATCAGAGATGTGCTTTGTTGCTGGCTTTGAAATGGAAGAAAGGGGCCCCAAGCCAAAGAATGTGGGCAGCCTCTAGAAGCTGGGAAAGGCAAGGGAATGGATTCTCTCCTAGAGAATATAGCCCTGTGACACTCATGTCAGACTTAAGAACTACAAAACTATAAGATCAATCTGTATTGTTTAAAGCCACTAAATTTGTGATAATTTGTTACAGCAGGAATAGGAAACATATATATGTGTGTGTATGTTGTTGTTGTTAGGTGCCTTCAAGAAAATTGCAGCTCATTGCAACCCTATGTACAACAGAATCAAACACTGCCCGGTCCTGTGCCATCCTCACAATCATTGCTGTTTGAGCCCATTGTTATAGTAGCCACTGTGTCAGTCTATCTCCTTGAGGGCCTTCCTTTTTATTAATGGCCCTTTACTTTACCAAGCATGATGTCTGTCTCCAGGGACTGGTCCATCCTGATAACATGTCTAAAGTGCGTGAGGCGAAGCCTTCCCGTCCTTGCTTCTGAGGAGCATTCTGGCTGTACTTCTTCCAAGACAGTTTTGTTTGTTCTTCTGGCAGTCCATGGTATATTCAATATTCTTCACAAAAGCCATTATTCAATGGCATCAATTCTTATTCAGTCTTCCTTATTCGTTGTCCAACATTTGCACGCATATGAAGTGATTAAAAAACACCATTAATTAGTGTGTGTGTGTAAATATGTATACATATATATGTATACATATATATAGATATTATTAGTATGTGTAGATATTATGTGCATAGATATAGATAGGTAGGTAGGTAGGTAGATGATAGGTAGATGGATGGATGGATGGATGGATGAGTGGATGGATGGATGGATGGATAGTTGGATGGATAGATAGATAGATAGATAGATAGATAGATAGATAGATAGATAGATAGATAGATAGATAGATAGATAGATAGATAGATAGATAGATGATGTGAATTTGTACTATTATCTCCAACTCTAATCTGGCATTGGAGAATTCATTCTACCCTTCTTATCTTGCTTATTTATATCTTCTAGTTTTTACAGTGAAAAACCTGGCTTCTATTATCTATTATACCATTATCTATTTATTTACTATTTGTTTATTTAGTGGTTTATATTTATAACTATTTTTTAGAAAATCCTTACCCCTCTTTTTGTTTAAACAATGCCAATGACTTCTTCATATGAAGTTATGAAAGAAAGTACTTTCCCAATATCATCAGTTAATCAGTGAAAGTCATGATTTAAATCATGTAACATTTGTTCTGTGTTTATTTTTTAAAAAAACAACTATGAATTGCAAAGATCTTGTAAACCTCCAATCCTCAGTCCCCACCTGCCCTCCAGGTTAAATAAATGCACAAACTAAAAGAATGAATAGATGGCTTGAATAAATAAAATTGATAAACATGGAGAATTTTTGTGTCATTGACTTAATATTACAAAGTAAGGAAATTAGTGATTTTTTAAAATAATTTTTATTGTGCTTTAAGTGAAAGTTTACAAATCAAGTCAGTCTCTCACACAAAAACCCATATACACCTTGCTACAAGTTCCCAATTACTCTCTCCCTCCACTCTCTCTTTTTGTGTCCATTTCTCCAGCTAACCCCCTCCACCTCTCATCTTCCCTCAAGGCTGGAGATGCCAACATAATCTCAAGTGTCCACCTGATCCAAGAAGCTCACTCCTCACCGGCATGCCACTCCAACCCATTATCCAGTCCAATCCACGTCTGAAGAGTTGGCTTCGGAAATACTTCCTGTCCTGGGCCAACAGAAGGTCTGGGAGCCATGACCACCAGGGTCCTTCTAGTCTAAGCAAGACCATTAAGCCTGGTCTTTTTATGAGAATTTGGGGTCTGCATCCCACTGATCTCCTGCTCCCTCAGGGGTTCTCTGTTGTGTTCCCTGTCAGGGCAGTCATTGGTTGTAGCCTGGCACCATCTAGTTCTTCTGGTCTCAGGATGGTATAGTCTCTGGTTCATGTGGCCCTTTCTGTCTCTTGGGCTCGTAATCACCTTGTGTCCTTGGTGTTCCTCATTCTCCTTAGATCCAGGTGGGTTGAGACCAATTGATGCATCTTAGATGGCTGCTTGCTAGCGTTTAAGACCCCAGAAGCCACTCTTCAAAGTGGGATGCAGAATGTTTTCTTAATAGATTTTATTATTTCAATTGACTTAGATGTCACCTGAAATCATGGTCCCCAGACCCCTGCCCCTGTTATGCTGGCCTTCAAAGCATTCAGTTTATTCAGGAAACTTCTTTGCTTTTGGTTTAGTCCAATTGTGCTACCTCCCCTGTATTGTGTGCTGTCTTTCCCTTCACCCAAAGTAGTTCTTATCTACTATCTAATTAGTGAATGCCCCCTCCCACCCTCCCTCCCTCCCCGCTCTTGTAGCCACAAAAGAATGTTTTCTTCTCAGTTTAAACTATTTCTCAAGTTCTTATAATAGTGGTCTTATATGATATTTGTCCTTTTGCAACTAATTTCACTCAGCATGATGCCTTCCAGGTTCCTCCATGTTAAGAAATGTTTCACAGACTCCTCACTGTTCTTTACCAATGCGTAGTATTCCATTGTGTGAATATACCATAATTTATTTATCCATTCATCCATTGATGGACACCTTGGTTGCTTCCAGCTTTTTGCTGTTGTAAACAATGCTGCAATAAACATGGGTGTGCATATATCTGTTCGTGTAAAGGCTCTTATTTCTCTAGGATATATTCCAAGGAGTGAGATTGCTGGATCGTATGGTAGTTCTATTTCTAGCTTTTTAAGAAAGTGCCAAATCGATTTCCAAAGTGGTTGTGCCATTCTACATTCCCACCAGCAGTGTAGAAGTGTTCCAATCTCTCCACAGCCTCTCCAACATTTATTATTTTGTGTTTTTTGGATTAATACCAGCCTTGTTGGAGTGAGAAGAAATCTCATTATAGTTTTGATCTGCATTTCTCTAATGGCTAATGATTGTGAACATTTCCTCATATATCTGTTAGCTACCCAAATGTCTTCTTTAGTGAAGTGTCTATTCATATCTTTTGCCCATTTTTTAGTTGGGTTATTTGTCTTATTGCAGGTGAGTTTTTGCAGTATCATGTAGATTTTAGAGATCAGGCTCTGATCAGAAATGTCATAGCTAAAAACTTTTTCCCAGTCTTTAGGTAGTCTTTTTACTCTTTCGGTGAAGTCTTTGGCTGAGCATAGGGGTTTGATTTTTAGGAGCTCCCAGTTATCTAGTTTTTCTTTTACATTCTTTATAATGTTTTGTATACTGTTTATGCCATGTATTAGGGCCCCTAACGTTGTCCCTATTTTTTCTTCCTTGATCTTTATCGTTTTAGATTTTATATTTAGGTCTTTGATCCATTTTGAGTTAGTTTTTGTGCATGGAGTGAGGTATGGGTCTTGTTTCATTTTTTTGCAAATGGATATCCAGTTATGCCAGCACCGTTTGCTAAAAAGACTGTCTTTTCCCCATTTAACTGTTTCGGAGCCTTTGTCAAATATCAGCTGCTCATGTGTCGATGGATTTATGTCTGGATTCTCAATTCTGATCCATTGGTCCATGTATATCTGTTGTTGTACCAGTACCAGGCTGTTTTGACTACTGTGACGGTATAATAGGCTCTAAACTCAGATAAAGTAAGGCCCCCCACTTTGTTCTTCTTTTTCAGTAATGCCTTATTTATCCGGAGCCTCTTTCCCTTCCATATGAAGTTGGTGATTTGTTTCTCCATCTCATTAAAGAATGTTGTTGGGATTTGGATTGGAATTGCATTAAATGTATAGATCGCTTTTAGTAGAATAGACATTTTCACAATGTTAAGTCTTCCTATCCACGACCAAGGTAAGTTCTTTCACTTATGTAAGTCTCTTTTGGTTTCTTGCAGAAGTGTAGTGTAGTTTTCTTTGTGTAAGTCTTTTACATCTCTGGTAAGATCTATTCCAAAGTATTTTATCTTCTTGGGGGCTACTGTAAATGGCATTGATTTGGTGATTTCTTCTTCGATTTTTTTTTTTGTGGTGTAGAGGAATCCAACTGATTTTAGTATGTTTATCTTGTATCCCGATACTCTGTTGAGCTCTTCTATTAGTTTCAGTAGTTTTCTGGAGGATTCCTTAGGGTTTTCTGTGTATAAGATCATGTCATCTGCAAAGAGAGATACTTTACTTCTTCCTTGCCAATCTGGATGCCCTTTATTTCTTTATCTAGCCTAATTGCTCTGGCTAGGGCTTCCAGCACAATGTTGAATAAGAGCGGTGATAAAGGGCATCCTTGTCTGGTTCCCGATCTCAGTGGGAATGTTTTCAGGCTCTCTCCATTTAGGGTGATGCTGGTTGTTGTCTTTATATAAATGCCCTTTATCATGTTGAGGAATTTTCCTTCTATTCCTATTTTGCTGGGAGTTTTTATCATGAATGAGTTTTGAACTTTGTCAAATGCCTTTTCTGCATCAGTTGATAAAATCATGTGATTCTTGTCTTTTGTTTTATTTATGTGGTGGATTACATTAATTGTTTTTCTAATGTTGAACCATCCCTGCGTATCTGGTATGAATACCACTTGGTCCTGGTGAATTATTTTTTTGATAGGTTGTTGAATTCTATTGGCTAGAATTTTGTTGAGGATTTTTGCATCTACATTCATGAGGGATATAGGTCTATAATTTTCTTTTCTTGTGGTGTCTTTACCTGGTTTTGGTATCAGGATTATGGTGGCTTCATAGAATGAGTTTGGTAGTATTCCGTCCTTTTCTATGGTCTGAAATACCTTTAGTACTAGTTAGTGGTGTTAACTCTTCTCTGAAAGTTTGGTAGAACTCTGCAGTGAAGCCATCCGGACCAAGGCTTTTTTTTTTTTGGGAGTTTTTGATTACCTTTTCAATCTCTTCTTTTGTTATGGGTCATTTTAGTTGTTCTACTTCTGTTTGTGTTAGTTTAGGTAGGTAGTGTGTTTCTAGGAACTCATCCATTTCTTCTAGGTTTTCAAATTTGAGTATAGTTTTTCATAGTAATCTGATATGATTCTTTTAATTTCAGTTGGGTCTGTTGTAATATCGCCCCTCTCATTTCTTATTTGGGTTATTTGCTTCCTCTCCTGTTTTTCATTTGTCAGTTTGGCTGGTGGTTTATCAATTTTGTTGATTTTTTTTTTTTTTTTCAAAAAACCAGCTTTTGGTCTTGTAAATTCTATTGTTTTTCTGTTTTCTATTTCATTTAGTTCTGCTCTAATTTTTGTTATTATTATTTTTTTTTCTTCTGGTGCCTGCGGGTTTCTTTTGTTGCTCTCTTTCTATTTGTTCAAGTTGTAGGAATAATTCTTTCTTCTTTTTGGATGTGTGCATTTATTGATACAAATTGGCCTCTGAGCACCGCTTTTGCTGTGTCCCAAAGGTTCTGATAGGAAGTGTTTTCATTCCCATTGGATTCTCTGAATTTCTTTATTCCATCCTTAATGTCTTCTATAATCCAGTCTTTTTTTGAGCAGGGTATTTTTCAGTTTCCAAGTGTTTGATTTCTTTTCCCTGCTTTTCCTGTTATTGATTTTTACTTTTATGGCCTTATGATCAGAGAAGATGCTTTGTAATATTTCAATGTTTTGGATTCTGCTAAGGCTTGCTTTATGACCTAATATGTGGTCTATTCTAGAGAATGTTCCATGTGCACTAGAAAAGAAAGTATACTTGGTTGCTGTTGGGTGGAGTGTTCCGTATATGTCTACGAGGTCAAGTTGGCTGATTGTAGCATTTAGATCTGTGTCTTTATTGAGCTTCTTTCTGGACGTCCTGTCCTTCACCAAAAGTGGTGTGTTGAAGCCTCCTACTATTATTGTGGAGCTGTCTATCTCACTTTTCAATGCTGATAGAGTTTGTTTTATGTATCTTGCAGCCCTGTCATTGGGTGAGTAAATATTTAATATGGTTATATCTTCTTGGTGTATTGTCCCTTCAATCATTATATAGTGTCCTTCCTTATCCTTTTTAACTTTAAAGTCTGTTTTGTCAGAAATTAATATTGCCACTCCTGCTCTTTTTTGATTGTTGTTTGCTTGATATATTTTTTTCCATCCTTTGAGTTTTAGTTTGTTTGTGTCTCTAAGTCTAAGGTGTGTCTCTTGTAGGAAGCATATAGATGGATCTTGTTTTTTAATCCATTCTGCCACCCTCTGTCTCTTTATTGGTGCATTTAGTCCATTTACATTCAGGGTAATTATGGATAGGTATGAATTTAGTGCTATCATTTTCATGTCTTTTTGTGTGTTGTTGACAGTTTCTTTTTCCCACTTGATTTTATGTGCTGAGTAGATTTTCTTTACGTATTGTCCTTTCCTCATATTTGTTGTTATTGATTTTGTTTCTGCTGAGTCTGTATTTTTCCCTTGTATTTTAGTTTGATGAGTAGGATAGTTTTTCTCCTTTGTGGTTACCTTATTATTTACCCCTATTTTTCTAAATTTAAAACTAACTTTTATTTGTTTGTATCACCGTATCTTCCTCTTCATATGGAAGGTGTATGATTACATCTCTTAGTCCATCTTTATTATTTTAATGTTGTCTTCTTTTATATAATAACATCGCTGTTACCCTGTTTTGGGCTCTTTTGTTTTGTTTTATAATCTTGCTTTGTTTTTTTGTATTTCCCTGTCTGGGTTGACTTCTGGTTGCTCTGCCCAGTGTTCTAGTCTTGCCTAGATATCTGATATTATTGATTTTCTAACCGAAGAACTCCCTTTAGTATTTCTTGTAGTTTGGTTTGGTTTTTACGAATTCCCTCAACTTGAGTTTATCTGGAAATGTCTTAAATTCACCTTCATATTTAAGAGACTGTTTTGATGAATATATGATTCTTGGCAGACAATTTTTTTCCTTTAATTTTTAAAATATGTCTTCCCATTGCCTTCTTGCCTGCATGGTTTCTGCCGAGTAGTCCGAGCTTATTCTTATTGGTTTTCTTTTGTAGGTGACTTTTCGTTTATCCCTTGCTGCTCTTATAATTCTTTATCTTTGGTTTTGACAAGCTTGATTATAATATGTCTTGGTGACTTTCTTTTAACATCTACCTTATGTGGAGTTCGATGAGCATCTTGGATAGATATCTTCTCATCTTTCATAATATCAGGGAAGTTTTCTGCCAAAAAATCTTCAACAATTTTCTCTGTATTTTCTGTTATACCTCCCAATCACTCGTAGGTTATTTCTCTTGATAGAGTCCCACATGATTCTTAAGGTTTCTTCATTTTTTAAAATTCTTTTAATCTGATTTTTCTTCAAATGTATTAGTGCCAAGTGATTTATCTTCAAGTTCAGAAATTCTAGCTTCTACTTGCTCAATTCTGCTCCTCTGACTTTCTATTGAGTTATCTAATTTGGTAATTTTATTATTAATCTTCTGAATTTCTGATTGCTGCCTGTCTATGGATTTTTCTAGCTTATTAAACTTTTCAGTATGTTCCCGAATAATCTTTCTAATTTCTTACTTTGCTTTATCTGTGTGTTCCTTGGCTTGTTCTGCGTATTGCCTCATTTCCTTCCTGATGTCTTGAAGGGTTCTGTATATTAAACTTTTGTATTCTGCATCTGGTAATTCCAGGAATGCACTTTCATCTAGAAGATCCCTGGATTCTTTGTTTGGAGCGCCTGTTGAGGTGATCACAGTCTGTTTCTTTATGTGACTTGATATTGACTGTTGTCTCCGAGCCATCTATAAGTTATTGTATTAGTTTATGCTTGCTTTGTTTTATTTTGGTATGCCCCTATGGGTTGCTTGAATGAGTTAGCTTGATTATTTTCACCTTTGGAGCTCTGGTGTCCTGTCCCCAGCTGGCTAGAGCTGTTATCAGGTATATCAGTCCAGGAGTCCATTCAGTTTTTTTGTATGAATTCAGCTCAGGTTTCCAGGTAGCTTATATCAAGTGTGTGGTACAGGCTCTGTCCTACAGTCTTAGAGGGGCAGGGGTGATTGGTGTATATACCGGTAGCTGATTGCAGCAGGGGGTCATGCTCTGAACAAAGCAGGGGGCTGAGAACCAACCCCTGAGTGTTTCTGAGGTGAGTGCGTCCCCGTTCCCTAGAGTGTGCAGGTGGGTGGGTTCTGTAGATGGACCATGGGCACCCAAAGTTTTTGGTTGTAAGGACTGGGAGGTACTAGTTATCTTTGGACCCCAGCTGCAGGTGGCTGGATAATCTGAGTGGAGCTACCAGTCCTTAGGTCCCTGATGTGGGTAGGTGAGGACCTTGTTTAGTAGGCAAAGCGATGTCAAACGTCAAACGCCCACTTGTCCACCACACAGCTGAAATGGCTGGAGTTTGCCAACCAGGGCCTATTCTCCCAAAATAGGCCCACACAGGTCCATGCAGAAGGGAAAGGTGCTCAAGGTCCATGGACAGTTTTTGCCTGGACAGGAGCCGCTTCTGTCCTGAGCTCCCCTGGTTAATGGAGCTAGCAAATTATCTTTTCCCCCCAATTGCAAATTTTTTCCTTCCCCAAGGCCAGGAGGATGGCTCTAGCTGCTCACCAGGGTCTATCTCAGGCCCAGAGATTTAGTCGCTGAAGCTGGCTTGCAGGTGGGGGGGAAAAAAAAGGGGGGGGCATGATAAAATATACGCAAGTACTTAGCTTTTGCTGAGAGCACCATTCTCCTCAGTTTCCGGAGGTATGAGTGGGCTGTGTGGCTGGCTGCTTCTCCCTGAGGAAACTGTGGCCAAACACTAGTACCAGCCCGCGGCCGCTGCCGCTCCAGGAATGGTGCCTGAGGGCTCCCCATGATTCAGGTCTGGTAATTCCTCTCCACTTGTGAGCTGCCTCTTCCTCCCCCTGCCCCTCAGTTCATTGTCTAAGCTTGCCTTTGATGCTCAGGGCTCCCAGCTTGTTACAAATATACTCGTTTCACCTGTTTTTTTGGGTCTTTGTTGTAAGGAAGGCTCAATGGAAGCATCCGTCTATTCCTCCATTTTGGCTCCGCTCCCCCCAATTTGTGATATTTTTGATGCAAAGTTTCTTGTTTGTTGTTGTTTTGCATTTTACTCATCTTTCTTCTTTTCAAAAACATTTATGTCAGGACTATATTCAATATCATTGTGCCTTTGATGAATTTTCTAGCTTCCGAAAGCCTTTATGCCGTCCTTTTTGGAGAAACCTGGGCTGTTGTTTTGTTTCATTTGTTTGCCTTCTCTCATCCTCTGCCTACATATGTCCAAAGCTGAAAATTAGCAACAAACTGTCCGTTTAAGATGAATGCTTTTCTAGAGATATAACAGTTACAAATGATAGACTAGAGATATGCTTGTGTCGTGTATTGTATAGAGGAAGAAAAAAGACGGGTGTCCTACCTGACAGCCACTTTAAAATGTCTTTCAATGAATTGGTGTAAAATAAAATCCATGCTAGACTTAATCACATGAGGAAAATGTTCTGAACTTAACCTTTTCTTTCATAAAATGACCAATTCATCCTATTCAGAATCTTAACACATTTGTCATTTTGGTCAAATGCAATTTTTAGAAAAAAGGCCCTAGATTTCTCTAGCTGGATAGAGCAGCGATGCTAAAGGAAACTTATTTTAGAATTGGGACTCCATCAATTGATGGTACGTTTCTTAACCTCTCTGATTTTCTGTTTCTTTACCTATTAAAAAAAACAAAAGTTTCTCTCTAGTCCATGCAGACTCATGGTGACCCCGTGTATGCCAGAATAGAACTGTGCCCCATAAGGTTTTCAATGACTGATTTTTTTTTTTTGGAAGTAGATTGCCAGCGCTTTCTTCTAAGGCCTTTCTGGGTGGACTTGAACTTCCAACCTTTTGGTTGGCAGCTGAGTGCATTAACTCTTTGCACCACCCCAGGGATGACTCTTTCTCATCTATGTTGTTGTTAGTTGCTGTCCTGTCAGTTCCAACTCATGGCAACCTTAGATATAAAGAAAGAAATGTTGCCTAGTCCTACCACATCCTCACAATCATTGGTATGTTTGAACCCATTGTTGTAGGTAT
Source organism: Elephas maximus indicus (assembly GCF_024166365.1). Classification (NCBI taxonomy): domain Eukaryota; kingdom Metazoa; phylum Chordata; class Mammalia; order Proboscidea; family Elephantidae; genus Elephas; species Elephas maximus. Next base: position 26,152,487 of record NC_064839.1, read on the forward strand.
TGTGTCAATCCATTTCATCGAGGGCTTTCCTCTTTTTCGATGACTCCAAACATGATGTCCTTTTCAAGGGACCAGTCTTTCCTGATGGAGTGTCCAAGGTAGTGTCTTACCACCCTCACTTCTAAGGTACATTCTCACTGTACTTCCTCCAAGACTGATTTGTTAGCTCTTCTGGCAGTCCGTGGTATATTCAATACTTTTAACTATCTATAGACTGGGTATAATAATACCTATGTTGCAGAGTGGGTAGGAGCTTTAACAAAATAGTCTACTAAAGCTGCTGATATAAGTGGAGAGGCATAAGAATTTCTCTTTTTACAATCCTTGTGAATCTGAGGCCTTGTGAGGACTTCACGGCTAATCCAACGGCTTCTGCAGAGCAGCCCAATTCCTTGAAAGCTGATCAGGAAACTTTTCTCAACAAGCTGACCTTTGTACGGCTGTCACAAATGCTGTGCATCAGAGAAGAAATGGCCCCTATAGAATTCCAACAGTCCCGAGCTGTGGACTCAGGTTTATTTTCTGAGGAACTGCTCTTTACTCTCCTACTGACCAGGCCCATTGGGATTTAGGATTGTCATAGCTTTCTTAACTAAGTTGCCTGCTATAAATGTTCACATTGGTAAATTTGCTTGCTAATACATGTAGTGCTAATAATAGACTCAGCAATGAAATCAAGTTTGCTTTATTAATTTTTCAATATTAAATTTCAGTAACAGATGCATTAAAAATTAATTGTCATCTTTATTATGCCAACTCTAATGAAAAGAAACACATCATTAGTGGTATGCTTACAATATAAAGTATGTAAGAACGTTTTTTTAATTTTTTTTTTAAGAACGTTTATGAGGGAAAAATCAATAACCTCATTAAACGTGTTTATATCTGTTCCTACAGTGTCAATTATCCTCGTGGTTATTAGCATATTCACATTATGACAAAAAACCAATGATTAGTGTACTTTTTAATACAGTAACATGATCTTTTATCTACGTCTCTTAATTTACTTTTGTTTGGTAACATATTATGTTTTACATGCAAAATCTACACATATTAAAAAAGAACACTTTGTGATTGAGTTTGAGTCAGAGAATTACTCTGTATTTGAAATGAGCTTTTCTAAGATGTCTAAATAAGCCTAATGTCACCATCTATTTTAAAATCACATATATATAAGCCATTTAAAATTTGAAATTCTACCTACAGGCAAAATTAATCTAAATTCTATAAAATGGAATATCTGGCAAGACTTCCATTTAAATTTGGACCTTGAATCTAAATAATATTCTTTTGTGTTCACAAGATTTGAAGACCTAAAGGACCACTGGGTCCCCTGCTGTGTAAGTACTTTAAAAATATATTTTATAAGGTATGGCATTCAAGCAACTGGTTCTGTAGTAGAAGAAACTATAACTTCTTAGAACTATGGTATTATGTTTTATTAAAAATGTCAAAGCCTGTTATTTGATAGACTTATTTTAGGTTCATGTATGTTATATATGTGTGTGTCTGCTTTTGAACGTGTGTGTATTTTATTAATTATTACCACAACCATGTATTAAAATTTATTTGTTTATATGGAAAGTATCACAAGATTATAATTTTTTTAGTAGATTCTAAAAAAAGTTGCGCTCAATTTAAATGTTTGAAAGATGAAGCAGTATAACAATTACGCAAATAGATAGAAAAAGCTTATTCAGTGACTAATAAGCAAACCTGCTTGTATATATATCAAACACTATATGCAAGTGTCAACTCTGGGTCACAGAATACAGGATACCCAGGGGTTAAAAGAGGGCAGGAAATAAAAAGAAAACATGATGATAAAAAGGAAATGTTGTTAAAAAAAATTGACCAGTGACTCCACTAAACCGAATAGTCAAAGAATTCCAAAGACCTAATATTTATTATAATCTTGCAAAGCAATTTGGAGTTAGGACAAGGCCCTTCAAACCTTGTGATTTAATTTCATAGTTATAAACTCACCCACACCAACAGCCCTTGGAAGTTGCAATGGAATGGAATTATGACCCAATACTTGGCCTCCTGAGCCACAGTAAATGTGCTATAAGGATGTCAAATTCAGAATTCACAGGATACCTTTTGTAAGAGATCATTTTAATAGCAGAGACTGAAACTTAAAAAGACCTGTGTGGAAGTCCAGTTCTATAATTCCAATAAGAAGAGAAGGGATATGAAATGGACAAATTTTTTTTTTTTTACAATCTCTCGGCATTTCCCCTAAGTATATTACCATAAAGGAACCCCTGGTGGTGCAATGGTTAAGTTCTTGGCTGCTAACTGAAAGATTGGCAGTTCAAACCCACCCAGAGGCTCCCATAAAGATGACAGCCTATGAAACCCTGTGGGGCAGTTCTACTCTGTCCTATAGGCTCGCTATGAGTCAGAATCAACTTGATAGCACATAACTCCAACAACATATTACCATAGCAAGAATATGGACTATGTATTTTGGATTCTAAATACTTGCATTAAATATTTGTCTCACTTATGGCCTTCTAAGGTTTTTTTTTTTTTTTCCTCCTCTCAAAGAATGCCAAAATAGAATTCTGGGTTCGCTAAGAAAAAGAAATACAAAATTTTAAGTAGTTAAAATTTCCCCTGAGATATTTTTTAAAAAGGTTTAAGGTAGATTAAACCTAGACCAAAAATTAAATCAAATTATATTCTGTGTGCTCAATTTTCTGTAGGGAACCAAAAGCCACTGGAGTGTAAAATTCTAATTAATTATGTGTAATGCTAATGGATTTTAAATTAAAAATACGTGCTGTTTAACACCACCTCACTCTATACAGTTTTGCAAGTAGATATTACAGTGAAACTGTCCTATAAAAACTGGAATGCATAGAAGGTGTAACTGTCAGTTCTCCAGTTTAACCCAGGGAGAAGAGGTGTATACTTCATTGATAGGTCTTCCTGTAGATCTCCTACTTTGACAGTTTACCCTCAAGGTTTGTCAGTCTACTCCACACATAGCAATGGGCCAACCATTGACGTTATTTTAACAACCACAAAATATCGTTGTAGCTTTTCTAATTTTATACTAGTTTTTTAAGACTACCTTATTTTACAGATAAGGAAATCGAGATTCAGCATGTTTGAAGTTCTGGATCACAACTAATAATTATCAGAGCTCATACTCAAAATCAAGGTTTCTTGTTCCACATTGAGTATTCTCTTAATCACAGCAAACTCATACGGAAAACAAAACAAAAACAAAACAAAACCCCCCCAAAACCAAACCTATTGTCATTGAGTCAATTCTGACTCATAGCGACCCTGTCTGGAAATGGTACAACAATAAAACCATGTCAGCGTAAAACACCAACTAGGATCTATTTAATCTCTATTAGGCCATTGCCAATGAATTCCCCAATACTGACCCTTTGATATTGTGATGCTTTATAAAAAGCATGAAACAATTTAGGGTCAGCATAGTTTCATTCTTCCATTAATTCATTCAATGAGCATCTATCTACTCTGTGCCAAAAGCCACGTTGGGTATTGAAGACTCAGTAATAAACAAAACAGATAAAACTCTTTTCCTTAAGGAGTGTAGAGCCTACTGTTGGAAGTCAATAAGCAAAAACAAGCGAGAAAAGCAGAAACTTAAGTCAGATTTTGAGAAGAATTAAAAAAAAAATCTAAAACTGGGTAAGTGTGATAAGGCAAATGGTCATTGCTATTTTATCTTAAGCCAAACCAATCCAAACCAAACCCAGTGCCGTCAAGTTGATTCCGACTCATAGTGACCCTCTAGGCCGGAGTAGAACTGCCCCCATAGAGTTTCCAAGAAGCGCCTGGCGAATTCAAACTGCCGACCCTTTGGTTAGCAGCTCTAGCACTTAACCATTACACCACCAGGGTTTCCCTTTTATCTTGGGTTGTCAGAAATACTTTACTGGCAAAGTGACATTTTAGTAGACCACTGAAGGACGTGAGAGAGCAAACCATGTGAATATCAGGGGGAAGAGAGTTCCAGGCAGAACTGGAACAGCCTAACTTCTACGAACTCTCCAAACTGTACAGCCAAGGATCCCTCCTAAGAGAGGGCCCCACGCTGAGAAGAAACTTGTGGGAGTAGAAGCAAAATTGAGTGAGAAAGGGACGTAAGTGGCAAACATAGACGGTAGGTCAGGATGGTCCAACAGAGATGTAATAGGATTCTCCAGAGAAGAAAACCAAAGCAAGGGAAAATTAAAAACAAGAATGCAAGAAAACTTTGCCGCAGTAAAACTAATGGGGAGAAAAAAGGTTCGAAACTACATATTGAAAGAACTGGGAGAAAGATGTGGCAGTCTGTTTCCATAAAGACTTACTGCCTTGGAAACCGAACGAGACATTTCTACTCTGTCCTACATGGTTGGAATGAGTCGGAATCAGCTCAAGGGCAGTTGGTTATTGAAAGAACATACCACATACCTTTGGCTTTTAAGAAAAGAAAAAAGTAATAATTTATTTGGATATCTGAGCATGCCATTTATAATAAAGAGAAAATTATATTTATTATCAGAATATTTTTTTTTTATTGTGCTTTAAGTGAAAGTTTACAGTTCAAGTCAGTTTCTCATACAAAAACTTATACACACATTGTTATGTGGCCCTAGTTGCTCTCCCTACAATGTGACAGCACACTCCTTCTCTCCACCCTGTATTTCCCATGTCCATTCAACCAGCTCCTGTCCCCCTCTGCCTTCTCATCTAGCCTCCAAACAGGAGCTGCCCACATAGTCTCATGTGTCCACTTGAGCCAAGAAGCTCACTGTTCACCAGTATCATTTCATGTCTTATAGTCCAGTCTAACCTTTGTCTGAAGAGTTGGCTTCGAGAATGGTTTTAGTTTTGGGCTAACAGAGAGTCTGGGGGTATTATCAGACTATTTGACAGCAATGCTTTATGATTGTTTATGGGATAATATGTTTAAGAAACTCAAGGACTGAAAGGTGAATGAAGGGCTTTAAATCCTGCAAAACTGACTCTCAGGTTTAAGGGGAAGAGACAACCTTTATCAATATGATAGAACTCATGGAATATTGTTCCCATGAGTCCTTCGTTAGGAATCTGCTAGAGATCAAGCTTCAGACAATCAAAACAACTAAAGATATATGAACATAATGACTGGTGGTAAGCATCAAGCATATATTTACTCCTAGAAATAAGATTAAACAGAAGTTAAAAGAGAATATAGTATGTAACATTAATATGTTCAAACAATGTAATATATTAAAATATTTTTTCAAATGAATGAGATTGCAAAAACACCTGTTCTCAGTATTATATTACTGGTAATATTATTGTTATTCAGAATTGTTTTTTGGGTTGCTATGGGATAAAGTAAATGAGTAATTCTGAGTTATTTTATTATTCACTGGCTCCTCAGTTGTGGGAGAAAGGAAACACAAATATAGAAGAGATTGAGTTAAAAACGACAACAACAGCAACAACAAGACCTGTGGTCCTGAATTTGGATTTGAATTATCAATGGGAATGCCTGAGGCATTTTCATGTAATTTTGTGTGTGTGTGTGTGTGTATGTCTATTACAATCCTTACTTTATTCACTGAAGTGGCCTGGAAACAATCAGCAAATCTGTCATGATGAGCATCCCTAGTAGCCAGATCATGTCTTGAAATATCATTTCTCACTAAAAGAAACCTGAGCAAGTTGTGTGCAAGATGCACCTGGAAGTCTCGACACACGAGATAGCAGAGTAGCTAGCAAAGACTACTAAGGTTGTACCAAAATGACTCAGGATTCCACTTGAAGAGGCTCCTAGTGGCCAAATATGGGGCAAATACAAAAAGAAAGGATAGTTGCAGATGATTGAAAGCCATCAGATATGTTTAAATCAGTGAGTTTATAAGATTAAAATTTAATTGGCCATCTTCAGAGGTTAATGGCAAACAAAATCATTGTCTTACAAATTGGTAAATAAGGATTAAACATTTATCTGGACTTTCCTATGTGCACTGTATCACTGAATAACCAAACAGTAGATGAGGGATTAAAAAAAAAAATTACCATCAAGTCAATTCTGACTCATAGTGACCCTCTTATAAAAGTATTCCAACTAATAAATGAAAGAAAAATAGATATCACAATTTTTCAATGAAATAATGGATCTAGGCTTTGAGCTACAACAGGTACTAACATCACAAAAAGCTAGACAGCCAGCCAGTATGCCTCCTGATAAAAGAACCCAACACAACTTAAAGATTTACTAGGTTATTGAATAAGCGTCTGATCAAGATTCTGGGTCTGTCAATTTGAAGGAAGTGCAAAGGACTGAGGAACATACTAAACTGTACCGCAAGTATGCAAAAAGGTAGGGATAGAACAAATGCTTTCAGATAATGGCCACCAAAGTAGCTGTTAATAAAGAAGTAAACTATCTAGAATGTGAAGACTTCAAAGAATCTGCTTGGAACACACTTGAAAACACATTCCAGACATAATGAGGATGATAAAAAGATTAATAAGTTTGCATCCAGGAAGAACAACACTTGCACACTTTTCCCAAGATGCTGTGCTCCCTGGTCCTAGATCAATCATACATCAATATGATGGCCTAGGGACCTAAGCAGTTAGATAAAATTTAATTTTATAACACTGTATGTTTACAACCATCATGGTTTAAAAAATTTTGGTTATGCTTACAAGTCATAGGTTTTTTTTTTAAGTTAACACCAATTCTTCAGACAGTTAATATGCATAATTTGATTTATGAAAACTACCTATACCTATCTATGTCTGTCTACCTATCTGCCTGTCTATCTATGTATTCATCTATCCCACTGTTTCTAAAACACCTGTAAACATAGTTTCTTTAGCATGAGAAATGAGATTCCTGCACCAGCTTTAATGTTCATGGTGAATCTCAAAGTAGGGGGTTCATATTCAACCTTTCTTTTTCTCTCTGGCTCCCATGAAACAATTCTCAGGGCTAGTTTCACATGAAAAACAAACTCTGATTAATACTGGCTTAAAAATTTTGATAGAGTGAGAATTCCAGGAGGTCGTGATTTGTTTAGTCAAAACTCAATCTTAGAATGGGAAAGAAAGACGATAGTTGTTGAAGTTGTGTGATGGGTATGTGTAGTTTGATCATGCATTGTTTATTTTCTTTCTTATGTCTGAAATTTTCTATAATAAAATGTTAAATTTAAAAATATGCACATAGTTCTCATCTGGTTTGTTCTTTCATTGTTAGGCTTAAGAATCGATACTTTGGCCATTTTAGCTTTTTTTAGCCAAAAACTCAGTTCATATTTCTTCTTAGTAGTGGAGTGATCCTGTCCTTTGTCTTCTAAACCAGGACTCTGTTAATGAACGGAGGCACTTTTAATGTGTCAGAACCTGAATTATCAGATGGGGCTGTTCAAGACATACTGAGATGGATGGTTCACTACTTGGTAGGAAATCTTTTGCATATTCTTTAAAAATTCATTTTTTTGAAAGTCAACAGATAAATAAATAATAGAATGAGCATACAAACATCAGGAGCTATGCCAGTTTTTTTCAGTTCAGCACTTAATGACATGCCTGAATCTTTGAATCAGGCAGTTAGTCACGAAGGGAGTGCTCCGCCTGCTTTTTGGGAGAATGCCTTTCCAAACGTGGGCTCCCTGGCAGTGAGAGCTGCCTGGCTAGGGCACAGCATACATGGCTAACCCGTTGAGAGTTAAGGAGTTCCCAGGTGCCAGTTGGCTATTGGAGATTATGCGGCCCCCTGCCAATTCACTGCTCCCACGGCAGCCATGGAAAGCCTTTTCCTTACTCATCCATTGTGTCCAGCCAGCTGGCAGGGGCATGACCACTAGACTGTGAGTGGGTTGCTGGCGATGAATGCTGTGTGTCCCAGGAGCCTCAGATGAATGCTCGATATGGTTAGCACACATTTCTCAAACGTAATTATTTAGTTCTGATACCAACATGAACACAGTGGGTATATTTATATAAAATGTAAAACTTGACTACTTTCCTTTTCTGATATTCAACTATTTTACGTTTTCAAACTAAAGTTTATTAAGTAAAATTAGTCTCAATTTTTTTTTTTTTTGGCCAAATGATATTAATTCCAATTACAACCAACATAAGTATCAATAAAGGAATGAAAAGTGCTACTGAAATGAATGTACGAAATTTGGGTACTTTGTTGAAAACACTAAGTATTAGTAACGCTTTCATTCAAAATTCATTTTTGACCTATACAATGATAAATTTTAAGCAATGTATTTGTTTCTCAATAAAAGTTCACTTGTTAAATAACTTAAGCCCCCCCCCAAAAAAAAACAAAACCCAGTGTCCTCAAGTCGATTCCGACTCATAGCGACCCTATAGGACGGAGTAGAACTGTCCCATAGAGTTTCCAAGGAACGCCTGACGGATTCGAACTGCCGACCCTTTGGTTAGCAGCTGTAGCACTTAACCACTACGTTTCTATTTCCACGCCATCAAGAGCTTTAAAAATGTCAGTACGGCTTAGCTTAATTACTAAGGAAAGTCTGTTTTGAGTATTGTGCTCTTCTGTGTATATGGGATCAAATTGACAACAGCAACTCAAAAAGCTAGGTAGGAAGCTTAGGGGGCAGTGAGTTTATGTTAATGTGGGAGCAACAGTTGGGAAGAAGAGGGCGACAGTGATTGCACTACTTGAAGAATGCAATTGATGCCCCGAATTGTATATGTAGAAATTGTTGAATTGGTGTATGTTCCGATGTGTATATTTCCAACAGCAACAACAATAAAATAATTCAAAATAAAATTATTTAAAAAAATGGCAATAGAGGTTGATACAGAAATCCAACTTTGAGGAAATCAGCCCAGGAAAATAATGAGAGAAATGGTCAGATATATTTAGTTCACAGCTTTATTTATAATTATGGAAATTAGCAACAATCTAAATGTGTAAGTGCATAGCAATGGTCGTTAGGATGGTGCAGGACCAGGCAGTGTTTCATCCTGTTGTACATAGGGTCGCTAACAGTCAGAACCAACTCGGTGACACCTAACAACAACAGCAACAACAACAAATGTGTAATGATAGAGAAAATGATGAAAAGTTTGATACATTCACACTGAAAGTATTAGGAAGTTTTTAAACCATATTTAAGACTGTGTAATGAATTTTAATGAAGTAGTCATTTAACTTTAGTTGGTTTGGAATGCCTCATTTATAGATATTCAATACCATAAGTGTATATGTATTGGGAAACAGTAGTCCAAAATATTAATTGTTATCTTCAAAATTTGGAGTTAATGGATAATGACTTCCATAGATTTTTTTTTTGCTTTATGACCTTTCTGAAATAATCATTCATTAATGTTATCATCATCAATATAACTATTTTAAATAAGACCTATATAAATTATATATGTAATACATAATACATACATATATATGTGTGTATGTGTATATATGAAATTCCTGGGTGGTACTAACAGCAAAACGCGCAACTACTAGCCGAAAGGTTGGCAGTTAGAACCCACCCAGAGGCCCCTTGGAAGACAGGCTTGTTGATCTGTTCCTAGAAGGTCACAGCCTTGAAAACTCTATGGAGCAGCTCTACTCTGCATGTGTGGGGTTGCCATGAGTCAAAATCGACTTGATAGCAATTAACAACAATGACATATGTATATATACATACACATGCATATATGACAAAATTTATGCCCAGTAACCCCCAAAGAAAGGAGCCCTGGTGGCCCAATGGTTAAGAATTCAACTGCTAATTAGAAGGTTGGCAGTTTGAACCCACCAGCATCTCTGCAGGAGAAAGATGTGGCAGTCTGCTTCTGTAAAGCTTATAGCCTTGGAAACTATGGGGCAGTTCTACTCTGTCCTATAGGGTCGCTATGAGTTGAAATTGACAACATCTTTAACAAAATAATACACTAATAATAATAATAATGTTTTGATGCACATCACAAAGTAGCACCCATTTATTACCATGAACCATTGTATGTGCCCCTGATTTTTAATACAACAGGCTTTATGGGGTTTGGGACCACAGACGTATATGCAGTTGGGCATATATATGTATATATATGTATTATAAATTTGTGTAGATTTATATATAAATATATAAAATAATATAGCACAATTTAAAGAAATGAACATGTAAAATGTTATTTAACCAAGTTTACACTGCCCAGGGGTTTAGTAGGATCAAACTGAATATTTTAGTTTGTTTTATTTAGGGGATGTGTACAGTTAGTTTCTTAGAATGGTGAATCAGACTTGTGTTTTGATTTGTATTTATTATTCTGCATGCCTGTATGGAGCCCTGGTGGCACAGTGGTTAATAGTTCGACTGCTAACCAAAAGGCTGGCAGTTTCAATCTACCAGCCGCTCCTCGAAAACCCTATGGGGCAGTTCTACTCTGAATTGGAATTGACGGCAATGGGTTTGGTTTTGGTTTACACGGCATATACTTGAAAGGAACAGCCATTTTCATACAAGGGACTAAGAATAAAATTCTGGGAATAGTATTGAGGAGATAAGATGATGCAACGGCAACTGGAGAAGTCTAGATCTTTTTATCATTTTTCTTTTGTTCTATGTCTCAATATTTCTTTCACCTGCCATGTCCTCTGGATAGCCCAGACCAGGGAAATCCTAATGACGCAGCAAAACCAAAAAACCCAAACCAAACACATTGCCTTCAAGTCGATTCCGACTCATAGTGACCCTATAGGATAGAGCAGTACTGCCCCATAGGTTTTCCGAGGAGCTGCCGGTGGATTTGAACTGCCGACCTTTTGGTTAGCAGCTGAGCTCTTGACCACTGCACCACCAGGGCTCTACGACATTTCAAAAGCCATCTCCTCCTCAAACCTTTTCTAATCCCACTCCTAGGACTCACCACCATGCACTGTGTTGTTTTGTGCAAGTCTTCAGAGTATATAATAGATTTTGGTTTGTGGGAGAAACTATGAACTTTGGGCTCAAACAGATATCCTGATTCATAGATACATAACCTTGGCTCCAGTACATCAGTGTCTGCTGTCTATGTTGTTAGGTGCCTTTGAGCTGGTTCTGACTCCTAGTGACCCTATGTACAACAGAACCAAACACTGCCTGGTCCCTCATCACCCTCGTCCTGCTGGCTATATTATAACTAAAATAGACAATTCTCAGATAGTATGAAATGAAACAAGTAGATGTGCAAAATGTTTTAATATAACTGGTATATGGCAGCAGCTTATTATTATTGTCTAACATATTATTTAATTTTTACATTTCCCAATGTGCCAATCATAGTGTTCCTATTAGGAATTTCAAAACATTTAAAACCTTAATTAAAATGTAGCAGTGAACAGATTGTTTTCTGATTTTAATCACTTAGATTATTTAAAAATTTAATTGATATGCATTTTAATAGGTAAAGTTGACTTTTTTAAATGTTGGGAGCTGATTTAGCAATATTCTTTATTTTATTTGTTTCTTTAAATTGTACTTCAGATGAAGGTTTACAGAGCAAATTAGTTTCTCATTAAACAATTAATACACATGTTGTTTTGTGACATTTGTTGCCAGCCCCATGACACGTCAACACTCTTCCCTTCTAGACTTTGGGTTCCTCATTACTAGCCTTCCTGTCCCCACCTGTCTTCTCGTCCTTGCCCCTGGGCTGGTGTGCCCATTTAGTCTCATTTTGCTTTATGGGCCTGTTTAATCTTTGGCTGAAGGGTGAACCTCAGGAGTGGCTTCAGTACTGAGTTAAAAGGGTGTCCAGGGCATGTTCCTTATTTTAAATAAATGTCAAGCCATTTAGCAAGTGATAAATGTATTATTTCTTAATTTATTTAGCTTTCTTAGTTTATTATTAACTTTAACCTTTTAATTTGTGTACACATTTCATCAGGTAAATAACTACTTACAGCTATTCCTGTGTGCTTTGTGCTAACTGCTTTTTAATAATCTGTTATATGCCTGTGTATAACTAAATAGCATTTAGGGACCTCAGTATTAAAATTTGATATTTCATTAATGATTTATTTTAATAGGTTAAGATTAAAGGCTAATCGTAATTGTCCTTTTCTTGTCATTCACAACAACCACAAATCCTCACAGAAATGTTTTAGACTCTCATGATCAAACACTACTTTTTGGGTTTTTCCATATGATGACACATTCCATGAAAATATACATTTTGATTTTGTTTTCTTGTTGTTCATTTCTAGAATGGCGTTCTCTGTTAAAGCCTATTCCATTGGTGGTGATGCTGTCTGAAAATTGGAAGGCCTAAAAGAGCAAGACATTTTATATGATTTTCATGATACAAGAAGGTTTAGTTTTAGGAGAAAAAGCAGGGATGGGGCACATTTCAGAAAATGTGATTTCTATATTATCTTCACCTAATATTACATTCTCATTCATTAATTATTTTATTTATTCATCTGTTTATTAAGCACCTATTCTGTGCCAGGGACTGAACTGAATAAACATTGGATACAAAGCAGTGAATACACAGATAATGAGAGAGTCTGTCCCATCTTCTGTTTTAAGTCACCCAGATTATATTTTCAAATACGAGGATGGTGTAGATAAATCGATAACTACCACCGAGTTGACTCCAACTGAAGGCAACCCTATGTACAAGAGAATGAAACATGCTCAGTCCTGCATCATCTTCCTGATGGCCGACATGTTCAAGGTCATTGTGGCTACTGTGTCAGTCCATCTCACTGAAGTCTTCTGTCCCTCCTTCCTCTACACCAAACACGATGTTCTCCTCTGACGACTGGTCCCTCCTGATGATTGCTCGAAGCAAGCAAGTCAAACAATGTTCTGTTGTGATCCATAAGGTTTTTATTGGCTAATATTCAGAAGTAGATTCCCAGGCCTTTCTTCCTATTCTGTCTTAGAAAAAAAAAAAAAAAAAGTCTGGAAGCTCTGCTGAATCCTGTCCACCATGGGTGACCCTGCTGGCATTTGAAATATCAGGTGGCATAGCTTCTAGCATCACAGCAACATGCAAGCCACCACAGCATTAGGCTGACAGGCTGGTGGTGGAAGGATGGTCTGCTCCATTAAAAAACAATTGATGCTTGAGTTTTGACTTCAAAATAACATGGTCCATAATTGTTAGACTCTATAATTGTAGTACAGAGGAACCCACAGCTTACTGACAAGCTAAACAATAGATTTAGAATTAAGCTTCTATCAAACTCCTGAGAAACTTACAACCCATGAAAATTAACTGTTTAGGAAGTGCTAGACATTTCACAACCTTTGGTTTTCTGCAGGACCACACTGTATATCCATTACAATAAATAGAAACCTTGGAAAGTAAAAAACATTCACTTTCACCTCTAGCCGTTTATCTTTTACTGAGGACTAAAGCCCTCCATATATAAACCCTATAGTAAGCACTGGGTCTGCCGCCATGTTTCATTAGACTGTAAAATGATAGCCATCAAAATGTTGGAAACTAAACAAAGCTGACTTTTAGTTTTGTTATCCTTCAATATGGATAAAATAAACATGTTTTCTGCAGTGAAAAAAAGAAAGTCAAAGTTGACTGAGATAGCCCTTGACTAAAAGTATCTTGAATTTTTGAGTGCTTCAAAAGAGCCTCTTACTACACTAGGTAGTCAATAAGATTTATTTCATGAACAGTTCATGCATAACGAGAAGCCAGTATATTTAAAACTGGTAGTAAAGTGAATCCACATTTAGCGCTATTAATTAACCAGATAAACTAATTTTCCCCACATAGCAGTCTCGTGTGCTTTAACTTGTGCCTGCAAACACATTGCATCTGAAAAAGAAAAAAAAAAACACAGCTATGTCAGTGAATTATAAATTAAATGCTACGTTCTGTTCAACTTGGCTGCCTTTATTCTGATTCCAGCCTTGTAAAATATGTAATATTTTATGTACTGATTATACCTTCCTATAACCAATTGATTACCCAACAAATGTATTCTAATGTCAGACACTGCTTGCAGAAACCTTATAGTGAAAACCATGTAATTTAAATGGATATTAACCTGATGTCTATATTTGAAAAAACTAATTTTCCAGCGTTACTGATTGTATATCAGTTCAGCCTTTGAATTCTTTTACTTTAATGATCTTCCTACTTAAAAGACAGATTTAGTATCATTTCAACTTTTCCCACTCCTGCGATGCATCCTTCAGTTAGACAATTTCTGCATTGCATTTGCTCCACTGAACCATGCCTGCAAGGTTGCACTCCCCTGTATGCGAAATGAGGGAAAACCACACTGAGATAGTCACTGCCACCATCACCCATTCTGTTTAAATCTACAGTAATAGACTCATACTCCAAGAAGGCTTGCTGTGTTTGTTTGCAAACTAGTATGCAGTAGTTACAAGTCTGTGGTTTTATTGACGTATTCCTTTCCGTTCCTGTGGTTTTTAATTGAAACCCCCACTGCTTAGCCCAGCTTCAGGAATGCAGAATATAGGAGTTTTACATTTACTTTCTGACTCAGACAAGAAGAACTCAGAGGCTGCAGCCTGGGTCACAAAATCGGTAGATTTTAGTGTTTCTTTTGGTTCTGTGGAGCTCTGGTGGCGCAGTGGTTGAGAGCTTGGCTGCTAAACAAAAAGTTATCAGTTTGAATCCACCAGCCGCTCCTTGGGAACCCTATGGGGCAGCTCTACTCTGTCCTACAGGGTCGCTATGAGTTGGAACGCACTCCACGGCAACTGATTTTTTTTTTTTTCCCTGGGGGAGAGGTTGGTTCTGTAATAGAATGATGAGTCTTAGCATGTACGTTGGCAATTAATGGCTGAATTAAATCATCGACAAATGCAGTTGTCATTACCTATAGAGCTGGGGCTGAGTTTGTTTCCTCAACAATTTGTTGTAAACACTTCCTATTTTTTAACACTACGGTAAGTGCCGAGACTCAAACTTGAAGTAAACTTTCTTTTCTCAGCATAGTAAAGTTAGTAATACTGTGGTACTTATTATTCAGCCCAAGGAGCATGTTATTTGGTTTTATTCCTAGACTAAAGGATTCTGGGTAGCACAAGCTGTTTGCGATTGGCTAAATGTTGTCCTAAATGTTGGCTGTTGGAACCCATTCAGTGAAGAAAAGGCCTGGAGAACAGCTTCCATAAAGATGCCTGTTGTTGGATGCCATCCAGTTGCTTTTGACTCATAGCCTCCCACCTCATGTTTATAGTGAAGTAAGCCCTTTAGAGCAGTGTCTTAGTCATCTAGTGCTGCTATAACAGAAATACCACAAGAGGATGGCTTTAACAAAGAGAAATTTATTTTCTCAGAGTCTAGTAGGCTAGAAGTCCAAATTCAGGGCATCAGCTCCAGGGGAAGGAAGGCTTTCTCTCACTGTCGGCTGTAGAGGAAGGTCATTGTCATCAATCTTCCCCAGGACTAGAAACTTCTCTGTGCAGGAACCCCAAGTTCAAAGGACACGCTGTTCTCTTGGCACTACTTTCTTGGTGGAATGAGGTCCCTCCTCTCTGCTTTCCTCCCTTTCTTTTTATCTCTTGTAAGATAAAAGGGGTGCGGGCCACACCCCAGGGAAACTCCCTTTACTTTGGATCAGGGATGTGACCTTAGTAAGGGTGTTACATCTCACCCTCATCTTCTTTAACCACAGGCAGAGATTATGATTTCGAACACATAGGAAAATAACAAAATGGAAGACAACCACACAATACTGGGAATCATGGCCTAACCAAGTTGACACTTATTTTGGGAGGGCACAATTCAATCCATGACAAGCAGTCCTACTCTGTAACACATGGGGTTACCATGAGTCACAGTTGACTTGACAGCAGCTAACAACAATAACAGTTGGATAGGTGCTTAAATATACTCATTTTTGACTATTTTCCCGTGTCTTCTGTGATCGTACTTTGGAAATGTACAGCTGAATATTCAGTTTTGGTAGTGTAACTTATAACAAATGATCAAGTGGTTCACCAGATAAACTTGTTCATCTCTTTCCTTTTCTGCTCCTTACCCCCTGCTCATCTCTAGTTCCCCTAATTTGACCTGTTTTCAAATTATGTTAGTAGTGGAACCTTTTTTTTTTCCCCAAAACACGTTTATATAGAATTAAAAGATATTAATCGATAGAACTATTTAGAGGAGAAAGGGAGAAGGGAAACCAAGAGTATCCTTAGGCTTGAAAGTCGTCTCAACACATGCCCTACTGAGAGGACAAAGCCTAACTCTACTGCCATTGAATCGATTCTGACTCATAGTGACCCTATAGAACAGAGTGGAGCTGCCCCATAGGGTTTCCAAGGAGCACCTGGTGGATTCAAACCGCCAACATTTTGGTTAGCAGCCATAGCTCTTAACCACTAAGCCACTAGGGTTTCTTTTTTAGGATAATTGAGCAGTATTTACCTTGCTGCTAGGCATTGGCCAAATAAAACATGTCTGATACCAAAGATGCAATAGTGAGAATACTGAAGTGCAATGTAAATCATGAATAAGAAATGCCTAAAGCAAAGCGCTGCTGGATTTTTAACAGACACTTGAGATTTTTCCCATTTTAATAATTTTTATTTGAATAAAAGCTATGGTGATGGGGAGATTTCAGAGTGATCAGACATCTGCTGGTCTGAACGACGAAGAGGATTACACGTGAGATAACACAGGCTTGGAATTTACATGGAACAGTGTTCCTAATTTGGCCTCATGTCTTGAGCAATTTATACAATCATCCTGAGATCAGTTCCTACAAAAGAATATAAACTTTGTGGAGACTTTGTAATCCAGGGTAATCACCCTATTTTAGTGGTCATTTGGAAACTAATAGACAGGGTTAAAATTTATTGTTTTATGTGGCTTTCCAACTGACCAAGAACAGTTTGTAGATGACCTTACCATCCTATACACCAGAGGTAACTTTATTGGAAATGACATAATGATATGTGGGCCTGTTTCCAGACCCCAAATTATACTACTATACTGTTTATCTATCTTTGTACCAATATTGTACTCTCTTAATAACTATAGGTGCGTGCTAAGTCTTGATATGTGGTCATGTAAGCCTTCAAACTTCTTCCATGCTATCGCTTTGGCTACTTTAGTCTTTTCATAATCTGATTCTGAAATTTGTATAAAAATGCAATTTTCATTTAAAAAGTCCTATTTGAGTGCTGACTGAGATTGCACTCAAAATTATGACTGAGATTTATAGAGCAATTTGGGGAGAATTGATGTCTTTAAAATATTGAGTCATAACATCGGTGGATTGGTACAACCTCCATTTATTTAGGTCCTTTGTATATTTTTAAAAACAGAAACCACAATGTCAATGTCTATAAAGTAGGAAATTATAGAAAAATATATACTTGATCACTTCTTCACCCGCGAAGAGTACTTCTTAGTACAATTATAGCAATAGTTACATAAATATTTTTATAAAGTGCAGAATATACTAAAGCATGGTTTTTCCTAGATTTTTCTTAAGAGAGTGTCAGCATCACACGAATTGTTAAAAACATACTCAGCTTGCTTATAATTTTAATACCTGCACAATCTTCCAATTTGTGGTTCTACCACAGTTGGTTGTATATGTGTATATATTTTTGTGTGTGCAAGTGTGCGTTTTGCTATTTTTTTTTTTTCTTATTCTTCTACACTGATTTTCCCCATTAGCAAAGAGACTCAAAGTCTTGGTTTGGATTCCCCCAGAAGTAGATGCCAGGCAAAGCTGTAAATGTGAGGCATTTATTTGACAGGTGAAAGAAACTCTAGTAGGGAAGTTGGAAGTGAGGTAGAGGAGAGGAAATCAATAAAGGATGTGTTATCAAGCTACTTTCCACTGTGGGCAACTAGAGATTAATTCCAATAGGAAACTCTGGGAGTCAGTGTAAAACATATGGCTTAGAACTGTCCCACCCAAGGGACAAAGTAGCCAGGTTATTTATATACCAACTCTCCCATAAAGATTACAGCTGAGAAAACCCTATGCGGCAGTTCTACTCTGTCACATGGGGTCGGTGTTAGTCAAAAATAGACTCAGCAGGACCTAAAAAAAAAAAAAAATGACAGCAATCACTGATGGAGTGATACTGGGATTGGGGTGGGGATGTTAAATCTCAGTTATTTGTGACTTTACCTTCTAGCCAGGCAGCAAAGTGGGTACTGGAGGCAACAAAACACCCTCAGGGGATGAAATGAAGTGCTGTCACTTGGAAGTTGTGGCTGGTGTGCTCTGATGTGATTAGAGCAGAAGCATATGTGGGTGTGTGTATGAGCGGGGTTCTAACGGCATCTGCAACACTCAATGAAATGAGAAATGCCTGATTATTTCTGTGTCTAACATCCCTCATATCCAAATCTTCCGTCCAATGTAGGACAGATTGCTTCTATTTGTCCATGTTCTGAATGTCTACTCATTGGAAATGTTCAAGGTATGAGTCTTACTCTGGAAAATTAAGTCTTTCTCTCCTGAATTTTTAGGGATTATCTAATGAGACTTGTAACTAATCTTTGGCTAAGATTATTTGAGAGGACGTTCTGTTCACACATCCAAAAGTTCTGGTACTTTAGAAAATCCCCAAATCTTGGAGAAATCGCTTAGAGTACTGATGTCCCTGCCATCGTGTGACATCCAAAATGATTTACTTTTAATGGAGGCATTTTGTGAAATCATTGATTTAACTATCCACTGCAAAAGGACTGGCCTTCTCTTCTTCCAAAATGTTTCCCTGAAATGGAACTGGCTTTCTCTGTAGATAAGGGAGGAAACCTTTCACACTTCAGAGCCTGAGTTACTGAATGGCACTTGAACCATTTCAGCCTCCTCTTTGTCAAAAATGCGATGGTGATGGGTGGGAAGTATTGTATACATTTACATTTTAAATTGTGTAATCATGTTATTATCTGAAACTAATACCATGCTGTTACAATTTAGATAAAGTGTTCTGTAATGCATACAAAATGTTCATTTGTTGAAGGCCATTAAGTTAACTTCCTGGGAACAAGATTAAATGCAAGGCATTTACATAATCATTAGTCGTGAGGTGTAGAAAAGATAATTAAATATTCCACCACATTAATTTATATTTAATTAACTGTGCTTTAGTAATCCTTCTGTCTGAATATTAATATTGTATAAATAAACAATTAGAATGCGTACTGATTTTATTAAAGGTTTATTCTTAAAATTAGGTGAAAGATGCAAGTATTAATTTAATAAAGTCAAATTTTGAATCCTAATCATGTTAATAGAGTTTAAGAAGGCCTATTATTGGCTTCAGTGATGACAGCCTCATATTTTACATTTCCAGCTACAATGTGGGTTTATAGACTTAAACATATACTTCCTTACTTTATTCAGATTATTAATACTCCACTCAATATTCCTTTAATTTAGAACTGCCACTGCACTTTAAAAATGAAACTTAGTTGTTATTGTACAGTAAATCTCACTCACCCATGGCCATGTTCACTTGGGACATGTGAAACAACTATATTACATATACACATGCTGTTGTTGGTTGCCATTGAGTTGGTTTTGACTCTTGGCGACCCTATGGGACAGAGTAGTACTGTCCCATACGGTTTTCTTCGCTGTAATCTTTACAGAAGCAGATCACCAAATCTTCCTCCCATAGAGCTTCTTGGGTGGGTTTGAACCTCCAACCTTTCCATTAGCAGGTGGGTGCTTAATTGTTGCACCACCAATTACTGTATATATTATATTCTTACATATATAGAAATGAGCAAAAATCAAACAATCCCAAATAAGATCTAATTAGTGGAAGTTTTCTGGGTGGTGCAAACAGTTAATGGGCTGAGCTGTTAACCTAAAAGTTTGGAGGTTTGAATCTATTCAGAGGCACTTCGGAAGAAAGGGCCAGTGATCTACTTCTGAAAAACCATCTATTGAAAATCCTGTGGAGCACGGATCTACTCTGAAGCACATGGGACCATCGTGAGTTGGAGTCAACTTGGTCACAACTGATTTGGTTTTTTTATAGCTGAGGTTTGTTGCCAGTGAGGGGTTTGCAAGGCAAATCAGACGTTACTGATCTGGAATCAGTAGTAGCAGGACTCTACGTGTTTTCTAGTCTTAGATGCCACACATTTGTGAAAGATATTGGTTATGGTAAAGTAAAATCCTGGTAATAAATGCAGCGTTTCCTTAAGCAGTCTTGTCTTTATCTGCCTGGACAATTCGGAAGCACGTACACAAATATATCTAGATCCTCCTTAGGGGTCCTCAGTAGGAGGAAAAATAAATATGATGTGGAAAAACAGAGAGTGGTTTTTCTGAATCATGAGAATATACTCTTACCTAAAATATAAAGTCACATTAAAATGCAGAAAAAAATTCTGAATTCTCATGGAATCCAGACTTTCTGGAGCCATTGAGGCTGGATGGGCCCCTGAAACCGTTGCCCTGAGGTAACCTTTAAGCCTTAAACCAAAAATATCCCCTGAAGACTTCTTTAAACCAAACAATAAATTAGCTTATTTGGTAAAGAATGTTTTCCTTGAATATCGTGTTCTTTCGAAAGACTATCTGTATGGAACCAAGTTGACAACAGCAGCTTGAAAGGTGAGATAGGAAGCTTAGGAAGCAGTGAGTTCATGTTAATGGGGGAAGAACAATTTGGAAAAGGAGGGTGAGAATGACTGCCCAACTCGAAGAATGTAATCAATATCACTGAATTATACATGTAGAAATTGTTGAATTGAATGTTTTGCTGAGTATACAATAAGACAATAAAAAAAGTTACATTAAAATATCACTAAGCAACAGTCATATTTTCCTAACAAGAGAAGTTATTCCATACTAAATTGTAACATCCCAAGCAAAAATGTTTGTGTTTTCAGCATGAAATCCTTATTTGGGCAAACAGTTCAGTACCAATTTAAACTGCCTAAATGGGATTTTCAAGGAAAAGGCTGTGTCTCACTAGCACACATTTCCTAACTGAAACATTTGTTTCTAGAATTATAGAAAGGGGAATAATAAAGTTTCTTTGTTTTCAAAGTTGTTGGGACTTTTATATTTACGATATAACATTCCCCTGGGTTGGTCAAAATATATTCCCTTCTGGTTTGTGAAAGTAACTGTTGTAAGGATTAGAAGCCATTCTGCTGGTAACGTAAATTCATGCTCCCATAGTTGTCAAAATACGCCAGACTCGTGTACAGGGGCACTATGGTGCCGCTTTCGCAGCATAAATTCTGAACCACTTGATACAACCCACACCTTGCAAATTCCTATAGTGATTTTCCAGCCACTATTTTCTCATTTTGTTTTTGTCCCTCCTCTAACCCTGTCCATGTTTAGATCAAGCCATTGTTCTCTCTTTTGCATCACTTGACACTCATTTCTGCCTCCCTAATAATGAAATCTTTGGATTGCATAGTTCACGCAGGTAACCAGGATATTTGTTCACTCTTTCAACAAATATTGTTTTTACTGTGGTAAATATATATGTAATAACCCGTTTGTCATTTTAATGCTCTTCACATGTGCAATTCAGTGACATTAATTTTATCATGTTGTTCAACCATCACCATTATGTTTCCACATTTTCCTGTCACCCTTGACTGAAGCTTAGTGTCCCCTTAAGCAGTGTGTCCCCCTTGTCCCCTTCCTCCTACCTACCACCGGTAACCACTAATAAACTTTGCTCTCTATGCACTTACCTATTCTAGACATTTCACATAAGTGGGCTCGTATGATATTTGTGCCTTGTGTTGTAACTGCCCTATTTCGCTCAGCACAGTGTTTTCGAGGTTCTTCCATGTTGTAACATGCATCCCACGAATATTTTTGTTCATCTACTTTTCTAGTTTCTGGCGCTCCCAAGATGAATAAGATAAGCTTCGTAAGTTTAAAAGACATATATAAATTCTGGCAGAGAAAAGACATCTAATGAGTACACAAATACCTAAGTATTCATAGACCCTCCTGCGCGGTCACTAACAAGACTCCCTAGCCTTGGTGGTTGGATAAAAATATTCGGGTTGATGATAAGTTGAACAGCAATTTCAGAAGGTACATTTCCTTTGCAAGAAGAAAGTTTGCCTTTTCTCAGCCTCCACTTCATTGAAGGATGAAATCTCTGTGGTGAAAGCAAGAGGGTGTACCAGAAATTACAGGTATCCTGTCATACGATTCTTGAGTCCTGGGAAGTTTCATTGTTGTGACTGATGAACTACAGCCCATAGCTCTTGGGACAGGTGTTCCTGTATTCTCTCAGCAGTGCTCTGAGTCCCCCATGGAATGCTCAGATCATCACATATAAATAATTCAAAAACAAGTCTCAGTAAACATTTCCCCTTTCTTCTGTTTGAAATTGTAATTTCTTTTTTGAAGTTTTCCTGTTTGATAGCAGTATGTAGTGTTGCTTGTTTCGTTGCCAAAGATAAACTAGTCAAACTGTGTGGATGCCTGACATGCTACAAAGAATGAAATTTCCAAATTAAGAAAACGATATCCAGTGTAGCCAAATTCTCCAACTTCTATTCTTATTTTTTTTAAGTTTCGTCTTTACGATGAGATCTAAATTCAGTTGCTTTGCAAATAAAGTTGTAAGTCTTCTAGGAAACTCGTATCTCAACACTCTCAGATAGGTATTTACCATAAGTGTATTACATCAATTTTATTTTATTCGTATAAAAAACCCATTGCTCTCGAGTCAATTCCAATTCTCATAGCAACCCTATAAAAAACCCTATAGGACACAGTAAAACTGCCCCATAGAGTTTCCAAGGAGTGCCTGGTGGATTCGAACTGCTGACCTTTTCGTTAGCAGCCTTATCACTTAACCACTACACCACCAGGGTTTCATATTGGGTTATACATTTATATTATATATCTATATAAATTTGTATATGTTTATTTTATTATTATATTCATAAAATGCTTTAGATTAAAAAGGAGGATTCTTTAACCTTTAAAAATGAAAGATAAATTAACATAATAAAATTATCAAACTCTGTGAATTTCTCTGCTACTAATGGTAGAAAATTCTCAAGCAGAATGTAGATCTTCGAACCAATTGTGCAATTCTGATAAGCATAAGAAATACAACTTTTCATTCAATTGCTAACTTTAGTAATTTACCCAGGAGCTACCAGTGGTTACATTGTATTCCAAGCTTCTAGAAAACTGATCTTCTTCTTAGAGATCTTCATCTGTTATAATTTTTACAAAGATATGATTGGGGTTGTGATCAATGAGGGAGTCAATGGTTAAAACAAATAATGGATACAGCAAGGTTGGAGCAGGGACCACAGAGTTTTCAATGCTGTGAACTTCAGAAGGCAGATCACCAGGTTTGTTTTCTGAGGCACCTCTGGGTGGGTTTGAACTGCCAACCTTTTGGTGAGTAGTCCAGCACTTAACCATTGTATCACCCAGGGGACTCCACCAACTAAACAACATTGGACAAATCACTTTGAGATATTTTAGGCATAAAATAAGGAAAATATTATGTCATTAACTATTGAACTTTATGTGCATGACAGTCATTTTGAAAGACAGAATCTCAAATTCCATGCTCCACCAAAAAAAAAATTCTGATCCCAGAAACTCTATTGTTTAAAGTTCTGCAGGTGATAATGATGCAAGCAGTCCACAAACCATACTTTCCAACAATTTTATGACCTTGGTGATTGTTCTGGATTTGTCAAATGAATCGATCAGTGATGAAATACCTTGTAGTCTTGCAAATTAACTAAAACTCTTGCGTGGTATCGTTCAATTACTTTTCTTAATCTATCTGCCAATGAATTGAAGCTCCTTGAGTGTTTTCACCTTTGTGCCTCAGTTTTCACAGTGATAAAATGGATAGATTGAGTTAGTCCTGTATCTAGCAGATATTTTACAGCTAAGGTCTTTGATCTTTCCCCCTTTCGTGTGCTTACCACATTAACATGTTGATGTGACACATGTGAATATGTTCACATGCATATACCCGCCTGCATGTGTGCATGCCTGTGTATGCGTGTGTGTATGTGGGTGTGTATGTTACTAACGTGGTGTTGTTATTGCTCTTAGGTGCCATCCAACTCATAGTGACCCTATGTACAACAGAACGAAACGTTGCCCGGTCCTGTGCCATCCTCATAATCGCTATTATGCTTGAGCCCATGGCTGCAGCCACTGTTGTCAATTAATCTTGCTGAGGGTCTTCCTCTTTTTCGCTGACCCTCTACTTTACCAAGCATGATGTCCTTCTCCAGGGAGTGATGCCTCCTGTTGAAAGTACCTGAGACAAAGTCTCGTCAACGTTGTTTCCAAGGAGCACTCTGGCTGTACTTCTTCCGAGACAGATTTGTTTGTTCTTCTGGCAGTCCATGGTGTAGTCAATATTCTTGGCCAACACCATAATTCAAATGCACCAATTCTTCATCTGTCTTCCTTATTGTGTCCAGCTTTTGCATGCATATGAAGTGATTGGGAATACCATGCCTTGGTCAGGTGCACTTTAGCCCTCAAAGTGACATCTTTGCTTTTTAACACTTTAAAGAGGTCTTTTGCAACAGATTTGCCCAATACAGTGTGTCTTTTGATTTCTTGACTACTGCTTCCATGGATGTCGATTGTAGATCCGAGTAAAATGAAATCCTTGACAACTTCAATCTTTTCTCTGTTTATCATTATGTTGCTTATTGGTCTAGTTGTGAGGATTTTTGTTTTCTTTATGTTGAGGTGTAATTCATATTGAAGGCTGTGGTCTTTGATATTCATCAGTAAGTACTTCAAGTCCTCTTCACTCTCAGCAAGCAAGGTTGTATCATCTGCATATCGCAGGCTGTTAATGAGTCTTCCTCCAATCCTGATTCCCTGTTCTTCTTCATACAGTCCAGTTTCTCAGATTATTTGCCCAGCAAATATCACTACCATGATAATGGAACAGATTTTAAATGTTTTTTAGAATTATAGGTAACAGTTCATTTTTTGTCAAAAAAATTTATCAAAATTTCCCCGATACAGTTGGGAAGTGGGTAATGCTGCTGAGTTATGATTTTCTTACATACATTTGGAGGTGGGGGGAGATGATACAAGAGGCCTATTTTCCAAATGACTTCAGTTTGAATAGGGACTAAAAGTGTGAATAAAATGGTAGTCCCTTATGCATGGAGCTTCCAGATTTAAATGAAAATATGACCGTAATCTAGTCTGCTATTTGATTTACTTGTTCCCCAAATGGTTGAATAAGTAACAAATCAAGGAAATAGAAAACACGATTAATTTTGAATATGTGAGGGATATAATTTCACAAAGGGTTTGTCATCCAGGAAAAGTTTTCAAGAATGGGTAGGCATTCTAGCCTGTGACAATTCCAGGAGTCTGAGTAAAGTTCAAATTCCTCAGTCTAGATTCTTCTTAGACCTTTTCAGTGGCTTCCCATCTCAAAGGAGGGGAGGACAAATCTGGAAGAAGCAGGCTGGCAATGATTTCTTTTCCCTCAATTCTTCCATAGTTTAGCACGACTATTTCCAGAAAGGAGACCTCAGATAAGAACATATCTTAATGTTATTATCCAGTTACTGTACAATAGTATATTGAGATTATCTTCTAACAAGAGATTATTCTTGGATCCATTTTTCTATGTTGAGCTATGTATAGAAATTATGGTTATAATTAGCCAGCATTGTGGAAAGACAAACAAAAACCAAACATACAACAATAACCTACCTGCTATATGATGCCTACTAAAAAAAGGCATACAAGAAAAGAAAAAATATTCTCACATTTTTTGGTAAGAGGTTACTTCTTGTTTAAGGATTCTGGAAATTTTCTGTTTTTTTTTTTTTTTTTTTTTTAATTCATATAGATTCTATGTCCTAGCTTGCTTGTTACTGGGAATAAGATAAATTTTATAAAATTTCCTTTGGTTTCCCTGGGATATTAGTTACCTAGTACTGCTGTAACAGAAATACCACAAGTGGGTGGCTTTAAAGATCAGAAATTTGTTTTCTCACAGTTCAGGAGGCTCGAAGCCCGAATCCAGCATATAGCTGTAGGGGAAAGATCTTCTTTGTTGGTAGCCCCTAGAGTTCCTTGACATTCCTTGGCGTCTATCTTCCCTCTGTATTTGTCTCCGTCAATTCTGCTCTTTTTATAAGTCAGAAATGATTAGGTTTAGGACCTCATTAACATAACAGAAGAAAAACCCTATTTCCAAATAGGGTCACATTTAGAGGTAGAGGGGTTAAGATTTCAAAATACTTTTTTGGGGGGGGTCACAATTTAGTCCATAAAAGATGTCAATGTAGCATGTACTATGAGCCCAAATTTCTTCGATCAGAAAGGTGCTAATTTGGATAAGTTAAACTATTTAAATGCCACAGATTTGATGGAACTAATTGTGCACAAAATGAAGCAAATAGCAGAACGGAGGACGGTGTCCAGGTTTCCTGATAACAAAGCCCCTTAAAAATTTTGTGGACTTTTTTTTTTTTTAGTCATTGTAAACAGGAAGAGTACTTAGCATTAACATCTTCCAAAACTTCATAAATCTCTACTTTATGTCCTGACTTGAAGGAAGATGTGTCTGATATTTTATTTCTGTATAATTTTGAATTACGTTTAGAGTTCATTTACTACGGTAAAGAGATGACAGGGGAGCGGGGTGTGTTGGCATGACGTTGTAATTAATCTTCCTGTTCCTTTGAAAGTAAAGGTTACTTGAAAATTGATGTATGCATAGTTTTTAATTGATGGAGGTGGTAATGGAAGTAGATCTAAAATAATTGCTTAAAAAAAAAGCTCATGGGCACAATACTGTCAATTTACTCTTCTGCCACATGGCTGTCTTCAAAATGTCTCTCTTTGAACATATTTCAGCAACATCTTTTCTATAGCTGGTAAATTTGGAAACACATTCTCATGTAGCTCTGAATAATTCACCAAAGGGAGTTGTTTAGCACAGATAGTGGGGAGCCATTACCAACCAGTTGCTGTGGAGTTGATTCAAACTCATGGTGACCCCGTGTGTCAGAATAGAACTGTGCTCCATAGGGTTTGCATGGGCTGATTTTCCAGAAGGAGATTGCCAGGTATTTCTTATGAGTCGACTCTGGCTGGACTTGAGCCTCCAACCTTTGGTTAGCAGCCAGGCCCTTAACCATTTGTGCCACCTGGGCAGGGACAATAGAGGCATTAAGGGGGTAAAAAGGTCTTGGCTTAGATCCAGGTAGAATAAACCCTCGTCACCTGTGAGCTGTACAAACTCTAGAATTTGAGTTAGTTTATTTCCTGTCTTCTCTTTTTCCTCCCTCCTTTCCACTCTTTTATCCTTCCTCCCTTCCTTCCTCCCTCCATTCTTGCTTCCTTCTTCTCTCCCTTCCGTCTTCCCTCCTCTCTTACTTTCTTCTTTTTTCTTACTATCATTTTTTCCTCCTTTTAAAAAAAAAAACATACTTTAGTCTGGGGCACTGCATTCTGTCATATACTCACGGATTGTCTATGTCTGTGTTTGTTTGCATATAATCAGCCATCTCTTGTTCTTTTCAGATCTCATGTTCCGTGTGCTATTTTGTTTCTGAGATGGGTCATATGTCCTGATTGTATTGAATGATGTGGTCATTTTTCATATATTTATTCATTTAAGTCAGCATTCATCTAAGTATTGGTGATACTAAGAAATAAATATGAGTATGTGTTTATTATTTTTTTATTAACTTTTATTGAGCTTCAAGTGAACGTTTACAAATCAAGTCAGTCTGTCACATATAAGTTTATATACATCTTACTCCGTACTCCCACTTGCTCTCCCCCTAATGAGTCAGCCCTTCCAGTCTCTCCTTTCGTGACAATTTTGCCAGCTTCCAACTCTCTCTATCCTCCCATCCCCCCTCCAGACAGGAGATGCCAACACAGTCTCAAGTGTCCACCTGATATAATTAGCTCGCTCTTCATCAGCATCTCTCTCCTACCCACTGTCCAGTCCCTTTCATGTCTGATGAGTTGTCTTCGGGGATGGTTCCTGTCCTGTGCCAACAGAAGGTCTGGGGACCATGGCCGCCGGGATTCCTCTAGTCTCAGTCAGACCATTAAGTTTGGTCTTTTTATGCAAATTTGGGGTCTGCATCCCACTGATCTCCTGCTCCCTCAGGGGTTCTCTGTTGTGCTCCCTGTCAGGGCAGCCATCGATTGTGGCCGGGCACCAACTAGTTCTTCTGGTCTCAGGATGATGTAGGTCTCTGGTTCATGGGGCCCTTTCTGTCTCTTGGGGTCTTAGTTGTCGTGTGACCTTGGTGTTCTTCATTCTCCTTTGCTCCAGGTGGGTTGAGACCAATTGATGCATCTTAGATGGCCGCTTGTTAGCATTTAAGACCCCAGACGCCACATTTCAAAGTGGGATGCAGAATGTTTTCATAATAGAATTATTTTGCCAATTGACTTAGAAGTCCCCTTAAACCATGGTCCCCAAACCCCCGCCGTTGCTCCGCTGACCTTTGAAGCATTCATTTTATCCCGGAAACTTCTTTGCTTTTGGTCCAGTCCAATTGAGCTGACCTTCCATGTACTGAGTGTTGTCCTTACCTTCACCTAAAGCAGTTCTTATCTACTAATTAATCAGTAAAAAACCCTCTCCCTCCCTCCCTCCCTCCCCGCCTCGTAACCACAAAAGTATGTGTTCTTCTCAGTTTATACTATTTCTCAAGATCTTATAATAGCGGTCTTATACAATATTTGTCCTTTTGCCTTTGACTAATTTCGCTCAGCATAATGCCTTCCAGGTTCCTCCATGTTATGAAATGTTTCACAGATTCATCACTGTTCTTTATCGATGCGTAGTATTCCATTGTGTGAATATACCACAATTTATTTACCCATTCATCAGCTGATGGACACCTTGGTTGCTTCCAGCTTTTTGCTATTGTAAACAGAGCTGCAATAAACATGGGTGTGCATATATCTGTTCGTGTGAAGGCTCTTGTATCTCTAGGGTATATTCCGAGGAGTGGGATTTCTGGGTTGTATGGTAGTTCTATTTCTAACTGTTTAAGATAACGCCAGATAGATTTCCAAAGTGGTTGTACCATTTTACATTCCCACCAGCAGTGTATAAGAGTTCCAATCTCTCCGCAGCCTCTCCAACATTTATTATTTTGTGTTTTTTGGATTAATGCCAGCCTTGTTGGAGTGAGATGGAATCTCATCGTAGTTTTAATTTGCATTTCTCTAATGGCTAATGATCGAGAGCATTTTCTCATGTATCTGTTAGCTGCCTGAATATCTTCTTTAGTGAAGTGTGTGTTCATATCCTTTGCCCACTTCTTGATTGGGTTGTTTGTCTTTTTGTGGTTGAGTTTTGACAGAATCATGTAGATTTTAGAGATCAGGCACTGGTCGGAGATGTCATGGCTGAAAATTCTTTCCCAGTCTGTAGGTGGTCTTTTTACTCTTTTGATGAAGTCTTTAGATGAGCATAGGTGTTTGATTTTTAGGAGCTCCCAGTTATCTGGTTTCTCTTCATCATTTTTGGTAATGTTTTGTATTCTGTTTATGCCTTGTATTAGGGCTCCTAAGGTTGTCCCTATTTTTTCTTCCATGATCTTTATTGTTTTAGTCTTTATGTTTAGGTCTTTGATCCACTTGGAGTTAGTTTTTGTGCATGGTGTGAGGTATGGGTCCTGTTTCATTTTTTTGCAAATGGATATCCAGTTATGCCAGCACCATTTGTTAAAAAGACTATCTTTTCCCCAATTAACTGACTGGGCCTTTGTCAAATATCAGCTGCTCATATGTGGATGGATTTATATCTGGGTTCTCAATTCTGTTCCACTGCTCTATGTGCCTGTTGTTGTACCAATACCAGGCTGTTTTGACTACTGTGGCTGTATAATAGGTTCTGAAATCAGGTGGAGTGAGGCCTCCCATTTTCTTCTTCTTTTTCAGTAATGCTTTGCTTATCCAAGGCTTCTTTCCATTCCATATGAAGTTGGTGATTTTTTTGTCTATCACCTTAAAAAATGACATTGGAATTTGGATCGGAAGTGCATTGCATGTATAGGTGGCTTTTGGTAGAATAGACATTTTTAGTATGTTAAGTCTTCCTATCCATGAGCAAGGTATGTTTTTCCACTTAAGTATGTCCTTTTGAATTTCTTGTAGTAGAGCTTTGTAGTTTTCTTTGCATAGGTCTTTTACATCCTTGGTAAGATTTATTCCTAAGTATTTTATCTTCTTGGGGGCTACTGTGAATGGTATTGATTTGGTGATTTCCTCTTCGATGTTCTTTTTGTTGTTGTAGAGGAATCCAAGTGATTTTTGTAAGTTTATCTTATAACCTGAGACTCTGCCAAACTCTTCTATTACTTCAGTAGTTTTCTGGAGGATTCCTTAGGGTTTTCTGTGTATAAGATCATGTCGTCTGCAAATAGAGATAATTTTACTTCCTCCTTGCCAATCCGGATGCCCTTTATTTCTTTGTCTAGCCTAATTGCCCTGGCTAGGACTTCTAGCACAATGTTGAATAAGAGCGGTGATAAAGGGCATCCTTGTCTTGTTCCAGTTCTCAAGGGAAATGCTTTCAGGTTCTCTCCATTTAGAGTGATGTTGGCTGTTGGCTTTGCATAGATGCCCTTTATTATGTTGAGGAATTTTCCTTCAATTCCTATTTTGATGAGAGTTTTTATCATAAATGGGTGTTGGACTTTGTCAAATGCCTTTTCTGCATCGATTGATAAGATCACGTGGTTTTTGTCTTTTGTTTTATTTATGTGGTGGATTACATTGATGGTTTTTCTAATATTAAACCAGCCTTGCATACCTGGTATAAATCCCACTTGGTCGTGGTGAATTATTTTTTTGATATGTTGTTGAATTCTATTGGCTAGAATTTTGTTGAGGATTTTTGCATCTATGTTCATGAGGGATATAGGTCTGTAATTTTCTTTTTTTGTGGTGTCCTTACCTGGTTTTGGTATCAGGGAGATGGTGGCTTCATAGAAAGGAGTTGGGTAGTATTCCGTCATTTTCTATGCTTTGAAATACCTTTAGTAGTAGTGGTGTTAACTCTTCTCTGAAAGTTTGGTAGAACTGTGCAGTGAAGCCATCCGGGCCAGGGCTTCTTTTTTTTGGGAGTTTTTTGATTACCGTTTCAATCTCTTTTTTTGTTATGGGTCTATTTAGTTGTTCTACTTCTGAATGTGTTAGGTTAGGTAGGTAGTGTTTTTCTAGGAATTCATCCATTTCTTCTAGGTTTGCAAATTTGTTAGAGTACAATTTTTCGTAATAATCTGATATGATTCTTTTAATTTCAGTTGGGTCTGTTGTGATGTGGCCCATCTCGTTTCTTATTCGGGTTATTTGTTTCCTTTCCTGTATTTCTTTAGTCAGTCTAGCCAATGGTTTATCAATTTTGTTAATTTTTTCGAAGAACCAGCTTTTGGCTTTGTTAATTCTTTCAATTGTTTTTCTGTTCTCTAATTCATTTAGTTCAGCTCTAATTTTTATTATTTGTTTTCTTCTGGTGCCTGATGGATTCTTTTGTTGCTCAGTTTCTATTTGTTCAAGTTGTAGGGACAGTTCTCTGATTTTGGCTCTTTCTTCTTTTTGTATGTGTGCATTTATCGATGTAAATTGGCCTCTGAGCACTGCTTTTGCTGTGTCCCAGAGGTTTTGATAGGAAGTATTTTCATTCTCGTTGCATTCTATGAATTTCCTTATTCCCTTCTTGATGTCTTCTATCACCCAGTCTTTTTTCAGGAGGGTATTGTTCATTTTCCAAGTATTTGATTTCTTTTCCCTAGTTTTTCTGTTATTGATTTCTAGTTTTATTGCCTTGTGGTCTGAGAAGATGCTTTGTAATATTTCGATGTTTTGGACTCTGCAAAGGTTTGTTTTATGACCTAATATGTGGTCTATTCTAGAGAATGTTCCATGTGCACTAGAAAAAAAAGTATACTTTGCAACAGTTGGGTGGAGAGTTCTGTATAAGTCAATGAGGTCAAGTTGGTTGATTGTTGTAATTAGGTTTTCCGTGTCTCTATTGAGCTTCTTACTGGATGTCCTGTCCTTCTCCGAAAGTGGTGTGTTGAAGTCTCCTACTATAATTGTGGAGGTGTCTATCTCACTTTTTAGTTCTGTTAAAATTTGATTTATGTATCTTGCAGCCCTGTCATTGGGTGCATAAATATTTAATATGGTTATGTCTTCCTGATCATTTGTCCCTTGTATCATTATGTTGTGTCCTTCTTTATCCTTTTGGTGGATTTAAGTCTAAAGTCTATTTTGTCAGAAATTAATATTGCTACTCTTCTTCTTTTTTGCTTATTGTTTGCTTGATATATTTTTTTCCATCCTTTGAGTTTTTGTTTGTGTCTCCAAGTCTAAGGTGTGTCTGTTGTAGGCAGCATATAGATGGATCGTGTTTCTTTATCCAGTCCGAGACTCTCTGTCTCTTTATTGGTGCACTTAGTCCATTTACATTCAGCGTAATTATAGATAAGTAACTGTTTAGTGTTGTCATTTTGATGTCTTTTTATGTGTGTTGTTGACAATTTCATTTTTCTACTTACTTTTTTGTGCTGAGACATTTTTCTTAGTAAATTGTGAGATCCTCATTTTCGTAGTGTTGGACTTTATGGTTGTTGAGTCGTTATGTTTTTCTTGGCTTTTTTCTTGAGTTATGGAGTTGTTATACCTCTTTGTGGTTACCTTAATGTTTACCCCTATTTTTCTAAGTAAAAACCTAACTTGTATTGTTCTATATCGCCTTGTATCACTGTCCATATGGCAGTTCTATGCCACCTGTATTTAGTCCCTCTTTTTGATTATTGTGATCTTTTACATACTGACTTCAATGATTCCCTGTTATGAGGATTTTTTTTTTTAATTTATCTTAATTTGTTTTTGTGATTTCCCTATTTGAGTTGATATCAGGATGTTCTGTTTTGTGACCTTGTGTTGTGGTGGTATCTGATATTATTGGTTTTCTGACCAAACCATATCCTTTAGTATTTCTTGTAGCTTTGGTTTGGTTTTTGCAAATTCTCTAAACTTGTGTTTATCTGTAAATATCTTAATTTCGCCTTCATATTTCAGAGAGAGTTTTGCTGGATATATGATCCTTGGCTGGCAGTTTTTCTCCTTCAGTGCTCTGTATATGTCCTCCCATTGCCTTCTTGCCTGCATGGTTTCTGCTGAGTAGTCTGAACTTATTCTTATTGATTCTCCCTTGAAGGAGACCTTTCTTTTCTCCCTGGCTGCTTTTAAAATTTTCTCTTTATCTTTGGTTTTGGCAAGTTTGATGATAATATGTCTTGGTGTTTTTCTTTTTGGATCAATCTTAAATGGGGTTCAATGAGCATCTTGGATAGATATCCTTTTGTCTTTCATGATGTCAGGGAAGTTTTCTGCCAACAGATCTTCAACTATTTTCTCTGTGTTTTCTGTCCTCTTTCCCTGTTCTGGGACTCCAATCACATGCAAGTTATCCTTCCTGATAGAGTCCCACATGATTCTTAGGGTTTCTTCATTTTTTTTTAATTCTTTTATCTGATTTTTTTTTCAGCTATGTTGATGCTAATTCCCTGGTCCTCCAGATTTCCCAGTCTGCATTCTAATTGCTCGAGTCTGCTCCTCTTCCCATTGTGTTGTCTAATTCTGTAATTTTATTGTTAATCTTTTGGATTTCTACATGCTGTCTCTCTTGCAACTTATTAATTTTTCCAGTATGTTCTTGAATAGTCTTTTTGAGTTCTTCAACAGTTTTATCAGTGTGTTCCTTGGCTTTTTCTGCAGTTTGCCTTATTTCGTTTCTGATGTCTTGAAAAAAATTTTTTTTTTTTTTATTCTGTAAATTAGTTTTTTATATTTTGTATCTGATAATTCCAGGATTGTATCTTCATTTGGGAAAGATTTTGATTCTTTTGTTTGGGGGGTTGTAGAAGCTGTCGTGGTCTGCTTCTTTATGTTTTTTGATATCGACTGCTGTCTCCGAGCCATCACTAAGATATATTAAAAAAAAAAAAAGATATAGTAGTGGTTTATTCTATAATTGCTCACTGAGTCTTATCTTTTTTTGTTTTCTTTCAGTATACGTGGATGGGCTCCTAGATTGTGCTGTCTTGTTTGTTGTAGCCCTTGACTTACCTATGACCTATTACCAGCTGGTTTGGGCTGTTGCCAGATATATATGCCTGAGTCTATTCACTATTCTTGAGTAGAATCCGATTTTGGGTCATCCAGTGTGTGCTGCACCCTAACACCTATCCACCTCGAGAAGTAGTGGTGATAGTTGTGTGCACCAGATTCTATGAGCAGCTGGGGTTCACCCTCCAGGGGCAGCAGGATGCTGACAGGCTCCCCCCAAGTGTCAGTGAGGTAGATGTGTCTCTATTCCTATAGCACCTTGGTGGGAGGGCTCTTCAGCTGTACCTTAGGCCCCCAATGCAAGTACCTCTACTGATTGGTAGGTGTCACCTTCCTTAGACCCCTAAGGCAAGAGGCTAGGTGGTCTGGGGGGAGCTTCAGCCCTCAGTTCCCTGTTGTGGGTCAGTTAGGGCTTGTTGAATAAGCAGAGATATCAGACCTGGGAAACTTGTTTTTCCAGAAAATCCGCTAAAAAAAAATGCAGTCAGATCCCTATCAGAGCTGCCTTTGGATTATAACCGCCACCCTGTTCCCTGTAAGGATGAAAGTCTGAGATTTGGATCATATATGCTTGGCTGTAGCTGGTTCTATGTTTTTAGTCCAATTAGGGATGGATTTTTGGTCCCTGGGTTTTTTGTGGTTCCTTCTCTCAGGCCAGAAGAATGGGTTAGGAAAAGACCAAAAAAAAAAAGGAAAAGCAAAGCCACCGCAGAGCTGGAGCCGTTTTCCCTCTGGCTCAGGAAATTCTAATGTTAATGAAGCCACCTGGGAAGGGTGGGGGAGCGTTCAGAGAAATAGGAGAGTAGCACCTTGGAATATAGCCAAAGTTGCTTGTCTTGCTTGGAATGACTATTTTATCTGAGATTCCCGAGGGGCGTGTCGCCTATGTGTGCTGGCTGTGTGGAGATTGTCCCCGGGGGGTCTAGCCCGCTGAAGCCACGGTCAGATCCTCCGCTGCCAGTCCAAAGCCCAGCGTCAAGGTTCCCCTGCTGGGACGCTGCACTCCCAGCTCCAAAATCAGTCACTGCCTCCCGGGGACTTCCCCCACCAGCCGTGTCACCACGCCAACTGCGCAGACTGGCTGGGCCCCCTCCCGGGGTCAGTTCAGGGGGGTAGGCCTGCGCCCCTTGTTTGCGCTGTCAGAAGATTTTTGAGTTCAGCTCCCTTGGGCCCATACCTAAGCCCGGCGCCAAGGTTACCTGACTGGGACGCTGGCTCCAGGCTCCGAAAACAGTCGCTGCTTCCCCGTATTTTTTCATTCTCCATCTCTAAATCTGTGTTTGTTGTTCAGGGTTCGTAGATTGTTATGTATGTGATCGATTCACTTGTTTTTCCGAGTCTTTGTTGCAAGAGGGATCTGAGGTAGCGTCTACCTAGTCCGCCATCTTGGTCCCGCCTCCGAGTATGTGTTTATTTATGTATTCATTCATTCGTGAATTCGCATTATGCAGGGCGCTCAGCACTGGAAGTATAATGATTGACAAGCTATTGTCCAGGTCGCAAGGAAGTTAAACTCTCTTAGAAGAGGTCATCAGATAAGCAGGCAATTACAATAGCATATTGTTAAGTGTCATCGGCACACAGAAGGCTCATAGGGCCATGTAGAAGAAACACTTAAAATTTGGGGAGGTAGCCCACACGGTGGGGGTCAGGAAACACTATTTCTAACTTACATTTCAGAATTCATCCTGACTTCTGTGCTAGCAAAGCTGAGGCATGGAAAATACATTAATTCTTAGCCTGTATTCTGTAGAAAAAAGAAGAGCTTAAGGAAGATCTAAAACTTTATCACAGGGAAACATGAGTGAAGGAAATAGGGAAGTGAGGAAAGGGAAGGAAGGAAGAAAAGGCAAAGTGGTGCCTACCTTTACAGGAAAACCCAACTGATTGCTT
The DNA here is from genome assembly GCF_024166365.1 of Elephas maximus indicus. Classification (NCBI taxonomy): domain Eukaryota; kingdom Metazoa; phylum Chordata; class Mammalia; order Proboscidea; family Elephantidae; genus Elephas; species Elephas maximus. The sequence continues at coordinate 26,188,452 of NC_064839.1, forward strand.
AATCAAGTTGGACATGGGTGGAGGCTACATGGGATTCTGTGCCTCCAACATTCTATCACTAAAAAGGATTTTTACATGTCAACCCCTTCTCATTTGTCACTTTCTTATTGATCAAAGTTTGTTGCATGGGTTATTAACTCCACCACACTTCTGGGTTACTTTACCTGGCATCTCTGTGAAGGTTAAAAATTGTAAGTGTCAAAGCAACAGTGACAGTAGCCAATGCTTTCAACCATGGGACCAATGGCACAACGTGAGTTTTTCCTGGGCCTCTCTGGCCCAAAGGTAGGTCAGCTGGCCAAGCCCAGCTGGCAGACAGGACTGAATGACTCTTAGGAGGTAGATTCACTGGTTCCAGTGCATAGGATCCAGGCAGAGGCAGCTACAGCGTGAGGGATGCTATATTCTATTTTCACTGTTTACTTGTAGTTCCACAAAGGTCTGTATGAAGGGTGGTGATAAACACAGGAAGAAGTAGGCAGAGCCAGAGTCTAAGCAATTATATGCCGGGAGAAGGAATTTGTGCTTTTTCTTAAAGAAGTTGTAAAACCATTGTAAGACGCTGTAAGCATTTATATTATAAAATAATGTGTGTAATGCCTGGTATCACACTTTCACCCGTGCTGGATTCCAGATGCCAGTTAATGAACTAATGCCCATCATTATTGCCATCATCATCATTACCACCACCACTACCACCACCACAATAAATGATAAATAGTAAATTTTAATTTTTACCAAAGTGCCTTTTATACAAGAGTCCCTGGGTGGCACAGTTAAGCACTTGACTACTAACCAAAAAGTTGGTGGTTCTAACTCACCCAGAGGCTCCTTGGAACAAAGGCTTGGCGAACTGCTTTCGAAAGGTCATGGCCTTGAAAACTCTATGGGGGCACAGTTCTACTCTGCGCACATGGGGTCACCATGAGTTGAAATCGACTCCATGCCAACTGGTTGGTTGGTCAGTTGCCCTTTTTTGATGTACCGTTGTATGACAGGGATATTAACAGTGTCTTACACAGAGTGGTGGTGTGAAGCATCTGGTGTTATCTCTCAGGTACTGTTAGAGGTACAATCTAAACTAAGTTTGACTTAATCCAGATACTGAGCCCTTAAGTGTATAGCTATGCACTCTTTCTCTAGCAGATAACAAAATTAATTGTCCTGTATCATTACTCGATCACATATTTTAACACATTTTTTCCTAAAATATTTCTCACTTTCATTTTTAACACGTGAATTTTGAAGCCAAGTAGCAGATAATAAACCCCCAAAATGCTAAAACTGTGGTCTGCATTTACCAGAGCCTTTGGGCTGCAATTTGTTAGGGTAAAAAAACAAAGAAAACAAACAAACAAAAAAAACAAACACTCATAGACACATAGAGATACGCACAGAGTTTCCTCTGGATTTCCTTTTTAAAATCAATGATTTTGATTACTAAGCAGCAAAATTATTCAAATAAATCTTAGATTATCTGATGCCTGAGGACTGTTTTCTTCCACCCAAGGTATACTCTGAATACATTGGCTGTTTTGCTTCAGGGTTAAAAAAGTGAATTATCCCTTTGTTTTTTCAGCAGCTATCTTTTTTTTTTAATCACCTTATTTCATCTCTCTGTTTGCATTTCTGTGTATTTCCTGAAGCAAGCAAGAAAGCAAAGAAAAAAATTTACTGGTGTATAGTGTGTGTGTGTGAGAGAGAGAGAGAGAGGAAACAAGAAGGGAGTGTAGTGGGAAGGTTTCGTACTAACAAGAGGATAAGGTAGGTACCCCGGTTCCCATGGGAAGATGTGATTGACTTGTTTGAATAATTTCATGTGCTGATAGTAAAGTGAGATTAGTTAGGTTGAGGACTCAGTAGAATGCAGCTGGTCTGGCTGATAGGGGAACTAGCTAGGTTGGGAGCCTTTCCCGGTAGATGGGAAGCATATCCAGTGAGAACAGGGGAGCTCCTGGTAGACTTTTGGGCCCTATGAAGCTCAAAGATGTCAAGGCAGCACTTGAAATTTCAGGCCTTACAATACAGTGATACATATGGATCTATTTGATTTATTTAACTACTGCCTAGTATCCCTGGGTTCTACAAACAGTTGACACACTTGGCTGCTAACTGAAAGGTTGGAGGTTTGAGTCCTCTCCGAGGTGCCTCAGAAGAAAGGCCTGGTGATTTACTTCCAAAAAGTCAGTGAAAACCATAATGAGCACAGTTCTACTATGACACATACGGGGTCACCATGAGTCAAAGCTGACCTCATGGCAACTTTTTTTTTAAGTATTATATCATATAGATACACTACATTATATTCATCCATTCTTAGCTAATGTACATTTTGGTTATTTCCATATTTATTTGTTTCAAACAGTGCTACAATGAATATTTTCTGATGGTTTTCGAAGCTCTGGCTTTCTTCCTCAGTGTTTTTTTTTTTTTCTTTACAAATATATGGAAATTGAGTACTTATTTAATTCCTGGACTCTTCTTCTTTTTTTTTTTTAATGTAGAACAAGTGTATTTTCTAGCTGGTAATAGAAAGTAAACACTCCTATCTGAAGAAGTCTGCTCAGTGCCCATGGTTGGCTAGACTTTTTCAAGAATCTCGTAAGACGTATGCTTATATACATGTTAAAGGGTCATCCCGCCTTCTTACTATATATATCATTTAAATTACTGATCAGACTGCTCTATTTATAATTTTAATCTACTTACATTAAATATTTCCTGATCCTCAGTCCATTTTTGAAAAAGGACCTTAGCTAAAACCATCCTAATAAAATATATCCCCCTTTTGTTGAAAGACCAGCTTATGTCTGTGCATTAATTTTCTTTCTTCTCGTTCACACATAATTAATAGAAGATACCGGGAAGTACTTAACTTTCCTCCAACCTATTTGAAGTTTATTACCCTGGTGACTCATACATCACCACCACCAAAAATGGAGAAATTGTAAAATCTACCAGAGTAAATCTTCCCTTCAAGGTCTACATCAGCCAAATCTCCTAACGGTAGAGTTTCAGGCTGCCCTCTCTAATAACTGTTTCCCTCAAGGTGAAAAGCTTTTTAGTGCATTGCAAACCTAACACTGTTGTTCTTCGCGGCTTGATTCTCCACTTTCGTTTTTGATAGGCTTCAGGTTGCCACACATCGATACACACAGTGTTTTCACATTGCCCCATTCATATGAAGAGCTCTGTTTGACATTTAGCCACTTTAGAAAACGGGCAGCTGATTCACTGGACAGAAATATGTATCTTTAGAGAGCTGCTTTGAAAAAAAAAACAGTGATGTATTAAAATACTGCTCATTTAGAAAACTTCTTAATTCCAGTGAATTGTTAAGTAGGGTTTGCTCTGGTAAAAGCATGCAGCTATCTCCTTTTTCCTTCTCTCCCTCTCAGCTTTAGTCTCTTTCCTTCTCCTACGTGTGTTGCTGCACATATTTTCTGTATAATATCTTGCTTTTCCTAATCTTGTGTTTTGTTTTGTTTTTCTTTTCTGCACCCAAGGCTAACTCTTTTTTTCCCCCCTCTTCTCTTTTTACATTGTAAAAATATAGATAATGCAACATTTGCCAATTCAACATTTTTTGTGTGTACAATTCAATGAGCCAATTACATCAATCGTATTGTGCAACCATTACCAACATCTGTTGCCAAGGCTAACTATTGGCATCTTCATCACATGCTGCAGCAGGGACAGTGGCACCTCACCAAACATTCTATTTATTCCCGCATGTTTCCTAGCCCTGGTGCATTTGTGAAAGGGCCACATGACTTATTCTGGCCAGCGGACAGTAGGTAAAAGTGATTGTGATGGTTAATTTTGTGTGTCAGCTTGGCTAGGCAATGGTGCCCAGTTGTTTGGAAAAACACTAGTCTAGTTGCTTTTATGAAGTAGTAGTTGTTAGGTGCTGTCAAGTTGATTTCTACTCATAGTGACCCCATAAGACAGAACAGAACTGCCCTATAGGGCTTTCTAGGCTATAATCTTTACAGGAACAGGTTGCCAGGTCTTTTTCCCATATAGCCAGCAGCTGGGTGGGTTTGAACTGCCAACCTTTTCATTAGCAGTCGAGAGCACCTTATGAAATAGTTACATGTGATTAAATCACATGCAGAATGCCCTACATAGTGTGGGGGGAACCCCAATCAATCAATTGAAGGCTTTAAGAGCAAGAAGAGAGTTTTCCTAAAGTGTATTCTGCCTCTAGATTATAAACATTTTGCCAGAACTTCCTTACTCTTTACTGTTCCCGTTGCCGAACATAGGGACTCTGGGACACAAGCCTGCAGGATTCTCTAGCCTGTCGCCTGATCTACAGATTTTGGATTTGCTAGCCCCCTACAATCTCATGAGGGAATTCTTTAAAATCAATCATCTATGTAACTATCTACCTACCTAAGTACCTACCGACCTACCTTCGTACCTACCTACCTACCTATGTAATCTAATCTATCTATCTATCATCCATCTTACTGGTTCTGTTTCTCTACAGAACACTGAGACATCAATGCAGGGCACTCCAGTGGAAGCATGGATGAGTCAGTATGCTATCCTCCATTTGACTCTTTTCCAGATGATACATCTTCAAGATGGGGAGCCTCGATCCCTGAATGACCTTGTGGAGTACATGACAACTCTTAAGGGGCAAGTAGAAATAAATAAATAACCATTTGTTTCATTAAAGCCCCTTGTATTTGGAGGCTAATTTGCGCCTGAAGCATACAGTAGCCTATCATGTCTAATAAACTATCCGCAATTCTTTAGTGGCTTTGTTAAGAGAATCAAATGTTGCTTACCTCATCTTCCAACATCTTTCAAAATCAAATTCCGCTTTACTAATTTCATAGAACTCCACAGAATGTAATCTCCATTCTAGATAACTTAATCTATTTAAATTCTACCTATGCTTGGCTGTGTCTATTATTATTATATTTATTTTTTATTGTGTTACTGTCTTGCTCACAGTCTTTCAATTGCTCACTGTTGTTCTTAGGATACATTTCAAAGTCCTTTAGAGGGCTCACAAAGGCCTTCAAGCTCTGGCTCCTTCCTAGATTCTCAGCCTCATCTTTTTCCAGTCTTGTCTTTTCCAGCCTGCAACAACCCCCTGACCCCAGAACTCATATACTTTAGCACCTTTATTTTGGTAACTCCTTCTTATCTATGGGTTTTGACTAGTTACTTACTCAAGGAAGCCTGTTCTTATCTCCAGGCTGAGACTTTTCACATACACTCCTAAAAAAAACAAAAAACAAAAGACCCAAACCCATTGCCGTTGAGTTGATTCCAACTCATAGTGGCCTTATGGGAGAGAGTAGAACTGCCCCCATACAGTTTCCAAGGAGCACCTGGTAAATTTGAATTGCTGACCTTTCGTTTAGCAGCAGTAGCTCTTAATTACTATGCCACCAGTGTTTCATAAAGGATGCTGTATTTCCTCCATTCGATTCTGTTTGTTGCTGTCCAGTCGACTCTGACTCATGGTGACCTCATGTACAGTAGAAGGAAGTATTGCCTGGTCCCGTGCCATCTTCTTGATCATTGGTATGCTCAAGTTCATTGTTGCAGCCACTGTGTATTTTGAGTGACTTCCAACCTAGAGGGCTCATCTTCAAGTGCTCTATCATACAATATTCTATTGTGAGCTATAGGGTTTTCATTAGTTGAGGGTTTTCATTGGTTGATTGTCAGAAGTAGATCTCCAGGCCTTTCTTCCTAGTTACTCTAGACTGGAAGCTCCACCAAAACCTGTCCACCATGGTTGACCCTGCTGATATTGGAAATATCAGTGGCATAGTTTTCAGCTTCATCATAACATGCAAACTACCACAGTATGACAAACTGACAGACAGGTGTGGACCTCCTCCATAGTAACTCTTATTACACTGTGTTTTTATTGCCTGGTTGTTTGTAGATATACCCCACTAAACTTTGAACTCTAAATCTCTCTCATTCATTCATATTCTAAGGGCTCAGCACAGAGCCAGGTATACCCAAGGACCTCAGCAGGCATTAAATCAAATTATATTCCCCATGCTGGGGGAGGCTGTTGCCTTTTCCTTATGTATTTTCTCATTCCAGTACATATCCTAGCTCTTCCACAAAGTCTTCTGCAAGATTTTAACCCACACGATTCTCTCATTTTGAGGCACTCTTACAGATTTACTTCCTGCCACGCATTTCAGCTCTCTTTTCTTCCTTAGTTGCTTTATTGGCTGAGTGTTTTTTTTTTTTTTTTTTTCTTCCCAAGTATAATCTTTGAAAACAGGGACTATTTTGAGTAAACTATTTATGGTATTCAGTGGTGGCTTTGCACTCACCAGGCACTATTTTTTGTATACAATTATGAATAAGGAAAAGGTTTGCTATCAGGGCATTCAGGACCTAACAGGTAAGACAAAAATACAAACCAATAAATAGATGGCAGTGTTTTACTTTTATAATAGATGCGTGAGCTGTGTTCTGTGTGCCAAGAGAATGGAACTACTAAAAACGCTTTAACATACAAAAAAGATAGAATGCCTTACAGCATTCCCAGTAGTAGTGTGAAATTATGGGAAGCCCAATTATCCACATTGACTGTCCATGCTATTGAGTTAAATAAAATTCCAAAAATAATTATATTCAGAATTCCTCAATTACGTTTCTATAACTTGAGAGAAAGAAAGGAAGGAAGGAAGGGAGAGAGGAAAGAAGGGAGGAAGGAAGAACGGATGGACAGAAGGAAGGGAAGAAATTTGGGAAGAAGGAAAGAAGAAAATTCTGTTGCTTCTTATTGACTTCTTTTTTTAAAATTATGATTTCTCCTTTATTGAGCTATTTTTACTTTTCTTCCTAATTTACCAGTCCATGCCCCATCTCCTCTATTCTTAAGAGATATTCTTAATCATTTTAATCATGTGCTTGTACCCCCCTATACGCTACACACACACAGAGTCTGATTAACTAAACCATTTATCAAGCCTTAAATTCTTCTCTATTTGTTTCTACATTTCCCTATCTTCTTGGCTCAACCAAAAAAATACATGAAACATTTTTATTAAATCAAAAATAGTAACGTTCTTAACATTTCAATTGTCACCTAAGATTGTGCTGAATCTCACAGTAGATGAGTTTGTGATCCTTTAGAAAGATTATTCAATATCCGGGGATATGGTGACTCTAAGTAGACAGAGGTAAAACACCTACTATTCAATCAGCACTGGGATAGTTAGAAGGGAAAGATGTAAAATAAGGGTCTTACTGACCTAAGAAGAGATGGCATCTTCACCGACAGAAAGGGAAAAAGCCCCATTTATTTGACATGCATCTATTTAAAGAACATCTGATTTTGTATTATGAATATTCACCCTCCCAGCCTATTCTGCATATGTGAAATTGCTCAGAGTTTTATTTATTCCTCACTTTGCTCTAAAAAGGATTTAAGATAGCTTCTGAGGATATTTAAAATACATCAAAGCAACATAATTAGAAATAGGTGAGAAAGTAGAAAAATAACAAGAATAGGAACTTAAAGTAGATCCATAAATAGGGCAAAATGCACACATACTTTCATTAAAGTTTTGTACATTTATAAAATTGTTGTCAATATTTTTAGCAACTCATGTTGAAGAATTTGATTGGTCATGACGTCGATGATATTCAGAATATGCAAACAAATGAACTGTTCAGGGGATGATGGTCAAAGAGTTGGGGTTTTCTACTGAGAGTTTTCAGTAAAGACACTGTATAATATAATGAGCAACATTCTCAACTCTATCCTCGATATCCTTACCGTGGCCACAGCGACTTCCATAAATCAGTTCCTTGTAGCATTCCTCTCTATAGGCTGATAGCGTCATATTAAAGTAAAATTCAGTGTAAGACATTATTCTGCCATTCTGCAGGTAAGGGTAGAGGTGAAGAAGCAATATGATATAGTCTAATATGTAGCTACATACTGGATTGGTTGAATTCTTTGTGGGGACTATAAAATATTAAGTACAACGGATTGTCACCACACTCTTTAGCCAGTACTCAATAGGTATTTGAAATTTACTCTTGCCCATGATCTAGGTAAAATTTGGATGAGATATCTTTACCAGAGTAATTCAGGACCACCTGACCTAACAGGTAATCCAATGAATAAGTCCAGAAAGGAGAGGTTACTACCTAGAAGGCCCTCACACCTGAAGATAATAGGATGCGTATGAACTGAACTACCAAAAAAGAGAGTTATACTAAAAAAAAAAAAACCAAACAAACCAATCCCTTTGCTGGTGAGTTGAATCTGACTCGTAGCAGCCCTATAGGACAGAGTAGAGCTGCCCCATAGGGTTTCCGAGGCTGTAATCTTTGTGGAAGCGGACTGCTACATCTTTATCCTGTGGAGAAGCTGGCAGATTTGAACCACTGACCTTTTAGTTTGGTTAGCAGCTGAGTAAAAGGATTTTTAATTTTCAATAATTGCAAAGTTAAGGAAAATGCTCTTTCAGGTTTGGTTTTTTGCTTTGCCATATTTTTCTCTACCTTAAAAAATAGATGTCCTCCTGTGAAAGTTGGAGGGTGAGGGCTGGGCAGGGAACTCCCAGATGTAGAAACTTGTGAACTGAGTTTTATTTCTAGCCTTGATATCACTCGTTACCCATTACCTTTGAGTCAATTCCAACTCATAGTGTCCCTAAAGGACAGAGTGGAATTGCCCCATAGGGCTTTCAAGGAGCACCTGGTGGATTCCAACTGCTGACCTTTTGGTTAGCAGCTGAACTGTCAACCTCTATGCCACTGGGGTTTCCATAGCCTTGATTTTATTTCACTTAATTATGTTGTACCTCGGTAATGATAGCTCTCATCTTTCCCCACTCTGAACATTTTATGACTGTATAGTCAAGTCGATCATGTTATTGGAATTACGAATTACCTGGTCGCAGAGCTCTACTGTGCATAATCAAACTAAAGAATTAAAGTATTGCATAAAGAGGCAGCTTTTAAAAGCATCAATCTCATTATTGAGTTGCCTATCAGTATTTCACAATTATAGGCAAGAAGGGAGAAGGACTCTATATTTGATGTGACAATCAGCCTTCCACACCCAAAGAGGGCTTGACATTCTTTTTGTATCCTCTGCCTGAAATGTCCCCCCATCTCTTTAGGGGCCATCAATCCTCAAGGATGATTTGAAAGGAGTGGCTTATGGAGTCATTGGGAGATTCCAGAACACTGACTGTGATATCTGTTTTCTAATGCTCGTTTGGCTCATCACTGGTGTTATGACATTAAACAGTTTCCTCTCTTCCTTGTGAAAATCAGTATCCTATATGCATAATCCGGGATCAAATTAAACTTTTGTTTTATGATGTGATGAGTTATCTGATATTAACTATTAAGCTCACTATAGGAAAACTGCTTGAAGAAGATGCTCAGTTCCTAAATATTTATTTTGTATCAGATACATAAGGAACTCTGGCAGTGGTTAAAATGCTTGGCTGCTAACTAAAAGGTCAGTGGTTCAAACTTACCAGCTGGTCTACAGGAGAAAGAAGTGTCAGTCTGCTTCTGTAGAGGTTATAGCCTTGGAAACCCTGTAGGGCAATTCTACTCTGTCCTATAGGGTTCCTATGAGTCAGAATCGACTTCATAGGAGTGGGTTCAGTTTTTTGTTTTAAATCAGATATCCTGACAATTATCTCATCTAACCTTAGCAATAATCATTGAATGTTTCATTTCTCTGAGCATGGAAGTTATGCAGCTAGTATGTGGTGTAGCCAGGATTTCAACCTGGTCTAGAAGTTAGTAGGTGGTGCATATGGTTAGTGCAGTTGGCTGCTAACCAAAAGGTTGGTGGTTCAAGTTCACTCCGAGGCTCCTCCGAGAAAGACCTCACTATCCTCTTCTGAAAAATCAACCCCTAAAAAGCCTATGGAGCACATTTCTACTCTGGCACACATCAAGTCACTGTGAGTTAGTGTTGACTCAATGGCGACTGGTTTGGTTTGTGGTTTGATCCTAGTCTAAGCCCCATGCACTGTCCCATTCACCTACTTTTTTTTTTTTAACTGCAACTAAAAACTCTTTGTATCTAAGGCACTAAAACAGTCCCAAATTTGCGCACATTTTTATTTGTAACTATTTGTTTGCTTAGAAAAGGAAGTTGACAATAAAATTCTAATGATGAAGAAATGCTATAATGATCATTTAGATTAGGACATTTTATAAAGCCATTGGAAATTGTGTTTGATGCATTCTGGTAATAGGTAACGAATTATAATCTTGCTTGGGAAAAATTCAGTGCTAACCCTCATTTAATGAAACGGCTGTTTCTCTGTGTGACATTTCATTACAACACCAGAATCGAGGACTTGAGAATTTATTTTTCTTCCTATTATTCAGAAATATTACAAAATGTAGTTGCATTGTCATTAAGATGTACTTAAACTACCGGGTGTTGTAAGATCTAATCTCTGGGATAATGTCTGCATTAAAGAATCCATGTCAGCCCAACACTTCTCTGCGAATAATAACAGAAAGCCTAACTAAATGATCTTTAAGGTGGTAATAAAAGCTTTTCCTCCTTCAAAACTTCTCATTGCTGGTTTCTGTTGGATGAGTTCTAAAAATTCCAAAGCTAAAACTTCAGAGAAATGAGAGAAGCATTTCCCTTCACTTCGTTGAACTTATCCTGTGTCTATTTCCTTCCCAATAATTGGACAGAAGATGGTAGACTTAAAAGAGACAAGCATTTGTATCTTTATATTTCTCGTCAAAATACAAGGTTAGTCTTATTGGCAAATATCATTAACTAAAGAATAGGAGGTGTGAAAGCCTTGGAAGGAAATGTTTTACTGAGAACCCTCCTTACGAAGTTAATGACTGTCTTCGTGGGCAGAAATTTAATGATAAAAAAGCTCATTTGAGGTTAAAGGACTCCCTGGACTAATTTATTTTCTGTATCCTTGAAATGGACTCTTTACTTGGGGCAGAAGGAGAAGAGTGCTCCACAATTGCAGTGTATTGATAATTCCTGGCATATCGAAACATCTGTGTTTAGATGCAAAAAAAAAAAAAAAAAAAAAATTGCTGAAAGGTTCATCTAAGAGTGGCACCATTCACTTCTGAGGACTAATCTGCTTGAGTACCTGGATAGGCAAGTCAGCTGTAATATTCCAGTTTGCACTGAGCCCCTTCTCGATCATATTTCACTTACTGTTGAGCTTGTCAAGTATTTATTACAACATGGGAGTATTACAACAGGTCCACATTTCACTCTCCATAATGAGAAATCCCTAAGGGAAATCTTTATTGTCTTTTATGGCTGGAGAGGAACTCACCTTTCATTTTTTATAAAGTACCATGAGTCCTAAATGCAGTAAAAAAAAGAAGAGAAAGAAAAAGAAATATGGTCCAAGATACTAGATATAAAACATATAGAAAAAATAAGCCTCAAAAGGCTGGAATGTTTTATTCAGGGATGGCTGTATCAATTTACTATATACTGTCTGCATGCACATCCTCACTAGGACCTGGTTAACATGGTTTATTGCTGCAGGGAATCAGACAGACCAAAGTAAGATCCCATCTCCGGAAAAATAACAACCTTCATTTTGTCAACAGATGTTTATTGAGCTTCTACTGTGGGCCAAGCACTCTGCTACGGATGGTGAGGATTGCGGAGATATTTTTGAACTGGATTCTGCTTTTATGTAACTTAGAGTTGAGAAAGGCAGATATACCATACGGGCAAATCACAACGTTGTAAGGCAGGAAGTGATGCATGACCTAAATGAGACACTAGGGAGAATAGTGCCATAGAGAATTAGGAAAAAAGTTCATGGAGTAGATAACAGAGGAAATTACTTAAAAGATTTGATTGAATAGGAAACACACAATATACTTATCAAGTGATATAATTTAAAAATAAACTAGCCAGAAATTACATGTTCCTTTAAGCAAGACAGGCACTTGACTTTTAAGGCACTCTAACAAAACCACAATTCCAAATCATTGCGTGTAATTTGGTTTTGGTGTGTTGATGCTAATTCTATGGATTATGATGATGACAATGGTAACCAGTAGTGGTTACTACCCAAAGCAATTTGGTCATTGTCCTTCTTACCCAAGGGATAACTGTAAACCCTTGTAATTTCCTAAGTAATTGAGGTGCCTTTGTATTATGGATTGAATTGTGTCCCCCCAAAATGTGTGTCAACTTGATTAGGCCATGATTCCCAGTATTGTCTGATTGTCCGCCATTTTGTCATCTGATGTGATTTTCCTATGTGATGTTAATCCTATCTCTATGAAGTTAATGAGGTGGGATTAGGGGCAGTATGTTAATGAGGCAGGTCTCAATCTACAAGATTAGATTGTGTCTTAAATCAATCTCTTTTGAGATATAACATAGAGAAACGAGCAGAGAGACATGGGACCTCATACCACCAAGAAACAAGAGCCGTGAGAATAGCATGTCTTTGGACCCAGGGTTCTTGCGCTGAGAAGCTCCTTGATAAGGGGAAGATTGATGACAACGACCTTTCCCCAGAGCCAACAAAGAGAGAAAGCCTTCCCTGGAGCTGGCACCCCGAATTCGGACGTCTAGCCTCCTAGACTGTGAGAGAATAAATTTCTCTCTGTTAAAGCCATCCACTTGTGCTAATTCTGTTATAGCAGCGCTAGATAACTAAGACACTTTGTTATCTAAAGAGCCTTAGAAGTGTAGTGCTTAAGAGCTGCAGCTGCTAACTAAAAGGCTGGCTGTTCAAATCCACCAGCCACACCTTGGAAATCTATGGGGCAGTTCTACTCTGTCCTATAGGATCACTATGAGTCAGAATCGACTCAATGGCAATTGGTGGTTATCTAAATCACACCTGATGGTTTGTGCTAATGAGTAAAAGCTGACAGAGCATGGCCTGTTTCAATCAGTCATGCCTATACAATGAGGCCACAATAAAGGATCTGGACACAGAAGCTCCAGGGGCTGCCCGGTTGGTGAAAGACGGTGATGCATGTGGGAGGGTAATACTCCCTTTGGGACATGGAAACTATGCTTTGGGGACCCTCCCAGACTTTCACCCTATACGTCTTTTCATTTGCATTCTTTTTTTGCCATAATAAAGCTGTAATTGTAAGTATAGCCTTTTCTATGAGTTCTGTGACTTGTAACGGTGAATTATTGAACATGAAGGAGTAGTGGGAGTCAGCAGAAGGGAAGGGGACTGGGAATCCCAGAGCTTGTAGCTGGTATCCTGAAGGAGGAGTGGGAAAACTCTGAACGCAGCCAGCAGGTCAGAAGTGAGAGTGTTGTGTGGACTACCAAACTTGTGACTGGCATCTGAAGTCTTGGGCCTACTTGGAAACCTGAAGGACTGTGTCCTTTTAACTTGTAAGATACGACCTAGGTCCAGGTACTTAGGGCCAGAGTAAGAAGTGCTTCATGAGCAGCCTGTGTCAGAATTAAGCAAAGAATTTGAAAAGTGAGGATTTGTCATAGCCTCATAGTTGGCGTCAGAAAAAGTGTATATTGGATACTTGATATTTATTCACTCACCTGCCACCAAGGGTGCAAATAACCCTTTGTTTTGGTAAGGAGCCTCTGAGTGGTTTAAATGGTTAACACACTTGGCTGCTAACCCAGTGGTTGTAAGTTCGAGTCCATTCAGAAACACATTGAAAGAAAGGCCTGTGATCCACTTCCAAACAATCAGCCATTGAAAGCCCTGTGGACCACTGTTCTGCTCTGATACATTTGGATGGGGTCACCACGAGTTGGAATCAACTCGACAGCAACTGGTTACTGGTTCCTTTTTTTTTTTTTTTTGTGAACCTAGATTGACACTTGTTGGGTTTTCATGGGTTTCTTATAGAATGGATTTTTGTGCTTGATTCAGATGCTTGTATTTTTGCAGAGAGGTCGTCATGTATCTTTCTGGCTGCACCGCCACTATCTTCACTCCATGTTCTATTCTCAGCAGCATCCCAATCCCTAGGTTAAAAGTAAAGCACACAGGCAAGACACCACAGATCACTTCTGTTTTTCAACACAACCATTGCTTTTCCTTCATAGGCTCTTCATTCAGACGATGCCCTGACTCCTCAGCCTGACATTCAAGGCCTTATCTCCCACTATTCCCAATGACAGTTCACAGTGTATCTGGCTACAACAAAGGCTTTTGGTTACCCCTCAAAAGATTCCAGAGCAATTTCATACAACCTTGAAACCTAAATAGACTATTTTCTCTCTCTCAGATCAAGCCGTTTTCACTAACAGCTTTCTCTCTTCCTGGACATTTTAAGTCAGACAAATAAGTAAAGAAGGCAGATGGAGAAAAATCCTGTACATGCGGCAAAACTCTGTTAGTTGTAACTTCTCCCAGAAGCCCTAATTGATTCACCAAAATTAGTTTGGCAACCTTTTTAGCTCCATAACCCAAAAGGCTTATGTTGTTGTTGTTGTTGTTAGGCGCCGTCTAGTCGGTTCTGACTCCTAGCGACCCTATGCACAACAGAACGAAACACTGCCCGGTCCTGTGCCATCCTTACAATCGTTGTTATGCTTGAGCTCATTCTTGCAGCCACTGTGTCAATTCACCTCGTTGAGGGTCTTCCTCTTTTCCACTGACCCTGTACTCTGCCAAGCATGATGTCCTTCTCCAGGGACTGATCCCTCCTGACAACATGTCCAAAGTACGTAAGATGCAGTTTGACCACCGTTGCCTCTAAGGAGCATTCTGGCCGCACTTCTTCTAAGACAGATTTGTTCGTTCTTTTGGCAGTCCGTGGTACATGCAACATTCTTCGCCAAAACCACAATTCAAAAGGGTTGATTCTTTGGTCTTCCTTATTCATTGTTCAGCTTTCACATGCATATGATGAGATTGAAAATACCATGGCTTGGGTCAGGCGCACCTTAGTCTTCAGGGTGACATCTTTGCTCTTCAGCACTTTGAGGAGGTCCTTTGCAGCAGATTTACCCAATGCAATGCGTCTTTTGATTTCTTGACTGCTGCTTCCATGGCTGTTGATTGTGGATCCAAGTAAAATGAAATCCTTGACAACTTCAATCTTTTCTCCGCTTATCATGATGTTGCTCATTGGTCCAGTTGTGAGGATTTTTGTTTTCTTTATGTTGAGGTGCAATCCATACTAAAGGCTGTGGTCTTTGATCTTCATTAGTAAGTGCTTCAAGTCCTCTTCACTTTCAGCAAGCAAGGTTGTGTCAACTGCATAACACAGGTTGTTAATGAGTCTTCCTCCAATCCTGATGCCCTGTTCTTCTTCATATACTCCAGCTTCTCGGATTATTTGCTCAGCATACAGATTGAATAGGTATGGTGAAAGAATACAACCCTGATGCACACCTTTCCTGACTTTATACCAATCAGTATCCCCTTGTTCTGTCCGAACAACTACCTCTTGATCTGTGTAAAGGTTCCTCATGAGCACAATTAAGTGCTCTGGAATTCCCATTCTTTGCAATGTTTTCTATAATTTGTTATGATCCACACAGTCGAATACCTTTGCATAGTAAATAAAACACAAGTAAACATCCTTCTGGTATTCTCTGCTTTCAGCCAGGATCCATCTGACATCAGCAATGATATCCCTGGTTCCATGTCTCTTCTGAACCCAGCCTGAATTTCTGGCAGTTCCCTGTCAATATACTGCTGCAGCCGTTTTTGAATGATCTACAGCAAAATTTTGCTTGTGTGTGATATTAATGATATTGTTCAATAATTTCCACATTCGGTTGGATCACCCCTCTTGGGGATAGCATAAATATGGATCTCTTCCAGTCAGTTGGCCAGGAAGCTGTCTTCCATATTTCTTGGCATAGACTAGGGAGCACCTCCAGCGCTGCATCTGTTTGTTGAAACATCTCAATTGATATTCCATCAATTCCTGGAGCCTCGTTTTCTACCAATGCCTTCAGAGCAGCTTGGGCTTCTTCCTTCAGTACCATCAATTTCTGATCATATGCCACCTCTTGAAATGGTTGAACATCAACTAATTCTTTTTGGTATAATGACTCTGTATATTCCTTCCATCTTCTTTTGATGCTTCCTGCATCGTTTAATATTTTCCCCGTAGAATCCTTCACTATTGCAACTTGAGGCTTGAATTTTTTCTTCAGTTCTTTCAGCTTGAGAAATGCCGAGCACGTTCTTCGCTTTTGGTTTTCCATCTCCAGCTCTTTGCACATGCCGTTATAATACTTTATTTTGTCTTCTCTAGCCGCCCTTTGAAATCTTCTGTTCAGTTCTTTTGCTTCATCAATTCTTCCTTTGCTTTAGCTGCTCGACACTCAAGAGCAAGTTTCAGAGTCTCTTCTGACATCCGTCTTGGTCTTTTCTTTCTTTTCTGTCTTTTCAATGATCTCTTGCTTTCTTCATGGATGATGTCTTCGATTTCATTCCACAACTCGTCTGGCCTTCGGTCACTAGTGTTCAACGCGTCAAATCTATTCTTCAGATGGTCTCTAAATTCAGGTGAGGTATTCTCAAGGTCAAATTTTGGCTCTCATGGACTTGCTCTGATTTTCTTCAGTTTGAGCTTGAACTTGCATATGAGCCATTGATGGTCTGTTCCACAGTTGGCCCCCGGCCTTGTTCTGACTGATGATATTGAGCTTTTCCATCGTCTCTTTCCACAGATGTAGTCAATTTGATTTCCGTGTGTTTCATATGGCTTATGGGGACAGACATATGGCATGTACATGTAATAGGTGGGGTTCTTAAGGGAAGAGGTGGGTCTAAGACAGCACCTGACGCAAAGTAAATAGGTGTTCTGTAAATGAATATTAAAGTAACTTTTATTGTAAATACATCTTTTTTTTTTTTTTTCCACTAGATTTTGTGTTACTGGTGTGTTGGCTATCTATCATTTCCATCTTTGAATCTTTCCTCTCTGGGCCCCAGCAACAGAGAGTTGCACGTGATTGTTGCTCAATAAATGTATAACCAGAAAATTCAATCAATCCAGAAAAGTCTTGCGAAATGCAATTACCACTTATTGTAGGCAGTGAAGTGTAATGGGAAGAAAATACACAGTGAATTTTCAATCTTATCTTTCTCCATGAATTATTCAGCACTATTGCCATTTTGTACCAAAGAATTTTACTTTGTTAAAGATTCCAAGCAGTCAATGGGGGAAAGTGTCATAAACTAAAAGTTGTCATGAATTGTCATTCTTTCACAGTCATTAGATGTTAATAGCTACCCAAAGGTTTGAATAGCGATACCATTAATTGGAATTGAGAGGGGGAATTCATCCAGAATAGCATTAACCTCTTGAACCTCTTTTAGTGTCTCTGCCCCGAGAGGCAAATAAATTCCCTGGAGTTGTCGTTTGGTACTGGTCAAATTCTCGAAGAATTGTTAATACTCTGGATGATATCTCTAGCTTCAGCTTTTTTTCTAACTAATAAATTTGTAGCCCAGCAATAAGCTACACATATCTGTGTGACCTTTCCACCTGCACGTATACTTTGGATGCCCAGCCTTTGGAAAATGGTTTGGCAAATACAAATTTATTGGAGGAAAAAAAAATTAAAATCTCACCCATCACTAGTTTTAAAGAGAAATATTGATAGTAGCTGGAAGTCATACTTAAGAGTATAACATTTTGGGGGTATAGTACATTTGCAGTCAGATGTGAAATCAATGTACAATGGATCAAGACAAAGAATATTTCTCCTGTAGGCATTTCTAAAAAAAAAAAAAAAAAACACTATATAGCCTCAATGTCTTCCATGACCTAAATTCTCCAGGCAGTTAATAGAAGATGAAAATTAAAAAAAAAAAAAAAAAACATGAGAGAGAACAACATTTCATGACTCAGTGGTGTTTCTTGGGGGAGACAAGCTGAAGAAACAATCTGAACTTCATCTGAGGCTTGCTACATCCACCCATTACTCGCCATCCCTTGCTTCTGCACATTAACTCGTAACAAGTTGTGCCATAAATGCAGTGACTTATAAGAAGCAAAATGACACAATCTTTTTATAAAAGAAAGAAACTCTGTAAAGCTCAAACTGAGAACATAAAACCAAAGCACTCAGCAGATAAACTACAGGCCATTTATCACTATTCTAGGACTTTGTACAAGGAGAGGCTCCCGAGCTCATAAAGTTGGCTAGACAGTTCCAGTGATCTATGGGGACTGACCAACACCTTCCTGAACCCTGAGGACCATAAGTCAGAAGAACAACCACAGTGGAAGATCTTGGGTCTGACATTGGGGTAAAAAAAGTAGATGTAAAATAAAATTAAAACTGCAAGTGTCATGGTGATAAAATATTATTCTTCAAGGGTTTGTAGAATTAAATGAGACTGTCACTGGAGTGGAAGGATTCAAGTTTAAATACTTCTCCTGTCTGAAGGGGCATGAAGTTGACAGCATGCCCTTAGTCCCCTTGAACTCTATTTGAATTTATTTAATGACAATCTAGGCTTCTATAATATTCTCTCTGTTTAGTCATTTGGATAGGAAAAGATTGAGGGCCAGGAAAACCTCATATCCAGCAAATGTAGAAATAAAATATTCATACCAAAAACTAAGCTCATTGCAGCTGAGCCGATTCCAACTCATAGTGACCTTATAGGACAGAGTGGAAATCCCCCATAGTGTTTCAAAGGAGTGGCTGGTGGATTCAAACTGCCAACCTTTTGTTAGCAGCTGAATTCTGAGCCACTATGCCACCAGGACTCCAAAATATTGATAGTAGGTAGAAACAAAAGACCCCAAACTGACTGGTTCTATAAATGGAGGATGGGCTTTGATTCATTTTTTAAAGCCATCCATTGCATTTGCGTCAATTCCCACTTGTAGTGACCTTATAGGACAGAATAGAACTGCCCCATAGAGTTTCCAAAGAGTGGCTGTAGGTTACAACAAAGAATATTTATCCTCTAGGTATTTCTAAAAACACATGCATTAGAGTTTATCTTTCTTGCCCAAACAACTCCATACATTTAGAAAGAAAGGGCAAGAGGGATTTATAAATCATCTGTTCAGAAAAACTCTTCACTGATGGGAAAACTGAGGCTCAGAAAGCATAAATGAGTTATGTGCTGAAAGTAAGAGTAGGCATAACCCTGAAATAGATTTCAGGTGTCCATGTGTCATCATGAGAAATAACTATACGAGGTCATTGTTTTACTCTTCTTACTTCCAACAGAGGAGTTGCTCTGAAGTATAAGATTCTTGGCTATTTGTCAGAATATGGTCAGTTTTTTTTTTTTTTAACTTACTAGTTTTCTTGAATGAACGAAGAAATCCTTTGACTTCTAAAACAAATATTTACTGCTGCCCTAAAAAGAATGTGCTAGAACTAGGCACTGGGTATATACAGATGTACAAGTCGACAGTATTAACCAATGGATGGACTTCATTCCAGTGCCATCTACTAATGCCATTTATTTTATTTTATTTTTTTTCTATTCCAGCTCATTAGCTGCTGTACCAATTCAAGTACACTTCATGGAATGTCTTGAGGTTTACAACTTCCTGCTGACAGTCGAAATGGACTCAGAACCTTCTAGGGACCATCATGATGTCCACATGAAGGCTGATAGGTGTTTATGCATAAAAGCTGACACATTTTTGGAAGAAAAGAGGAAGGAGTTTTGATCCTTATCTGCCTCTGTTAAGCTATGTGATTTTGAGCAAGTCACATTTTCTCTGTGAACTTTGGTTTTACCAAGCAATGTTCTCCGGGCACTTTAACACCTTGGAGATTCCATGAATTTATTATCAGGAGTTGACTAAAAGGTAAGAATTATAACAAAAGATGTTCAGCAGTTGACATTTCTAAGTTTAATTATTTTCATTATGAATGTAATTTTAGTTGCAGGTCCTTGAAATACAAGAACATTTTCACTGCATAATTGATTATTATATCACAGTGTTAATGGGTGTCACGGTCAGGGTTTTTTTCCTTAATTGTTCACAGAGGTGGTGTTTCTCCATTACTTTCTTGCGTTGCTATATTAAGGGACACTATCACAATACTATTGTTGAAAGAAGGGCAAATCGGGTAAACTTTTTAAAGATCCCTAGGCTAAAAACTAAAACAGCTGAATTCCAGTGTTTATGAGACCTTGGGAAAATTACTTAAAATCACTGGACCCCAGTTCGGTCAATTGTAAAATGAGGTGCTTGTGACAGATTTATTCAACACCATTTTCACAGCTATAGACTATACTTTAACTCCATTCACTTGGGTATTCCTTCCCATGGTCAGCCAGGTAGGTTGTGGAGTGGGAATAAAAATTGGATTTCATCTCTTAGGTCTAGCAAGTCGTTACCACCCCCTGAAATGCTGCGCTGGGGTGTATTGTGAGCTCTTATTCTAATACAGGATGCCGTTGCCTTTTTGTGATGGCTACTAGAAAAAAAAAAAAATTTTTTTTTTTTTTTTTACTAGGGGTACTGGAATTGCATGTCACACAGCAGCTTTCCTGAAGATCGTGCTAACTACTAAAACTTTTCTAGGTGTCAGTCTCAGCATAATTATGAGAATGGTTACTCCCCTTTAATAGGAAGGGTTAGGGTGTGGGAGAGAGTCTAGGATGAATGCCTTGGTTTGTCTTGAGATACATTATGTTTATCAGGAATTTACTCTCTGCTGAATACTCTATTTTCTATTTTCTGTGAAAATTATATATAATCTGCTTATCTAAACACTAATGAGATATTATTCCAAATGTATGAAGGGAAGACAGAAGCTAAGAGAAAAATAAGTAACTGAAGCTCAGAGAATTTGACAAATTTGCCTAAGATGATTTATTACTAATAACAGTGACAGGATTTGAACTTGAATCTGACGGGATTTAAAGCCTACCTTCAAATATACAGGAAGTAATATACTATAATGATATTTAAAGCAAGAAAAACTATTTCATAAAATAGCTTGTCAAGCCCTCTAATTTTACAAATGAAGTCACTGAGATCCAAAGTAGTAGGAAGGTTTATCTTCCCAAAGTCAGGAAGTACCAGCTCTAGAAAAAGATAATCAGGGTTCCTTGCTACAGACTCAATACTCTCCTCGCTAAAGAGTTTTTTTCCTCAGAAATATACATTACAGTTTTCCTTTTTATCACCCCAGTATGAAGAGTGGCTAGTACATGTGAATCTATAGATGATGTGTTACATGTGAGTTTTCAGATGATAACACCAAGAGAAAAAGGAGGATTCGGTATTGATTGAGCACCCATTTTGTGCCAGGCTTTGGGTCAGACAAGGAGCCCTGGTGGCACAACAGTTAAGTGCTTAGCTGCTAACCAGAAGATTAGTGGTTTGAACCCACCAGCAGCTCTGCAGGAGAAAAGACCTGAAGATCTGCTCCTGTAAACGTTACAGCCTAGGAAACCCTACTCTCTCCTATAGGGTCACTATGAGTCAGAAACAACCGGACAGTTCACAACAACTGGGTCAGACAGTTCTGCCCTTTAATCCTCAAAAATTCATGGTTGAGCAGAGTTAGATAGGGAAGCTGTGGTTCAGAGATTTTCTGACTTCCTCTAAACTTCACCAGGGTAAACACAGAGGCAGGACCCAAATCCTTTATTGGTTTAACTGAAAGTCTCTTTAGATGAAACACTTTGGAAGTTTTAAGTTTAATATTTAGTGTTAAATAGTTTGAATTAAAAATATGTTATATTACGCTACCTCAGTATTTTTTGCATTTTATAATGTCCTTTAACGTCTTGTGTTACTGTTTTCCTCTCAAATACAAGCATGGTTTATTTGAACTACAATGGCAGCAATTCTGCTCAGAATCATTTCTGGTGCAAGAATTGTACATTTCTGAACACCTTGTTAGCCTCTGCAATTTATATCTGGGATGTCAGTCCTGCTATAGGCCCAAAACCATGAGAATGGCAGGAAATGAAATTTCTTTGAATAATTCTAATAACTAAACAAAGGCTGATCTTTGACAGAATTGTGAAAGTTCTTTGAATATTTACTTGTTTGGACATTAATGACATAAGCTCCTATTTTAAAAAAAATAATATTTTACTGTGTTTTTGATGAAGGTTTACACAGCAGTTTAGGTTCCCATTCAACAATGTCTACACACTCTGTGCAGTGACATTGGTTATATTCTTCACAGTGGGTGAATATCTTCATTATTTCCATTCTGGTTGTTCCATTTCCATTAATCTAGTTTCCCTGCCCCCTTAGGTTCTCATCTTTGTTTTAAAGTAATTGTTAACAATAATATGAGCTTCTTGATGCCACTGTAAGGGTTTATTTATGGTATCTTTATTGCCTTGGTTGAAGATAAGATAATATCTGTTTGGAGATGAATTTTATGGATTCATAACAGAGGGGCTTAAATTATTCTCTTATTCAAGCAAGAGACAAAAAAGGGAGGAAGCAGAATTAGATAGATTAAATGGTTGAATAGCTGTTCAAACCAAACCCAAACCCACTGCTGTCAAGTCGATTCCAACTCATAGTGATGAATAGCTGTTAGGAAGAGTTATATTAACTCTTAGCAAGGGTCCAGGCAGTCAGACATTCCCTATTAGGCAAGAGTGAGAAGTTGGTTCTCTAGTTTAGAGAAGGAGGTAGATGAATGCAGCTCAGTATCTTGGATAGTGCTTTGAGATGCAAAACTAACTATAACTAACCAACTAACTAACTCAGCTAGAAAGAGAGGTCCCACTGAGCATTTTGCATTAAATCTCCACTTTAAATGCTCAGTCTATCGACTCCCCTAAGATCATTTTTCTTTAGTGCAATCTATAGGAATTTGGCTCTTGAGGGGAAAATGTGCCTCATTTTTGTTCTGTGAATAAATATTCTTGATTAAGGGAAAAAACAAAAAACTCAGTTCTTTTGCCTCTGGTTATGGAAAAGCTGCATGTCATAAAGACTTTGTGTGTAAATATTTTAGAATAATAATTATACAATATAGCTTTCTTTTGTTTAATATTTAAAAAACTCAGAATAATGTGGTTTAATAAATAAGCAATGCAGAGAAAAGATCAGCTAGAGCAGGGGTCAGAGAGCTAGATTCCCCATCAAATTATACTGCCTGAGAGCTAAGAATGGTTTTTGTCATGGATTGAATTATGTACCCCCCAAAATGTGTGTATTGACTAGGTTAGGCCATGATTCCCAGTATTGTGTGGTTGTCCTCCATTCTGTGATTGTAATTTTATGTTGAGAGGATTAGGGTGGGATTGTAACACCACCCTTACTCAGGTCACATTCCTGATCCAAGGTAAAGGAGTTTCCCTGGGACGTGGCCTGCACCACCTTTTATCTCTCTAGAGATAAAAGGAAACGGAAGTAAGCAGAGTGGGGAACCTCATACCACCAAGAAAGCAACACCAGGAGCCGAGCGCATCCTTTGGACATGGGGTCCCTGCATCTGAGAAGCTCCTCCACCAGAGGAAGATTGAGGACAAGACCTTCCTCCAGAGCCAACAGAGAGAAAAAGCCTTCCCCTGGTGCTCATTCCCTGAATTTGGAATTTTAGCCTACTTTACTGCAAGAGAATAAATTTCTCTTCGTAAAAGTCATCCACTTGTGGTATTTCTGTTATGGCAGCACTGGATGACTAAGACAGTTTTCACAGTTTTTACGGGCTGTAAATCAAAACAAAGGAGCCCTGGTGATACGGTGACTAAGCACTGGGCTACTAACCAAGAGGTTGGTGGCTTGAACCCCCCAGTGGTGGCTCTTGGGAGAAAAGATGTGGCAATCTGATCCCGTAAAGATTACAGCCTAGAAAACCCTCTAGGGGCAATTATACGCTGTTCTATAGGGTTGCTATGAGTCAGAATCGACTTGACAACCCACAAAACAAAAGAAAGAAAGAAGTATGTGACTCACAAAGCCTAAAATATTTGCTACATGGCCCTTTACAGTAAAAAAGGCTGTGGAACTCTGATCTAGAATAATTTTTTTTTTTTTTTAATATTTAAACTTTACAGCTTATCTCATTTTACTACGAAATCTTTTACCCAGGAATTATTTCACTTGACACTTGAAATTATCTTGTGGTGTAATTATTAATAGTCCCATTTTACAGATCAGGGAATCAAAGTTAAATACCCAGTTCACGATCAAGTGAAAAATTTGTGAAAATTTGTGAAAAATTTGACCCTCTAAATTGCAGAGCACTCATAAACAGTGATAATATTTGGTAATATTTAGCCTTTATAGCAATAAGATGACATCAAAATGAATAAAGCTTCCATTTATATCTATTTAATGCAATTTATACAAATGAAATGTAAATAAGCTTGATTTGACAGAAACTGTGTATCAAAACCTACAAAGAATTTTTTTTTTGGGGAGGATGAGTCAATTATGAAGCAAGCAGATACTATTATTGCTAAAAATTGTTTCTAGGCTAAAGATAGCCATGTTTTCGTGTGCCATAGAGTTGATTCCAACTCATAGTGAGGAGCAGATCACCAGGTCTTTTCTCTTGGGGAGCAGCTGGATGGGTTTGAACCAAGGTCCTTTGGGTTAGCAGCAAAGCGCTTAACCATTGCACCACGAGAGCACCTCAGAGATAGTCACAGTTTCTTGGATATCTAAGATTTGGTTCTGCCATAACTCCAGAACCATGAAAATGGCAGGAAATAGAAGTGGCATTTCATAACACACATCTGTATAGTGAATGGGTTTGTATTCATGTCATATAAGGAAATTTAATAAACAGTATGGAAACAAGAACATAGTAAGGAGATATGAGGGTTATTATGTAAAAGGAAGATTAGATTCACTGTGTTGTTTGGACCAGTAATTGCAATGATTTAAAATACGCAATGAATTCTCAAAACTGATGAATACTGGAAACTTCCTAAATGACACACCAAGTGAGTTATCAGGCACTTTGTCGTCGTTATGATATAAACAATGACATGGATGATGATTTAAGAAGTCTCATGAGCAAATATGCAAATTATACGAAGCTCATGTGGAACTTGTACACACACCAAGAGGCAATCATTTGAACAGAATGAGGGGATGATGCGTGGTTTAAAATCAGGAAAAAGTGTGTGTCAGGATTGTGTCCTTTCACCGTATTTATTCAATCTGTATGCTGAGCAAGTAATCCAAGAAGCTGAACTATATGAAGAAGAAAGCCGCATCAGGAGTGGAGGAAGACTCATTAAAAACCTGCAATATTCAGATGACACAACTTTGCTTGCTGAAAGTGAAGATAACTTGAAGCACTTACTGATGAAGATCAAAGACTACAGCCTTCAGTACGGATTACACTTCAACATAAAGAAAAAAACAAAAATCCTCACAACTGGACCAATAAGCAACATCATGGTAAGTGGAGAAAATATTGAAGTTGTCAAGGATTTCATTTTACTTGGATCCACAGTCAACACCCATAGAAGAAGCAGTCAAGAAATCAAATGGTGTATTGCACTGGGCAAATCTGCTGCCAAAGACCTCTTTAAAGTGTTGAAAAGCAAAGGTGTCACTTTGAGGACTAAGGTGCACCTGACTCAAACCATGGTCTTTTCAATTGCCTCATATGCATGTGAAACCTGGACAATGAATAAGGAAGACCAAAGAAGAATTGGCGTATTTGAATTATGGTCTCGGTGAAGAGTATTGAATGTACTATGGATTGCCAGAAGAACAAACAAACCTGTCTTGGAAGAAATACAGCCAGGTTGCTTCTTAGAAGTGAGGATGGCGAGACTTTGTCTCATGTACTTTTAACATGTTATCAAGAGGGACCAGTTCCTGGAGAAAAAAATCATGCTTGGTAAAGTAGAGGGTCAGCAAAAGAGAGGAAGACCCTCAATGAGATGGACTGACACAGTGGCTATAAGGACATAGCAACAATTGTGAGGATGCTGCAGGACCAGGTAGTGTTTCATTCTGTTGCACATAGGGTCACTATGAGTCAGAACCGACTCGATGGTACCTAACAACAACAGGAGAGGGATAGCCCATGCAGTGGTAGTGGCTTGTATTAGTGAGTTCTAATATACTTTGATCTTTTGTAAAATTTGCTTGATAATATCCTAATGTATCATTCAATCAACTGGCCTCCATGTACTTTCAAAATATCAGTTGCAACAACAGCTCTTTTAGACTTTTTGCTTGACGTATGGTACAGTGGCTAAAAGTAAATATCCTGGGTGATATTTTGAAATTTCTAGATTAGGGGAAGCATAGTCCCAGTTACTTAGCAAGAGTATGTACATTTGTAATTAAATAAATTTTAAAAATAAAATGACGATCTATGTACAGCATGTAAACAAATGTTTGTAATGCACCCATAATGGACATGAGGCGAACAGGGCCACTTAGAACTGAACACGATATTACAGATAGTCAACTGTAGCCGGTTTTGGGAGACTGGGTAGCATTTATTGTACTGAGGCAGATCCAAAAGACAGAGACCAACATGATTTATAAGTCTGAATATCGTATTACTCATTTGATCCTTGTTTTAAGTTCTAGACTAGAAACAACCTAAAATACTACTCTTTGACAGGGATCTATGTACAGAAAATAGTGCTTATGGCAATTAGTTTTAAATTACTGAATGATCTCTCTCAGCTGGCAATGGAAACTGAGATGGCCAATAGAAATTGTTCATTAGTGCCCTTCCTTAAGCTGTGCCCAGAGCACATGCCCTGCCTGCCATACTTAGTTACGCGTCTGCTCTTTGGCCACTTCCTATAGATCTACGCCCTAGACTTTATCATCTAATGCTGTCATGGATTGAATTGTGTCCCCCCAAAATATCTGTCAACTTGACTAGGTCATGATTCCCAGTATTGTATGATTGTTTACCATTTTGTCATCTGATGTGATTTCCCTATGTGTTGTAAATCTTATCAATATGATCTAATGAGATAGATTAGTGGCAGTTATATCGATGAGGTCTACTAGATTAAACAGTGTCTTAGGCCAATCTCTTTTGAGATATAAAAGAGAATTGAGCAGAGAGGGGGAAATCATACCACCAAGGAAGCAATGCCAGGAGCAGAGCGTGTTTTTTAGACCTGAGGTTCCTGTACAGAGAAGTTCCTAGGCGAAGGGAAGATTGATGACACGGGCCTTCCTCCAGAACCAACAGAGAAAGCCTTTCCCTGGAGCTGGATGCCCTGAATTTGGACTTGTAGCCAACTAGACTGTGAGAGAATAAATTTCTCTTTGTTAAAGCCACCCATTTGTGGTATTTCTGTTACAGTGCACTAAATGACTAAGACAACCTCTTAACACATTGATGATAAAAACAGGAAGGGAACAACCACATGGTAAAAATAATTAACTTTCATTACCTAAAATACAGCTTAATGAGTCATATACTACTGGTATTCTCTTTCTTTTTTTTTTTTTAAAGGGTCATTACGAACTCAAGAACTTTTAGAACAGGAAGTGCTTCTGATCTTATGAGATGAGCCATATGGGAGGTGTGGCAATTGTCCACTATGTTCTCCTGAACCCAAGCGCATAAAAATTATCTTCAGTAAAAGAAGTCCTGAGGGAAAAAAAAATGACCTTAAACACTTAGCTCATTAATTTGCCAATGATGTTATGATGCCCAAGAATAAAATTTTATGATAGTGAAAATATGAAAACAAAAACTTAAAAAATAAAATTTCAATTCTCCATCCTTGTTTGTTGTTTTCAGTTATTTTTGTTATTTCCTGTCATTTTCCCTTTTGGGAAATACTTTATGCATATTTGAAATAGTATCATATATGTCACTTCACAGTTTCTTTTTGACTTAACAAATAACACAGTGTTTACGCTTTAATGTTATTTTGAAAACCATAATTTTACTGCTTGCTTAAAATTTTATCATACAGAAACCCATTGCTGTCGAGTTGATTCTGACTCATAACAACCCTATAGGACAGAGTAGAACTGCCCCATAGAGTTTCCAAGGAGCACCTGACAGATTTGAACTGCTGACCATTTGATTAGCAGCCATAGCTCTTAACCACTATGCCACCAGGGTTTCCTTATTATACAGAGGAATAATTTCATTAACCATTCCCCTATCTTTGAACATTCAGGTCATTGTCAATTTGATGTTATTATACATGAAGCTTTACTTTGTAATATTTACTTAGGACTAACTACCAGGTCATTTACCCTTAGCTTGTGTTCTATTTTTTTGTGTAGGTATATAAATTTTGCTTTTATGCATGAATTACAGATGCCTATTCCGAAATCGTTTGCATTGTTGTGGGACATTGGTGATTTGCATCCATTTGTGGCACCTACTCAGTATTGATTGACAGGGTTATCTGGCTAATTGGCCAGTGAGAAGGCTCTCTGTCCACCCTCACTACTATATTTAAGTTGCCCTTGATCATAGTGCTCTACTGAAACTTGTCTGCGAGAGGCTGACTCATTCTTTGCCAAGATACAGTGGTAACTGTGTTTAACCACAAGAACATCTTTTAATTATCGCCCATCATTTGTCATCTTGAAGAAGATGGGAATTAGCACTAGGAAATGCTTGTAAAGCATGGTGCAGTTCTGTAATAAAAAATGAATACAAGTTTATCTTCACAACAACCCATACATACAAATAATAACCTCCTAATATTAATTTTGAATCTTGGAAACAGAAAAAATTCAATAGGCCTAAATTCGCCTAGCTAGGAAGAGCAAGCAACTAGAAGGATCCTTGAAAAGGATCTTATTCTCCACTTTGTGTTCTTTTGGCCCACCTTTGGCACTTTAGATGTTGCTGTAGCCACCAGCTGTACACAATAACCGATGGCATATGTACACCTGGAAATATGAGGGAGTTAACACTGAGTGGGACAGCTCCCGGCTGGGTGCTAGTACGCAAACACTGCTCCCTTCCTTTCCCTGGGGGATTCCGAGGTGCGTTCTGCATAGCTCCTTAGAGGGTCCCAGAACAGGGTTGAGTCCCAGATGCCCACAGTGGTGGCCAGATCAGTAGCACACCCTTGAATTGGTTTTCTCTCCTTCCTATTTCCCTCTTTCCAGACCCTCAATTCTTTTCCTTGGGATAGTTTCCTAAAATAAACTTCCTGAATGTCACTCTGGGTCTGCTTTTTTGGGGGAGAAGAGTAGTCTAAAAATAAAGAACTCGTACACATAATTCAACATGGATAGGAAATTTCAACGGTAGATTTTAGGATGGAAATTCTGAAAATGACAGAGGTTTCCAATCTAGGTATGTTTATGGTTCTTCCTCCTCCCCCCCACACCCCAATATATGCTCATTATAAAACATTTAGATTAAGAAACTTTGGAATTAAAAAATATGTATATATATCTGCTGATATTTTCAATCCCCAGAAGCAACAGCTATTAACATGTTGACATGTGTGTATACTCACTGTTTATGTTGGTGAAAGAAGGTATTTGCAATGAAGAAGTCGTTGGTCTTGCAAAATTCTATCATTCGATCTCCGACATTGTTTCTATCACCAAGGCCATATTTTCCAACTACTGATCCTTCTTCTTTATTCCCAGCTTTCGAATTCCAATCACCTGTAATTATCAATGCATCTTGATTGCATGTTTGATCAATTTCAGACAGCAGCGGCTGATAAAAATCTTGTATTTCTTCATTTTTGGCCCTAGTGGTTGGTGTGTATATTTGAATAATAGTCATATTAACTGGTCTTCCTTATAGGCATATGGATATTATCCTAATACTGACAGCGTTGTACTTTAGGATAGATCTTGAAATGTTTTTTTTGATGATGAATGAAACACCATTCCTCTTCAAGTTGTCATTCCCAGCGTAGTAGACTATATGATTCTCCATTTCAAAATGGCCAATACCAGTCCATTTCAGCTCACTAATGCCTAGGATATTGATGTTTATACATTGTAATTCATTTTTGATGATTTCCAATTTTCCTAGATTCATACTTTGTATGTTCCAGGTTCTGATTATTAATGGATGTTTGTAGCTGTTTCTTCTCATTTTGAGTAGTGTATCATCCATTTTTTAAATACATTTAAATCTATTCCCTTTGCAAAACTATATAAACTATATGATTCTAATTTTGTATGTAAAGAAGTTTTTTATGTATCCTTATATAGACTGTGCTTTATATTTGCAGCATTATATTACACCATATAGATCTGCTTGATTTATTTTACCATTTCCTAATATTGGGCATTTCCTATAGATCTGCATGAATTATCATTGAATATATTTATGGAAATGTTATCAAAATGGAATAATGACAATCACCCACATTTCTGCTGGAAATTTTGAATTACATTATATTTCAGCCAGTGGTATATGAGAGTTCTCACTTTGTGATACTGCCTTAGTTATTCTCTGTGTGAGTGTGTGTATGTGTGTATGATAATTTGACAGAGAAAATGGTGTCTGCATAGATTCACTGGTATTTACATAATTGTTAGTAAAGCTGGGAATTGGTTCAATCTTTTCTTATGTTGGATTGAGGATAAGCCCTCAATCTCTGGTCAATGACCAGTACTCCTTCTTCTATGCCTAGCATAATATCAACAGCTCTCTGATATTGTGAAATGATCATTAAATAAAATAGTGGACACACAATCTTTTGTATAATGACGGTGACCATTTGCCAACACCTTCTACCACCATAGTCGCCATTATTATTCAAGAGCTACAGGGAGTTAATATGTAAGAAAGACGAAATGAACTCTATTTACAGTTAACATTGCTTTGGTTTGTGCCTGTTTCTTACATTTGAAGACTAATGTTTGTTATTTGCCGTAATAACAGCAGTTGCTGCAAATTCTACCTCATATTGAGAGAATAGTAAAATGTAATCTCCCTAAAGCTTGACATTCAAGTTACTCTTCGACAAAAAGGATTCAAGTGATTCAGTTACATTTACACACGCCCCATTTGGCACTGATTTTACTGACAACCATATTTCTATGATGTCTAAATTGTATTTCGCCCACTGAAGTGAAAAGCTACCCTTTCTCAAATGGGCTATACTATAGCTTAGTCCATCAACCAGTTTATTTTAACCTTGTGCATTTAGCATTGCTAGAAGCATCTTAAGGACATGATGGGAGAAATTTCTAGGAAATGAATATGAAAACAATGATCTCCTTGCCGAGTGCCCCCAAAGCATTTCCTGAAGGCATTTTTTCAGGCAAGAAATGACCCAGGATTTCACTTGCATCATGAAAGCTAATAAGGATGAGGAAGATGGTGTCACTAATGCTCAGGAAATGAAATATGCAAAGCAATGCCAACCTCTTTCACAGAGCAGTGCCTGAGATGGATTTTGTGATAGATCGACAATTCAGAACATGGGTTCTATGAGATTCAGCAGAGAAGAAAGAGAGAAAGGAAAGTTAGAAAACTACAGAATAACTTCCCCAGTACTACATTTTGACTGCTCTGAAGTACCTGCAGTGGCAGTCTTTCTTGTTTTATGTAAAAGTGTACGTGGGTGGAAAAGCAAGAATTATGGCTTATGGAAGGCTTCAGCTATCAGGGGAAATTCCTATTGCAAAGGCAGAGGAACTGAGTTGGTGAAAAGTACAATTTATTGGCCCCTAACTCACACTTTTCTCTTTGGAAAGCAACCTCAGTAGATAGAAGCAGCTTCATAGGAAGGGAAGAAAACAACAATGCTATGTGTCTTTGTTTTAGGACTTGAGTGTTTGTGTATTTTCTAAGATTTCCTTTTATTTTCAGAAAAGGAAACCAGAATTATGCATCTTAATTTTGACAATTGTGTGGTTTATGAGCTTATTCATTATTAAGGAAGAAATGTATTCAATGATCAATTTGCTGGGATTAATCCATAAGGATACTAGAGTATTGGTTTAAAATGCTTCAAAAAGTACATTGACCCAGTATAGATTTTGTTATCGAAAGTGAATAATTGTTATATTCTATAACTGTGTCACTCCGTGAGCACAGTATATTGGGTTTCAGAAATAAATTTGGGAATTCTTCTCTTGTACAAGCCTATCATGAAAGCATATCAAACATGCTAAAGGCAGATATAGTCACTGAACATCAAATTTAGGAGTCATGGATTAAGTAATGAACTAAGGAAGCTTGATTAAAATAACAGACTAGCATGGCTTCCATGTGAAAACATGCTAATAATAGATAGCATTTACTGTGGCATAGGAAGAAAAATGGGATAGTTAGCAGTTTGCCACAGTTCACCCTCTAGCCATTCAAATATTTGTGCATGCCAATTTTTTTTTTCCACATACAGAACATACTGGAACTTTGGCTCTTACAGTCCATTGGAATCCACGCTATTTGTTATCTGCCTGAAACTAAAAGAAAGGTTTCTTCAACTTGGGGCTTTAGGTAAACAGCAATAGGACTGTTGAAGAATGAATGGATCTATACTATGAATCAAGGGCAATGTCCACTTGCTTGTACAGTTACTTACATTTAGATGGGCTTAAATGAAGACCAGCATTCCATTCACGCATTGAGTGGGATTTTGCTATCAAGGTCTGTATCAGGAAGCAGTATCAGTGCATCCTCTCTCTTCTACTTTGGAGCAGAGTCTCTCCATTCGTTTGACCACCTTCTTTTGCATCTCTATGACTCTTCTTAGACCACTGTCAATCGAAACTTAGAAAATCCCCACTTTTGCAGAAGAGCAAACAAACAAAAAATGTAATCTTTTCCTTTTTTCTTTTTGTAAATAGTATTGATGAGTTAGACTTTCCCTTTGTCTAGACAAATAAATTTCTTTTAGGACTTAGGAACAATTTATGTTTACTCTATCCCCCTCCCCACCTGCTCCTTCCCTCTGCCATAACACTTAATTTCTCTCTCTTAGTAGATAAGTGATTGGTAGCTGTCCAAGGACACATTAGAGCAAAACAAAATGAGTCTCATACTCTTCCAAATATAAAAGAATAAACCTCAGCAAGTATGCTTAAAGAGTGAAATAACACAATACCTTAAATGTGACTCTCCTCTTTTACAAAGGTATAGACAATTGGCTGATCCATTTTGTTCACTGAGGATATTGTTTAAATGTCTGTTTTGTGTCAAAACATGTTCTAGGCTTTGAGGAGAGGAAAGGATACACACATTCAAGAATTTATCTTGTAGGGAAGAAAAGTGTGACTATGTTTACTGCCTCAAATCAGAAAAAATTCAATGTGAGACATAGTTCAATTCTGGAGAAATATTTCTAAAGGTTCTGTCAGAAGTTCTGCAAACATCTTTCCAAAGAATGGAGCCAAAACAAGTGGAGGAGGAGGAGACATCCAAGGTGGCAGAAGACTGAAAGACCTATGAAAGGATAAGCAAATTGACTAGAGGAGGAAGACACAAATAGAATACAAGTGGAAGATGAGACTGGAAAGGAAGTTGACATCTTTTCGTGGGTGTTTGTCTTAGTTATTTAATGCTGCTGTAACAGAAATAACACAAGCAGACGGCTTTAACAAAGACAATTTATTCTCTCACAGTCTAGGAGAGATTCAGGGTATTAGTTCCAGGGGAAGCTGAAAGCAGAATCCTGGCTGAAAGCAGAGAATACCAGAAGGATGTTTACCTGTGTTTTATTGACTATGCAAAGGCTTTCGACTGTGTGGATCGTAACAAATTATAGATAACATTGCGAAGAATGGGAATTCCAGAACTCTTAATTTTGCTCATGAGGAAACTTTACATAGATCAAGAGGCAGTTGTTCGGACAGAACAAGGGGATACTGATTGGTTGAAAGTCAGGAAAGGTGTGCATCAGGGTTGTATTCTTTCACCATACCTATTCAATCCGTATGCTGAGCAAATAATCCGAGAAGCTGGACTATATGAAGAACAACGGGGCATCAGGATTGGAGGAAGACTCATGAACAACTTGCGTTATGCAGTTGACACAACCTTGCTTGCTGAAAGTGAAGAGGACTTGAAGCACTTACTAATGAAGATCAAAGACCACAGCCTTCAGTATGGATTACATCTCAACATAAAGAAAACAAAAATCCTCACAGCTGGACCAATGAGCAACACCATGATAAACAGAGAAAAGATTGAAGTTGTCAAGGATTTCATTTTACTTGGATCCACAATCAATAGCCATGGAAGCAGCAGTCAAGAAATCAAAAGACATCACACCGGGTAAATCTGCTGCAAAGGACCTCTTCAAGGTGTTGAAGAGCAAAGATGTCATCTTGAAGACTAAGGTGTGCCTGACCCAAGCCATGGTATCATATGCAAGTGAAAGCTGGGCAATGAATTAGGAAGACCAAAGAAGAATTGATGCCTTTGAATTGTGGTGTTGGCAAAGAATATTGAATATACCATGGACTGCCAAAAGAATGAACAAATCTGTCTTGGAAGAAGTACAACCAGAATGCTCCTTAGAAGCAAGGATGGTGAGACTGCGTCTTACATACTTTGGACATGTTGTCGGGAGGGATCAGTCCCTGGAGAAGGACATCATGCTTGGCAGAGTACAGGGTCAGCGGAAAAGAGGAAAACCCTCGAGGTGGATTGACACAGTGGCTGAAAGAATGAGCTCAAGCATAACAACAATTGTAAGGATGGCGCAGGACTGGGCAGTGTTTCGTTCTGTTGTGCATAGGGTCGCTATGAGTTGGAACCGACTCAACAGCACGTAACAACAACAACAGTTCCAGGGAAAGGCTTTCTCTCTCTGTTCGCTCTTGGGGAAGGTTCTTGTCATCAATTTTCACCAGTCCAGGAAATTCTTAGTGCAGCAACCCCGAGTCCAAAGGATGTCCTATTCTCCTGGTTCTTGTATCTTGATGGTATGAGATCTCCATGTCTCTTTGCTCACTTTCTCTCTTTTATATTTCGAAAGAGATTGACTTAAAACACAACCTAATCTTGTAAGTTGAGTTCTGCTTCATTTACATAACTGCCACTAATCCCATCTCAGCGTTAAAAAGCAAACATGTCACCTTGAAGTCTAAGGTGTGCCTGTCCCAAGCCATGGTGTTTTCAATCACCTCAAATGCATGTGAAATCTATGTGGTGAATAAGGAACACCAGAGAAGAATGATGCCCTTGAGTCATGGTGTTGGTGAAGAATATTGAATATACCATGAACTGCCAAAAGAATGAACAGATCTGTCTTGGAAGAAGTACAACCAGAGTGCTCCTTAGAGGCAAGGATGTCAAGACTATGTCTCAAATACTTTGGACAAGTTATCAGGAGGGATCAGTGCCTGGAGGAGGACATGATGCTTGGTAAAGTAGAGGGTCAGCAAAAAAGAGGAAGACCCTCAAGGAGATGGACTGACAGAATGGCTGCAACAATGGGCTCAAGCATAACAATTGTGAGGATGGCAGAAAACGAGGCAGTATCTCTTTCTGTTGTACATAGGGTCAGTATGAGTCAGAACTGACTCCACGGTACCTAATAACAACAACAACAACAAAATCCCACCTCATTAACATCATAGAGGTAGGATTTACAACACACAGGAAAATCACATCAGATGACAAAATGGTGGACAATCACACAATATTGGGAATCATGGACTAGCCAAGTTGACACACATTTTTTGGGGGGCATAATTCAATCTATAACAGGGTTTAAGTAATCTGAAGTTTATTCAGTAGGTTTTGGGGAGCCATAATAAGTTTTTGAGCAAGTAAGTGATGAAAATGTATTGGTTATGTGTTCAGGAATGGAGTTAGCGATAACGGAGACAGGGCAGTTACTGCCATAGTTCAGGCAAGAGGTGATGAAAGCCTGAATCAATATGTGTCAGTGAGAACAACCCTGAAATAATTATGTGAGCCTTTAAAAACCATTTCCTGTGATTAGATTACTCTCAGAATATCCAGAATTTAAATGACCTATCAAATTTTATGTAATCATCCTTATGTAATGCTGTCCATATTAGCCTATATCTATTGGGTCATTTACTTATTTTTTTAGTAAGTCTAGGCACTGAAGTCTGATAAATCCAACATTATTTTTAACAAACTTCCAAGCACTACTGCAGAGCAAGATTCACTGTCTATGACTTCATTGGGTAAGACACAATTTACATTCTTGCCAGAAGTTCAACATCAATAGATATCAGCTCCTAGCAATATACTTGTTATTAAAGTAGTAGCAATATATAAAACTTGCAAAGGACTAAAGGAGAAAACAGACCTTGGTATAAAACTAAACCTAAAATGGAAAAAAAAAAGGGGGGTGGCATGATTATTATTGAAGTCATTTGTTTAAATTTCCGACTCTAAAAAAGCACTTTAAATTACCATATGCTTATCATGTTGGTTGAATTCATTTATATAGAGAATACAATCATTAATTATCATAATTAAGACACCTGAATTCAAAATGAATGACATTCATTCTAACCTCAGTTGTAGCTATGTTTTATCTCTGACAGTTGGGTTTCCAATCAAATGTTATCTGATTTTTCCCCTTAATCATTAAGAAATGCTTTATTAATTAGCACATGAAATTCATGCCACATCAGACTGAATTGAATCAAGGCCTATTATCTTCATCAGCGAGACACTTTGAAATTCTCAGTAATGGGGCATGAATATGTTATACGGTTCATACACATTTCATGAACCTCCACATTAGCACTATTTTCTTTCTCAAGACAGTGCCATTAGTTATGCCATTTTCAGGACCTTTAATTTGATCATGCTGTTTAACAGCCTGTTAGATTGTGGTGCTATAAAGTCATACATTAATTCATCTTTGGTTACACTTTGCCAAAATGGTTGTATTTGATTGTAAATACCCTGGATGGTACAAGATAGAGCAGGCTACCTGAAAGATTCAAAGCACTGTTGAAACAGACTCTGGCTTTAACACTTCATGACCAGCGATTTAGGACTTGTGCCAGATACTGTCTTGGCCCTCCAGACCCTCTTCCTACCTTTCTCCACCCCACTGTCTGCCAAGGGGACTGACCCGTAGGACAACATCAATGGGGTCCTGCTGCGCTGGCTGGCTTCTCATTGGGCTTGGATAATGGTGCTCTGGTTGGGGGTTGAGGGAGGGAGAAGAGTGACATCAGGGTATTATTCTACTGAGTTCTTCCTTATGAAGCCACCTGAGAATGGCAGTGTCCCTTGATTGAATTTCCTTACCTTGGACAAAACAAACTTCTCTTCAGGATTCTCTTTTTCCACGTCTGATAAATTGTTCCATCTCTCATCCCTTCCTGTGCTTCTGCTGTTACTTGTTGTTAGCTGCTCTCCAGTCGACCCCAACTCATGATAACCCATGCACAATGGATCAAAATGCTGCCTGGTCCTGTGCCATCCCCATGATCCATTGTGAATCAGACTGTTGTGATCCACAGGGTTTTCACTGGCTGCTTTTCAGAAATAGATTAGCAGGACTTTCTTCCTAATCTGTCTTAGTCTGGAAGCTCCAATGAAATCTGATCAGCATCATAACAATGCACAGACCTTCACTGACAGACAGGTGGAGGCTGTGCATAAGTTACGTTGGCCGGGAATCAAACCCAGGTCTCCCATCTGGGGGTCAAGAATTATATCACTGAACCATCAGTGCTCTGCTCTTACTAGTCCTAGGTTATTGCATCTTTTCTCATGGTTCCTGTACATCCCGTCCATCATAGACTGGGTTCTGTAGAGAAGCAAAACCAGCGAAGTGTACACATATATATAGCATGAGAAAGATTTCTCTCAAAGAAATGGCTCATGTGGTTATAGAGGCTGGCCGATTCCAAGTCCGTAAGTTACGCTTCAGGCTGGAGGCTTCTCCTGACTCCCATAGATGCAGGGGCTAATGTACCCAAGATGGGCATCTCAGATGGCAGCCTGACTCAGGGCTGCAGAGGTTGACAGATCCAAGATCAGTACGTAAGATGTCAGGCAGCTGGCTCGAGCCCCAAGAACCAGAGGTCAGATGATGAAAAGCCAAAAGCAGAATCCAGAGCAAGCAAGCAAGCTTTGCCAGAACATCCATATAGATATTAGATGCAGGCCAGACGCTGGAGGAAATTCCCCTTACAACTGATTGGCTGATCACATCAGATCACATCATGGAGAATGACTAGATCATTGCATAGCTGCCAAAAAACATCATTGCATAACTGTCAAACCACTGAGAATCATCGCCCAGACAACTTGACACACAACCTTAGCCATCACACTGTCCATGTGTTTGTAAATAAGCCCTTGTCCATTGTCCCGATCAGAGTATAACATCTTTTTCCTTTTGGGACCCTGACACATGCTGTGTGGCACACTTTGCCACCTCTGAGACTCATGGCAGGTAAAGGAACGGTCCTTAACCTTGATGGAAGCTTGCAGATATGGGCCACACAATCATGGGTATTAGAGTATTAAAAATAACAGCAAATACAAAAATTAGCAATCTATTTAGTGGATAACACCGAGAGACTGACTAAAGATCTTATTTCTTGTAGATGAGCTGTTAATGCAGAAGCCATATTCCCACAAAGCAATGGTCAGAGGGAGCTAGCCTGTAGCTGCCGCTTTAGACACCGAAAAGGTGCACTTTCCAATCTGTCACACTCCTCTTCAGTCCCTATGATCCCTCTTCTGCTTTATGGCTAGCTCCAATCTTCTGCATCCCTTGCGAGAGTTTGCATTCATTGTAGGCCCTTGAAGCCCTACCTTCTGCTGTAAAGGGCCTTATGGTGAATGGATGGTACATGTGTGCAGTTCAAGCGTTCTTTAGGAGTCAACATGATGCTTCAATCTATGTTACCGCGAGGATTACGCAAAGGTTGAGTGAGAAACTTTTTCCATTTGGCCTTGATTATACTTCCTTGCACTGGGTTTTCGGTGGGATACTTCTTTGATCAGGTTATTGATTCAAGTAGCTTCCAGTTGAGCTTTTCCCTTCATTTTACAGAGAAGGAGTTGAAGTCAAGAGAACTTGAACTTGTCTAAGCCACACAGATACTGAAAGTCGGAACTAAATTTGAAATCAAGCGTGTTTAAAAAAATGAATCAAGAAATCTTCCTTTTTAATTTGTATGTAACGAAAATTTATAATGCTTATAAAAACTAAAATGTACTCATAATTCTAGCACCTGTGCTACCAGGGCTCCTTAGAATGTTAATATTATAGGATTTTGATTTCCTACTTTATTATGTATTTTTATTGCATATAATATATTAATTAAATAAAGGATTTCTTGGGTGGCACAAACGGTTAAGGACTCGACTATGGGCCAAAGGTTGGCAGTTCAACCCCATCTAGAAGTGACTCAGAATAAAGGCCTGGTGATCTGCTTCTTAAAGGTCACAGCATTGCAAACCCTGTGCCGCAGTTTTACTTTGTACACATTGGTCACCACGAGTCATGATCAACTTAGTGGCGAAATAGCAACAAATAAATGTTGCTAAAAAAAAAAAATTTTTTTTAAGTGTACAGTGAAAAATTAGCAAATACTTTATTAAATGTAAAATTTAAATTTATTATGTTAGCAAACTATATATTACTATAAATTTAAATCAGTATCGGCAGTTCAATCCGCCAGGCGCTCCTTGGAAACTCTATGGGGCAGTTCTACTCTGTCCTATAGGGTCGCTATGAGTCGGAATAGACTCGACGGCACTGGGTTTGGGTTTATCATACAATAACACAGAATTTCTACCCTACTTTTTCCTTAACAGCATATTAGAATTACTTTTGTTCACCCTTCTGCACTAAAATATTCTCTTAGTAATTGAAGATAATCTGGTTGCTGCAAAACCAAGCTGGGAATTAATGATGGAGTAAAAATTTCCTTTCTATGATTATGTCATAGCCTTGATTCAATTGTATATGAGCATATGCGCGTGTGTGTGTGTGTGCGTGTGTGTGTGTGTAGACAAGCAAGAACACCTGGGGATGGGTGGGTGAAAATCCGCAATATTGGACTCAGTACAATTCAAACCGTGAGCCAGTGCTTCATAGATATCTTAGTTCCAGGAAGCCTTTTGGTTTTCATCTAGTCTATCCGTGCCTTATACAAACGAGAAAACTGAAAATCCACAAGATACAATAAGTTACTGACACACAGCTGATCAGTGACAGGACTGTTTCCTACAATTTTATTAACCAGAGGCTGTGCTCCAGATGAAGTCGGAGAACATACTAGGTTTTTGTAGTTGACTTTGTTTTTCTTCTTCCATAGAAAGCAATGAGATTTGCAGTCACACTGTGTGGGGTCCTCCACGATTTCCCAGTAGACTGAAGAAAAGACAGTGGGTTGCATACAATGTGATTTCAAGATCATAAGATGTTTTAAAAACAGATGGCAGTATACAGCAAAGATCACAGGAGACAGCAGTTCACAGCAGTAATTAAAAAGATCCTGTACAATAGAAAGGCTTTTAAATTAAGCAGTAAACTTTACATAATTGGGCATTCTTTTTTATGTTGTTCATATGTTTGGCACAGGTTTCAGACAGAAAGTCTTGTTTTCTGACAACAGTATCTTTTATTCCTACGTCGTATGCAGACAAGGCATTTGAACATTTTTTCGCAGTCAGAAGTCAGAGTGGGAGAGTAAAATAAGTTCCAGCAGAATCACTGAAACAGAACAGTTTAGGAATTTTCCCAAGGCCCTAGAATAAGCCCATTTCATCATCTGAAAAAAATTGCAATAATGTCATAATGTGGAAATTCTTTGAAAAGTTAAATATGGCATCAAAATATAGTTTCACCCATTTACAGTTCTGAAAATGTGCTTTATTTCTAAACACAAGAAAACAAAATAGAACAATCTGATACAAATTTCATGGGTTTCTTTGCTAAATTGGGCAAGTACAAACATAGATATTAAGAAATGGGCTTTAGAAGGACTTGAGACAGGACTTTAGAAATTATCTAGTCCATGAGTTTTTCACCTTTTGATTTAACATGTACTGAGCAACTACTATGTGCCATCACTGAGTTGAGTACTAGTAACAGCAAAGTCAAGGTCAGCTATCTAGAGAAGCTTACATCTTAGACTTAACTCTGTTTAAAAACAAAAAAACCCATTGCTATTGAGTCGATTCTGACTCACAGTGATCTTACGGGACAGCGTTGAACTGCTGCATAGGGTTTCCAAGAAGCAGCTGGTGGATTCGAACTGCTGACTTTTTGGCTAGCAGCCAAGTTCTTAACCACTGCACCACCAGGGCTCCATTTATGTAAACTCTGTTTGAGTGCTCTAATTGTTGTTTTTGTTAGAGGCTATCGAGTTGATTCTAACTCATGGCAACCCCATGTGTGCAAAGCAGAACTGTTCCATAGGGTTTTGAAGGCATATGACCTTTTGGAAGCAGATCGCCAGGCCTGCCTTCTGAGGTGCCTCTGTGTGGGTTTAACTGCCAACCTTGTGGCTAGTAGTCAAGTACTTAACCATTTGCTCCACCCAGCCACCCCATGCTCTAATAGAGTGTAGTTTATAAACCAAAACCACCTTTTATGGATTAAAATAGGTGTTTAGTATGCGGGAAGACAGGCATATAGTGGTAGAATATAGGACATTTACAGGTTATCCTTCAAAAACAAACTTCGTTCCAAAGATGATTTTAGATTACTTCTGTAATCCCAATGCCATGCCATACATGGGGTCATTTTTTTTTCCCCCCCAAGTTCTCTCAGATGTGATTTTCTACTAATTTCCAGGTTCTTGCTTGCACTCTTGCCTGGTTCTGACTTCGGCATGCCAGACTCTTGCCTCATTGTCATCTTCCAGTTCCATTACTATTTGAGTCCCAGTTCTTTATCTGCTCCTTGACTGTATGGAATGGAATATCTCTCAGGTGCAGGCAGTGAGTTTGCAATAATGTTAGAGATCAGTACCATGTGGCTCTGTGAATGGTGAGCCACCTTCCATCATCAAACATTCTGAGAAGAAAATGGAAATTTCACTTTCCACACTAGTTAAGTAAAGCCCGATTTGGGGGCTAAATGGGATGCAGGTGACAGTCTTGTTTATTTACTTATTCCAAATTTTACCCCTTGGTAGGTGAATTGCCCAGGTTCTATTTCTTTTGAGAAATTTCTCTACCTATTCCATGCAATCATGCTGGGCCTTTCAAGCTCAGTGCCATGTTCTACGCCTGGACTAACCTCAGTCCTTCCAAACAAAGCAGTAGGTGGATAGTAGAAGAGAGAATATGTGGACAATGGGACAGTAGGAGAGAGGGTGTGTAACTCACTCTTTGGGATCACAAGCTGTAAGCCTGGAGGTGCTAATGGTCATATTCCCTGACTGCGTGGAACAAGCCCTTGACACCATCAAACTCATACACCAAAGGAAGCAGAGCTGAGAAATGGAGGGTACAGGACTTAATGCCTTTACTAGGGTGCCTGATACAGCCCACTCTATGCATTTTTCTTATTTAGTTTTCTTTTTAACTGTCTTTTTTCTTTTTATAGCTAACATAAGAACTTGCCAAAGAAAAAGTTCTGACAAATAAAATAATGAATATATCTACAGCTCCTAGTACCAGGCCTTTTATATGAGAGATTCTGAGTTCTAATAGATAAGCAAGTTATTAAACAGAATACAAATGGCTCCTCCAGTGCATTGTGACCCATGTGCTATATTTGTGCTTCTATATAATGGGGTAGGTATCTCTGAGGAGTCTATATAACCGAGTGGAATGGGGTGCATGCAGCTCAGTGGGTAGTTCCTGGTGAAGGAAGTAAGTCTCATTCAAGTACGGATGGGTAGGGTTTACTTTGTTTGAAACTGAAATGGAAAACCTGAGTCAAAAATTCGGACACATCCTCAATTGATTAAAAAGTCACAATCTAATAATTTCATCTTTGGAAATCTCTTAACTGATTGTCTCTTCAGAGAAAAAGAATGTTGCCCCATTACTGGAGGTGGTCAAACAGGTGGCTACATGATATTTTGTTGGAGAATTAACAGAGGAAGTTAGACATTAGGTGGGAAATGATAGCTTTAAACTGTGTGTAAGAACCATGATTTCTTAATAACATAGATAAGAAGGTATCCTATGTAAAAAGGTCATTGTCCCCTGAGTACATGGGTCCTGGGCTACCAGTGTTTGTAGAAGCCATCTCACTTGAAGATGTATCTTTCTGGGAAGAAAGAGGCAACTTTATTTCAATTTGTAGGGGTAATACATCTGCCAGAGAATAAGATCAAGTACATCTCACATATAGGCCACATGTCAAACAAGCAATGCAGGACTCCCAGAAGTCCAGGTAAATGAGGCCAAATCATGCCACTGGATCTGAAATTACCTTCAGATCTATAATCATAAGTATTAATGATATCATGCAATTTATATCCAAAACAGAGATAAATTAGTATAGACATCCTCAGTCACAGAAAGCTGCAAGAGGGTAGCCATCTTGAAACTAGAAGCACTGGGAGAACAAGTTAAAGTTCACCGACAATCAGAATTGGAACCTAATTATTTTCTGCTTTGAGTTTTTTGAATACCATGTGTTTTCATTAAGGGAAGCATGCTGAATCATTGAGGGTGTCTGAATTTTTGGTAGATAGTATGGATTTTTTTTTTTTTTTTTTTGCCACCTCCCATAAGCCTACCCTTAGAGACCAGAGGGACATAAGTTGTCCCACTAATTCTACCTCAGGCAACTCCCAGAATCAAGTGGTACATACATGTACCAAATATAAATTTTCAGAATTTCTAATTTTCATGCCAATATGCACACAACTTATACAATAACCTGTAAAAACAATAATCTGTGGCACATGCCCATTTATTCAGTTTTCAAACAGTCATAAAGACCCCATCCTAATGGCT
Source organism: Elephas maximus indicus (assembly GCF_024166365.1). NCBI lineage: Eukaryota > Metazoa > Chordata > Mammalia > Proboscidea > Elephantidae > Elephas > Elephas maximus. The sequence continues at coordinate 26,232,106 of NC_064839.1, forward strand.
GCATGTACTGTCAGTGAGAAAGCAGCTTCCCAAGAAACCTGAGAGGCGGAAAAGTTTGATAGGCAACTGTGTATCCCAACGGTCACGGAAGAGTATTTAGGTGACGTTGCATGCTGTTGAGTCAATTCTGACTCATAGCAATCCTACAAGACAGAGTATAATTGCCCCACAGGGTTTCCTAGGCTGTATTCCTTATTGAAGCACATATCCAGGTATTTTCTCCTGTGAATCACTGTTGGGTTTGAACTGCGACCTTTCTGTTAGCAGGTAAGCACTTAACTATTGGACCACCAGGGCTTCTTATGTTTAGGTAATACTAATAGGTAATTTTTGCTTCTGATTCTTTGATTATTTCATAGGTTAGCAATATTACAGAAAAAAGAGAAAAGAGTTTCTATGCAGTAAAATAAAATTTTTAGGAGACAGAGGTTTATCTTCCCTTTTCATCTTGTTTATTCGATGAAATATTTAATACCCACAAACATACATACATGTAAATACTCATGTATGTATATATACTGTCATTGTTGTTAGGTGCTATTGAGTTGGATCTGACTCATAGCGACCCTATGCACAACAGAACGAAACACTGCCCAGTCCTGCGCCATCCTTACAATCGTTGTTATGCATGAGCTCATTGTTGCAGCCACTGTGTCAATCCACTTCGTTGAGGATCTTCCTTTTTTCTGCTGACCCTGTACTCTGCCAAGCATGATGTCCTTCTCCAGAGACTGATCCCTCCTGACAACAGGTCCAAAGTATGTAAGACGCAGTCTCACCAACTTGCCTCCAAGGAGCATTCTGGCTGCACTTCTTCCAAGACAGATTTGTTCATTCTTTTGGCAGTCCATGGTATATTCAATATTCTTCCCCAACACCACAATTCAAAGGTGTCAATTCTTCTTCGGTCTTCCTTATTCATTGCCCAGCTTTTGCATGCATAGGATGCGATTGAAAATACCATGGCTTGGGTCAGGCACACCTTAGTCTTCAGGGTGACATCTCTGCTCTTCAACACTTTGAGGAGGTCCTTTGCAGCAGATTTACCCAATGCAATGCATCTTTTGATTTCTTGACTGCTGCTTCCCTGGCTGTTGATTGTGGATCCAAGTAAAATGAAATCCTTGACAACCTCAAGCTTTTCTCCATTTATCATGATGTTGCTCATTGGTCCAGTTGTGAGGATTTTTGTTTTCTTTATGTTGAGGTGCAATCCATACTGAAGGCTGTGGTCTTTGATCTTCACTAGCAAGTGCTTCAAGTCCTCTTCACTTTCAGCAAGCAAGGTTGTGTCATCTGCATAACGCAGGTTGTTAATGAGTCTTCCTCCAATCCTGATGCCCTGTTCTTCTTCATATAGTCCAGCTTCTTGTATTATTTGTTCAGCATACAGGTAGAGTAGGTATGGTGAAAGAATACAACCCTGACACACACCTTTCCTGACTTTAAACCAAACAGCATCCCCATAGATGAGTGAGCACCTCCAGCGCTTCATCCGCTTGTTGAAATATCTCAATTGATATTCCATCAATTCCTGGAGCCTTGTTTTTCGCCAATGCCTTCAGAGCAACTTGGACTTCTTCCTTCAGTACTATCAGTTCCTGATCATATGCCACCTCTTGAAATGGTTGAACATTGACTAATTCTTTTTTGGTGTAATGACTCTGTGTATTCCTTCCATCTTCTTTTGATGCTTCCTGTGTTGTTTAATATTTTCCCCATGGAATCCTTCACTATTGCAACTCAAGGTTTGAATTTTTTCTTCAGTTCTTTCAGCTTGAGAAATGCCGAGCACGTTCTTCCCTTTTGGTTTTCCATCTCCAGCTCTTTGCACATGTCATTTTAATACTTTGTCTTCTCGAGAGGCGCTTTGAAATCTTCTGTTCAGCTCTTTTACTTCATCAATTCTTCCTTTTGTTTTAGCTGCTCGACACTCAAGAGCAAGTTTCAGAGTCTCCTCTGACGTCCGTCTTGGTCTTTTCTTTCTTTCCTCTCTTTTCAATGACCTCTTGCTTTCTTCATGGATGATGTCCACAACTTCTCTGGTCTTCGGTCACTAGTGCTCAATGTGTCAAATCTATTCTTCAGATGGTCTCTAAATTCAGGTGGGATATGCTCAAGGTCATATTTTGGCTGTCATGTTGCTCTGATTTTCTTCAGTTTCAGCTTGAACTTGCATATGAGCAATTGATGATCTGTTCCATAGTCAGCCCCTGGCCTTGTTCTGACTGATGATATTGAGCTTTTCCATCATCTCTTTCCACAGATGTAGTCAATTTGATTTCTGTGTGTTCCATCTGGCGAGGTCCATGTGTATAGTCACCGTTTGTGTTGGTGAAAGAAGGTATTTGCAATGAAGAGTCTTTGGTCTTGCAAAATTCTATCATTCGATCTCCGGCATTGTTTCCATCACCCAGGCCATATTTTCCAACTACTGATCCTTCTTCTTTGTTTCCAACTTTCGAATTCCAATCGCCAGTAATTATCAATGCATCTTGATTGCATGTTTGGTTAATTTCAGACAGCAGCAGCTGATAAAAATCTTCTATTTCTTCATCTTTGGCCCTAGTGGTTGGTGCATAAATTTGAATAATAGTCGTATTAACTGGTCTTCCTAGTAGGCCTATGGATATTATCCTATCACTGACAGTGTTGTACTTCAGGAGAGATCTTGAAACATTCTTTTTGGCGATGAATGCAACACCATTCCTCTTCAAGTTGTCATTCCCAGCATAGTAGACTATAAGATTGTCCAATTCAAAATGGCCAATACCAGTCCATTTCACCTCACTAATGTCTAGGATATCGTTGTTTACATATTACATTTCATTTTTGACAGTTTCCAATTTTCCTAGTTTCATGCTTCATACATTCCAGGTTCCAATTATTAATGGATGTTTGTAGCTGTTTCTTCTCATTTTGCACCACGCCACATCAGCAAATGAAGGTCTGGAAAGCTTTACTCCATCCACCTCATTAAGGTCGACTCTACTTTGAGAAGGCAGCTCTACCTCTGTCATCTTTTCAGTGACTTCCAACCTGGGGGGCTCATCTTTCAAAGCTATATCAAATACTGTTCTGCTGCTATTCATAAGGTTTTCACTGGCTAATGCTTTTCAAAAGTAGGCTGCCGGGTCCTTCTTCCTAGCCTGTCTTAGTCTGGAAGATCAGCTGAAACCTGTCCTCCATGGGTGACCCTGCTGGTCTCTGAATACCGGTGGCATAGCTTCCAGCATCACAGCAACATGCAAACCCCCACAGTGAAACAAACTGACAGACACATGGGGGTATATATATGTCAGAAGGTATATATATATAGGGGTATGTGTGTGGGTATATAGATGTGTATATGTTGTTGTGTACTGTCAAATTACTGGAACAGATCACCAGGTCTTTTCTTCCTCAGAGCCTCTGGTGAGTTCAAGCCACTGACCTTTCAGCTAGCAGTTGAACACTTAACCATTGCACCACCATGGCTGCCTAGATGTATAGATAGGTGTATGTATAGATGTATACCTGTATACATACACAAATGCATATTTCTGTAGCTTCTAAAGCAAAATATACCTAGCACAGAGAGTCTTTTCTTTGTGACTTGAGGTCAATAAATACTTGCTAATTAATGACTGCTTTTAGTATTCAGAGAATGAAAGGGACGCACTTTCTAAGTAGTTTCAGTTGCTTACATTCTGGTCCCCGCCCCTCCCTTCCCGGTTACCAGTGCTAATTCCATAGTTGGATATGTAGAGTGGATTTGCCCCATCCTAAGTGACCCCAGTTTTTTTTTTTTTTTTAAGTGACCCCAGCAAGCTGGATATTTTTAGTTTCCTGGCACTATTAGTTGCCATTGTTTGGAGTCACCAGTACACTGCTGGGCCAAGGAATGGTGTGAGACACAGCGTAAGCTTCTGCATGGATGTATCAAATTTCATATGCTTGTAGTCTGAGACAGCTATTTTCATTGTTTATAGCTATGTATGTTTATTTCTTTACTTCTTTATAGGTTCATAGCGATGAACATGCTAGAGAAATGGTCTCTGGGTGAACAAGGAGTTAGAGTAAATAAAGGTTAAACCGTTTAGTTGAAGGAAGAAAGTTATGTTTGTCAAGAAAGTGAGGAAAGAGGTCTACTTTGACCCGGGTGATTTTATAGGCATTGCTGCCCTTTTGTAGAATAGGTACCAATTTCAGACCTGGACATACAGAGAGAAAAATAGTTAAGTGTGGGAACAAGATAAGGTCTCCAATTCATTGTTTAAATATGCTGTTTTCTAAGATACAATATTCGTTTTTAATTTCATACATAACTAATACTTTGTCATAGCTCACAGATACCAATACATATAAACAACCCAAACACCTTACCATCGAGTAGATTCCAACTCATAGTGACCCTACAGGACAGAGTACAACTGCCCCACAGGATTTCTGAGGCTCTAAATCTTTAAGGAAGCAGGCTGCCACATATTTCTCCTGCAGAGCAGCTAGTGTGTTTGAACCACCAACCTTGCAGTTAGCAGCCGAGCGCTTAACCCACTGTACCACCAGGGTTGCTTAAATAATACTAGCCAAGTTGAAATATTTTATAAACAAACAGCTAATTTAGGGAAACAATCTTTAAAATAATTATTCTGCCATTTATAATATATTGAATTTATGATGCTTATCCATTAATCATGAGAAGCCCTGGTGGTGCAGTGGTGCAGTGGTTAAGCTCTCGGTTCCTGACCAAAGGGTTGGCCATTCAAGCCCACCAGCAGCTCATTGGGAGAAGGTTTGGCAGTCTGCTTCCATAAAGGTTTACATCCTCGGAAGCCCTATGGGGCAGTCGTTGCCATCGACTTGGTGGCAACAGGTTTGGTTTGGTTTTTATCCATTAATCATACATAAATCCATATAAAACATATAGAATATGTATAGATAGATACACACACACAGACACACACACGCACGCACACACACTGGTGTATACTTGGCTGCAGTCTTCATTGTCTGTTAACCTGATGTCTAGAATGATTACACTGAGAATAATGCATGACAGAAAACTGTTTTACAAATATAAAATCTCTTGGTAAGCCTTAAAAATTGCCAAAAATTTAGGGCACCACTTGTCACATTATAAGTTCAAGAACAGACAAAAAGTAAATTTTAGGTCATAGATTAGCTCATGTATAGGAAAATTTATTTCGAAGGTAGTACTTGTACATGGTACAAATTTCAATTCCATTATTTTACTTGACCTTGAATATGTTGCAGTAGCCTAATCTTAGTTTTCACATGGAAGACTCTGCCTGCATCCTCTCGTTCATTACAGTCTGTTCTCTGTACCCTCTCATTTAGTCAATGTTTTAATTCATGAAGGACATATAAAGCTGTTTGGATATGCATAGTAGGCCTTGTGTTCAATCTAATGTCCTCTGCTCGCATCTGCAGTTCTCTGAATATTTTAAATGAATAATATATCAAAACAGATGGCAAAATCCTTTCCTCCATAACTCACCTGAAGTAGTCCTTGACCTCAGTGTGAGTTTGACTGACTGGGATCTGCAGAATGTGTTCCCACAAGGACGGAGTAGAGGAGTGTGAGTGTAAATTTGTGGCTAGTGTTTTTTTTTTTTTCTCCCTCCCCCACAAAAGGTGCCAAATTAATCCCTAAGACTGATAAAACTTAGACTTCCATTTATGATATATTTTAAATAAACACATCACACATAAACATGGAACAAAGTGGCATGGCTGATTGAACCCACATTTCCAAATTTCTTAAGCTGTAAAATAGTACTCAGACTATTTGTTGTTTTCTGAGACTCCTAAGGAATCTTACCTTTTATTGTAGTGCTTCCATGCATGAGAATAAATCAGATATTTAAATATCAGAGAGATTTCAAAGAAAGGACGTATCTCCACTTTCAGTGTGAAAACTGGAAATAGAAATCTCAATGTTTTATATCCTAGAATTCTCATGATATGAACATGCTCTTGGTCTGGGAGAGGTTAATTAATAGCAGTGCTCTTAGTGGACATGCTGCGTTGGGCAAATCTGCTGCAAAAGACCTCTTTAAAATGTTAAAAAGCAAAGATGTCACTTGAGGACTAAGGTGCACCTGACCCAAGCCATGGTGTTTTCAATTGCCTCATATGCATGCAAAAGCTGGACAATGAAAAAGGAAGACCGAAGAAGAATTGATGCATGTGAATTGTGGCGTTGGTGAAGAGTATTGAATATACTGTGGACTGCCAGAAGAAGGAACAAATCTGTTCTGGAGGAAGTATAGCCAGAATGCTCCTTAGAAGCAAGGATATCATGTTTGGTAAAGAGAGGATCAGTGAAAAAGAGGAAGCCCTTCAATGAGATGGATTGACACAGAGGCTGCTACAATGGGCTCCAACATAACAATGATTTTGAGGATAGTGCAGGATCCAGCAATATTTGTGACATTATACATAAGGTCACTATAGGTTGGAACCTACTCAACAACATCTAACAGCAACTAGTGGAAGCAGATGATAGAATTCCTATAACAGAATATTCCTAGCCTGGAAGCATGGTGTGCTGTGATTCCCTACATAGAACAGAACTTCCTCTAAGATCAAGCACCTCTTGGCACATCGTGTGTGTGCCTGTGTGTGTGCATGAGAATGAGGAGTACAGAATAAAGGGCTCTTAATCTGTGGCGTCGTGTTTAAGAACTGCAGCTGCTAACTAAAAGGTTGGCAGTTCGAATCCACCAGGTGCTCCTTGGAAACTCTATGGGGCAGTTCTCCTCTGTCCTTTAGGGTTGCTATGAGTCAGGATCGACTCAACAGCAATGAGTTTGGTTTTTGGTTTTAATCTGTGGAATGAAGGGATGCATTTTTATTTTTCAAAGTAGAAAAGATTATACTTTATCCAGCAATTTCTTCTCCAATGATCTTGATTTAGGCATATACATTTTGTATTTCTTCATTTCAGTTATCATTGGTTCACTGCCATTTTTCAATTAATAATGAATAAATATTTGTTGAATTAATTGCTTTTGTGAAAGCGAAGTTCGAAGAAGATGAGGTGGTAGTAGTCTTGCAGTCCTACAATAAAATGGGTCTTATAGTGCATGTTGTTTTTAGCTGCTCTTGAGTCAATTCTGCCTCATCCAGACCCTGTGTGTGTAGAACAGAACTTCATAGTGTTTTTAAGGGCGTGACCTGTCAAAAGCAGATCACCAGGCCTGTCTTCTGAGGCACCTTTGGGTGGGTTATAGTGCATAAAATTGTCCAAAAACAGATGTCTTCTGAGATAGTGAACTCCTTACCTAAACAAGCTTGAATCGTCACAGACTTCGATCTGGGATAGGTGCCATAATGAGAATACTTGTCTACAAAATGATACATTTACCTCCGTAGAGAAGGCAGGGGAGAATTGTGAGGAGCCCTGGCTTACTTTTTTTTCCCCTCTTGACATATTCAAGTATAATTGTGCAGCTAAAGACAGAGGTTTTTGAGTTAAAATCTTGAACTTGAATTCTGACTCCACTACTGAATTGAACTGACTCCACTACTTATGAGATGTGTGACCTTGGGCAATTTACATAAAATGGAAATAAGAATATCTGCTTAGGACTGTTGTGATGATTAAATTAAGTAGGTACCATGTTTGGTACTCAGTAATCACCCAACAAATGTTAGCATAACAGTTCTTATTATCTGTTCTTATTGAATGTACTAAAGATTTATTTATTGTAATTCTTTCATGTATTGGTGCTGTAAACCTTGAATTCAAATTATTTAAAGGTTTGCTTATTTGCTTATATGGGTTTTGAAAATGTCTACTTTTCACAGGTATCCTATTTGTGAACTATTCATTGCTTAAGGCTAAAGTACCTTCAGGGACCTTCTACTTCATCAAAATTACCTTATTTTGTGAAATTCAAAGAAACACATCATAACCTGATTCTCTTAAGACTAATTGCATTTGTTGGAGAATTATTAAACACACACGCACGTATAATTTCTGACATTTTAATACCCTACTCAAAAGTAAAAGCTGAATTAAATCTAGGAAAAATGTCATTTATTTTTAAGGAGACCATAAGATGATAAAAATAGTCTTTCAATTAATGCTCATGCCCTCAGAGTCATACTTTGGAATTAATATAAATTAGTCCCCAGAAATCTATTTCAATAAGCCATTTGAGGAAGAGAAAAATGATATAATCATATCCCCTGAGAAATAAATAACTTTTCTTCAAGATGAACTTGAGTTTCTGGACCAAAAGTGACTGGATTAAGAAACTTTGGTTAAAACAGAAGTAGGGGGGGAAAAGAAAGAACATTATTTTTAAGCAAAACTGTCCACTTCTGATGAGATTTGCATAAATCCATAAGTCCAACACAGAGACGTGAATTAGAAAAAAAGAAAGTGAGATAAAAACTACTTAATAGAATTCAGAAGTCTTGGGGATTAACAAGGGAACAACAGATGCTGCCAGGCCATTTCTGTATCCATAAGAGGAGATCATTGTTCTGAAATCAAAGAAAACAGAGGTCACTTCTAAAATCCATCCCTAGGACAAAAAGAAATGAAATCTGAGAGCATTTTGTATTGAACTTTGTTTCCAAGAATAAGTTGGCTTAAAAGAATACATAATTTCACCCTGGTAGGAAGGTGCTAGAATACGAAAAGATTTACCATTTTTCACGAGTCCTATGCTAATTATTTTTAAAAATATTATTTAAGTTTCATCTACTTGATCATTTTATATTTTAATATCTAAGCCTCTGAAATGATATTTTTCAGTATCAAGTTATATGCTGATTGAATCCATTTTTTTAAAATACACATGAAAGTATCATCCAACATTGCAAGCTTGTTTCTAACTTATAGGTAGAATAAGACAGAATATTGTCCTGTCTCGCCACTTGCTGTACATTAGTTTTTGCCTCAAGCATAGAGAAACCAGAAGCACTCCTTTCTAAGGATTTTATTTTGTCTTACCTTGCAATTCCTGTCTGTCTAGATGTTCTCTTTATTTTTCCATTATTTCTCAGCCAGTAGGACATTTCTAGAATCTAAACAGCATAGCTTTAAAGGAATGTGCGTAGGCAAGCAGTGTTATCAAGAATCTTTCTGTAATTGGAAGTCATTTCCTTAATGGTCAGGCCACATTTAACAGAAGAGAACCAGTTAATTGGAAGGCCTTGGCGTTCTGATCGAGATTGGGTTCTGAAAGTCAGGATCAGATGGATCTGCTAATGGGGGTGGCCTTTAAGTATAATGAGCAAAGTCAAAGAACAACATCTGGGGGGAGGAAGGTAACAGACCAAAGCATCAACTCAAAGACACTGGGCGCCACCTTCCCCGTTTGCTTGTTTTTCTGGAGACTGCACCTAGTAATAAAAAGAATTAACAATTAGGAGGCCTAATGGATGTGGACTAAGTTCTTTTTTTTTTTTTAAGTTTAATTTTTTTTTTAATTAAACTTTAGATGAAGGTTTACAGAACAAACTAGTTTCTCATCAAACAGGTAGTACACAAATTGTTGTATGACATTGGTTAACAACCGCACGACATGTCAACGCTCTCCTTTCTCAACCCTTGGTTCCCTATTACCAGCTTTCCTGTTCCCTCCTACTTTCCAGTCCCTGCCCCAGAGCTGGTGTGCCCTTTTAGTCTTGTTTTGTTCCCTGGGCCTGTTCAATCTTTGGCTGAAGGGTGAACCTCAGGAGTGGCCTTATTACTGAGCTGAAAGGTGTCTGGGGTCTATACTCTCGGGGCATCTTCAGTCTCTGTCAGATCAGCAAGTCTGGTTTTTCTTTTTGAGTTAGAATTTTGTTCTACATTTTTTTCTGCTCTGTCCAGGACCCTCTACTCTGAGCCCTGTCAGAGCAGTCAGTGGTGGTAGCTGGGCACCATCTCGTCGTACTGGACTCAGTCTGGTGGAGGCCGTGGTAGATGTGATCCATTAGTCCTTTGGACTAATCTTTCCCTTGTGTCTTTAATTTTCTTCCTTGCTCCTGAAGGAGTGAGAACAGTGGAGTGTCCTGGATGGCCGCTCACAGGCTTTTAAGACCCCAGATGCTACTCACCAAAGTGGAATGTAAAAATTTTCTTTATAAACTCTGTTATGCCAATTGAACTAGATGTTCCCTGAGACCATGGTCCCCATAGCCCTCAGCCCAGCAATTCAGTCCCTCATGGAGTTCGGGTGTGTCTATGGAGCTACCATGGCCCTGCCTTGTACAGGCTGTGCTGGCCTCCCCAGTATTGTGTACTGTCTTGCCCTTCGCCAAAGCTGTACTAAGTACTTGATGCTATAAGACAGTAGCTCTTAAGCTTGACTACATATGAGAATCACCTAGGAATCTTCAACACATAATCCCCAGGCTCCCCTTGAAGACTATAATTCAAGGAGCCTGTGCTAAAGCCTGAAAATCTGCTTGTCTCAGGAGCCTCCCAGGTAAGACTAATGACAGAAGGTGTTTGGCAAACCCATTTTGAGGTACAAAAATGGAGCTGATAAGGCAGAATGACTTTTTCTCCTTTGTGTTTCCTGCTTCTTTTCCTTTTTATTCCTTCTTTCTTGGGTATGGTAACCTTTTTGCTGTACTTCCTCTTTGTACCTTTAGTGTTCTTTCCCTTTCCTTCTTAATTTTACTTTAACCAGTTGTCATTGAGTTGAATCTGATTCATAGCAACCCCACACGTGTCAGAGAAGAGCTGTGTTCCATAGGATTTTCAATAGATGGCTTTTCAGAAATAGATCACCAGGCCTTTCCTTCAAGGCAGCTCTGGGTAGACCTGAGCCTCTAGCCTTTTGGTTTGCAGCTGAGTGCTTTAACTTTTTGTACCACCCAGGTACTCCAATTATACTTTACGGGGATCTTATTAAGGTTTCACTCCACAAGCCTGGTAGCCTAGTGCAGGGGTCAGCCAGCTATGGTCCTCAGGCCAAATTCAGCCATGCACCATTCATTTGTATTTCACTAATGGCTGCTTTTGTGCTGTAATGGCAGAATGAGAAGCTGCAGATGGCCAAGAAGCCTACGTATTTATTATCTGACTTTTTATAGAAAAAGTTTGTTGAACCTAGTAAACTCATGATGGATGACATCACTGGGCCTTCTTAGGAGGATATTGTAAGCCTGAAGAAGGGTGTGAAGGTAGTTGCTTGATGGCAGTCAAGAGGCCAAGATGGTTTCTCCTGAGTCCTTGTATTGGACATGGGGCAAAATTTTGTCTAGAAGTTTTAGGACAATGGATCCAATGTCCGGAGTGGTATGTTATGTACCAGAATCTCAGGATGTAAGACTTCAGGCAGAGAGGCCAACTCTTGCCCTGACCCATGCTGAGTGGTTAGCTTTCCAATCAATTATTCATCCAAGTCTAAAATTCTTTTGTATCAACTTGAGTATCATAACAGACCCCCTGGTCTGCAACGGCGCTTACACAGATAAGAATCGAATTGATAAAACATTAGAAAGGCATTACGAAATCCAGCTTAATTAAAGAAACTTCGATGGGATCATAAATAATCAGTGCAAGTTATTAACTTCTGACAATTGCTCATCCATGCTGAGTTTGAAAGACTTCTGGCCTATCTAGTCCTTAATCTAATTCTGAGTGAACACAGTTCATAAAGGAAAATATTCTTTTTAATACATTGGCTATAATCCACAAATCTTTGAATCGTCTGCATTTTCTTCTATGTTTGATCACTTTGTTGTTTTTTCACTTAGCAACTTCACTGGTCAAATTTTGGTCTGTTCTTTGAAAAGCCAGGTCAATTGTCACTCTATGTAAAAACACTACCCTAGTGGTCTTTTGTTGGAATTACTTTTGTTTTACTCGTCTAGTCTCACAGCATACTCTGATGTTTCCCACTATACTAGTAATCTGATTTGGCAGTTTAACTGTATATAGTCCTGTGCTCTGCATGTCCTAAATCAAAAACTCCATGAGATAGCAGACCATGGCTTACTTATTCTGCTCTAAATCCCACAATATGTCAATACTAGTGCCCTGCATGGAATAGATAACCAATGTACTGCCCAAAACATGTAACCACAGTTTGCTGTCTTATCTCCTATCGTTTCTTTATAATATGTTGTTCATATGTAGGTATTCAAGAAAAGTTTTCTCGATAGGAAAAACATAATGTTTTCCTTGCATTTTCTTTGCTTGTACATTCTTTTGGGAACTCAGCACCTTTTCTAAATTCACTGATTTCTGTTATCTTACTTTTTAAGGCATATTATTAAAAACTGAGCAAATTTCTTATTGACCCTTTTGGAAAGAATTACCAGACTGCTTGATTTAATTTAGTGATTTGCCAGAGAACTATATCTTTTGTTTTGTGTTATGCATTCTTTTTTGTATTAGGGTAATTTTTACTCAAAGTATGTAAAAAAGGAATTGCTATTTGTTTTGTTGTTGTTGTTTTCATTGGCTGATATTTGCAAGTAGATGGCCAGGCCTTTCTTCCTAGCTGCCTTAGGCTGGAAGCTCTGCTGAACCCTGTTCAGCATCATAGCAACATGCAAGCTTCCACTGACAGGTGAGTGGTTGCTGTGCATGGTATGTATTGACCAAAAAGCAAACCTTGTTTTGTTTTTAAAGTATGAATGTGGAATCCAGAGGGATAGTTTAGGCCTTACTACTGAAATAATTTCAGGAGCGCCCAATAACTCACAGGATTGCCAACACTGTTTTTTAGAGGTCCTACTAATACAAGATGTAGCCTAAAGGCAGGCTTTCCAAATTGTCCTTTAAAGGATGTTGGTAGATATAGCAGAGAATGGTTCTAGCTACTATACCTACTTGTTAGACACACTGCTTTTTTTTCCACAATTCTTACACTAACTGTACTTTTGGATTAGATATGTTGTGGAAAAAGTGTGCAAGAAAGAAATGTTAATGTGGAAAGGATAAAATAGGAAGTTATTGGCATTTATCAGAATGCTAAATATGTGCACCATAAAAATTATTTACTTCTATTACATCCTCATAAGATGATGGCAGATAACAATGTTAGTGCAGCCTGGAACGTGAGCGCACACTTGCACACACATACACACTCACACACCCTTCTTCTTAAGTTTCTAACTGAGGTGGCTCCTGAAAAGAGAGAGAGAGAAATAGAGAGGACGAGAGAAACCAGTGCAAGGGTTATTTGTTTGTTTGTATTATGATGTGCACCGCTACGATAATGGCAGTGTGACTATGGAGAAGAGGAGCCAGAAGGGCATTGGTAGTGGAGGCAGGAAGTGGATGGAGCAGGCGGATAGTTATTGCAGTGTGCAGAAGGGGAAGAAGGGCTAATATTTTAAAAGTTTTGCAAAACCTTATTCTCGTGAGGTAGTTTTACGATAATGCTTTTAGCACTTCTCAGTCTGAGATGCTGGCATACATCTTGCTATCAAATGTTGTCTAAGTTGTTGCTACTAGACAGGGTCTACACATTAACACATTGCCTGGTTGGCCCTGGTGAAGACACACCGCTGGGAGGATGCAGGGGAGGACGTGGCATCACAGCATCGTGTATAGAAATGTCCTCTTAGTACAAAGGCAGTTACATAAGGACACGAACCTTGTGGAATGGCAACAGGGAGTGTTGAAACACTTTGTTTTTAAAACATATGATGTGATTTTGCTGGTAATGAACCAGTCTAAATGAGGTACAGCTCACAGCCTGCTCCCCCTTTTCTTTGTGATGAAAAGGACTGTAGGATAGGATTTTAAGTATTTACAATCATCTAATAAAATGCTTCATGAGTATTTATGAGATACTTCTTTAGCTGGATAGATTGTAATATTAATCAAAATCAAGACTACTGCTTGGTATTTTTCCAGGAACCCAGATCATAGACAAAGGTTTTCAGGTATTTCTCAATTTATTAATTTTTAGTTAAGTTGTTTATCTCATTCTTTCTGCATGTATAAGAATGCAACTACTTGACAGGAAGTAAAACAATCCCAATATGAATCACTGTTTGCTGGTCTATTAGCTAAATCATGATGACTTGGGATATTGTTAATATTAAATAAATTCCCTTCTAAGTGAATATGCATGAGTGCAATTTCATTATGTTATGATTTCCTCTCTGTTCTGTGATTGAGACCCTGTGGGATCCAAATTCATACATCAAAGTTAATTCTTTCACATCCTCCTTCCTCACCCCTCCTCCCTTACCAGCTGGCCCCCTCGTAAAGAGATGGGTTTGAGGCATAGTGTTTTAGGGAAGGAAACAGACCATGGTGACATTCAATGGATTGGTGACTTTGAAAACCAAAGTCATCCTTAACTTAGAATCCTACTGTTATTGGATCCAGAAAGACTCTCAGGAATGACCCAGGTTGCTTTAACTTTTTGAAGCCCATTCTGATAAAATAGAAATGAGCTAATATTCCACAAGTTTTTAGGGGCAGAATACAACAATTTTATGAAAAAGGGCCAAGTCCTTTTATTTTAACCCAAAGTTGTTTGTCAGCAAAGTTGGCTTTGAGCCTGCCTAATGGAATCTCACAAATGATATTTGAAATTTACACTTGAGTTTTATTTTATACCATCCCAGAAGTACTATTAAAGCTCCCAAAAGTAGAGAAAAAAGAAAAAAAGACAGCGTTACTTGATATGACCTGCCATGATAAGAATTCTCCTACTCCAAAAAGGCCAGTGGCAATGTCGACCTTCAGCTGAGTCCTCTGTGCTCCCGTAACACCCGCCTCCTCATTTTGTGTTCTGGGAAATGACTTACTGCAAAGACTCACCCTTCCCCTGAGAGAGAAATGGCATAGGGCTTGCTCATACATTTTGGTGGTTAATATCAAGTGCAATTTTGATTTTATTATTTGTTTAGTTTTATATATTTATGTAGTCTAAATTAAAAAGAGGATATAGCACTTGCTCAGGTGTCCTGCCTAAGTCTCTACGTGCTTTCTTATGTAATCAGTGTAGGCACCGTAATACCACCGACAGATCAAGGGTTTGGGCAATTAAATAGAAAGTGGCAGAGCTGAAATTTGATCTCAGGTCTAGCTCTAAGTCTTTGAGCCAATTACTTAACTCTTTTGAGCCTCATCTGTCTCTTTTTCAATATGGGGATACAATTATATACTATGAAATATTTGGTGGTATTCATGAAGATAAAAAGAAATTTAAATAGATCACCCCAGAAGATATAATCTAAAATGTTGTTGTTGTTGTTAGGTTCTATCAAGTCAGTTCTGACTCATAGCAAACCTAAGTACAACAGAATGAAACACTGCCAGGTCCTGCACCATCCTCACAGTCGTTTCTATGTTTGAGCCCATTTTTCTAATCATTGTGTCAATCTATCTTATTGAGGATCTTCCTCTTTTTCACTGACCCTTTACTTTACCATGCATGATGCCCTTCTCCACGGGCTGGTCCCTCCTCATAACATGTCCAAAGTGTGGGAGACGACGTCTTACTAGCCTTGCTTCCAGAAAGCACTCTGGCTGTACTTCCCCCAAGACAGATCTGTTTGTTCTTCTGGCAGCCCATGGTATATTCAATATTCTTTGCCAACACCACAATTCAAAGGCATCAATTCTTCTTTGGTCTTCCTTATTTCATTGTTACCTTTCTCATGCCTATGAGACAATTTAAAATACCATGGCTTGGGTCAGGCGCACCTTAGTCCTCATAGTGACATCTTTGCTTTTTAACACTTTAAAGAGTTCTTTTGCAGCTGACTTGCACAGTGCAACGTGTCATTTGATTTCTTGACTGCTGTTTCCGTGGGCGTTGATTGTGGATCCAAGTAAATGAAATCCTTGCGAACTTCAATATTTTCTCCATTTATCATGCTTTTGCTTCTTGGTCCAGTTGTGAGGATTTTTGTTTTCTTTATGTTGAGGTGTAGTCCATAATTTAAAATACCTACTTTGCAATAATAGCAAAGATCAAAATTATAAGGATTTTCATCCTCAAGCCCCTTGCTCTTCCACCTAGACTACTGTGATATTTTTCTGTGTCTCTGCTTTCACTTTTACCCATCTTCAATCCACTTCACCAAGTGGATTTAAAATATAACTTAAAATATTAACTGAGTCGTGTTGTCCCTTCATCAACTTGCCTTGTGACTTGAAACTGCACACCGCCTTATATAAAAGGATACGTTCATTCCTCAATTCAAACAACATTTATTATCTAGGCCCTTAACAAAGATAGAGACCAAGGCACAATTATATCTTTCCTAGATTTCAGATACTTGATCTATCTTCCCACTAAGGAGTCAATTATAATCTCAGATAATATGACTGGAAAAGGGTAGATTAGTACAAAGACTGCGTGAACACCTTTACATTGGGGTGTGTGTGTATGTGTATGTGTGTGTGTGAAAGAGAGACTAGGCTGGCAAATCATGTAACTTGATGTGAAAATATGCAAGAGGCCTGTGGGAAAATTGAGGCCTTGACTGATAGCATCTGCATAGTAACACTGTGCTTGCAACAACCGTAACTCTCCTCCGCAGGGCTCTAGACCCTGCCTTGTGCTGGCTGCGATGCCTATAGATTCCATGATTGTAAGTTTTCCTTTTAGTAAGGAACTAATCTGATCACCTTTCTCAAAACAGGTTAACCTCCTTGCAACATGACTTGTTTTGGGAGCTGTTACAATATTTGTTCAGGAGCTTCAGGCAATAGCACCACAGCTATAACTGAAAGAAGATGACACAATATTAAGCCAGGTGTTTGGCCACTTCCTTCTGAAATATTGGTTGATTCCACATTATCTTCCTCAAAGGGACCCTTACAAAAATAGTTTCACACCAACATAGGAGAAAGAAAATGGTGTCGGAGAAAGAAAATGGACTTTGAAAAGAAATGATTTGGTTCACATTCTAGCTCTTGCACTAATGAGTTGAATGGGTTTTGGCAGTTAACTCAGCCTTTCTGAGCCTCCCCTTTGTCACCTTTGAGAGAGAGATACTGTACGCCTTGAAGTCTTTCTCAGAGGGTTTAAATACAGCCTCCATATTGTTAAGAATATCAAACCCATTCTCTTCCATTTCTAGCCCTTATTTGAATCATGTTTTGGGAAGGGAGGGAATCTGGAATTCTTACAGATAGAAGAGTAGAGATTTCTGGACAAGATAGCCTAAGAAGAGAAAGTGTACTTAAGTCATATTTTAAAATATTATTTGCTATCCTACCTATTTCCAGAAGGATATTCAACAGTTATAATTCTAGTTTTAAAGTATGTACAGTCAGGAATCATGTTTTATTCTCAATTTTTATTTGTTTGTTTTAGATCTCAGTACCTAAGACTATGCCTTCCCCATGGAAGAAGGGCAATAGATAAGTTGATAAATTAGTAAAACCATGTTATGAACATGACTGATAGAATAATAAATAAGTAAATAAGAACAAATGAAGATTAAATTTTATCTAAAACATGCTCAGTAATCATACTAGAACTACTGTTATCAGTATTTTTATGTTATTATTATTTTACAAAGTCCTTAAAACAAGTTAATAGCCATAGCAGTATTTTGACTTTTCCTCTATGTTTCTTTTAAGGGAAATGAAGGATTTTGGATTAAGTAGTTCCTATTATTCCTTAAAAAGACAGACACATATTTGCCTGAAGAAATTGAGAGAAAATTTAACTCAAGATATCCTCTCAGAAGGGACAATGTTGTCTCTGACACTGGTTTTGTGAACACCGCCAACACATTACTCAGACTCTTTTTACGTAAAAATATATCGTTTTCTGTAGTGGCCCAGAGTAAGGTTATTATATGCAAACATGTAAAAAAACACCTGTGGGGAGATTATATAACATAATCAAGACCAAGTAATATTTTGACACTCGAGTGTCAATGTGGTATAAAATTGTGGAGCTGTGAGAAGCTAGAGGATTGAGTAATTCTCATTCCTTCAAACTGAAGAAGGCTGCAGCCAACTTTGTATCAACAGGGAATTCCAAGGCACTTTGCACCAAGTCATCTAATTCCTGAGTTAGAATTGCCTTGGTGATAGGGAAAATGTCCACCATGTCCTTTAGGATATTGGTGATACCATGAGTCTACTGCTGAGCTGTCTCTCAAGCTGGTCCTTTATGTAAGAGATGATTCTTCCTACTTTCTTGCTTAACTATAAAATCCCTTAGTGCCTATTTCAAATTTCAACTCTCACTGGTCAAGTTTTCAAATACAGGAAGACATTCCTATGTATAGGCATTTGTAGATCAAGTCTTGAGGTTGACAGGGATCCTGAATGTGTACACACATTCCTCCTTTTCCTTAATCCAATTCTCACCTCAGCTCATTCTAATAGGCTGCCCTTAATACAAACATCTACATATATCAAAGTCCTTGAGACTTGGAAGGGCTCCTGGTGGCACAGTGGTTAAAGCACTTGCCACTAACCAAAAGGTTGGCAGTTTGAACCCACCAGCTACTCTGCAGGAGAAAGATGTAGCAGTCTGCTACTGCAAAGGTTTACAGCCTTGGAAATCCTACAGGGCAGTTCTACCAGTCCTACACAGTTGATAGAAGTTGGAATCGACTCGATAGCAACAAGTTTGATTTTGTTTTTTTTGAGACTTGGAAGTCTCAAAGCAATTTATGCAAAATTGTCCTATGCAAAACTAAACTCATTATTCCCACTAAACAAAAGCAAAGTTTCTACATCTGTACTGTTCTCTCTCCTTTCCAACTGTCCTGTATTGATAATAAAATTTAAAAAAGATATAATTTTTTTTTTTTAATCTTTAGAGCAATGGGAAATTACTATGGAATCTTAAGCATATACGTACCAAAGGTGCTGATCCTTATAGAATCAGTTAATCACCAAAGGGTCCGACTCCTCTGAAGGGACACCCAATGTTATGGGTTGAATTGTGTCCCCCAAAAATATATGTTAACTTAGTTTGGCCATGATTCTCAGTATTGTGTGATTGCCCATAATTTTGTCATCTGATGTGATTCTCCTATGTTTTGTAAACCCCACCTCCATGATGTTAATGAGGCAGGATTAAAGGCAGTTAAATTAATGAGGCAGCACTCAATCTACAAGATTATGTTGCATCTTAAATCAATCTCTTTTGACATATAAAAGAGAGAAATGAGCAGAGAGACAGGGGACCTGATACCACCAAGAAACAAGAGCCAGGAGAATAGTGCGTCCTTTGGACCTGGGGTCTCTGTGCTGAGAAGCTCCTCACCAGGGGAAGATTGATGATAAACATCTTCTTCTAGAGTTGACAAAGATAGAAGGCCTTCCCCTGCCTGGAGCTGGCACCCTGAATTTGGACTTCTAGCCTTCTAGACTGTGAAAGAATAAGTTTCTGTTTGTTAAAGCCAACCATTTGTGATATCTCTGTGACAGCAGCACTAGATAACTAAAACACCCAGTAATCTCTCTTGCCCTTTTCCAAGTATTTGACAACCTTCATTTAAAAAAAAGAAAAAATAACTATTTATTCACTTCAGTAGAAATCTTTCATTTTATCCCAGAAGCCTAGACTACTATTTGAATCACATTAAAGTTAGTCCTGGTGAGGTTTAATCTTTAGATCTCAAACTCAAGAATGTGTCTCTTAATCTAACTGCGAAAAAGTATTTTGAATTCTTTTGTATCAGTTAAGAATTCAGAGCACCCAGATAAAGAATTTATTAGGAAGAAGATGTCATGTAATTCACTTGCTGTTTCTCTTATCCATTGTGTCCCTTTCTGGATGATAAGACTGACAGCATTGAAAGACAGCAAAATATGCAATTCTCACTTACATAAATGTTTCCCTGAGTCTGTTCCACAGATGAAGCAGAATATGGTAATATATATGATTGTAAAAATATTTCTACAAATAAAAAATAAAGGCCAGAGCGGGTAAGCCCCCAAAGCACCTTGGCACAATGGACAAAAATCATTCGAACCAGAACTAACACAGCCCAATTTCTCCAATTGATAGTTGGGTGACCTTGAGCAAATAAAGTATCTTCTCTGCACCATAATACAAGAAATGACATTCTCATTGTTCAGGCCCCTGTTGTCACTGTTGTTAGCAGCTATTGAGTCAGCCCCAACTCATAGTGACCCCTTCCACAACGGAACTAAATGCTGTACTAAACATCCCCATCATCAATTTCAGATCTGACCATTGTGATCCATGGGGTTTCCATTGGTTGATTTTCAGAAGTAGAGTGTCAGGCTTTTCTTCTTAGTCTATCTTAGCCTAGAAGCTCCACTGAAACCTGTTAAGCATCATAGCAGCACACCAGTTGACAGATGAGGTGCATTGGTTGGGAATCAAACCCGAGTTTCCCACACAGAAGATGAGAACACTTTGGATTCCTATGGCACAGTCTTGGCTGACTCTGGGCCTAGTGCCTAAGATCCCACTAGCTAAGGCTTGGCAGACAGACATCTCATCTGAGGTCTTGCTATTTCCTCGAGGCAGTGTCAGTGAGCTGGGGGAAACCCATAGCACTGCCTTCACTTCAGTGTGCTGGAATCTCTCCACTCCTTCTATCTGTGGTGGGTATCTTCTGTTTGTCCCTATCTATCCTGCTCTGTGCCCCAGAATCCCAATGTATATAGCTTATATCAGAGAACTTTTTGCTTTCTGGATACGAGTTGTCTTCAGATAATGGATGTCTCGGTAGGAGATGAGAGGGTGGAATGGGGGCAGAGTGAGATTAGGGTACCTAATCCCCAGTTTGCCTTTTCTGAGTCACCGTGGGTTAGCTAATTCACTCCCTGAAGACCACAGCTCCTTTCAGGCAGATCTTTCCACTTAGCTACCTTCTGTGGATTCTTTTCAGCTACCTTAAAGCCTAAGAGTAGGAACCGTTCTTCACTGTTGCTAGCCTCGGGCATTGCACTATCCCTGGTGGTTTTCCCTACACTCTGGTCATACATCTGTAGTCTTTATGTAGTCCTTGATGGTCCAGTTTGAGTATGTCATCTCATTTCTGCTGGGACCCTGATTGATACATTGTACTCTAAAACCCAGTCTCAAGAGCCATTGCCTTCAGATTGGTCCTTTTTCATTCTTGCCAGCATCCTGGGTTCTAGAGATGGGAAAAGGACTGGCTAACTAGAAAAGATGAAAACTGGGAAAAAAAGAGAAGTTATCAATGTAAACAAATTGTTTGGCCACAGCGTGTTAACAAACCAGGTTTCTTGTTCTTAGCCAGTATGCTGTATACCACATCACATCTTTTTGTTTTTATCTTCTCCATTCTCTGATCTCAACTCCCTTTCCTCAGGGAGAGAAAAACAGCACATTTAGAACAATAGCAGAATGTTAATAGTGAGAGACTAAATATACAAATGGACAATGAACAGCTCATATACAGAAATAGAAATCTGACCCGCAACCTCTGCAGTAGCCAATCCAGACAGCCAAACCGCAAACTTGAGAGCAATCATCCCCAAATGGTCAATAACTGCCAGGTACCCCAACTTTTGGAGCTGTAGTGGCACAGTGGTTAAGAGCTATGGTGAGCTACGGCTGCCAACAAAAAGCTAGGCAGTTTGAATCCACCAGCCATTCCTTTTGATGTTTGACTCAGAAGCCAAACTCAGAAGCCAAACCATATGGGGCAATTCTACTCCGTCCAGTAGGGTTGCTTGCTATGTGTTGGAATGGGCTCAACAGCAAAGGGTTTGGTTTTTTTAGTTTTTATCCCAACTTTTGCCCTTTTCCAACTTAGGTCCAACCAGAGAAAGTCATACAGGCTTCCATAATCAGTTACACAGGATGCCCTGCTCCTAGTTAGCCCACCTCCTGCTCCCCCATACCAACGATCTCCAATCGGGGCATACCTGACATCTTCCATAGTTTTCACTGTAAAGCCTTTCCCTCTCCTCTTCTTGCCTTTGATTCCCTGGCAAACCCAACTGATGGTGAGCCACTCCCTTGCTATAAGAAGCTCTAAATAAATCACCTTTGCTTTTTCTCGTTTGGGTGATCTTTGTTTATTACCACAAAAGTATACATTTGCCACATGGCAGAAAATATATTTGCCAGATACTCTTACCTTCTCCTTAATTATACTTGGCTTTTCTTCTTCTACCTCCCTTCAATGTTTCTGTCAGAGTTGGTCATTTTTTTCCTCTATGCTCTTATATCCTTTATTGGGAGGTTACACATCTGTACGCCTCAAGGCAAATGTACCATTTAACAATAGCAGGATAAAGAGCTTTACCGTTTTTTGTACTTTGACTCCCTGCCAGTAGCTTCACACACATGATTTCATTTAATCCTCATAAAAATCTTATGGGGGAGATATACATAGAATCACCATTTTCAGATGGGTAAACTAAGTAGAAGAGAGTTGCCTAAGGTTACATTTTTAAGAAGCAATAGAATTTGATGTTTGACTCAGAAGCCAAACTCTTAACCACTTTACTAACATAACATAAAAGAGAAGTGTAAAAGCATCCTGGTGAAGTAAGTAGGCTCTGGAGACAGAACACTGGTGTTCAAATCCTAGTTGTTCCCCAATCTAGCAGGGTGACTTTGGACAAGTTATATAAGCACTTTCTGCCTCAGGTTCCCCCTCTTTAAAATGGTAATAGAAAACAAACCCATTGCCTTCAAGTCAATTTCGACTCATAGTGACACTATAGGACAGAGTAGAACTGCCCCATACGGTTTCCAACGGTGTAATATTTAATGGAAACAGACTGCCATGTTTCTCCCACAGAGCAACTGGTGGGTTTGAACAGCTGACCTTTCAGTTAGCGGCCAAGTGCTTAATAACCACTGCGCCACCACGATTCAAAATGGCAAAAGTAATATTCGTAATGACCTCTTCAGGGCTGTGATGAGAACTAAATACATTAGGACATGTGGGGCACTCAGAGTAGCCTCTAGTACATGCAAGCATTCAATACCAGTATGGAAACCCTGGTGGCGTAGTGGTAAGTGCTATGGCTGCTAACCAAGAGGTTGGCAGTTCAAATCCGCCAGACGCTCCTTGGAAACTCTATGGGGCAGTTCTACTCTGTCCTATAGGGTCACTATGAGTCGGAATCGACTCGATGGCAAGGGGTTTGGGTTTTTTTTGGTACCAGTGCCTGTTGCTATGGAGTCAGGTTCAACTCATGGTGACCTCGTGTGTGTCAGAGTAGAAGTGTGCTCCATGGGGTTTTAAGTGGCTGATTTTTCCAAAGTAGATTGCCAGGCCTTTCTTCTTAGGAGCCTCTGGGTAGACTTGAACTTCCATCCTTCCAGTTAGCAGCTTAGTGTGTTAACTGTTTGTACCACCCAGGGACTCCTTTAATAAATATTATTGTTATACTTATTATTATGTAATAGTATTTAAAAAATGAGCCAAATTATTCCACAGTAGGAAAGACCAAGAACTTAAAAGATCCTTACCAGTGTCAGATTACCCAATAAGCAAAGTAATCACAGGCTTGCTTGTGCTTACCTACTAATCTGTAATGAACAGTTTCACGTTTTTCACTGCACGTGAAATTGTTCACTACAGATTAGTAAGTAAGCACAAATAAGCCCATGCTTACCTTGCTGACTGGATAATCCACTCCTGAATCCTTCAAAATACTATAAAAACAACATTCTTCGTATGAACATTAAAGAAACAAACAAACAAACCCATCGCTGTCTAGTTGACTTGGACTCTTGATAATTAATTAATGATAACTAAAGGAGAGTTCCAGATATTTCCCTAGTTTAAATGAGTAAACAAACAGAAACCACCCTTTCCTTAAGTAACCGCTGCTAGATCCTTCTTTTGGTTGTTCTTCGCCCCTGAAATGAAGACTTTATCAAAAGATCTCATCGAGAAGCCCCACAGACTGGGAGCCACTTGAGTAGAGTCCTTGTTTTATACTCCTTTTCTCCTTAGGCTTGAGAACACCAGTTTCAGCAATGATTGCTGATTCTAGGGATAAATGAGTGAATCAATAAGGTGTGTTCAAAACACGTATGTTGGATAACAGACTTAACCAGTCAATGTAATTATCACCTCATCCCTTAGCTGGATAGGGTATAAATTTGCTATCTGAACCGCTCTGGATTTCCATAGCTGAATTTTATTTTTTAGGAATAAATTATTAGCCCAATGTTTTGTATGGTCTATTCTAAGACCAGAATGCAAATTTATTCCTCTTCCCTGGCACACCAAGATCATCTGTATATTCTAAGTCTTCGTAGAGAGCAAATGCCCTTGGCGGATGAGAAGAAAACATTTAATCAGAGGGTAAGGGAGCAATTGAAATAGAGGCGAGAAACGAATTAGACTAGCCAAATGCTTTAATTATTTTTTAACAAGTATAAGCCTTTCAGCAGGTCCTGTACTTCCCCGGACCTCAGTATCCTCATCTTAAAGAGGATTAAATTACACGTTGTCTAGAGTTCTCTGAAGTTCTAATAATGTATCATTCTATGAAATACAGCCTATCTAAAGACTTACCATACACAGACACTCCCACCCACCCCCTCCTAGTCTTAAGGCCTAGAATGGGAGATCCACTCTGTCATCTGGGAAGTGGTTTGGATTCTCATCTGAAGAGATACTATGGCAATAGCTCAGCGAATGAGAAGACAAGAATCTTGTTGCCCTCAAGAACCCTCTTTTTTTTGGAATCTTAACTGCCTTTCTACTGCTTGTTGCCATTGAGTTGACTCTGACTCATGGTGATCCCATGTGTGTCAGAGTAGAACTGCACCCCAAAGGGTTTTTATAGCTATGACCTCTTGGAAGCAGATCGCCAGGCCTTTCTTCTGAGGTGCCTCTAGGTAGACTCAAACCACCAACCTTTTGGTTGGTAGCAGAGTGCTTAAGTGTTTGTACTACCCAGTGTCTCCTCTTAACTGACTTTCCCACTTATAAACCCATACGAGGCTGTAAATGGCAGACAGCAATCCAGCCAATAGCTATCCCCCTTCCAACTCCTTTCCCACTAGCAATAAATCGCAAGAGAATTGAATCACATGAGGAAACTGACAGAGGAAAGACCTCCTTGAAAATAGCCTTCTTGTTCACAAACATGGGGAAAAAAATCTGACACAAATGAAGAAACTTTTGGAGTTGTCAAGGTAAGAGACTGTACATATATGTGTCACTTTAATGCCAGGACCCAAGGTTCTGAACCCTGTTTCTTGGCTTCACTCCAGGGGTCATCTACAACTCTGCATCGAAACAGGAAACAGAAGGCTTGTTGCTGATAATTTGCTAGAGCCATCAGAAGTTGGCACCCATCTTTGTGCACAGATATGAGATTCCTATAAATAAAAGTATCTCTTTTAGTTGAGGGAAATACCTATCTCCTTGTTTGGCAGATGGTTGCTATTGTTCCTTTGGCTTTTGACAAACTTATAAAAGCAGAAACTATCCCACAGGGTCTTTTTGTTGTTGTTGTTGTTGTTAGGTGCTGTCAAGGCCATTCTGACTCATAGCAACCCTATAGAACAGAGTAGAACTGCCCCATAGGGTTTCGAAGGTGCAGTTGGTGGGTTTGAACTGCTGACCTTTTGGTTAGTAGCTAAGATCTTAACCACTATGCCACCAGGGCTCCCTACAGTCTTTAGGAGATGTAATTTGTCAAATATTTAGATTTATATCAAGGTATTTAGTAGCCTAAATAATAAAAAATATATATTCACATATATACTTAAATAAAATCTAGATATTAGGCAATTGTTGCCCTTGATGCTGAAATAGTTGACATTATTTTCACGTGGCACATGCAGCTACCACTTAACAGACAGCCTTCTTTGATTAAGTTGGTGGAGTCTTATGTTTCTACTATTACAAAGTCAAATGATTTGCTATCGATTTTGCTTTGAACCTGAAGGAATGATACGGTGTTGGCACAGACTGTAATGAATGTGGATCTGAATGTTGCCCCAGGGTTTATTCTCAGACTAAGCCTTTTTCCCATGTAGCCATGGTAGGTTATTTTTAAAAATTAAATAAATTTGAAAAGATTCATGTAATCTTCTTGTTCCCAGTAAGCCCAGAATTTTCAAGGTGCTATCTTAAGATGAGAAAAAACCCTCAGACGTAAGTAATCCTACTGGAAAGATTATATGGGATTTGGTCTAATCCTTATTTTTTTGCACATTTTTATCTTCGACTTTCATCAAACTAAATCAATGAATATGACTAGTATCGGGGATCTTCTTACCTTAATGGACTTTTTAAAACATCATCTAAAGCTTGTTATATTTCTAATTTAGAATCCTAACTTCCCTTGATGAAATGTGTTCCTAAATTCTCATCAGATATTTACTTTGAAAGGATTTCTGTAGCTTCAGAAATTGCTTGTGCTAAAAATGAGAAATATGTCAAAGTCTAATTTCTATGAGAGAAACCATCTTTAAAATATTTCTATACCACATAATTGTATTTTTCTCCCCCTTTGACATATTACCATCATTTTCTGGTGTTTTGTAAATACATTCTCTGTTTGCCGCTCCTGGTTTAAAGTCTGAGTAGTATTTGATTAAGTCTGGGAAGAACAGCAACAGTGTTAAGTTTCACTCAATGTTTCCTATGTACCAGGCTCTCTTAGTTAAGCAGCTTATGTGTTCAAGTTTTGTAACTTCCCCCAGGAGGTAGGCATACTTATTCCATTAAAAATAAGGAAACTGAGGCTTCTGGAGTTTAATTTCTCCAAGGCGACTCTACTAAAAAGTGAAGGAGATGGGATTTGAACCAGTTTTGTCTAGCTAGGAACCTTGCAGGAAAGAAAAAGGACAATTTAACTGGATACTTTTGAGGAGAGTTTAATAAACTTGTCATTTACAGAGGTGAAGCAGAATATAGATAGTGCAACTCCCTAAAAGACCTATCCTGTTGCTGTTGAGTCAATTCCAACTCAGAGTGAGCCTATAGGGTGGAGTAGAACTGCCTCATAGGGCTTCCAAGGCTGTAATCTTTATGGAAGCAGGCTGCCACACCTATCTCCCAAGGAGCAGAACTGCTGGTCAGTTTGAATGGCCTACCTTTTGGTTAGCAACCAAGTGCTTTAACCGCTGTCCACCAGGGCTCCTTATGTGCAGCTCCCTAGGACTAGTAAAAGGAAGGAGGAGTTCTTTCTGTATGGAGGTCTGAAGGGTCTGCTGGAAGAAGTGATTACTGGAATTCTGAGACAGCATGCTCAGTTCCTAACAGGAGTTGGGTCCCCTGGTCCCACCCCTTGGGAAGGAGGAGCCAGGGGATTCCAGTGCCCACTCAGTCCTCTTCTCTTCTTCTAATCTTCTGCTGAAGCGACCAATCATATGAGCCCAAAGGAAGTTACAAAGCCATGGAAGGAGACCATATCCAGCCTCTGAGAGCACAGGGTAGGGCGGAGAAGGGTAGAGAGGGAGCCTGGAAAAGTCCACCATAGATATCGAACAAACTAGTGTTTCTGTGGTATGATCTTTGGACCACCTGTTTCAGGATTCTGGAGATGTGTGCAAAAAATGCAGATTGCTGAATGCCAACTAATGCCTAGGAGTCTGCCTGTTTAAACAAGACCACAGAAAAGTTTCTGTATTGTTCTATGTAGCCACTTGGAGAAGACTTGCAGGGTATAACAATAATAACCACCTTTGATTTCAAAACAACTATTATATGGATGAGCAAGGGAGTCCAAGGACTAATCAGTGAGACTTGCAGGATGACAAATATCTGTTCAATACCAGAAAGAACTATCTTATGACCTAAGCTGTCAATCTGTGGGTGAGACAGTAAGGTGTTCAAGTAGTAAATATTTGATGAGATAATGTATGTAAAAATGCTTTGAAAAATGTAAATTTAGATGATGATAATGATGACAAGGATGAGGAGAAGAGCAGCAATAGTTTATTTGCATTGAAAAACTGAACTGTAAGTTTTAAAGGTGTTAATAGTAAGAAAGGGAACAACTGTAATTAGACTGGCATCTACAATCCATTGAGGTATCACAATAAGTGCTTTATCTTACCTTATCTAATGTAATCTGCAACAACCCTGATGCATCCATCAAAGTATTGCCATTCACAAATGAGGGAAGGGAGGCTTAGAGGGATTACACTGAAAGTAGAAATAATCTGGGCATTTTGATTGCAGACCCCAAAGTCCTATCCCATATACTATATTGTCTTTGTATTGGGTAGACTGAATTATTGTATACGAAACCCCTTAGAATCTCTCACATAGAACAACTGCAGTATGATGCCCATTACTACATATTCTAGTTCCAAACCAGATGTAGCTAATAGAATACAGAACAGGTAGCAACTAGTTGACGCTACTGGTTCACACCTGAGATGAAATCTAACCATCATCCTGGTTTAGAGCCAATAAATAAACTAACAATTCCTGTTAAGCTGAATAATATTTTCCACAGGCCAGAATGGGGTGAAGTCCTTGGGTGGCTCCAGCAGTTTGCTATCGGCTGCTAATCTAGAGGTTGGCTGATCAAACCAACTCAGAGGCACCATGAAGGATAGGCCTGATGATCTAAAGATTACAGCCTTGAAAATTCTGTGGAGCAGTTCTACTATGTAACACGTAAGGTCGTCATGAGCAGGAAGTGACTTGATGGCAACGAGTTTGGCTTTTAGTTTTTAGAATGGGGTGACCAGAATGTCTTAGGAAGTCTCTGGATCATTATGTTTGACAATGTCAAATTCTAAAGTGTTGACTAGAGTGTTTGACAATCTCCCCCGAGACTCTGGACGCTTGGGGAGCCATTCCTGATCTGAAATTTAGTTGCCAACAATTCTCTTCACCCTGACTTCCTTTATTTCTCTGTGAGGAGTCCAGTCAGCAGTCCCACTTCAGATCTCTGCTGAATGTGGGAGCTGGAGATTTTTTGCATTACTCATTTTAGCACCATCACTGGAAAGTGATTCATTTGTATAATAAAAGAGCAACTTGAGAGGAAAATGGTCACAGCCCTTTAAAGGGCAAGCTCATTTTTGCCTTGCGCTAGACTGTGTCAGGAATGAAGGGCTTTTAAATTGTGACAACTGCCTGCCTTCTGCATTAGTTGTCCTCTCTATTATCACCTTCAGACAAGGCTTGGGGTACAAATTGGAAGATAATTGGAAGATATTTCACAAATTGACTTGAATATTGAAGATTCAATTAGACACATTGCTTTGATTTTGTTTGCATAGTTGTTGAGATGTGTGCTCTGTGATGGGGATCCCGGTTATTAAGTGCAAGAAAGAAAGGAAAAAAAGACATGTGATACTTTACGATTCTTTACACTTACAGCTTTATTAACCAGCCTCTTTCTTTGAAGGGAAAAATCGTTTTACTTTTTATTTATCTTCTTGCACAGAGACGTGGCCAGAGAAGAGATTACTGGCAGGACTACAGCTAACTTAGAGGAAAACATTGATTATCTGGGAGAGATCTTGATCTTTTCCAAGGAGGAGAATGAAGCATTTGTTCATATTCTGAATCTGACCTTCCTGGAATTCAAATTGTGAGGCTTGGACCCAACCTCAGCCAAATCATAATATTTAATATATGCCAGAGGTCCCTGGGTTGTGCAAACAGTTTGCGCTCCGCCACTAACCAGAAGATTGAAGGCCCAAATCCACCTAGCAGCTCTGTAGAAGAAAAGCCTGGTGGTCTATTTCTGAATAATCAGCCATCGAAAATCCTATGGAGCACAGACCTGTTCTGACACACACTCACACAGAGTTGTCTTGAGTCAGAGTTGACTCAACAGCATTGGGTTAATATCCCCACAGCCATTAAAACCAGAACTGTCCTTTTCCCACATTCCATATGTCCCAACTTCTCAAACTTGACTCGCTCTCAAAGTATGGCTTGAATATGACCTCTGAGGACTAGCTTGTCTGGTATTTACGGTAGACAAAATCAATATCGACTAAATTCTTTTTCTCTTACTATCATCAGCACCACTCCCCAAATTATTTATACTTTCTCAGGAGTAAAACCTTTTCAAATTAACGTACTTCTCTTGGATTCCTCATAAGGCCCAGCATGATGGTGGACATAGGGTTGTTGTTGTTGTTAGGTGCCATCCAGTCGGTTCCACTCATAGCAACCTTATGTACAACAGAATGAAACACTGCCCGGTACTGTGCCATCCTCATAATTCTAGTTATATTTGAGCCCAT
The DNA here is from genome assembly GCF_024166365.1 of Elephas maximus indicus. Classification (NCBI taxonomy): domain Eukaryota; kingdom Metazoa; phylum Chordata; class Mammalia; order Proboscidea; family Elephantidae; genus Elephas; species Elephas maximus. The sequence goes on from NC_064839.1 coordinate 26,262,159, forward strand.
TGTTGCACCCACCGTGTCAATCCATCTTGTGAAGAGTCTTTCTTTCTTTTGCCAACCATCTACCTTTCCAACCATGATGTCTTTCTCCAGGGGTTGATCCCTCCTGGTAATGTGTCCAAAGTACGTGAGACGTAGTCTCGCCATCCTTGTTTCTAAGAAGCATTCTGGCTGACATATGGTAGTGCTCAAAAAAAAAAAAAAATACTCTCTTACTTGATTTAACTTTTACATATTGGAAAGGGCCATCTACAAGGCTCTTCCAGGAAGAGAGAATACAACGCTTCTTTCTCTTCACAATCTCAGTACTCCCAGCAGTATTTCTCACTGAGGGAAAAGCGTTCCAAGGAGACTACCTATCGCTAGACCTAAAAGCGAAAAACCTAGCTGAAGCTTAGAGTTCATATAATTAGAACTTGAGAGGAAGACCAAGCTAAGGGAAATTTAAACCAGAAAGTGCTTATTAGATCAAGTTGACAAAAGTTGAATGACAGAATCACAGATCATTTTCCCAAGGTGTTGGGCATGAGATATTTGGACTTTGCCATCTCTGGGATTTATAACATTGCAGGAAATACTGGTTAAATGAATTAATGAATGAGTATACTAGACACTAAGAATATACAATACTGAGGAAAATCAACACAGTGATTGTCCTTAAGTTAGGATGAGACAGTCCTCTTAACCTCTGTGTTGCAGATAAATTGCTCTTTCAAGTGACAAATTTTTCTAGACCCCCAATGTTCTTGCCAACCTCCTCTATGCAGTCTCTAGATGTCTCCACAAGCCTATATGTATTACTGCCTATATTCTACCTTCTTATAAACCATATATACAAAAACACTAGAGTCAAGTAAAACTATAGCCTATTCCTAAAGAATTCCATAATGACCTGGGGTGTATACGAAATGACTTATGCAACTGAGTCTCTGTGGAAACATATCACATCTCATAAGATATTTCTTAAAATTTTAAGGAAGAAGCATAAGTTGTGAATCCCAAAGCAGCCACACAGAGTGATTAGAAGGCAATGCCATGGGTTTGCAGCTACTGTAAATTGTGTTTTAGGGATCCCAGTGGAGTAGGAAACGAGGAGAAAAAGTTAGTGTTAAAAATAAAGGGAAAATAACATAAAAAGGCAGGTGCGATATGGCCACTTTCAGGTTTGACACATTGAAAACAGGCAAAAATTATCGAGGATATAAAAGAAATAAAAAATATGTTGGCAAACGCCACTGTAAATTTGAAATAATATAAATTCAGAAATAGAGGCTTGAAATATGACTTTGAAAGGAAGATAAATTACTCTTGATCAAACTTTGGATAGTCTTCCTGTTGGGAAAAAAAATTGGTTGTAGTAGGAGATCAAAAGCGATTCGAAATACATTATTATTTCACTGACATAAAAGTCTTTGGAGATTATGTTCTAAGAAGGAAAATTCATGATGATGTAATAGATTTTAGAATTTTAAGTGTATATAATTGCTCTTGATGCCCAGTGATTAAGGCTGGGTTAGTAAGGTTACATGATTGATTGGGGTAAGATACAAATGTGAGTGAATACTGTTATTTTACCTCCATTTTTAAAAGAAGTGTTCTTTTCTACATAATACCAAATTTATGGCTATTTCCCTTTGAAGAATAAAAAACAACCAAGAAAAGAAGAGCCAACACGTTCAAGTAGTTAGAGTTAGCGAATAGAACTTTTGTTATGTAAGTTTAATAATGTAGTCTTCATTTTATCACTGGCTCATGAAGGAATCCATTGTCCCATTTGGTGAACTTAATTATTCCCTCTGGTGTTTTCCCATATTCTACGTTAAATATTAAGCCATGGTATTATATCATTGAGTGGAACTGCTAGGCCATAAAAAAATACTGTAAGCCCTTCAGAATTGAAATTTCCAAGAGAAAAATACCTTAATAATAAAAGCATCTAACTGAAGACACTTGGTATTAGGCTGGGGGCAAAAAATGGAAGGGTGGCTTCATGAACCTTAAATTTTCCAGTGTGATTTATGCAACATCATTATGCTTAAGTAAACCCTTCTCTCATGAGTCATTTTATTGGTTAAAAAAAAGATTATGATCTGGAAAGAGCATGTTGAAGCATTTGTTAATGTCTCTAGTTTTGCATTCTCGGTTTGGGTTAACCAAAGTAAAAAATGTGGTAGGCTTATATGACTGTTGTGTCAGTAACCAAGTCTGCAAATAATTATGGTTTGGAAGTGTAATAAAATACATAATTAAGGTAGCATTGGCTTGGGGTGCCATTGACTTTCATGTACTTTAAACAAGGAGAAGGAGTTGGCTAATTCACTTCAACAATAGAAAAGTTCGTTGCTACAGATCCATTCCTCTGATTTCCAAAAATGATAAAGAAGAAAGGAAAGCTTCCTATTTTCGGCTAGCCATACTTGGAGTAGGCAGTGGGCATGAGCTAACGACCATCACAGTCACAGAAAAGAAGAGCAAGGCAGGGGAAGGGCAAAGGAAGGATATGGAGAGGATTTTAGGAAGTTCAAGTGTTTCAGGGTATCTTGAAATTTTGTCAAACGGTGGTGAGATGGTTTCCATGACATTTTTTATGACATGCTCCCAAATGAACCTAGGCAAGGGGTGGATTATCTTTAACATTCAAACCAGAGATCATGCTCCTTTACAGCTATGTATGTGCATGGACATACTGAACATGGAAACCCGTAAAGAGAAGATCTACAATTCTAACTACAACCAACAAACATTTGATTCTTTCTGGAATAAGAATTCTGGCAGGACCAGGAGTAAAATGAGGCAAAGAGGTACCTAGGGTACAAAATTTAAGGAGGTGCTTACTTTCAGTGTTGTGCAAGAATAGGCATCTGAGGGTGAGCCCCCTTAAATTTAGCACTCTTAAGTGTCTCCCTTTTCATACCCTCGCCCTGGCTCTGGATTGGGAGCCAGGCTATTTTATTGCTTCTTAGCTGTGTGACTTTGGACATTGTGGTAGATTCAGAAAGATAGCACTTGGGCTGTTAGTTACCTCTACTCCCTGAGGTAGGAGAGCAGAGTGGTACATTTTCATGCCCACTTCAGTACTGATTCTTAAAAACCACTGGGCTTCTCACTTTATTAGGTTTCACGGATTGAATGATGCTTCTGGAAGCCCAAGTGAGTAAAATTTCTTTTGTTCTTAACTGAGCTGATCTCTAACTAATTTAGGATCAAAGTCCTAAAACAGCAAGAGCCAGAGAGAGTTTTAGGCTTTAGGGTGTGGCCCAAAGGTCCAGGAAGCGGCTCTACGTACTCTAAGAAGGTGATGACATGGTGGATGAGCCCCATAGGTGCAGGTGGGAGGCAGTATAGATTGAGGTTGGGGGCACTGGTTCTGGAGTAAGAGTGCCTCTATTCAAATCCCCTCTCTACTGCTCTCTAGCTGTATTTCTTTGGGCAAGTAATTTAACCTCTAAGCCTCAGCTTTCTCACCTATAAAATGAAGTTAATATTCTTCACAACAACTCAATAGGATAGATGTTAAGAAACAGGATGATTAAAAAGTGCATTTAGAGCTGTGGTCTTGTTGTTAGGTGCCTTTAAGGAGGCTCCGACTCATAGCAACCCTATGTACAACAAACAAAACACTGCCCGGTCCTGGACCATTCTCACAATTTTTGCTATATTTGAAACTATTGTTGTAGCCGCCATGTCAATCCATCACATTGAATGTCTTCCTCCTTTTTGCTGATCCAGTAAATACCAAGCATGATGTCCTTCTCTAGGGACTGGTTCCCCCTGTTAACATGTCCAAAGTACGTGAGACAGTCTCACTGTCCTCACTTCTAAGGAGCATTCTGGCTGTGCTTCTTCGAAGACAGATGTGTTTGTTCTTTTGGCAATCCAGGCATATTCAATACTCTTTGTCAGAACCAATATACAAATACAGCAGTTCTTCTTCAGTTTTATTCATTGTCCAGCATTTGCATGCACATGAGGCAATTGAAAACACCATGGCTTGGATCAGGTGCACCTTAGTCCTCAAGGTGACGTCTTTGCTTTTTAATACTTTAAAGAAGTCTTTTGCAGTACATCATTTAATTCCTTGACTGCTGCTTCCATGGGCATTAATCGTGGATCCAAGTAAAATGAAATTCTTAACAATTTCAAACTTTTCTCCATTTATCATGATGTTGCTTACTGGTCCAGTTGTGAGAATTTTTGTTTTCTTTATGTTGACAAGTAATTCATACTGAAGGCTGTAGTCCTTTTTTTTCATTAGTAAGTGCTTCAAGTCCTCTTTGCTTTCAGCAAGCAAGGTTATGTCATCTGCATATCACAGATTGTTAGTCTCCTTGCAATCCTGATACGGTGCTCTTCTACATAATAGTCCAGCTTCCAGGATTATACACGCAGTTTACAGACTGAATAAGTATGGTTGAAAGCTGTAACTGTGACATGCACCTTTCCTAATTTTAAACCACACAGCATCCCCTTGTTCTGTTGAAACAACAGTCTCTTGGTCTATTTACAGCTTCCTCATGAGCACAATTAAGTGTCATGGAATTCCCATTCTTCACAATGTTATTCATAATTTGTTATGATCCACATACCTGAATGCCTTTGAATAGCCAATAAAACACAGGTAAACATCTTTATGGTATCCTCTGCTTTTGGCCAAGATCTCTCTGACATCGACAATGATATTCCATGTTCCATATCTTTCTCTGAATCTGGTTTGAATTTCTGGGAGCTCCCTGTGAATATACTGCTGCAACTGCTTTTGAATGATCTTCAGCCAAATTTTACTTGTGTGTAATACTAATGATTTTATCAGATAATTTCCGTGTTCTGTTGAATCACCTTTATTTTGAAAGGGTACAAATATGGATCTCTTCCAGCCGGTTGGCCGGGTAGGTGTCTTCCAAATTTCTTTTCATAGCCAAGTGAGCGCTTCCAGCATTGTGTTCCTTTGTTGAAACATCTCAGTTGGTATTCTGTCAATTCCTGGAACATTGTTTTTCACTAATGTCTTCAGTGGAGCTTGGCCTTCTTCCTTCAGTGCAACGGATTCTTGATCATATGCTACCACCTGAAATGGTTGAACCTTGACCAGTTCTTTTTGGTACAGTGACTGCGTATTCCTTCCATCTTCTTTTGATGCTTCCTGCATCTTTCAACATTTTGCCCATGGAATCCTTCTAGTATAAATGACACAATTCTAAGCAAGAATCACAGTTGCGTTATTTTCAAGGACAATTTTAGAAATCTCCTCAAGTGCACTGAGTTGGAGGTGGAGTTCTAAATGTCCAATCTATGGAACATGTGCCAACCCAAGGGAAGACTGGAACATTAGCCTGTGCTCAGCTTTCTCCGTTTCAAACCTAGGAATTACACTGAGAGAGCCTATCAGCCTTCTCCCTTCCTTAGTTATAAGGAATAGCTTGGAAATTACATTGATAAATGCAGAATGGGGAAGAACTCCATATTTTACTTGGATAAGATTTTGAGGTCTTACATAAAATTTAATATATTGTTATTTTCCTATATCGTACATGCTAATAGATTTAAGCTATGACTATACTTTTATTATTTAAAGTGATTTTCCCAGAGACACATGTAACTCATTGAAATTCATAAAATGAAAAATGTTTATGTGTTCACTCACTCAGACCATATTTATGGAGATTCTGCTATGATCTGAGTGCTGTACCAAAGAAAATAATTTCTCTTGATTTTTCAAATAACTCTCTGAGATGAATGCTCATATTACAATTGTCTTAGTGTTGCTTGACCATAATATCTGAGGCCTTTTAGTACATTCTCACCAATTGCACTAAACTTCTATAAAAACAAAAACAAAAACCCAAACCCATTGCCATTGAGTTGGTTCCGACTCATAGCGGCCCTATAGGACAGAGTAGAACTGCCCCATAAGGTTTTCCAGGGAGCGCCTGGTACTGCTGACCTTTTGGTTAGCAACTGTAACTCTTAACCATTATGCCACCAGAGTTTCATAGCAACCATGATTACTGTTCATCTGAACTCTACTCAAATATTCTTTTAATCAAACTTTTTATTCTGATATAATTGTAGATTCACATGCCGTGGTAATAAACAATGCAGTGATATCTCCTGTACCTTTTAGTTCGTTTCCCCCAAACTCTGGTTTTTCTTATAAAACTATAGTACAGTAACATAACCAGGATATTAACATTGATACAGTCAAGATACAGAACATTTCCATCAGTACAACCAAACCCATTGCCGTCAAGTCGATTCTGACTCATAGCGACCCTATAGGACAGAGTAGAACTGCCCCATAGAGTTTCCAAGGAGCGCCCGCTGGATTTGAACTGCCAACCTTTTGGTTAGCAGCCGTAGCACTTAACCACTATACCACCAGGATCCTTGATATTGTCCTTTTATAGCCACACCTATTTGCCTCCCACTTCTGCTCCCCCCCGCCTTGTTTTTGTTGTTAGGTGCCTTGGTGTAGGTTCCGACTCACAGCGACCCTATGTACAACAGAACAAAACACTGCCTGATCCTGCATCATCCTCAAAATCGTTGTTGCTATGTTTGAGCCCATCGCTGCAGCCACTGTGTCAATCCATCTCGCTGAGGGTCTTCCTTTTTTTTGCTGACCCGCTGCTTACCAAGGCTAATGTTCCTTCTTCAGGGGCTGATTCCTCCTGATAACACATCTAAAGTATGAGAGACAAAGTCTCACCATCCTCACTTTTAAGAAGTATTCTGGCCATGCTTCTTCTAAGACAGATTTGTTCATTCTTCTGGTAGTTCACAGTATATTCAGTATTATTTGCTAACACCATTTAAAAAAAAAAAAATGCCAGTGAAAACCTTATGGATAGCCCTCTCCTTAACCCCAACAACCCCAAATCTGTTCTCATTTATGTAATTTTGTCATTTTTAGAATGTTATATGAATGGAAACATACATTAGGCAACCTTTTTGGGACTGGCTGAAACATGAAGGAGCCCTGGTGGTGCAATGGTTAAGCACACAGCTGCTAACCAAAAGGTTGATGATTCAAACCCACCCAGTAGCTCAGTGGGAGAAAGACCTGGCAATCTGCTTCCTTAAAGATTACAGCCCAGAAAACCCTATGAACCAGTTCTGCTCTGTGACATGGGGTCACTATGAATTGAAAATAGATTTGAAGGCACCCAGTGACAACAACAACAACAAAACATGAAGTGAGTAGCATACAAATCCTAGCTTTTCCAACAGTGCTTGTGGTAACACAGGCTACCCGGGGTGCTAGCTATAACTTCACAATTTCTTTTTAATTTTATTTATTTTGCTGCTGTTGTTGAGAATATACACAGCAAAACATAGGCCAATTCAACAGTTTGTACATGTACAATTCAGTGACACTGATTACATTCTTTGAGTTGGGCAACCATCCTCACCCTCCTTTTCTGAATTGTTCCTCCCCTGTTAACGTAAACTCATAGCTCCCTAAGATTCCTAGCTAATTTTTGGAGTTGCTGTTATCAATTTGATCCCACATAGATAGTTCTTAAAAGAGCATAACGCTCAGGGCAGACATTTTTTACTACTTATGCTAAACTATTGTTTGGTTTTAAGAAGACTTCGGGGATATTTTTGGTTTAAGGCTTAAAGATTATTTCAGGGCAGTAGTTTCAGGCTCCAGAAAGTCTGAAGTCTATGAGAATTTGAAATTTTGTTTCTGTATTTCCCCCCCTTTGATCAGGATAGTCCTATAAAATCTTTGATGAAAATGTTCAGTAATGGTAGCCAGGCACCATCCAGTTCTTCTGGCCTCAGGATGAAGGAGGCAGTTGTTCATGGAGGCAATTAGCCACACCAGTTTCTTGTTAAGAAAGCACAGCCAAAAGCAGGAGAGTGAGCACAACATCATTACAGGAATAATCCTGACCCCATTTGACTTTTAAAGAAATAAGCTCTTTTTGAACTTGAATACTTTATTTTTTGTCATGGTATGTTGGCCTCTCCTAAGATCTAAATTTTTGGCTACAGTCATTTATAACAAAACTGTAAAGGACATTAGAAATGATCTGTTCTGATCTCATTTTTCAGATGACTGCCCAGGTAAACCTTGGAGATCTCTGGATTGGCAACTCTTCTGATGTTTCTTGTTCCGTAGTTGCCTCTGTTTGCTCAGCATTTATTTTTATGTTTAACAAAAGGATGTGGATTATGTTCTAATTGAAAGCTACCAGCATAGGCAGCCTAAATCCAATTCCTCTTCATTTCAGTCAAATTTCACATTTCATTACGACGGAATTACTTTGATGGCCAAATCTGGGATGTTACTGCTTTCCAGTTAGATTAGCTTCCAATTTAACGTCCTAACTATGCTTGTAAAATAGACAATAAAACAATCTTTTCTGATTTGGGAGATGCTTCTCTTTCTTCATTTCTCACAGCTTCACTGTAACATTTTAGCTGAGTTTTATGAAACAATCACTTTCCTCATCTAATTACTGCAATTCCCTGGTAGATGGCCTCCCTTGCCTTACAATAGCAGGATTATCATAAATACACAACCCCACTGCCAGCATTTCATCTTGCACATGCGTCAGGGAGCAGAGCCGGGTTTTCCCCTCTCTAAATTGTGTTCTTGCTAAATTGACAATTTTTATGTGCGCCAGTCAAGTCTTTCTTTCACATTCCAACAAATTCCTGAGAAACTTTGTCTTGCCTCACAGGTACCCTTCAGGTTCATCTCCCAGTGCTTACACATGACTGTGCCTGCAGATGAAGACTGAGGCTGACCACAGTGTGCCTGCAGATGAAGACTGAGGCTGGCCACAGTGTGCCTGCAGATGAAGACTGAGGCTGACCACAGTGTGCCTGCAGATGAAAACTGAGGCTGACCACAGTGTGCCTGCAGATGAAGGCTGACCACAGTGTGCCTGCAGATGAAGGCTGACTACCGTGTGCCTGCAGATGAAGGCTGACCACAGTGTGCCTGCAGATGAAGGCTGACCACAGTGTGCCTGCAGATGAAGACTGACTACAGTGTGCCTGTAGATGAAGACTGACCACAGCGTGCCTGCAGATGAAGACTGACCACAGTGTGCCTGTAGATGAAGACTGACTACCGTGTGCCTGCAGATGAAGACTGACCACAGTGTGCCTGCAGATGAAGACTGACTACAGTGTGCCTGCAGATGAAGGCTGACCACAGTGTGCCTGCAGATGAAGACTGACTACCATGTGCCTGCAGATGAAGGCTGACCACAGTGTGCCTGCAGATGAAGACTGACTACCGTGTGCCTGCAGATGAAGACTGAGGCTGACCACAGTGTGCCTGCAGATGAAGACTGAGGCTGACCACGGTGTGCCTGCAGATGAAGACTGAGGCTGACCACCGTGTGCCTGCAGATGAAGACTGACCACAGTATGCCTGCAGATGAAGACTGAGACTGACCACAGTGTGCCTGCAGATGAAGACTGACCACAGTGTGCCTGCAGATGAAGACTGAGGCTGACCACCGTGTGCCTGCAGATGAAGACTGACCACAGTGTGCCTGCAGATGAAGACTGAGGCTGACCACAGTGTGCCTGCAGATGAAGACTGAGGCTGACCACGGTGTGCCTGCAGATGAAGACTGAGGCTGACCACGGTGTGCCTGCAGATGAAGACTGAGGCTGACCACCGTGTGCCTGCAGATGAAGACTGACCACAGTGTGCCTGCAGATGAAGACTGAGGCTGACCACAGTGTGCCTGCAGATGAAGACTGAGGCTGACCACGGTTTGCCTGCAGATGAAGACTGAGGCTGACCACCGTGTGCCTGCAGATGAAGACTGACTACAGTGTGCCTGCAGATGAAGACTGAGTACAGTGTCCCTGCAGATGAAAACTGAGCCTTTATTTGTCCTCTCCTTCAAAACACTCTTCAAAATAAAGACGAGGACCCATTGACTCTCTGCAGGTAAACTGGCTTTTCTTTTCACAGCAAGAATCCCCCACTTCATAAGAGGAGAGTATAAACAGATCTCCACTTACGCTTCCAGTTTAATTTCCCACCATTTCCAAGTATGAATTTTATATTTCTGTTACACTGCAGTTTTGCAGTTTCCTGACTATATGTATATTCACTTTCATGCACCCCTGCCTCTGGGTTATCTCTTCCTTCTGCTGAAACACCTTTCCCTTTACTTATCTTCTGTGTAACTTACACACATCTTGACATCTCAATTCAACAAACGTGTTTTCTAAAGCCTACCCTGCTGTAGGAGTCCCTGGGTGGTGTAAAAGGTTAAAGTACTCAGCTGCTAATTAAAAGGTTTAGAGGTTTGAGTCCACCTAGAGGTGCCTCGGAAGAAAGATCTGGCAATTTTCTTACAAAAAGTCAGCCACTGAAAACCCTTTGAAGCACAGTTGTGCTCTGACACACATGGGGTCGCCATGCATCAGAATCGACTTGGTGGCAACTGGTTTGGCACCCTGCCTTAACCTCTCACACACTGATTATGGCACTTTTTATACTGCATCACAAATACTGGTTTATGTATTTTCACTCCTCCACTAAGTCGATCATTTAGGCTTTGCAGTAAGAAACGTGAGCTCAAACCCCAGCTCTACTTCTTACCCATTTTCCGTTGTTGACAAACCACCTAAGTATAAAGGTTAAGACCTTGGGGTCACTATCAAAAAGATTTAGGATTGACTCTTAGCTACACTACTAAAATGCTGTATAACCTCTGGTCAGTTACTTAAATTCTTTAAGTATCAGTTTGCTCCTTAATACAGTAAGGGAATAAAAGTACTGACCTCATGAGATTGTTGAGAGGACTAGGTAAGAGAACATATACACTCAGAGTCATAAAGCAAGTGCACAGAAAGTTAGCCGTGCTATTCAAATGCTGACTCTCAGTTTCTTCATCTGTGAAATGGGGATAACAATGGATTGACAAGGATATTGTGATGATACAACCAATATAGTACCTGACAGTTTGCATTCACTAAGTTTTATTGAATGAATAAGTAAATAGTTCATGTTTTAGAGGGTCTGCTGAAATGTAGTTAAAACGTCTTGCTTTCCTCTGACAAGGGGTTATTTTGGGCAGAACTAAACCTATGGAATTAGAGTAATACATTCCTTCAACACGTAAGGAATTTCCTTCACTCGTACCTCTTATCATCTCAAATATGGAAGATTAATAAATGTTACCCATGTGCTTTAGTTATCCAAGATTGCCATCAGAAAAAATACTGCTAGTGGGTGGCTTTAAAGAACAGGAATTTATTTTCTTACAGTTTTGGAGGCTAAACATCCAAATCAGGGTTTTGGTTATGTCAATTCCGTGTATGGGCCTCTCTCTTAGTTTCTGTTGTCTGCCTGCAATCCTTGGCGTTCCTTTGCTCATAGACGCGTCCTTACAAGACATCCATCTTCCCCTGGGTGTGTATCCATGTCCACTCTGCTCTTTTTAAGACACCATGCAGATCTCAGACTTCAGTATAATCCATATTTTAAAAAGCACAATATAACATAAGGCAAAATATTTATTATTTTCTTTATTTGCTCCCAGAATTAACAACAATGTTCTTTTTCATTTCCTTAGATAAAAATCTACTATTTTAGGATACTATGGCTTATATGTGTTTTTACTTTGCCAGCTCAGAAATCAGTCTATGAGGATCAATATTTCAGGTCTCTAATAACTGCTTGAAAATATATTTTTGGAGCCCAAACTCTTTGCCCTGGGTAAAATGTCTTCCATGGAAAAACATCTACACACACACACACACACACGCGCACACACACACGCACACACTGAGAAGGAATTTGAAAACCTGATGGGATTTTCTAAGAATGTACTTTGCAGTAAAGTCTTTGAAATTTTCTTTATGATTATGTCTGTATTAAAAGCAAGAGAAACCAAACTTTTATTAAAAAAAAGAATAAAGATGTTTTCTATAGAACACTTGCCCATCTGCATCAAAAGCATTTTATTTCCCCAGATGCTATTAGTTTATATTGAATGCATACTCAGATGGGCTTCCAAACACTCCAAGTCATCTCTTTTTTTTCAGTGCACATTGAGCCGTGTTTAAAACAGGATTAGTTTTCAACTTTACTGAATGCTATTTTTCAATAAATTCCAGTGAATGGCTAATTCAGGTACATTCAAATGCATTATTTACAAAACTGTGATGATTTCTGCTGAATCCTTTTATATTTGTTTTCTTTCTTGTTGTTCCCCAATCTTGAATGGTGAATAGAAAGAACTTGGGAAAGGAAGAAAGAGTTGGTTTCAAGGTTTTGCCCCTGAACTGAAATGAATTGTTTTCATATTTTGAGAATCACCTGTATTACTAGGAATGATTCATAAATTAGTTGTATAGGACCCTGGCAAATTAGGCATGAGTATCCCATATTTTAATCAGAAAGTTCATTGTTATGATACACAAATAAACAAATAAATAAATACTGGTATCACAACTTCTTATTTTCCCCTCCTCAGGAATATTCAATCTTTGTTTTCTTGGTTCCTGGACCTTGTCATCCTTACTAAGTGAAAGGGTGAGAGAACGAATTGAGAGGAACCAAGGCAGGTCTTATTGATTTATAACAGAATATAAAAAGTATTAATGTAAAACAAAAAAGCGGGAAGCTGAAGATAAGAGGGATTGTCATTGTTGTTAGGTGCCCTCTACTCACTTCCGACTCATAGCATCCCTACGTACGAAAGAACGAAACACTACCCAGTCCTGCGCGATCTTCAGGCTTGAGTCCATTGTTACAGCCACTGTGTCAATCTCTCTCATTGAGGCTCTTTCTCTTTTTTCATTGATCCTCTACTTTACTAAGCATGATATCCTTCTCTGGGGACTGGTCCCTCCTAATAACTTGTCCAAAGTATGTGAGACAAAATCTCATTGTCCTTGCTTCTAAGGAGCATTCTGAATGTATTTCTTCCAAGAACGATTTGTTCATTCTTTTGGCAGTCCATGTATATTCAATATTCTTCACCAACGCAATAATTCAAAGGCATCAATTTTTCTTCAGTCTTCCTTATTCATTGCCCAGCTTTCACATGTGTACAAGGCGATTGAAAACACCATGGCTTGGGTCAGGAGCACCTTAATCCTCAAAGTGCCATCTTTGCTTTTTAACACTTTAAAGAGGTCTTTTGCAGCAGATTTGCCCAGTGCAATGCATCGTTTAATTTCTTGACTGCTGCTTCCATGGGTGTTGACTGTGGGTCCAAGTAAAATGAAATCCTTGGCAACTTCAGTCTTTTCTTGATTTATCATGATTTTGCTTATTGGTCCAGCTGTGAGGATTTTGTGTTCTTTACGTTGAGGTGCAATCCATACTGAAGGCTGTGGTCTTTGATCTTCATCAGTAAATGCTTCAAGTCTTCTTCACTTTCAGCAATCAAGGTTGTATCATCTGCATATTGCAGGCTATTAATGAGTCTTCCTCCAACCCCATTGCCATGTTCTTCTTCATAGAGTCCAGTTTCTTGGATTATTTGTTCAGCATACAGATTGAATAAATATGGCAAAAGGAAACAATGCTGACACACAACTTTTCTGATTTTAAACCATTCAGTATCCCCTTGTTCTGCCTGAATGACTGCCTCTTGGTCCATGTACAGGTTCCTCATGAGCACAATTAAGTGTTCTATAATTCCCATTCTTCAAATGTTATCCATAATTTGTTATGATCCACACAGTTCAATGCCTTTGCATAGTTAATAAAACACAAATGAGCATCTTTCTGGTATTCTTGCTTTCAGCCAAGATCCATTTGACATCAGCAATGATATCCCTCATTCTATGTCCTCTTTTGAATCAGCTTGAATTTCTGGCAGTTCCCTGTTGAGGGACTACTGCAACTGTTTTTGAATTATCTTTAGCAAAATTTTACCTGTATATGATATTAATCATATTGTTACACAATTTCTGCATTCTGTCAGATTACCTTTCCCTGAATGAGCACAAATATGGATCTCTTCCAGTCGATTGGCTGGGTAGCTGTCTTTCAAATTTCTTGGCATAGATGAATGAGCACTTCCAGCTTTGCACCTGTTTGTTGAAACATTTCAGTTAGTCTTCTGTCAGTTTCTGGAACCTTATTTTTTGTCAATGCCTTCAGTACAGCTAGGACTTCTTCTTTCGTACCATCAGTTCTTGATCATATGCTACCTCCGGACGTGTTTGAATGTCTACCATTTCTTTTTGGTACAGTGACTGTGTGCATTCCTTCCATCTTCTTTTGATGCTTCCTGTATCATTCAATATTTTGCCCATACCCATACCCAGTGCCGTCGAGTCGATTGCGACTCATGGTGACCCTATAGGACAGAGTAGAACTGCCCCATAGAGTTTCCAAGGAGCGACTGGCAGATTCCAACTGCAATCCTTCAATATTGCTTGTGTTTTTTCTTTCACCTTGAGAAAGGCTGAGCATTTTCTTTCCTTTTTCTTTTCTAACTCCATGTATTTGCACATTTTATTATAATACTTTGTCTTCTCGAGCTGTCCTTTAAAGTCTTCCGTTCAGCTCTTTTATGTGATCATTTCTTCTGTTTGCTTTAGCCACTCTGTGTTTCAGCACAAGTATCAGACTCTTTTCTGATGTCCATTTTGGTCTTTTCTTTCTTTCCTGTCTTTTTAATGACCTTTTGCTTTCTTCATGTATGATGTCCTTGATGTCATCCCACAGCTTGTCTGGTCTTCGATCATTAGTGTTCAGTGCATCAAAGCTGTCCTTGAAATGGTCTCTAAATTTAGGTGGAATATACTCAAGGTCATACTTTGGCTGTAGTGGACTTGTTCTAGTTTTCTTCAGCTTCAACTTGAACTTGCATATGAGCAATTGATGGTCTGGTCAGCATTTTGCCCCTGCCTTTTCCATGACTGGTGATATTGAGCTTCTCCATCATCTCTTTCCACAGATGTAGTCAGTTTAACTCCTGTGTATTCATTCCATCCGGCAAGGTCCACGTGTGTAGTCACTGTTTATGTGGTTGAAAAAAGGTATTTGCAGTGAAGAAGTCATTGGTCTTGCAAAATTTATCATTCGATCTCCATCATCATTTCTATCACCAAGGCCATATTTCTAGCTACTGACCCTTCTTCTTTGTTTCCAACTTTCCCATTCCAGTCACTGGTAATTATCAATGCATCCTGATTGCATATTCAGTCAATTTCAGAAGGCAGAAGTTGGTAAAAATCTTTAATTTCTTCATCTTTGGCCTTAGTGGTTGGCATGTAAATTTGAATAATAGTTATATTAACTAGTCTTTCTTGTAGGCGTATGGATATTATCCAATCACTGACAGCATTGTACTTCAAAGATCTTGAAATGTTCTTTTTGACTATGAATATGATGCCTTTCCTCTTCAAGGTATCATTTCCTTATAGAGGACCATATAATTGTCCGATTCAGTATGGCCAACAGCAGTCCATTTCAGCTCATTAGTGCCTCGGATACCAATATTTATGTATTCCATTTCATTTTTGACGACTTTCAGTTTTCCTAGATTCATACTTCATAATTCTATTTTCTGATTATGAATGGATGTTTGAAGCTCTATCCTCCCGTTTTGTGTCGTGCCACATCAGCAAATGAAGGTCTGAAAAGCTTAACTCCAGATTAAGGTTGACTCTTCTTTGAGGAAGCAGCTGTTTCCCACTTGTCTTTTGAGTGCCTTCCAGCCTGGGGGTTCATCTTCCAGAACTGTATCAGACTACATTCTACTGCTATTCATAAGGTTTTCACTGGCCAATTTTTTCAGAAGTACATTGCCAGGCCCTTATTCCCAAGTCTTTCTTAGTCAGAAGCTTTGCTGAAACCTGTCCACCATGGGTGACCCTGCTAGTATTTGAAATACTGATGGCATAGCTTCCAGCATCATAGCAACAGGCAAACAACCACTTTAAGAGAAAATGACAGACTGGTGGTGGTGTTTTGCCCATAATGGACAGCAATTTGCTTTTGTAATTAATGAGCATGTATGTTTCTCATGACTTTTGATTACAAATATCTCTGATTATTGTGCATTCTTTTTGTGGACATTTTTTTTTTTTCCTGTGTAATTATGGCAAGAAACAATTGATTTACTCTGTCTCTCATGGTGTACTATAACTGCCAGGTTCATGTCTTCATTTAAAGACTAAACTTCTTGAGGAAAGGGGTCCTTCCTTAATTGATCTTTACGCACTTTATGCATACATCCTGTTTTACAGTGCTTATTGTAACATTCTCCTTGTAGGCAGTCACAAGCAAAAATCAAACCATTTACCATCAAGTTGATTCTGACTCATGACACCCCCATGTGTTGCACAGGATTGTCAATATCTGTGACCTTTCAAAGAAGATCACCAGGCCTTTCTTCTGAGGCACCTGTGGTTGGATTTAAACCACCTATCTTTCAAGTAGTAGCAAAGTGCTTAACCATTTGTGCCACACAGTTAAATACCCTCAAATACATGGATGCATGTAGGACAGAAAGAATGCAATAGCAGTAAGATTCCTGGATGAGAAACGGATTCTGCCCTTAGTTCTCATCTTGCCACCAGTTAACAGCATTACCTTTCAGTGCTTCATCTGAAGTGACGTAGTACAACTGGATCATTTTCAATTCTAAATTTCTGTGATTAAAATGGTGCTTGGACATATATTTTCTATCTTCCCTGCTGGCGTCTAAATGCTATCTAGGGGAATATGATTTTGATGTTACTGTGCAAAAAGAGCATCCAAAACACATTTGCCAAGAGAAGAAAAGCTAAGTCAGCCATTGAAGGAAGAGGATCATGCATCTAGCACAGGAAACCAGAAGGCCAGAATGAAAATGGATAAAGAAGAAAAGGCGGGTTCAGTATCTACATTTTTTTTGACATAATGGCGAATGTAATCACTAACAGCAACATAATTGCTTACATTTTTGCTTGCTTGTGAAGTAAGCTGTTTGGAGGTAAGGATGATATTGTACATACCCCTACTCTAGTGGTTTGGCCAGTCCCATCTCATACCTGAATCCTGGTACATATGGAAACTGGAATAACAAAAGTTGCAGCTGTTAATGTGGCTTGATGTAAAGGAAGGAAAGAAGATCTTGGCACAAGAGGGTATTGGAATATTAAGAAGTAGCCTGTTTTAATGGATAAAAGTTTTGATTATCTTTGATGTTCCTGTTTTCAGGATTGGAAGCTTTCTTCCATTTTCCACTCGCTATACACATATGTACACATAGACTGTCATACATACATTTGTGGCACATATATGCATGTACATACACACACACACACACACATACACAGAGGGCTGGACAAAAGCAGGCAAAATTCTGGATGAGAGAGATGACCACATAAGTGGTCCCAAGGACTAAATCTATGTGTATATATCTGTCCATGCCTTGGACTCAGACATGCCAATGATCATGAAGATGGTGCAGGACCGGGGGAAATTTTGTTCTGTTGCACATAGTTCACCATGAGGTCAGCCACTGCATTTGGCAAATCTGTATATGGGGCAAGTAGTAGGTAAAAGGCAGATAGCACAGACATGTGGAAAAGGGTAAATACACTAGCTGCTAGACTGGAGGGAAAGCCCTCTTCTGTTTTTCCCGATCTGCGGACCCTGGTGCACTGACTCACTGCTCAGAGCTCAGCCCTGTGTTTGAGCGGATGACTTACCACAGACCAACTCAAGAACAACTAACAACAACACATACCTGTCCAGTTACTCTACACTCCCAAACTCATTATCTTCTATTCACTTTCTTTATGTATTAGCAATTACAACTCATACCTGAAACAGTGTTTTTGAACATTTTTTCCCCCTAGAATTTCTATATAAGCTTGTCCAACCAGTAGTGTTAATAACGATCCTGTTGCCTCTCCTTTTAATGATCTGGGGCAAAACGCCAAGTTCACATTTGATTTTTGCAAACAGATTTGTCTGTTTGTTCCCATATTAACAACAACAAAAGTTTAAGCAAAGTCTTTTTGCAGATGGCTACTTTCTTCACTTTTGTGTCATATTCATTATTTTACCTTTCTTGTTGTTTTCATTTTTTTTCACCAATGCGGTGTTAACAAGAGCAGCCTACCAGCTTTAACTGTAAGGAAAGTGAGATGTGTCCTTTTGCCAGCATTAGTAGCAATAGGACCTGTCAGCTGTCATAACCCCGTTCTGTATGCTCAGCACAGAGAGAGCCTGGTTTATCAGACCAGGCCTGTAGGTACCTTCCCAAGTGTACAAGGAATCAAGGGTTCACTGGGGCCCTGATCATTATGAAGCTATTTCCCTGCAGGTTTTGAGCTGGAAGGGCTGGTTATACCCATGTTGGTGTCCTCAGTCTTTCTGGCCACAGGGTCAGAATTAACAATGCCCAGGCGTCCCAAGGGGCTTGTTTCCCTGACTGTAAATCACCCATCATTCTCTTTAGTGTGCAGAGACCTTTGGAAATATTGAGATTCAGTGTGTGCACTGGGGCTTGAGCTGGAAAATGAGGAATGATGACAAACTGAAAAAAGGCCTCGTGATTATCTTAACAAAATATTCTCTGGTTTCTTCCAGTGGAGACTTTCTGAACATTAGCCTTTCCATTCTAAACTTGAAACTTCATTCTATTATTACGAATTTAAGAAAGTGGTACCAGCTTCAAAGTGCCGCGCTCACAACTGCCTTTGTGCTTTCACTGATGCCATTTACATGGTCTTTTCCTGTCTTACCCATTTTTATAGGCCCAGACCCCATATGAAACCTCCTTCTGTCCATCAGGTCAAGCCAAGGAACCCAATCGCCTGTGCTACCAAGGTTATGCCAATTTTTCAACTACGTTCCATTCTGTTAGTTGTTGTTAGCTGCCATCGAGTCGCTTCCAACTCATGGTGATCTCGTGTGCAATAAAGTGAAATGTTGTCTGGTCCTGTGCAATTCTGACAATTGCCATCATGTTCTAATCCATCATTGTGGCTATTGTGCCAATCCGTTTCACCGAAAGTCTCCCACACCCTCATTGGCTCTCTACGTTTCACCAAACATGATGTCCTCTTATAGTGATTGATCCCACCTGATGGTGTGTCAAAAGCAAGTGAGTCGGAAAATGTTCTGTGTGGTCCACACAGTTTTCATTGGCTAATTTTTGGGAGCAGATCATCAGGTCTTTCTTCCTAGTCTGTCTTAATCTAGTCGCTCCTCTGAAAACTCTCCACTATAGGTGACCTTGTTGGTATTTGAAATGCTGGTGGCATAGCTTCCAGCATCACGGCAACATGCAAGCCACCACAATATGACGAATGGACAGATGGATGACGGTGTTCCATTCCAGCTTGTATCACTTGAGGTACTCATGTATGTTTCTCACCTTGCTAGAGATTGAGATCTTCAAGATTAGAGACTGTGACTTTTTTTTTTTTTTTTGGCAAACATATGTACAACAAAACATATACCCATTCAACAATTTTAACATGAACTCATTCAACAATTTTACATTTCATCGGCAATGGTTACACACTTCACATTGTGCCACATTCTTACTATCTTTGCCCATATTGTTTCACCACTGTTAATTTAGACTCTCTGACCCTTAAATTTCTCATCAGTGCTTTAGGGTTACTATCATCACTTTGATCTTATATAGGCAATTCTTTAAAAGGGTCCAATGCTTAGGGCAAACATATATTGAGCTAAACCACTGTTTAGTTTAAAGATGACTTCATGAGACGGTTTTGGTCCAAGGTTTAGAAGTCTTTTCCAGGCAATAGATTTGGGGTTTCCTCTAGTCTCAAGGTACCCAGTAAGTCTGGTTTCCAATAAGAATTTGAAGTTCCATTCCATAATTTTTCTCCTTTTGATCAAGATGCATCTCTTATGTTCTTAAAGATTGGGGACTATGAATTTTTCAACTAAATGTGGAAGGATGTGATTTTCTATTTACTTCCCTGTCTTGGTTCCTACCCATCCTTGTTCCTAATGGGGAAAGAGGTTATAGAACAGTGGCTTATCAAGTTTGCTATTGTAGAATGATTAGCAGTGTAGGGGTCTGAAGATGGTTCTCAGTAAAGATCAACTATTGCCACCCTGGGATGGAGCCAGAATGAGTCCTAACAGCTTCTGTTATAAACAACAGACTGAAGGTTAAGTCAAAGGCTTTGAGGGAGTGAAAAGGAGTAGAAGCTGAAATAGGAAAAGGCAACAAGGAACGAGAGGCATCTGAACCCCAACTACAGCTAAAGTTGAAAGGGCTGAATGTAAACCCAGTGAAATTGATGAATAATAGCAGCACCTTCATTTAGAGTCTTGTGCCATGCCTCTGGGGGAGCTTATGTCCACTCTGGTTGTGAGTTATACCTGAAGACCCTTTGAGAATAGTATGGGGCAAAACCCAACCCAGTAAAAAAAAAAAAAAACAAACCCAGTGCCGTCGAGTCGACTCTGACTCATAGTGACCCCATAGGACAGAGTAGAACTGCCCCATAGAGTTTCCAAGGAGCACCTGGTGGATTCGAACTAGCTGACCTCTATGGTTAGCAGTCGTAGTACTTAACCACTACGCCACCAGGGTTTCCATGGGGCAAAAGAGCAGGGTTTTATAGTTTTATGGATAGAGAGACAGACAGACAGACAGACAGATGCTGTATGTGCCTTTTACCTACTACTTGTCCAATACACATATTTGCCAAATGTAGTGGCTTGCAGTTCCTGAAAGAACATTACAAACATCATTTCATCCTGAGCTCACCCTCAGTCAAGCGAGCATCACAAAGCATGGCTTAGTGTAATCCTCAGCTCCGCATCAGCAGAGTCATTAGTGCAGACATGTGGAAAAGAGCAAATACACGAGCTGCTAGAGTGGAGGGAAAGCCCGCCTCTGCTGTTCCCGCTCCGCAGACCCTAGCACGCTGACTCACTGCTCAGAGCTCAGCCCTGCGTTTGAGGGGATGACTTATCACAGACCATGCATGGTGTGCTCACACTTGCTTAGGACAAAGTAAGACAAAGGCACTGGGTTTGCAGTGGGCAGGACATAAACAAACAAACAAAAACCAGTTTCACTCAAGTTGATTTTGACTCATGGCACCCCCACGTATTACAGACTAAAGCTGCTCTGTAGGGGCTTCTTGGCGGTAATCTTTACTAAAGCAGATTGCCACTCTTTTCTTCCTCAGCACTGCTGGGTGGATTCAAATCGCCAACCTTTAGGTTAGTAATCAAGCATAAACTCTTCATGTCACCTAAGGACCTTGGGTAGGACATAACAAATATAAGTGTGTTTGTTTGGAATGAAAATCACTGCTGGCAAGTGAGTCTGGGATGTGTACTCTTACACATTACTGTGGTAGGTCATAACTGCCACAAATATTTTAGATAACACTCTAGTAATAATTGTTACAATTAAACCAGTTGCTGTATGTTGTTGTTAGCTGCCTTCGAGTCAGCCCCACGCACAATGGATGAATATTGCTGCAAAGTCCTATGCCATTCCCTTGATTAATTGTGAATCGGACTATTGTGATTGTCAGAGTTTTCGTTGGCTGATTTTTGGAAGTAGATTTCCAGGCCTTTCTGCCTAGTCTGTCTTCATTTGGAAGCTCTGCTGAAACCTGTTCAGCATCGTAGCAACACCGAAAGCCTCCACTCCCAGCCAGGCGTTGGCTGTGCATGAGGTGCACTGGCTGGGAAGCGAATCCAGGGCTCTCATATGGAAGGCAAGAATTCTACCACTGAACCATCCATGACCATGTAATGTAACCTCATAAAGGAAGTGACATTTCATCACCTTTGCCATCTAAAGTAACCTAACCTCAGGTGTAACACGAGGGGTTGGATAGCATGGATCCATCTTAGAATTCTGCCTACTATTCTACCCTAACTGCTGGGCTCTGTACCGCACTGATACAGTTAGAATCCTCTCCAGTAAAATAGGGCCTCATGTTCTGTGTCTAGATACCCACAAAGTTACCGAACAGATGATCTATTCCAGCCCTTCCCCGCCCATCATGGCAGCAGTAGCAGGAACATCACTCACCTCTGTAACTGTACCTGCCAGCAGAAATGGTAGATATGCAGCCTTTGCCTCCTTCCAAATACCATGGAGAAGTATTTTCTTGGAGGAATATAGATTATATACTGAACCAAAGCAGTAAGAGAATCTTGGAAATGCAGCCTTTAATTTTCCATTCTCTAGCATACGGTAAAGCATACAATAAGGGCAATTAAATGGAACAGATTAAGCCAATTAAAAAACTCTATGACCTCTCATAGGGCTATGGAGAGGAATGCCTGAAATATATCCCACTCTGCAGTGCCTGGCAGAGACTGAAATGGATAAATGTTAGGTTACTTCCCATTTCATGAGAATAGACTTGAAAAGACAGGTAGAAGATTGGTAGAAATTACAATTCAATATAAGTTACCTGATCTTTATTGAGTGTTTACCATGTGCTAGTCATTTGTCTATATATTTATATGCATTAGCTCATTGAATCTTCACAACAAGCCCGCGAGATAGGTGCTCATGAGGCACAGAGAGCTTAAGTAATTTGCCCGAGTTCACAGAGAAGAGCCAAGATAGAAGCCCAGGCAGAGTGGCATCAGAACTCAAACACGAACCACCACACATGCAGCCTCCCTTACCAAGCGAGACAATTGCTCTCCTAAGGGTTTGAAGATGATCAGGCCTAATCATAGCTCAATAACAGGTCATCGATCTGGGAGTTTTGATTCTTGTTTGTGTCAGGGCCCGCATTATCCACACAGTGTCAGGAGTCCTTTACATCCATTTCCTGAGTGGCACTTTAGGTGACAATTCTAATTTCAAGCATTCTCCAATCAGAACCTCTCATTAGGGGTCTGCAGGCATCCAGATGCGGTGCACTCTGGATGGAGTTGGCAAAGTAAAAGCTCTTGCTCATTTACGGATTCCCATGTCTCGTTGGATACCAGTGTACGGTATCTTTTCCTTCGAAAGAAAAGAGTCATTCTTCGTATCACCAATTTTAGTAAATAGCATTGAACAGAGAAAGTATGTGATAGGACATTGAATCAGAAAAAGTTTATCCATTCAACTATTTGTATATACAATCAATTCCTCATTAATTTGTAAGCAGTTAATGAGAACATAATTGGTACCAGGAATCCAATGATTAATAAGATGTATTTTACAAGAGCAGACATGGAAATAAACACAATAGAGTAAGCATATTTGTCTTTTACGGGATTCAAAGACATTTCTCTCATCTGTTTAACACATCCACCAAACACAACTGTCTTACTTCATGAAGCTAATTTGGAAATTATTGTCAGCTTTATCCCACTTCATAGATGACAAAGCTGAGACCTAAAGTCGTTAAGTGACTTATACCCCCACTTTCACCTCCTCAGGCCAGGCCCACAGTAATAGCGTAGAGGCTGGTATTTTAGAAGGCTTAACTCTGTGGTCTTGCTCACATGCTTCGTGTGCCCCACTTGAACGTCAGAGTTCTCCAAGTGTTGACTGCCTGTGTGTGTGCTTCATGTTGTACAAATGCATGACTTCACAGTGGGTATTGCCTGTTCCAAATTGTCAGCTTTACTTTATGAAAATCTTTGTTTCTGAGCAAAATTGAGTCTATTAGATTTTCTTCAATGGGATATTTGTTGTTTGTGACTACCCCGCATTTTTCCTCTGTCTTTTCTCATAGCACCATAATTTTCCTTTGTGAAATGACTTCCTCCTTTTTTCATGGTTCCTGGTAGAACCGCCAATCCTAGAGTCACAAGTATTTGTTTCTATGCTGGGCAGAAGTCCTAAACCTGACTCAGAAAAGCACCACCCGCCTGGTGGCGTAGTGGCGAAGTGCTACGGCTGCTACCCAAGAGGTTGGCGGTTTGAATCGGCCAGGCGCTCCTTGGGAACTCTTTCGGGCAGTTCTACTCTGTCCTATAGGGTCACTATGAGTCGGAATCGACTCAAAGGCAGTGGGTTTTTTTGGACCCCCACCCTACCTACCTGGGATTTTATCAGGAGTTATCAACAGTTGTTGGTTATATTCTAAGGAAAGACCTTGGGATTCCTAGTTTTATAAGGCAATATATTTCCTTTTTTTCCTTTTTTTTTTTCTGAAGCTAGTTTGATTCTTTTAGTCTCCCTGGCAGTGCACAGTTAGCCATCTCCTCCCTGGAAGATAGATTCCTAAGGAGAACATCAGTGGTTCAATGATATCTATTTTTCCAGCACAGAGAACGGTTCTTGGAACGCCGTAGACTCTCAGGAAATGGCAGCAAATGTGCAAGAGTTTATTGCAGTACCTACAGAGATTAATTTCTTCAGGACCAAGAACGAGTCATTCCCAAAGACTAAGGGCTTGATGGATGGGCACCCGAAAAACCTTCTCCACCCTCCCCTACAGCATGTACATCCAAAGCAATACCCAATACTTAATACATAAAACCAAAACCAAACCCAGTGCCGTCGAGTGGATTCCGACTCCTAGCGACCCTATAGGACAGAGTAGAGCTGCCCCATAGAGTTTCCAAGGAGCGCCTGGTGAATTCGAACTGCCAGCCCTTGGGTTAGCAGCCGTAGCACTTAGCCACTCCGCCACCAGGGTTCCCACTTAATACATACCCAGCCCCTAATCCGCTTGTTCTCATATTAAAATAACAGAGTGCCTTTCATTGATTGCTACCTAGCATTGAAATGTGTGTTTAATTTTCAAAGAAAAGAGCCACAACTCGTTCTCCTTACTGTAATTAAGCTGAACAGTGGAGCATCAAGTGGGGGAGGTAACTGAACTAAAAAGGGTGCTAGGTAATGGCCAGGTGTGTCATTTCTAATGCTCTCCTGCCTCAGAGGGAGGGAGAGAAAAGGGGAAGCAAAACCAAGCTGCTGGAACTGAATATTTTAAGGCCGATGAACAAATGACTTCATTATGGGGAAGATGGCTGCTCCTCTTGTGTAATGTCATAACTTTTGGTATAATTCAGCTTTTAAAGACTCTGTGGGGAAGGCAGGATCTCAGAACAAACTGCCATTAATATTTAACACCCACACTCACCAAAAAATATTAGCCCCTTAAGCTTTTATGAAGTCTTTATGAGGGGGGAGAAAAGCAGACAAAACTACAAGCAAAGTCACACTTCCAAATACAAAGCAGCAGTCTTAACTACAGCAACTGTGAGGAGAATTAAACAAATTCCAACTTTGAATTGTTATGTCTGCAATAAATAACTATTTCTGTCCCTGAGAAGTGATACAATTCTTTTTTTTTTGTTTGTTTGTTTTTTAACTCTTTGTTTATTTGGTTTCTTTGGTTGTGAGCAGTCCTAGAATTCTAAATTAATGATGAAATATTACTAGATGATGTAATATTTTCACTAAATGTAAACTAATGCTAACCATCATTTCTTATTGTAAAGAGTTGCCTATTTCTCTTTAGAATTAATGTGCTGGGCAGATGACATTGTGAAATAAGCCCCCCTACTCAAACATACCTACGGTCATGGTGATGACACAGGATCAGGCAATATTTTGTTGTGTTGTACATAAGGTTGCTATAAGTCGGAGCCCATTTGGTGGCAACTAACAACAACTACTTCTCTGTTAAGCACTGTGGTTTAAGTGCCGTCACTTCATCTCCATAACAACCTTACAAAGTAGATACTCAATTTTCTCATCCATAAAATGAGACGACTCAGAAAAGTCAAGAACTTCATGAAAGTTAACACAGTTACAGGCGGCTACCCTGGGATTCAGAAGGTAGGTCCATCCTTGTAACTCATAAACTGGATCCTTAATTATCACGCTGTGCGTGGGTCAGGGCTGATCCTTTCATCACTGTCCTCCCTCTGTGTGCCTCTATGGCTGCATTCATCACAATGGATTGCAATAATTATTGTTATAATTGTTTTAATGTTTCAAGCCCTGTGCAGGTGACCGAGGATAGAGCCATAAGACATGATCTCTTCTCTTAAAGATGTCACCCCAAGCCTGAGCCCCTGTACCTCCACAACTGCTCTCGCTGCTTCTTCTATTGCTCTCTCTCAGGCTGCTTTCCACTCTGAAGCCAGAGTAATTGTTCTAAAATTCAAATTGGATCATGTCACTGTCCTGGTTAAAACCAACTCATGGCTTCCATTGCTCTCAGGATATGGAGGGATCCTGGACCTTAATACGGAGTACAGTATGATCAAGATCTGACCCCAGTGCAGCCTGCTAGCCTCCTCTCAGACCCTTACCCTGTTTCCTGCTATAATAACATGAACCTTCATGCCATCCCTCAGATGTGTCATGCTTCTTCAGGCTACGTGGCCTGGAAGCGTTTACTCCCCATTAAGCACATGCTTCTCTCTGCCTAGAATACACCCATCTCACAGACTTCACCCCTTGTTGATCTTCCTATCTTAGCTCAAAAGCACTTCCTCAGGGAGGCCTACACCAACCTCCCCAAACAGGGGCATCTCCCCTTTGTAATTACACACAACCCAGTTGTATCTCTTCCTTTGTTGCATTTTTTTCTAGCAATAATTTCATGTTTTAGAACGTGACTGATTCACAAATGTAGTTGTCCCCCGTAAGATCTAAGCCCCAAGAAGGCAGAAATGTTTTGCTTTTTGCTCACCACGGTCTAGCAGAGTGACTAGGACATATGAGGTTCTCAGTACATATTTGTTGAAAAACCACCTGGTTGGTAGGTATGGAGGAGGTATTTAGTGGAGAAATGTATAGTCAAAATGTACAGGGTGCCCAAAAGAAATATGCACTATGATTAGCATCTTCTCATGTCATCTCAAATACGTCATCCCGTACAATTCCCTGTGGCTAGTTGAATTCTGATACTATTATAGACCTTTGATCAATGTTTGGTCACTTTGATCTCCAAAGATGCTGATAATTCTGAGCAAAACCATGGGCAAATTAGACCTGCCATTCTCCAGCCTCAGGCCTACAGCATTGACTACATAGCTGTGCTGTCGATGTGCATGTTGCTGTTCTAATTTTTATTTGCTAATGAAACTGGAATTGTGATAGGTTTCAGCACTAAAGAAACACTGTGAGAAATGCAGGGGCCATAAAAACCCTATGAAGCAGTTCTACTCTGCAATACTTGAGGTTGCCATGAGTTGAAATCAATTTGACGGCAACCAGTAATGATATTCATATAATATTGTAGTTATTGGGTGCCGATGAGTCAATTCTGACTATAGCAACCCTATATGACAGGGCAGAACTGCCCCATAGGGTTTTCTAAGCTGTAATCTTTATAGGAGCAGATCATCAGGCCTTTTCCCACAGAGTCAATGGGTGGGTTCAAAACAAAAACCTTTTGGTTAGCAGCCAAGTGCTTAAACTTTGTGCTACCCGGGCCCTGTGCACACGATATGGCACATTACAGGGACTTATTGAATGAATGAATAAACTTGTTGAACAAGTGTCGAGAAATGCAGGCCAGTTATTGTTATAAAAATCCTTTGTATAAAGACAAAGAGAATTTCAGTGAAACTGGACACCTCATCAAGGGTCACATACCTAGTTCCTAGAGAAGACAGAAGGCACTATCCATCCCATAGAACATATCGATTAAGTGTGTGTTAACAATTCTGGCCCTTTCACTTGTTTACTCTATACACTTGGGCACTCCACGTGATTGCTCTGGCCTCAGTTTCCGCATTGTTGTTGTTGGTAGTTGCCCTCAAGACAGCTTTGACTCTTGGTGACCTTATGTATAACAGTACAAAATGTTGCTTGGTCTTACACCCTCTGCATGCTTTATTGGTATGTTTGAGTACACTGTTGTGGCTATAGGGTCAATCCAAAAGGTTTCCCTCACTTTTTTGGCCTTCTACTTTATCAATCTTTTTTTAGAGCTTGGTCTTTCCTGATGATGTGACCAAAGTAAGCGAGTCAAAGTCTCACCATCCTCTCTTCTAAGGAATATCTGGTTGTGTTTCTTTACCACCCATTTGTCAATTTGCTGTACTGTGGTGGCTTATGTGTTGTTACGATGCTGAAAGCTCTGCCACCTTTATTTTAAATTCCAACACTTAGTATTTTCAATAGAGCTAACCACGGTGGACAGGTTTTAGTGGCACTTTCAGACTAAGATAGACTAGGAAGAAAGGCCTAGTGATCTGCTTCTGGAAATCAGCCAATGAAAACCATATGGATCACGACATATTTGTAACTGTCAGTAATTATATACATTATAGCAATAAATATCAATTTAGTAATACTTATAATTTATTAGCATTATTATTGGAGCCCTGGTGGCACAGTGGGTAAGAACTTGGCTGCTAACCAAAAGCTTGGCAGTTCAAATATTTTTGTACTATCTTCCCTGTAAGTATATTGACTGCTGCAAGGTCTTAGTCTAAGTTTTGAGAAACCTAAATATTCAATTTATACTATGTCTCCTTCTAAAATCTAATGTGCTTTTGAGAGCTTAGAGAACCTCTTGGTTAAAAGCATAACCTCTGGTATCACACAGAGCAAGTTCAAGTCCCCTAGACCCAACTCTGCAAATACTAGCTGTGTGACCCTGATCAAAGAATATAGCTCCTCTATAGAAAAAAAAAAAAATGCTTCAGTGTATTTCTTATCTGTAAAATGGAAATAATATTTATCCTATAGGTTTATTTTTAGAACTAAATGAAATATAATACATGAAATATTTACCCCTTTTTGAGCTCTTTCTAAATGCTGGGCTAATTGTTGTAAACCCAAACCTGTTGCCATCAAGTTTATTCCAACTCATAGCGACCCTGAAGGACAGGATAGAATTGCCCCATAGGGTTTCCAAGGAGTGGCTGGTGGATTCGAACTGCCTACTTTTTGGTTAACAGCAGAATGCTTAACCACTGCACCTGTGCAATTTAGCATTTGTGGTTGTATATTTATGTATTCATACAAAATGGGCATGAGCCTACCCCAATAACACAAAAAAGCCAAACTGAGATTGCCGTTAACACATTTTCCAAGTTGTTGAGTTTTTCTTTCGTCTGTCACTGTGTGTTTCAATTCTAGAGAAGACCTAATAGATTGGGTTTCTTTCACCAGGGCAGGAGAGGTGATTTGAGGCCTTGGCTAAATGGACAAAAAAGAATAGATGGTGATATCAGTGTTGTTGGAATCTCATTACTATTCATGATTCTTGCTGTGCCTTTGTTCTCTGCACTTTCTAAGGCTCTAGGCAGTTCTTTTTGGGTTTCATTTTCATTTCATTAATTTTCGGATTTTTTTTTTCTCTCAGCCTGGACACCTGACTAAAATATTGCCTAGGTCATTAGAAAGCAAGGGGCAAGTTTGTTCCACCCAATAGGATGGTGGAAATATCCTTGTGTCCCTTTTTACTTGCCTATTTCGGAAGAGGTTTCTTTCGGAAGAGGTTTCTAGGCAACTTACAGCAAGAATGCAAGATATGCGTAATCCATTTGCACAAAACGTAAGTAAAAACCAAGTCATGAATGAGGCAAAAAAAGAAAAACTGCATTAAGAAAAGGAAGCCAAGAAAAGCTGCAGTGTTTAGACATAAAACGTATGTTCTGTCATTTTCTTCTTTGGAGGATGAGGAGAATCACTTTCTCAGCATTTTTTAAGTGGTACCCCCTTGAGCATTATTTAAGTTCAAATAAGAAATACTTATAGGTGTGTTTGGGGGAGTATTCTCCATTATGTCTTTGTGTCCCCTCTAAAGTCCTGCTTAAGAAATGTTTTTTAGAATT
Organism: Elephas maximus indicus; assembly: GCF_024166365.1. Lineage (NCBI taxonomy): Eukaryota > Metazoa > Chordata > Mammalia > Proboscidea > Elephantidae > Elephas > Elephas maximus. Next base: position 26,291,818 of record NC_064839.1, read on the forward strand.
TGATTGTAGGAAAAGCCTTCAGTGACTGAGGCATTTCTCTATTCTGATAAGGACAACTAATATGAAAAATCATACCCCCCTTTTTCCCTTGGCCCCCAGGAAGCTCAGAATCTAATGCTCAGTTTTATCCACTATAATCTGTGCTGTCGATATGTTGTATTAGTCAGGGTTCTCCTGAAACAGAGAGGCGATCTCCTCGTTACCAATTTTCCAATCACATTCCTTCCAAGTCCCTGACCATGCAACCAGGCTATGACCACAGTCTGTGAGTCAATATATACTATTACTTCTGGCCATTTCTTCTTCTAAGTGAAATGAACACGTAGGTGCACTGTTTGACGTTCTAGTCAGTGGGAGAATTTTCCTCTGCCACTGTCCTTTGGGAATGTTCCAGACAGTGACTGCAGTGCTGCAGCTGCCCACTTTTGGGTGGTGCCTGTGCATCAGATAAAGTCATCTTTAAACAAAGCCTGAGTTTTCTCTTCTTCAGTCAACCGATGGTGGAGAACATCCCATGAGGCCATAGGTACGAGCTGCAAGAGACAAGATGATGTAGCAGGAATGGGGGCTTTGGGTATTTGCACTACTTCTTTATGTAACTTACTCATGCCTTCAGGGCTCCTTGAGCCTGATGGCATAAATAGCACTCCTGATCCAGGATCACATTGTATATTTATTACTCCAGAGCTTGAGTGAGCTGCTTCTTTAAGGAAATTGGGTTCCTTGTAATAGAAAATGATATTTACAGACCAAACTCTAAGGCACTGGGGTGCTCATGGCCATTGGGTTATTCACTATTTCTAGGCCTGTTCAGTAGACAGAATGTTTTATTTTGTCTTTAAAATAAAATGCATCATGAGTTTATACTGATGTTTTACATTCAATTTTGCAACTACAGAATTTTTCTTTAATTACATTGGTCATACATGTATATCTCCTTTCTCCCAATTTGAAAACCTGTTTTTCAATGACTTCAACATACTCATTTTGTCAATCCTACAACACACACGATAATGTTAAAATTATAATAGGTATCTTACCACCCACCCTGGTGGCATAGTGGTTAAGAGCTATGGCTGCTAACTCAAAGGTCAGCAGTATGAATCCACCAGGCGCTCCTTGCAGACTCTATGAGGCAGTTCTACTCTGTTCTATAGGGTCACTATGAGTCGGAATGGACTTGACAGCAACCGTTTTTTTTTTTTTTTTTTTTTTTTCTTAATACTACCACCCACAATATAATTACTAAAAAAGCACTTTGAGATTTTTTTATTTTAATTAATTTTTATTAAGCTTCAAGCGAACATTTACCATTCCAATCAGTCTGTCACATGTAGGTTTACATACATCTTACTCCCTTCTCCCACTTGCTCTCCCCCTATTGAGTCAGCCCTTTCAGTCTCTCGTTTCGTGACAATTTTGCCATCTTCCCTCTCTCTCTATCTTCCCATCCCCCCTCCAGTCAAGAGTTGCCAACACACTCTCCAGTGTCCACCTGATTTAATTAGCTCACTCTTCATCAGTATCTCTCTCCCCCCCGCTGACCAGTCCTTTTCATGCCTGATGATTTGTCTTCAGGGATGGTTCCTGTCCTGTGCCATCAGAAGTTCTGGGGAGCATTGTCTCTGGGATTCCTCTAGTCGCAGTCATACCATTAGGTATGGTCTTTTCATGAGAATTTGGGGTCTGTATCCCATTGGTCTCCTGCTCCCTCAGGAGTTGTCTGTTATGCTCCCTGACAGGGCAGACATCAATTGTGGCCGGGCACCAACTAGTTCTTCTGGTCTCAGGATAATGTAGGTCTCTGGTTCATGTGGCCCTTTCTGTCTCTTGGGTTCTTAGTTGTCGTGTGACCTTGGTGTTCTTCCTTTGCCTTTGCTCCAGGTGGGTTGAGACCAATTGATGTATCTTAGATGGCCGCTTGTTGGCATTTAGGACCCCAGGGGCCACAATTCAAAGTGGGATGCAGAATGTTTTCATAATAGAATTATTTTGCCCATTGACTTAGAAGTCCCCTCAAACCAAGTTCCCCAGACCCCAGCCCCTGCTCCGCTGACCTTTGAAGCTTTCATTTTATCCTGGAAACCTCTTTGCTTTTAGTCCAGTCCAATTAGGCTGACCTTCCTTGTTTTGAGTGTTGTCTTTCCCTTCACCCAAAGCAGTTCTTATCTACAGATTGATCAATAAAAAGCCCTCTCCCTCCCTCCCTCCCTCCCCCCTTTGTAACCACAAAAGTATGTGTTCTCCGTTTTTTCTATTTCTCAAGATCTTATAATAGTGGTCTTATACAATATTTGTCCTTTTGCCTCTGACTCATTTCGCTCAGCATAATGCCTTCCAGATTCCTCCATGTTATGAAATGTTTCAGAGATTCGTCACTGTTCTTTATCGATGCATAGTATTCCATTGTGTGAATATACCACAATTTATTTACCCATTCATCCGTTGACGGACATCTTGGTTGCTTCCAGCTTTTTGCTATTGTAAACAGAGCTGCAATAAACATGGGTGTGCATATATCTGTTTGTGTGAAGGCTCTTGTATCTCTAGGGTATATTCCGAGGAGTGGGATTTCTGGGTTGTATGGTAGTTCTACTTCTAACTGTTTAAGATAATGCCAGATGGATTTCCAAAGTGGTTGTACCATTTTACAATCCCACCAGCAGTGTATGAGAGTTCCAATCTCTCCGCAGCCTCTCCAACATTTATTATTTTGTGTTTTTTGGATTAATGCCAGTCTAGTTGGCGTGAGATGGAATCTCATCGTAGTTTTAATTTGCATTTCTCTAATGGCTAATGATCGGGAGCATTTTCTCATGTATCTGTTGGCTGCCTGAATATCTTCTTTAGTGAAATGCGTGTTCATATCCTTTGCCCACTTCTTGATTGGGTTGTTTGTCTTTTTGTGGCTGAGTTTTGACAGAGTCATGTAGATTTTAGAGATCAGGCGCTGGTCTGAGATGTCATAGCTGAATATTCTTTCCCAGTCTGTAGGTGGTCTTTTTACTCTTTTGGTGAAGTCTTTAGATGAGCATAGGTGTTTGATTTTTAGGAGCTCCCAGTTATCTAGTTTCTCTTCATCATTTTTGGTAATGTTTTGTATTCTGTTTATGCCCTGTATTAGGGCTCCTAGGGTTGATCCTATTTTTTCTTCCATGATCTTTATCGTTTTAGTCTTTATGTTTAGGTCACTTTGATCCACTTGGAGTTAGTTTTTGTGTTTGGTGTGAGGTATGGGTTCTTTTTCATTCTTTTGCAAATGGATATCCAGTTATGCCAGCACCATTTGTTAAAAACACTATCATTTCCCCAATTGACTGACACTGGTCCTTTGTCAAATATCAGCTGCTCATACGTGGATGGATTTATATCTGGGTTCTCAATTCTGTTCCATTGGTCTATGTGCCTGTTGTTGTACCAGTACCAGGCTGTTTTGACTAGCTGTATAATAGGTTCTGAAATCAGGTAGAGTGAGGCCTCCCACTTTCTTCTTCTTTTTCAGTAATGCTTTGCTTATCCGGGGGTTCTTTCCCTTCCATATGAAATTAGTGATTTGTTTCTCTATCCCCTTAAAATATGACATTGGTATTTGGATTGGAAGTGCGTTATATGTATAGATGGCTTTTGGTAGAATAGACATTTTCACTATGTTAAATCTTCCTATCCATGAGCAGGGTATGTTTTTCCACTTAAGTATGTCCTTTTGAATTTCTTGTAGCAGAGTTTTATAGTTTTCTTTGTATAGGTCTTTTACATCCTTGGTAAGATTTATTCCTAAGTATTTTATCTTCATGGGGGCTACTGTGAATGGTATTGATTTGGTTATTTCCTCTTCGGTGTTCTTTTTGTTGATGTAGAGGAATCCAAGTGATTTTTGTATGTTTATTTTATAACCTGAGACTCTTCCAAACTCTTCTATTAGTTTCAGTAGTTTTCTGGAGGATTCCTTAGGGTTTTCCATGTATACGATCATGTCATCTGCAAATAGTGATAGCTTTACTTCCTCCTTGACAATCCGGATACCCTTTATTTCTTTGTCTAGCCTAATTGCCCTGGCTAGGACTTCAAGTACGATGTTGAATAAGAGCGGTGATAAAGGGCATCCTTGTCTGGTTCCCGTTCTCAAGGGAAATGCTTTCAGGTTCTCTCGATTTAGGGTGATATTGGCTGTTGGCTTTGCATAGATGCCCTTTATTATGTTGAGGAATTTTCCTTCAATTCCTATTTTGGTAAGAGTTTTTATCATAAATGGGTGTATAACTTTGTCAAATGCCTTTTCTGCATCAATTGATAAGATCATGTGGTTTTTATCTTTTGTTTTATTTATGTGATGGATTACATTAATGGTTTTTCTGATATTAAACCAGCCTTGCATACCTGGTATAAATCCCACTTGATCAGGGTGAATTATTTTTTTGATGTGTTGTTGGATTCTATTGGCTAGAATTTTGTTGAGGATTTTTGCATCTATGTTCATGAGGGATATAGGTCTATAATTTCCTTTTTTTGTAATGTCTTTACCTGGTTTTTTTTTTTACCTGGTTTTGGTATCAGGGAGATGGTAGCTTCATAGAATGAGATGGGTAGTATTCCATCTTTTTCTATGCTTTGAAATACCTTCAATAGTAATGGTGTTAAGTTCTCTGAAGGTTTGGTAGAACTCTGCAGTGAAGCCGTCTGGGCCAGGACTTTTTTTTGTTGGAAGTTTTTTGATTACCGTTTCAATCTCTTTTTTTGTTATGGGTCTATTTAGTTGTTCTACTTCTGAATGTGTTAGTTTAGGTAGGTAGTAATTTTCCAAGAAAATTACTCTCTCCCGGGATGGGTTGGGGAGGTAGGGCTGGGCCCCTTGTCTGTGCCGTGTGCCCCCCTGGGCTCTGCTCCAGATCGGGCTCCAAAGGTCACCTGCCTGGTACGCTGGCTCCTAGTTCTGAAAACGGTCGCTGTCTGCCCTTATTTGTTCGTTTTCCATCTCTAAGTCTGTGCTTGTTGTTCAGAGTTCGTAGATTGTTATGTGTGTGATCGATTCACTTGTTTTTCCAAGTCTTTGTTGCAAGAGGGATCCGCGGTAGCGTCTGCCTAGTCCGCCATCTTGGCCCCACCTCCGAGATTTTGTTTTATAATTTTTTTTTACCTTAGGGTATATTTCACTAGGGCCCTGTTGTACAAGTCCTGTGTTTTATAGACCCTTGGAAGAATTCCTCTCTATTCATGAAAATAGGATATTTAATAGTTAATAACTAATATTTCATAGTTTAATAGCTAATATTTCATAGTTAGGTTCATTTGTTTCATTTTCCTTCTAATAGTCCCCTCTTCACTACACCTTGACTTTTTTTCATTTTACAATATTTTTTGGAGCTCATTCCATAGCACTTCAGTGTTATTCTGTATTCTGTTCTACAGTTGCACAATATTCCAACATGCAGTCCTCTGCTGGTGGACATTTACTGTTTTCCCACTCTTTTGCTATCACAAACTGCTGCAATGAATAGTCTTGTGCAGATCTTTAAAAAAATATTTTTTCCTATGTATCTTTCAGTAAATCCCTAGATTTCTAGATCAAAGAGTAAGAACATGTTATTTTGCTAGCTATTGCCACATTTCCCTCCAATCGGACTTGTTTTATTTGGTGTGTCCCCTATCAATGTGCAAGAATTCATCTGAGCTTTTTTTGACCACAGTTGTTTGGTGGATAATTCACAGCTTAAGTCTTCTGTGAATATATATGTAGACTATGTACTGCTCAAAAGAAAATACATGCCACGCATGGACTGCAAAGATGCTGTCATGGTCTTTAAAGGCTTCGTTCAAGCTACATTATCTCTTAGGATTAGTATTTATATTAGATCCCCTTCTCCCATCCTTAGTCCTGAACTGGATAGACTGGCTCTTTTATATTTCAATAATAAACTATGCTTAGCTCTACCATGACTAGGAAGAAATTCCTGGCAATCCACTTCCAAAAATCAGACAATGAAAACTCTAAGGACGACAATCATTTGATCCCATTGCACCCTATGGAGGGAAATGTGCATGAGGTCGCCATGATTGGCAGCCTACTTGACAGCAGCTAACAGCAACAGCTCTACCATAGCTCCTGTAATACTGTGCCATTATCATGTCTCCTATTTTAGACTATGAGTTTCCTGATAGCATAGTCTGAGACATGCCCATCTTTATAAGTGTCTAACATTGTGTCTTGCACGTGGTAGGAACTTGATACTTGGTTGATCCGGGCTTCACATTGGTCTTTTGAGCTTTCCTTTACGTCCTTTTTGTTTTGGTTTTACGTCCTTGGGCCATATTTGTATATCTCTTTCAAATGCATATCACGGAGGCTATGTTATTTTCATATTTATAAGGTACTGCGGAAACCAAAAAACCCATTGTCATGTAGGTGGTTCCAACCCACCCTGAACCTCTACTCCTCAAGAAGCTACATATTTTAGATTGTGGGTATTTTGTAATGGGAATTGCAAGTTTCTGATAAGTTAAAAAATGTTAACACCATTTATTGGTTAGTAGCAGGATTTTTTTGTTAGTGTGTCATAAACGAGTTGAAATGAACTGTGTATGATCCTCAGCAGATTTAATTCCAACACAGTCTTCCTAGGCTTTTTGCCTTTGGTAAAAGTATAACCCAGTTACTTAAGTAGGGACATCACAAGCATTACCCACTGATCTCTCAAGGCACAGCGAATTTATTGTAACAGATGGTCCACACACTGGACCCTTCTTAAAATTATATGAGTTGGTATATGCCTGGGAGTCATTAAGTGACTCAGTTGCTGAATCATGGAACAATTACAGCAAGCCAATACACTTGCTCCTGTCTTGTTCCTTAATAGAAATATGCTAGTATAGCTCTTGGCGCCTGCTGCACACTACATTGCTGAAGAGAGAGCTACAGTGGCTGCAATCTGCTAATTTCAGGCATGGAATTCTAACGTAGTGTGGCAGTTTACTACTTTCTAATATTATCTGATTTTATAGTGATCAGCTAAATCAAATAAACCTTGCATATTGATGCAATTTTGTTTTCTTTAAATCCACAAGAATATGAAATATTGCTTTTTTGTTTTACATAGGGTCACTATGAGGCAGAATCGACTCAATGGCACACAACAACAACTATATACACATATATCAGCTGCCACTGAGTTGATTTCGACTCATGGCAAACCCATGTGAGTCAGAGTAGAACTGTGCTTCATAGGGTTTTCAATGGCCGATTTTTCAGAAGTAGATCAACAGGCCTTTCTTCCAAGGTGCCTCTGGGTAGACTTGAACCTCCAACCTCTTGGTTAGCAGGTGAGTATATTAACCATTTACACCACTCAGAGATGCCAACTCTACCAGTGGACTACCACTGCTCCTCTTTTACAAAACCAAAAAACCAAACCCATTCCCATTGCAGACAAGAATCAAAAAAAAAAAAAAAAAAGAAATTCCCAAACACTTTGCTCTCAAGTTGATTCCTAGTTACAGTGACCCTATAGGACAGAGCTGAAATGTCCCATAGGGTTTTCAAGGCTGTAATCTTTACAGGAAAGCAGACTGCCACATCTTTCTTTCACCCAGCTGCTGGTGGGTGTAAAGCACTGATCTTTCATTTAGCAGCAGAGTGCTTAACTGCTGTGCCACCAGGGCTCCTTATTTACAGTATAAGTGTTAGAATTTAAATATGTATTTTTTGGGGGGGCACAATTCAATCCATGAAACAGGCTTATTGTGAAAGCCAGATGAGGTAGAAGAAATTTAAAAACTTTGTATGTTCATCTTTAATTTCTCAAACTGTAGATTTATTTTTATTGTTATTTATGCTCTCCACTTAGTCAAAACCAAAGCCAAATCCATGGCTATCGAGTCAATTCTGACTCATAGAGACCTTATAGGACAGAGCAGAATTGCCCCATGGGGTTTCCAGGGCTGCAATCTTTACGGAAGCAAACTGCCACATCTTTCTCCCTGACTTTTTAGTTAGCAGCCGAGCTCTTTTATACGACAAGTGCAACCTACTCAGTGGTGTTCTCTGCACTGTTTTCGATTGCTTTGAAATGAGAAAGCTGTATATTAACTATTCACCAAAGTAATATATGGAAATTTCAACTTTGTAAAAATTTTAACCTCTTGTTGATAACAACAATTAAAATCCAATCAAATGAAAATAGTTTATCATGGCACACCTGTGAAAAATGGGACTTAATTGAAGAACAAATGTGTTAATATTTGGGAAATGAATTAATAAAATTCAGATTTAGTGATTTAAAAAATTGCTTTTGCTCATTTGCTTGTTTATATAGCTTCCATAGTTCTCAAAACATCTAGGTACCTAATTCCAGCAAGCTTGTTTTTATTATCTAAACACTTGATAAAAGCTTTTTTTTTTTTTTAAGGACTGGCAACAAACACCTAGTCTTACCCACAAACCTTCATTTTGTTTTACATTAAAACTGAATAGAAGACAAGAGAAATAACCTCCAAGTGATTGGAGTACCAGAATAGGGATGGATAACAGAAAATACAGAGAAAACTGTTGATTTTTTGGCAGAAAACTTCCCTGATATTGAGAAAGATGAGAAGATATCTATCCAAGATGCTCATCGAACTCCACATAAGGTAGATATTAAAAGAAAGTCACCAAGACATATTATAATCAAACTTTCCAAAACCAAAGATAAAGAGAGAATTATAAGAGCAGTGAGGGATAAATGAAAACTCACCTGCAAAGGACAGCCAATAAGAATAAGCTCGGACTACTTGGCAGAAACCATGCAGGCAAGAAGAAAATGGGATGACATATTTTAAAAAATAAAGGAAAAAAATTGCCAGCCAAGAATCATATATCCAGGAAAATGTCTCTTAAATATGAAGGTGAAATTAAGACATTTCCAGATAAACACAAGTTGAGGGAATTCGTAAAAACCAAACTAAAACTACAAGAAATACTAAAGGGAGTTCTTTGGTTAGAAAATCAATAATATCAGGTATCAACCCAAGACTAGAACACCGGGCAGAGCAACCAGAAGTCAACCCAGACAGGGAAATTCAAAAAAACAAAGCAAGATTATAAAACAAAACAAAAGAGCCCAAAGCAGCGTAACAGTGATGTTATTATATAAAAGAAGACAACATTAAAATAATAAAGAGGGACTAAGAGATGTAATCATACACCTTCCATATGGAGAGGAAGAAAAGGCAATACAAAGAAATAAAAGTTATTTTTAAATTTAGAAAAATAGGGGTAAATAATAAGGTAACCACAAAGGCGACAAACTATCCTACTCATCAAAATAAAATACAAGGGAAAAATACAGACTCAGCAGAAACAAAATCAACAACAAACATGAGGAAAGGACAATATATAAAGAAAATCTACTCAGCACATAAAATCAAGTGGGAAAAAAAATGTCAATACACAAAAAGACATCAAAATGACAGCACTAAATTCATACCTATCCATAGTTACCCTGAATGTAAATGGACTAAATACACCAATAAAGAGACAGAGAGTGGCAGAGTGGATTAAAAAACAAGATCCGTCTATATGCTTCCTACAAAAGACACACCTTAGACTTAGAGACACAAACATACTAAAACTCAAAGGATGGGAAAAAATATACCAAGCAAACAACAATCAAAAAAAAAGCAGGAGTGGCAATATTAATTTCTGGCAAAATAGACCTAAAGTTAAATCCGTCAAAAAGGATAAGGACACTATATAATGATTAAAGGGACAAAACACCAAGAAGATATAACCATATTAAATATTTATGCATCCAATGACAGGGCTGCAAGGTACATAAAACAAACTCTGTCAGCATTGAAAAGTGAGACAGACAGCTCCACAATAATAGTAGGAGACTTCAACACACTACTTTCAGTGAAGGACAGGACATCCAGAAAGAAGCTCAATAAAGACACAGAAGATCTAAATTCCACAATCAACCAACTTGACCTCGTAGACATATACAGAACACTCCACCCAACAGCAACCAAGTATACTTTCTTTTCTAGTGCACATGGAACATTCTCTGAAATAGACCACATATTAGGTCATAAAGCAAGCCTTAAAAAAAGCTTTAGCAGAATCCAAAACACTGAAATATTACAAAGCATCTTCTCTGGGCATAAGGCCATAAAAGAGGAAATCAATAACAGGAAAAGCAGGGAAAAGAAATCGAACACTTGGAAACTGAACGATACCCTGCTCAAAAAAGACTGGATTATAGAAGACATTAAGGATGGAATAAAGAAATTCATAGAATCCAATGAGAATGAAAACACTTCCTATCAGAACCTTTGGGACACAGCAAAAGGGGTGCTCAGAGGCCAATTTATATCAATAAATGCACACATCCAAAAAGAAGGGCCAAAATCAAAGAGTTACCCCTACAACTTGAACAAATAGAAAGAGAGCAACAAAAGAAATCCACAGGCACCAAAAGAAAACAAATAATAAAAATTAGAGCTAAACTAAAAGAGAAAACAAAAACTGTTGGAAGAATTAATAAGATCAAAAGCTGATTTTTGAAAAAATCAACAAAATTGATAAACCACTGGCCAAACTGACAAAAGAAAAACAGGAGAGGAAGCAAATAACCAGAATAAAAAATGAGAGGCGCGATATTACAACAGACCCAACTGAAATTAAAAGAATCATATCAGATTATTTTGAAAAACTATACTCAAACAAATTTGAAAACCTAGAAGAAATGGGTGAATTCCTAGAAACAGACTACCTACCTAAACTAACACAAACAGAGGTAGAACAACTAAATAGACCCATAACAAAAGAAGAGATTGAAAGGTAATCAACAAAACTCCAAACAAAAAAAAAAGCCCTGGTCCGGATGGCTTCACTGCAGAGTTCTATCAAACTTTCAGAGAAGAGTTAACACCACTACTACTAAAGGTATTTCATTCTATGAAGCCACCATATCCCTGATACCAGAACCAGGTAAAGACACCACAAGAAAAGAAAATTATAGACCTATATCCCTCATGAACATAGATGCAAAAATCCTCAACAAAATTCTAGCCAAAAAAATTCAACAATATATCAAAAAAATAATTCACCATGACCAAGTGGGATTCATATCAGGTATGCAGGGATGGTTCAACATTAGAAAAACAATTAATGTAATCCACCGCATAAATAAAACAAAAGACAAGAATCACATGATTTTATCAATTGATGCAGAAAAGGCATTTGACAAAGTTCAACACTCATTCATGATAAAAACTCTCAGCAAAATAGGAATAGAAGGAAAATTCCTCAACATAGTAAAGGGCACTTATACAAAGCCAACAGCCAACATCACCCTAAATGGAGAGAGCCTGAAAGCATTCCCATTGAGATCGGGAACCAGACAAGGATGCCCTTTATCACTACTCTTATTCAACATTGTACTGGAAGTCCTAGCCAGAGCCATAAGGCTAGATAAAGAAATAAAGGGCATCCAGACTGGTAAGGAAGACTTAAAAATATCTCTCTTTGCAGATGACATGATCTTATACACAGAAAACCCTAAGGAATCCTCCAGCAAACTACTGCAACTAATAAAAGAGTTCAGCAGAGTATCGGGATACAAGATAAACATACAAAAAACAGTTGGATTCCTCTACACCAACAAAAAGAACATTGAAGAGGAAATCACCAGATCAATGCCATTTACAGTAGCCCCCAAGAAGATAAAATACTTTGGAATGAATCTTACCAGAGATGTAAAAGATTTATACAAAGAAAACTACAGTTCACTTCTGAAAGAAACCAAAAGAGACTTACATAAGTGGAAGAACATACCTTGCTCGTGGATAGGAAGACTTAACATTGTGAAAATGTCTATTCTACCAAAAGCGATCTATATTTAATGCAATTCTGATCCAAATCCAAATGGCATTCTTTAATGAGATGGAGAAACAAATCACCAACTTCATATGGAAGGGAAAGAGGCCCCGGATAAATAAGGCATTACTGAAAAAGAAGAACAAAGTGGGAGGCCTTACTTTACCTGATTATACTGCCAGAGTAGTCAAAACAGCCTGGTACTGGTACAACAACAGATACATGGACCAATGGAACAGGATTGAGAATCCAGACATAAATCCATCCACACATGAGCAGTTGATATTTGACAAAGGCCCCAAAACAGTTAAATGGGGAAAAGACAGTCTTTTCAACAAATGGTGCTGGCATAACTGGATATCCATCTGCAAAAAAATGAAATGAGACCCATACCTTACTCCATGCACAAAAACTAACTCAAAATGAATCAAAAACCTAAATATAAAATCTAGAAAGATAAAGATCAGGGAAGAAAGGATAGGGACAATGTTAGGGGCCCTGACACACTGCGTAAACAGTATACAAAACATTGTAAAGAATGTAAAAGAAAAACTAGATAACTGGGAGCTCCTAAAAATCAAACCCCTATGCTCATCCAAAGACTTCACCAAAAGTGTAAAAAGATTACCTACAGACTGGGAAAAAGTTTTTAGCTATGACATTTCTGATCAACGTCTGATCTCTAAAATCTACATGATACTGCAAAAACTCACCTGCAATAAGACAAATAACCCAATTAAAAAATGGGCAAAAGATATGAGTAGACACTTCACTAAAGAAGACATTCAGGTAGCTAACAGATATATGAGGAAATGTTCACGATCATAGCCATTAGAAAAATGCAGATCAAAGCTACAATGAGATTCCAACAAGGCTGGCATTAATCCAAAAATCACGAAATAATAAATGTTGGAGAGGCCGTGGAGAGATTGGAACACTTATAGACTGCTGGTGGGAATGTCAACTGGTACAACTACTTTAGAAATCAATTTGGCACTTCCTTAAAAAGCTAGAAATAGAACTACCATATGATCCAGCAATCCCACTCCTTGGAATATATCCTAGAGAAGTAAGAGCCTTTACACGAACAGATATATGCACACCCATGTTTATTACAGCACTATTCACAATAGCAAAAAGATGGAAGCAACCAAGGTGCCCATCAAAGGATGAGTGGATAAATAAATTATAGTATATTCACACAATGGAATACTACACATCAATAAAGAATAGTGATGAATCTGTGAAACATTTCATAACATGGAGGAACCTGGAAGGTATTATGCTGAGTGAAATTAGTCAGTTGCAAAAGGACAAATATTGTATAAGACCACTATTATAAGAACTTGAGAAATAGTTTAAACTGAGAAGAAAACATTCTTTTGTGGTTACGAGGTAGGGAGGGAGGTAGGGCGGGAGGGGCCATTCACTAATTAGATAGTAGATAAGAGCTACTTTAGGTGAAGGGAAAGATGGCACACAATACAGGGGAGGTCAGCACAATTGGACTAAACCAAAAGCAAAGAAGTTTCCTGAATAAACTGAATGCTTCAAAGGCCAGCGTAGCAGGGGCAAGGGTCTGGGGACCATGGTTTTAGAGGACATCTAAGTCAATTGGCATAATAAAATCTATTAAGAAAACATTCTGCATCCCACTTTGAAGAGTGGTGTCTGGGGTCTTAAATGCTAGCAAGCAGCCATCTAAGGTGCATCAACTGGTCTCAACCCACCTGGATCAAAGGCGAATGAAGAACACCAAGGACATAAGGCGATTATGAGCCCAAGAGACAGAAAGGGCCACATGAACCAGAGACTACATCATCCTGAGACCAGAAGAACTAGATGGTGCCCAGCTACAACCCATGACTGCCCTGACATGGAACACAACAGAGAACCCCTGAGGGAGCAGGAAAGCCGTGGAATGCAGACCCCAAATTCTCATAAGGCCAGGCTTCATGGTCTGACTGAGGCTGGAAGGACCCTGGTGGTCATGGCCCCCAGACCTTCTGTTGGCCTAGGACAGGAACCATTCCCGAAAAGAACTCTTCGGACATGGATTGGACTGGACAATGGGTTGGAGAGGGACGCTGGTGAGGAGTGAGCTTCTTGGATCAGGTGGACACTAGAGGCTATGTTGGCATCGCCTGCCTGGAAGGGAGATGAGAGGGTCGGGGGGTGGTTAGAAGCTGGCGAAATGGACACAAAAAGAGAGAGTGGAGGGAGAGAGCAGGCTGTCTCATTAGGGGGAGAGTAATTGGGAGTGTGTAGCAAGGTGTATAATAGTCGTATGAACTGGTCTTCCTTGTAGGCGTATGGATATTATCCTATCACTGACAGCATTGTAATCCAGGTTAGATTCTGAAATGTTCTTTTTTGCGATGAATGCACCATTCCTCTTTGAGTCGTCATTCCCAGCATGCTAGACTATATGATTGTCCAATTCAAAATGGCCAATACCAGTGCATTTCAGCTCACTAATGCCTAGGATATCGATGTTCATGTGTTCCATTTCATTTTTGATGATTTCCAATTTTCCTAGATTCATACTTTGTACATTCCAGGCCCCGATTGTTAATGGATGTTTGCAGGTGTTTCCTCTCATTTTGAGTCGTGCCACATCAGCAAATGAAGGTCCCGAAAGCTTACTCCACCCACGTCATTAAGGTCGACTCTACTTTGAGAAGGCAGCTCTTCCCCAGTCATCTTTTGAGTGCATTCCAACCTTGGGGGCTCATCTTCCAGCCCTATATCAGACAATGTTCCGCTACTATTCATAAGGTTTTCACTGGCTAATGCTTTTCAGAAGTAGACTGCCAGGTCCTTCTTCCTAGTCTTTCTTAGTCTGGAAGCTCTGCTGAAACCTGTCCTCCATGGGTGACCCTGCTGGTATCTGAATACCGGTGGCATAGCTTCCAGCATCACAGCAACACACAAGCCCCTACAGTACGATAAACTAACAGACACTATTATTCAAATTTACTCACCAACCACTAGGGCCAAAGATGAAGAAATAGAAGATTTTTATCAGCTGCTGCAGTCTGAAATTAATCAAACATGCAATCAAGATGCATTGATAATTACTGGCGATTGGAATTCGAAAGTTGGAAACAAAGAAGAAGGGTCAATAGTTGGGAAATATGGCCTTGGTGATAGAAACAATGCCGGAGATCAAATAATAGAATTTTGCAAGACCAACGACTTCTTCATTGCAAATACCTTCTTTCACCAATATAAACGGTGACTATATACATTTTTTTTTTTTATACACATGGACCTCGCCATATGGAACACACGGAAATCAAATTGACTACATATGTGGAAATAGTCAATGGAAAAGCTCAATATCATCAGTCAGAACAAGGCCAGGGGCCAACTGTGGAACAGATCATCAATTGCTCACATGCAATTTCAAGCTGAAACTGAAGAAAATCAGAGCAAGTCCACGAGAGCCAAAATATGATCTTGAGTATATCCCACCTGAATTTAGAGACCATCTGAATAATAGATTTGACGCATTGAACACTAGTGACCGAAGATCAGACGAGTTGTGGAATGACATCAAGGGCATCATCCATGAAGAAAGCAAGAGGTCACTGAAAAGACAGGAAAGAAAGAAAAGACCAAGATGGATGTCAGAGGAGACTTTGAAACTTGCTCCTGAGTGTCGAGCAGCTAAAGCAAAAGCAAGAATAGATGAAGTAAAAGAACTGAACAGATTTCAAAGGGCCCCTCGAGAACACAAAGTAAAGTATTATAATGACATGTGCAAAGAGCTGGAGATGGAAAACCAAAAGGGAAGAACACGCTCGGCATTTCTCAAGTTGAAAGAACTGAAGAAAAAATTCAAGCCTTGAGTTGCAATAGTGAAGGATTCCATGGGGAAAATATTAAATGACACAGGAAGCATCAAAAAAGATGGAAGGAGTACACAGAGTCATTATACCAAAAAGAATTAGTCCATACTCAACCATTTCAAGAGGTGGCATATGATCAGGAACTGATGGTACTGAAGGAAGAAGTCCAAGCTGCTCTGAAGGCATTGGCGAAAAACAAGGCTCCAGGAATTGATGGAATATCAACTGAGATGCTTCAACAAACAGATGGGGCGCTGGAGGTGCTCACTCGTCTATGCCAAGAAATATGGAAGACAGCTTCCTGGCCAACTGACTGGAAGAGATCCATATTTATGCCTATCCCAAGAAAGGTGATCCGACTGGATGTGGAAATTATAGAACAATATCATTAATATCACACACAAGCAAAATTTTGCTGAAGATCATTCAAAAATAGCTGTGGCAGTATATCAAAAGGGAACTGCCAGAAATTCAGGCTGGTTTCAGAAGAGGACGTGGAAGCAGGGATATCATACCAGAAGGATGTTTACTTGTGTTTTATTGACTATGCTAAGGCATTCAACTGTGTGGATCATAACAAACTATGGATAACATTGTGAAGAATGGGAATTCCAGAACACTTAATTGTGCTCATGAGGAACCTTTACATAGATCAAGAGGCAGTTGTTCAGACAGAACAAGGGGATGCTGATTGGTTTAAAGTCAGGAAAGCTGTGCGTCAGGGTTGTATTCTTTCACCATACGTATTTAATCTGTATGCTGAACAAATAATACAAGAAGCTGGACTATATGAAGAAGAACGGGGCATCAAGATTGGAGGAAGACTCATTAACAACCTGCATTATGCAGATGACACAACCTTGCTTGCTGAAAGTGAAGAGGACTTGAAGCACTTACTAATGAAGATCAAAGACCACAGCCTTCAGTATGGATTACACCTCAACATAAAGAAAACATAAGTCCTCACAAATGGACCTATGAGCAACATCATGATAAATGGAGAAAAGATTGAAGTTGTGGAGGATTTCATTTCAAGACTGAAGAAGAGTTGACACCTTTGAATTGTGGTGTTGGCGAAGAATGTTGAATACACCATGGACTGCCAAAAGAACGAACAAATCTGTCTTGGAAGAAGTGTGGCCAGAATGCTCTTTAGAGGCAAGGATGGTGAGACTGCGTCTTACATACTCTGAACATGTGGTCAGGAGGGATGGGTCCCTGGAGAAGGACATCATGCTTGGCAGAGTACAGGGTCAGTGGAAAAGAGGAAGACCCTCAACGAGGTGGATTGACACAGTGGCTGCAACAACGAGCTCAAGCATAACAACGATTGTAAGGATGGTGCTGGACTGGGCAGTGTTTCGTTCTGTTGTGCATAGGGTCGCTATGAGTCAGAACGCAGTCGACAGCACCTAACAACAACAACAGCAAGGTGTGTATGGGTTTTTGTGTGAGAGACTGACTCGATTTGTAAACTTTTCTCTTAGAGCACAATAAAAAGTATATTAAAAAAAACTGAATAGAAGAAACGATCATGACAAATGTCTGAATAATCCTTTATCATTTGTAATGAATTTCCCACACGACCCCTGATTTGCCCATCACAACTGTTTTATGAGATTAGACAAACAAAGAACTCGTTGTCATAGTCAGTTCTGAGTCATGGCGACGCAACATGTTACAGAGTAGAACTGCTGCATAAGGTTTTCTTGGCTGTAGTCTTTATGGAAGCGCTTCCGTGGTGCTGCTGGGTAGGTTCAAACCACCAACCTTTAGGTAAGCCACCATGTGTTTAACCACTGGACAATCAGGTCCCCTTATGTTATTTACACGAATTCTACAAGAAAACTGAAACCTAGTTTGGATGTTGTGCTTAGGTGTCGTTGGTTCGGCTCTGACTCAGTGTGACCCTATGTACAACAGAATGAAACACTGCCTCACAATCGTTATGCTTAAGCCCATTTTTGCAGCCACTGTGTCAGTCCATCTCTTTGAGGGTCTTCCTCTTTTTCACCAGCTCTTCACTTTACCAAGCATGATGTCCTTCTCCAAGGACTGGTCCCTCCTGATAACATGTCCAAAATATGTGAGACGAATTCTCGGCATCCTAGATTCTAAGGAGCATTCTGGCCCAGGATTCCAAATTCAGTGCTCTTTTTCTTGCTTCCCAAATATCATACATTTAGGAGAAGCCCAGGTTTAAATCCTCAAGAGTCAACCTTTCATCCATGTTTTTCTCCCAGGTTTGTAGCTCAGCTTGGTTTGGAAAAGAGAGAGAGCGAGAACATTGTCTTACTATTCTCACAAAAACTGTGAGCATTTCTTGGGAAAAAGGGAGTCTGTCCTATTCCATTTATGTTTGTCCTCGCTGATTGCCATTTATAACAGATCAAAGATGTGACATTTTTCCTGGTTACACCTCTTTTATAGCTAATTACCACTCTTTTATAGCTAATCTGCCTAACACTTTGGAAATCTGTTTACGTGCAAAACCATGAAATAGTGTTGTCTTCTGAATGAATTACAATTTTGACTTTGTTTTGGTCAGCTTGCAAATTCTCTTCTAGAACTATAATCTTCTCGGTGTAATTTATGTCTGAAAAGATTATATCCTATTTTACAAGCCAGGATTTCTTTAAAATTATTTATTATTCATGTTACATTTTAAACCGGTGCTGGTCTATGCAGGTTTTAAATGTGTTTGTCATATACCATTAGTCACCATGTGAAATCTCTCAGTAATAGTTAGCCCTTGAATTTTCTGCAGCTAAAGAAAATTTAACACTGATTGATGGCAGATCACTTAGCTGGTTGGCAGACTTTCCAATTTACAGTGGGGAAATTGCTCTTTTCTTTTTGATCATTCTTTCTGCTGCTTGTGCCCAGCAGTAAGACATATGTGCCAGGCTGCCTTCGAGAAGCTTTGCTGGATTGGCAATACGGCGTGTCTTTTCTACAATTATGATTTTATCAGTTTCCCAAACTGTACAGGGAATGTCAAAAGTCTGCAATGACATCCTTCTATTATTGTAGGCAGCTTATTTATGTGTCTCCTGTACTCCAGCTCCTCGTGTGCACGGCAGAGCCTATTGTCTTTTGCGTGATAAACTGGCCCTGAGCCAGGAAGAGAGAGAAGTTGGCATGTTGCTCAGATGTCCCAGGTATTTTGCTTATGAGCTGCAGGCCAGCTCTACTATCAAATTTACTTCCCCCTCCTCCCCCTGTACTTGCTAAGGAAAAACAGCTCACCATCAGGCTGTATTAGATATATGAGCTAGAAAGGATCTTGGCTGCAAGTTACACAAAATTCAACTTGTTGTTGTTGTTAGCTGCTATAGAATTGACTCTGACTCATGGCAACCTTATGTACAACAGAAGGAAATGTTGTTCAGTCCTGTATCACAATCTCCATCATTTTTGAATCCATCATTGTAGCTGTTGTGCCAATCCACCTCACCCAGGGTCTGTCATGCCTTTGCTGGGCCTATACTTCATCAAACATGATGTCCTTCTCTAGCAATTGATCCCTCCTGATGACATGTCCAAAACAAGCAAGTCAGACAATGTTCTGTTGTGATCCATAGAGTTTTCTTTGGCTAATTTTCAGAAGTAGATCACCAAGCCTTTCTCTTAGTCTGGATGCTTTGCTGAAACCTGTCCATCATGGATGACCCTGCTGCTATCTGAAATACCACAGCATATTTTCCGGCATCACAGGAACAGGCAAGTCACCACAGTACGGCAAACTGACGGATGGGTGGTAAAAATTCGACCTTGAGAAGCTAAACAAATGACAGATTATTTTTTTCATATAACAAGAAATCCTGAGTTAGATGGTTTCTGGCACTGGTTGAACTGTTCGCAGATATGTTCTCAGTGATCTGTGATTTCTTGTCTTCCCATGCCATTACCTTAAGCATGGCTTTGTTCTTCCTGGGTGAAGAATGGCCACTGCACCCTCAGGCATCATGCCAGAAATGGGAGGAGAAGACTGAAAAGGCAAAGGCTTTTTTCTTAAGTTTTTGTCTATATATTTGGTAGGAAGGTGAGGAACCCTCCTCAGAAGACTTTCCTAAATGTCTTATTAGCCAGGAAAAAGAGCACAATTCCATCGTTAGGCCAGTCAATGACCAAGAAGAATGAAGTTGCCATGTTGCTTGTTACGTAAGAAATCTATAGAATCTGCCGTAGGCATTTTACCTGTATATTGAAGTCTCTCAAATTCACATTTCCAGAATCAACTCTCCTTCTAAGTTCCTGCCTCCATTAGTTCTAGTCTAGCAATTTTTGCTTTCTCCTTCTACGAACCCACTTACCACTATTGACATAGGTCAATATATGGAAATATATGGAGATTTCAACTTTGTCAAAAAATTTAAAACTCGGGTTGATAACAACAATTAAAACCCAATCAAAGAAAAATGGTTCATCATGACACACCTGTGGAAATGGGACTTAATTAAAGAATATGTATGTTAATATTTGGGGGAATGAATTAATAAAATTCAGATTTCTTGATTAAAAATTATCATTACTTATATACTTGATTATATAGCTGCCATAGTTTTCAAAACCAAGAAATCATTTTTGACTCTTTGTTAACCCACATTACATGTATCAAGCCATCAGTTATCTCCAAATATAGCCCAGTCTCAAATGCTTATCACATCCCATTTTTTTACCACCTAATCTGTATTATTGTCATGTTTCCAGCCTGGACCTTTTTCTCACAGTTCAGGACTAGAAATTAATTAACTTGAAAAAAAAAAATTCCACGTCCCTTAAATTGTAGTTATGGCAACTTTTTCCTGCTCTTAATATAGAAAACCAAGCCAAACCCATTGTTGTCGAGTTGATTCCGACTCATAGAGATCCCATAGGACAGAGAAGAACTGCCCCAAAGGGCTTTCAAGGAATGGCTGGTGGATTCAAACTGCCACCCTTTTGATTGGCAGCTGAATGCTTAACCACTGCACCACCAGATCTCCTGCTTAATATAGAGCAAATGCTAATACAATGCAATAATAAAAACACATAGCGACAGTAAAAAAAAAAAAAAAAAACCCTAACCTAACCGTTGCCGTCGAGTCGATTCCGACTGATAGTGACCCTATAGGAAGAGTAGAACTGCCCCGTAGGGTTTTCAAGGAGCGCCTGGTAGATTTGAACCACCAATCTTTTGGTTAGCAGCCATAGCTCTTAACCACTATGCCACCAGGGTTTCCAAGTGATAGTTAAGACTCATTAAATACTATTTATGTCCCAGGCACTGTGCTAAGCCCTTTTTGTTCACCACATCATTTAATCTTCATTAAAAAAAATGTGAGGTGGGTATTAGCATCTCCATTTCACCTCTGAGGAAACTAAGAGACAGAGCAGATAGTATGGAGAGTCTATCTGCTAAACTCAGTCCTTAACTACCCTGCTTCCTACCCCAAATGTCGTTCTGTCCTTCCCCCCAAAAAACCAAACCTATTACCCTCAAGTCCATTCTGACTCATGGCAACCCCACATGTTACAGAGTAGAATTGCACCATAGGGTTTTCTTGGTTGTAATCTTTGCAGAAGCAGATTGTCCAGCTTTTCCTTTGTGGCACTACTTGATGAGTTTGAACTGCCAACCTTTGGGCTAGTAGCCGAGAGCAAACCATTTGTGCCACTTGGGGACCTCTCACCTTCACAGGACTGGCTTGTGGCCCCCACCTAACGGTTTCCAGGTTTCATATGCAGGGTGAGTGATGGACAGCCAGGGATCCAGCTCTAAATCCATGCTTTTTTACGCTCTTAATGTTCTTCCATCAGAGCCAATCTTTGGGTTCAATAACAATTATGCTATATGGTGACAGATATCATAATAGCAGAAGCACTAGATAAGAAGAGATACAATAATTGAAGTAACCAATATTGAGTGAATCTGAAGGCTTGAGATTTAAAGAAAGAGGCATTTTCCATAGAGAAGGAGCAAGAAGGGTATTTTACACAGAGAAAAATATTTACAAAAGACCTGAGGTCTTGAACACTGGTAAGTCTGCACACTCTAATGGCTCAGTATGGTTGGAGACACTTATAGGGGAATGGATGCAGGTGAGGTAGGAGAGATACTCAAGGATCAGATCTCAGAAGACTATGTTTTCATCATTTTTGTATCCCTGAGAGTTAGCATGATGTTTGGAGTATAAAAGTTACTCAGTAAATACTTACTGAATAAATGCTAAGGAGACCTGGTGGTACAGTGGTTAAGCTCTCTGCTACTGATGGAAACGTTGGCGGTTTGAACCTACTTGGGAGAAATATGTGGCAGTCAGCTCCCATAAAGATTACAGCTTTGAAAACCCAATGGCCAGTTCTACTCTGTTCTATAGGATTACAATGAGTTGGAAAGTACTCCATGGTAATGGGTTTGGTTTGGTTTTGGAATAAATGCTAAAAGATTTGGACTTGCTTTTCAACAGTAGCTACTAACTAACCATTGTGCCAGGAATTTTAGTTATTTTTCATGTGCCAGGAATTTTAGTTATTTTTCATTTGCCAGGAATTTTAATTGTTTTTCATTTGTAGCTAATTTACCTTTACAACAAGTGGTATATCCCTTGGTGGAAGGGCCCATGTTTTAAATTTTCTGTTAAGCAAAATGTCTTAGACCTATCTGATATTCAACTATTATTTTCATCCAACCTCATTTCCTATGACCATACTTTTCAACAAACACTTCAACAAAGCTAGAAAATTCAAAGAAAGGGCCTGTTGTGAGAGAGTAGCCAAAGGAGTAAGAAAGACTTATCAGGAATGTGCTACACAGCTTTCTGGTCTATCCAGTAAGTGACTAATCATTTTTCCATTAACAGGCCTGCATGGGAAGAGTGGCCTGAAGGTAACTTATCTCCTACCTACATAATGAATTTTGAGAAGCTTTGCTGTAATGTTCCCTTTATAAAGAAAGGAAAAAGAGAGCCCTTTGAGAGAGGGGCCCATAATCAGCACAGAATTCATAGCGGCCCTATGGGACAGAGTAGAACTGCCCCAGAGGGTTTCCAAGGAGTGCCTGGTGGATTAGAGCTGCTAAACTTTTGGTTAGCAGCTGTAGTTCTTAACCACTATGCCACCAGTGTTTCCATGAGTAAAGAAGGGCTATGGAAGTTCGGAAGTGGTTTGGTCAGCAACGGGAATGTCGGAAAAGGGGAATGAGTAAAGAAGCCTGTTAGTAATATTTGGCCAAGCTCCAACAAGTACAGAGAGAGACTTAGCTCTTGGTTTATAAACATAAATTGCAATTGTCCATGATTCCCATATTGTGTGAGAGGTTGAATCGTTGTAGTCAAGTTTTCCAAAGGAAAACTCTCTTTGCTCTGACTTATGTTCACAGTGCATCCTTCTGATTGTCATGTGGCTGATCACACAGTATGTCCTCCAACAAGGAAACATCCTGTATTTAATTAAGCTTATCAGGCACTCTGCAGGAAGAAATTGTACCTTTCTTTGGGTTTAAGAAAAATCATTGCAATGGACAATTAAATTTCTTATTGTGCATGAATAAATCGTCCTTATTCTTTTATTTGTTGATCTCATGAGTTTGATGACTGTGAACTGTCACCACCCCCAACCCCTTCCTGCTTCCAACACACATACATACACAGACTGCACTTCTCAAGTTGAGGAAAGCATCGCTGAGTTTACAAGACCAGGATGGGGCCCTGAGCTGTGGTAATGAAAGCAATCCCAGTGAAGGCTTTTGAGAGGCAGCCAGTAGACCTCTCTTGGTAACTTTCCTCTGCGTCAGAGAGCATCTTCCCGGTAGAACTTTCTCCACTTTCAGGAATTAGAGATTAGGTGGAAGAGGGTACTAAATTAAATTGAGAGCTTGTTGAGTTGGGGACAGTGTCTGGAAATTTCTAAATAAATCTATAATATCTGGTGTTTTATTTTGCATCCTGCTATTTGCCTTTTTTTTTTTTTTTTTGCTTACATTTCTTCAAAGCATGTTCTGAGAAAAATTCAGTAATGAACAGGATGGAAAGATTCCATCTTGTCAGTCACTTCTGTAGCTCCTTCTTGGAACATTTTTCCTCAGTATTTGCCTCATGGATTCTATCCCACTATTATTGTCTCTGTTCAAATGTTTTTCTCCTCAGAGAACCTTTCCCTCTCTACCCAAACATGTGACCTCTCTTTACACTCTATCCTCTGACTTAACTTTCTTTTTCTTCATAAAGCATATAGAATGTAATGCAAATGTTGATATTTATTTGTTGTCTGCTTCCTCCCTCAGAAAGTAAGCTTCCTGAGGGTAGGACCTTTCTATTTTCTTTTCTGTCTTCAAACCCACTGTCTGCACTCATTTTTTTTAATTATTTATTTTGTTCACCAAAGTCTACTTAGATCTGCATTGCCAATACACAACCAGATACATGCTTCCACTTGAATTATAAACTTTCAC
Source organism: Elephas maximus indicus (assembly GCF_024166365.1). Taxonomy (NCBI): domain Eukaryota; kingdom Metazoa; phylum Chordata; class Mammalia; order Proboscidea; family Elephantidae; genus Elephas; species Elephas maximus. The sequence goes on from NC_064839.1 coordinate 26,315,957, forward strand.
TTAAAACAATTAAAAAAAAGGAAAAAAATACACTTTCCAAATAAACTATTTTATAAATATTTCCAACTGAATTAATATAGAGAACTTGTATGTTTCTTCACAGAAAGGCACGGTGGTATGGTATAATGAAAAAAAAGTTAGAACTATAAGGCAGTGGATTTTTAAAAAAAATAATATTTACTGAGTTTTTGGTGAAAATTTACACAGCAAATTAGGTTGCCATTTGACAATTTTCACACAAATTGTTCAGTGACACTAGTTATATTCATCACAATGTGTAAACATTCTCTTTTTATTTCTCTATATATTTCTCTTTATCTCAATCATATCTTAATCACTAGGCTGCTGCAGTTACTCAGCAGACTTTTTTCTTTCTGTCTTTCCTGTATACGTTTGTTGTGTTCCATTCAAATCTGGGAAACACGTATGAAGTCGTGACAAGTAATACAGTCAACTGATAATAAGCTTTAAATGTGTTTCCCGCGCTTGAAACAGCATCCTCACCTCCCTAAGTGGAGAATTATTTCCCAGCCCCGGAGAGTTCCAGCCAGGTGTTTATTACGACTCCATGCTAACTCAAACCCAGCAACAGGAGATGCAAATTGAAGTTTGTATGTCACTGGCTTTGTGGGGCAGCCCACAGAGAAATAAAAAAAATGTGTTTGTAAACTGAGAACATAGGTGGGCATTTTTGAAAGCCACCAGATCTGACAGAATGATTTCCAACTAAGAGTGCAGTATTGTTTATTACGGCTTTGAGTGGCAGCCGAATATATTAAATCAGCTCAGAAGATTGTAAAATGCATTAGCATCAGCAGTTTAATACCTTCCACAAATTTACCTGTCACTCAGGAGCCTATCTGCCCTTGTTGTATTAAAAAAAAAAAAAAAAATGAAACTCTTTTCTTGATGGACAATGAGTTCAAGGAGACATAGAGCTTTTCCATGTACGCAACTACCCACAGGAAGGCTACACTGCGTTTAGCAAAATTAAATGACACAAAGTTAATATAGGCATTTGATTGTGGATAGATAACTTGAAGCCTATGAAAAAAAATTGGCAAAATGATAAACTGGACACCACCTACCGCCCAGGCAATCTTGCTCCTGAAAACTCATGGGAGAGGTCTCTGCATCAGATCACTGTCCTCCTGAGTCTGCAGCCACCTGTCAGCTTGTACTACCTCCATTAAGAATGGCATTTCTGAAGTGTTCTCAGTGGCCCAGTAAACATTACTGCTTTGGTGTTAATCGAAAAAAGCAGAGATTAAAACTCCCTATAAAATATAACAATAACAATAATATTAGTAAATATTTATTGAAAGCTTATAAAATGAGAGTCGCCATCACGGCTCATGATTTGCCAGACGCTGAAATAAGCCCTTTACCCATTCTATATTATTTCATGGAAGCTTCTCAAACAACTTGGTGAAGTAGTTATTTCACTGACAGGCCCAAAGAGTGAAAGCACCTTGCTTTAGAAACCCCTGCTCATAAACGTCTGAGCCACGCTTTGACGTGAGATCTGTTAATTCTGTTCATTAAAAAAACTGCTAGCATACCTGGGGCATACTACTCCATGCTGGGGGTCTCCCACACATTAAAGACATGGATCTTCACAATCAGGCTATGGTCAAGACTTTATTTCTCCCTTTGTGCAAATGAGATATCTGTGATTTAGTGAAAATCTAAGTGACTAGCCAAATCCTGACATTACTCTTTAATCATATCATCACTGGACAACAATAAAGCTAGCAAAGGGAAAATATCAACAGTGAATATTCTTTTGGAGGCAAGATTAAGGTTCTATATTTGTTTTAGCATTTTAAAAATTTAAAAAAAGAATTACGTGTATGTTATACATATATGAACTTCTTTAAGACATATTTATTTTATTTTATTGCTGTTTAGAGTCATATTCCTTAACTCCATAATACAAAGTTGTATATATGGCCGTACAAATACGAAGAACTCAGCTGCAAACTGAAAGGTCGGCATTTGGAATCCACCAGCCCCTCCTTGGAAACCCTATGAGGCAGTTCTACTCTGTCCTATGGGGTCTCTGTGAGTCAGAATTGACTCGATGGCAATGTTTTTTTTTTTTTTTTGAATATATATATATGACATACAAACAAGTCTATTAGTTGCAGCAAATATATTTTCAATATGTTGTTACTGTATGTTTGGGACAGATTACTAGAAGTCAACTTGTTCAATCAAACAGTAAATAAATATGTAATCTTTGTAGTTATTGCCAATTTCCTTCCACAAATGTTTTAACATTTTGTATTCTCATGAGCAATGTCTGAGAGATGTATTTCCCCACAGCTTTGTCACAGAGTATGTTGTGAAGCTTCTAGAGTTTTGTCAATGTGATAAGTGAGAAATGCTATCCTAGCAAAGCAGAAATTAGCAGTTTTCTATCTAGAGTTAAGTTGAGCATCTTTTCAAATGGTAAGAGACATTTGCATTTCGTTTCATTTGATCTTGTGGTTTTTCTGTAGCATTGTTGGCATTTTCTTCTCTGTTCTTAAGGCGGTTTTCATATATTTAGGTTATCAAGCCTTTGTGATATAAGTAGCAAATAGTTTTTTTCCACTTTGTTTTTTGTCTTTTTATTTTGCTTTTTAAATTAAACTTTAATTGATCAAATTTGTTAGTCATTCTCATGTTTTAGGAATTTTTTTTCTTTTTAAATTGACTCTGAGGAAAACTGATTTCCCAATCTCTTGGGACTTCTTTTAGGGTTTGGTACATTGACATTGACCCCTTCCAGCATAACATTAGCAGCAGGGACTCTAGATGTCTGTCATCCATATTCAATGACAATGCACTAAGATTTATGGGCTGGTTTTCACTTGAGACACTTTGCCTTTGCACAAACTTAATTAAAAAAAAATGATTATGATACCTTTTCAGGCTTTCTACAAATCATACAAAATGATGTGATTGGCATCTGACAACTTAAGGGTTTGGTACTAATTATTCAGTCTTTCCCCCCAAAAGTATGATTGCTTTGCATCTACAAGCAACACATTTGCTAGAAAGAGGCACGTGATGTCACGTGGAGGATTACAATCTGTGAAGCTCATGATGCTGAAAAATGCTAACACGAGCTGTGAACATCACCCTTGGAGAGGGAACGGTCCCTAGGCTTCCGGCTAATCCTGAGCAAAGAGTCACTCTCCCTTGGCTGGATCTCTTTTTCTTGTTAATTTCCTAATGTCATGCTCAGAGAACACATGTTTCTTTTTTTCTGCCAACTTTACTTTTTGCGCTTGGAATTAAATATACACAATATGAAGGGCCAATTAGTTGAGCACACTCATGCAAAAATATACATCTATTTCCCTTCTAGTTTAAGAATGAAAATATTCAGAAAACTTCATTAGTTGTCTCCAGACAAAACGGTTCATATACGCTATGTCTTGGTCATCTAGTGCTGCTGTAACAGAGTACCACAAGTGGATGGCTTTAACAAAGAGAAGTTTGTTCTCTCAAAGTCGAGTAGGCTACAAGTTCAAATTCAGGGTGTTAGCTCCAGGGGAACGCTTCCTCTCTTTGTTGGCTCTGGAGGAAGGTCCTTGTGATGCATCAGTCTTCCCTTGGTCTGGGAGCATCTCCTCTCAGGAACCTCAGGTCCAAAGTACACGCTCTGTTACCAGTGCTGCTTTCTTGGTAGTGTGAGGTCCCCAACTCTCTACTTGCTTCTCTTTCGTTTTATCTCTTGAGAGATAAAAGGTGGTACAGGCCACACCCCAGGGAAACTTCCTTTACATTGGATCAGGGACGTGGCCTGAGCAAGGGTGTTATATCCCACCCTAATCCTTTTTAACCACAGGCAGAGATTATGATTTATAACACACAGGAAAATCACAAAAATGGAGAACAATCACACATGGACTAACCACATTGATCCATATTTTTGGGGCGACACAATTCAATCCATTACACAATAATAACATAAATTTCCCTTACTTCATCTGACCCTACCATCATCTTGTTACAGAGCTTGCAGTCTAGTGGGAGAGAGACAAAAATATGTTGTCTTAGCCATATATTTTTAACCATCTAAATAAGGAAATCCAAATGAATATTCACTATCTTGAACTTTCAAAGCTTAGAAATTAGAATTTTTTTTTTTATTTTGCATTTGAGATGAATATAGTTTCCAAAAAGGAGGGTCCATCTGTTTCAAGGATTTGAGAAAGTGGTTTTACTTTTCAGCTTGATAATAATACTAAAACTTGTAAAGGTAATTTTCAGCTTCCATGAAAGCACCTATATAATTTGACAAGATTTCCCCGAAACTGAGACTGATAAACCAAAGAAGTTGCTTCTTCACATAGCCCCCAAAATTCAAGGGTAGACGTCCCATTCTACAATCACAAATTTCAAAGAGAAACATGGTTTTGTACCTCTTACTATGGTAACTGTTGCTTTCAATTATGAAACCCTGGTGGTGTAGTGGTTAACCTTGGTGTAGTTCAGCTACTAACCAAAAAGTCAGCGGTTCTAATCCACCGTGTGCTCCTTGGAAACCCTATGGGGCAGTTCTACTCTGTCCTATGAGTTGGAAGTGACTCGACAGCAATGGGGTTTGGTTTTGGTACTGTGATAACTGTTTTAAGTTAAGGAAACAGCTACAAGGATAAATCTGTCCAGTTTTCACATATATGAGGAGCCCTGGTAGCGCAATGGTTAAAGTGCTTGGCTGCTAACTGAGTGGCCACCGGTTCGAATTCACCAGCAGCTCCGAGGGAGGAAGATATTCTACTCTGTCCTATAGGGCCGCCATGAGTCAGAATTGTCTCCATGGCAGTGTGCTTTTTTTTTTTTTTTCCCTGATTTTCATATGCATAGACTAAGTCTCAGAACTTATCCAATTTATACTCCTAGGAACTGGACAAGTTTGGAAATTACTGTATGATTCTCTAGATCTAAGGCATGATTCAACTACTGTACAAACCATATTACCTTAATTGGAATGAAAATTATTCTGTTTTCCCATTATGTATGAAATGAAATTCAGTTTTGAATTTTAATGGATTATCACCATATAACCAAAATCATTAAAAAATTTCATCTATTGATAGCTGCTATGGTTCTGACCAGAATAAATTAAGTACTACAGACCACAGGAGGTATTTTGCCAGAATGAGTTCCACTGAAATCAATTTCAATGAAGAAAAGGACAGAGATGAGTTCATTAGTATACTTAAAGGACTGCTTGCTTCTAAAACTTGTAAACATGGGATTTCTATTATAAAACCATTGGTTAGAATTTAAATTTAATTCAGCATTTCAATATCAGATTATGTAGTAATCAAAATTCCACAGGTAATTATATGAATTTCATTAATGTAATAGTGACAACTTTGGAAGAAACATGTCTACTTGTTTCACTATCCTATTTCCAGTGCTTTGCACAATGGCTGCCTTGCTGTAAGAGCTCATTTGAGTCCAAGTGAGGAACTGACTTATTATTGACAATCCATTATTAATCATCATTCCCAACTCTGTTCCCGGATGTATCTGGCTTCTTATTATCTGACCTAGTTTCTTCTTACTAATCTTGGTATGCCCATTCCCTGAACTATATTGATGTTTCTGCTAGTTTTCCTCAGTTTTGGTCCTCAGATCTTCCTAGAAAGAGCCTCCACTTAGTCCTAAGGGGCTTTCCAGTCCTAGATTTTAGATGACCATTTATGCCCGGGGAATCCCACGCCAATGCTAGTACTCTGATTAGCATCTTCGCTAGGTTCACCCCTACAATTTATCACAGAATGTCAGAAAGATCTTGATAATTAGAACAACTACACAAACACTGTCTATCCACAAAGCAGAAAACCACTGCTGGTCCTGGGTGTTTTGTTGTGTGTGTGTTTTTCCCCTTAACTCATGAAGGCTTTATTTAATAGAGGTAAATGACACTACTTAACTTATAGTGAAATGTATTGATTTTCTCTGGTTCCTCAAAGGTGACCTTCAGGCGATCGTAGACTCTAAATTATAGCAAGGCAAACAGATATTATAGATTTTACTCAGCAGTTTGAAATCTTTCAGCCAGGTAATTCCCACCTCCTTTTACGGTTCATTAAATACTCTATTTTTTAATTGAAGTTAGAATATTTATTTTCTCAGTCTCACCTGTTTGGGTATGCTAGTTTCTTTGGTAATTTCTGTAGAGATTTGTGCTTAGATTTAATTTTTTCTTTCCATTATCTTCTGTGCATTTGTCCTTTTTTTCAGATGTGTTTGGAATCTGTGTGAAGTTGATTTTCTGAAAATTGGAATAAACTTTTTTAAGAAAATGAAAAAAGACATCATAACTTTAAATGGGCCAAGCAAACAAAGCCCCTCTCTTATTCAGTATATGAGATAGTCATATACCCCTGCTCTGGGGGAAGAAGGCAGATGTTAATTATCAAGCTATCTAATTCTGAGATTAAGCTCACATAATTGGAAGATTGGATTTACTTCTTATCATTGTTAAAATTAAGTTTTTTTCATTTTGATAACAAGTTCTAACATCGAAATGAAATGATTACTTAGGCTATTGTAAAGACAAAATGAATATAAGATTGACAACTCAGTATTTATAAGGTGGAGTATATATACACTTAGTCTCAATTATAGATCTAGTAATTTATACTGTCAATAGCAAATGAAGTAAAAAATTTAGTTTTTATACACTTTACGATCATATTTTAAGCTGAGCGTGATTTGTGACTACAGAGAAGAAATTCCTTTAAGTTAATTTTTGTTATAATAATAATTTAAAAAATTGGTTCTTTGATTTAATCCAGTTCCCAAACTGAGAGTCGTGTGATGTGTTGTAATCCTGAATGACACTAACTCAATGCTAGGAATGTTCATTTATTCAGAGTTTATTTAATCTCACTTATGAGCCAAGACCTACCTCTATTTCTTCAGTATAAGGGGCTCACTGCTGAGGAAAATAGACGTCGCTCCCATCCGCAAAGTTCTGAGCCTCGGCAACCTCTTCAGTAGCGCGACAGTAGAATAATCATTGTTCTTTCTAATTATATCCTGTCCCCTGGTCTTTAACGTGCATTTACACCTGTTACTCTATTTATTTTGGAGTCCCTGTGTGGGACAAATTGTTAAGCGCTTCGCTACAAACCAAAAGGTTGGTAGTTTGAATCCTTTCAAAGTAGCCTTGGGAGGGATTTACTTCTGAAAGGTCACAGCCATCGAAAGCCCTATGGAGCACAGTTTTACTCTGAAACATGAGGGGTTGCCATGAGTAGGAATTGACTCAATGGCAACTAGTTATCTCATTTATTTTTTAGTACTTGACATTCAAATACTTTATACATAGGGTATTACTAAAAAAAAAAAAAAGTATGACAGTTTGCTGGAAATAGGGTGAATGGAAACATGAATGGAAAAAAAATAAATAAATTATTATCCAAAACAGTCCCACCTGGTAATTTAGAAGTAGCAGGCAGATCAATTGGGTTTTTGACGACTTTCAAATTTTCAGAAAATTCCAAATAGTAGATTTAGTTCATATTAATCTAGTGCTATCCATTTTTCATCTTAGTAATTGACTTCACAGATACATCTCCTTCTCTTTGGAGAGTTATCCAAAACATCCATGTAAATTTACTTAGAAATGTCTTACATTTCTTTCTTTTCATTAGCATTATTTCAACTTTCATTGTTGATAGAATTCATAGGAAAAATATCGTTTAAACATTCGTTACACATGATGGATAAGGACAGCAATTAATATTTAGTTTTTTACATACACAATTGGTAATTTTCATATTCTCTTTTCTTCTATAAGATTTCAATATATAGCATGTTAATTATTTTTCAGTGTCTTAATTAGAGCCATTTAAATCAAATAGCGTTGATGTATCTATATTTAGCAGCTTGGATCAAAATATTTCATACACATACTTGAGAAATTCAAATGAGGACAACAGAAATATGGTTTCAAAGCAAATATTCAATTTGAGACTCCCTGGAAATAATTACTACTACTAATAAAAAAAGACTATCAGACATGTAGGAGCCCTGGTGGTGCAGTGGTCAAGAATTTGGTTGCTAACCAAAAGCATGGAGAGACTTCACCTCACATACTTTGGACATATTATCAGGAAGGACCAGTCCCTGGAGAAGAACATCATGTTTGGTAAAGTATAGGGTCAGCAAAAAAGAGGAAGATCCTCAAAGAGATGGACTGACACAGTGGCTGCAACAATGGGCTCAAACACAGCAATGATTGAAGATGGCACAGGACCAAGCAGTGTTTCATTCTGTTGTACATACGGTCTCTTTGAGTCAAAACTGACTTGATGGCACCTAACAACGACTGAATCAGCTTCAGAAACTAGGTGCTCTGACAGGTGCTCCAGGTCAATTTTTAGCGATTCATACTGCAGACGTGCTGATTTTTTTTTTTAATTAATTTTTATTAAGCTTCAAGTGAACATTTACCATTCCAATCAGTCTGTCACATGTAGGTTTACGTACATCTTACTCCCTTTTCCCACTTGCTCTCCCCCTATTGAGTCAGCCCTTTCAGTCTCTCGTTAAGTGCCAATTTTGCCATCTTCCCTCTCTCTCTATCTTCCCATCCCCCCTCCAGTCAAGAGTTGCCAACACACTCTCCAGTGTCCACCTGATTTAATTAGCTCACTCTTCATCAGCATCTCTCTCCCCGCCGCTGACCAGTCCTTTTCATGCCTGATGATTTGTCTTCAGGGATGGTTCCTGTCCTGTGCCATCAGAAGTTCTGGGGAGCATTGTCTCTGGGATTCCTCTAGTCGCAGTCATACCATTAGGTATGGTCTTTTCATGAGAATTTGGGGTCTGTATCCCATTGGTCTCCTCCTCCCTCAGGAGTTGCCTGTTGTGCTCCCTAACAGGGCAGACATCGATTGTGGCCGGGCACCAACTAGTTCTTCTGGTCTCAGGATAATGTAGGTCTCTGGTTCATGTGGCCCTTTCTGTCTCTTGGGTTCTTAGTTGTCGTGTGACCTTGGTGTTCTTCTTTTGCCTTTGCTCCAGGTGGGTTGAGACCAATTGATGTATCTTAGATGGCCGCTTGTTGGCTTTTAGGACTCCAGGCGCCACAATTCAAAGTGGGATGCAGAATGTTTTCATAATAGAATTATTTTGCCCATTGACTTAGAAGTCCCCTCAAACCATGTTCCCCAGACCCCAGCCCCTGCTCCGCTGACCTTTGAAGCTTTCATTTTATCCTGGAAACCTCTTTGCTTTTAGTCCAGTCCAATTAGGCTGACCTTCCTTGTATTGAGTGTTGTCTTTCCCTTCACCCAAGGCAGTTCTTATCTACTGATTGATCAATAAAAAACCCTCTCCCTCCCTCCCTCCCTCCCTCCCCCCTTTGTAACCACAAAAGTATGTGTTCTTCTCCGTTTTTTCTATTTCTCAAGATCTTATAATAGTGGTCTTATACAATATTTGTCCTTTTGCCTCTGACTCATTTCGCTCAGCATAATGCCTTCCAGATTCCTCCATGTTATGAAATGTTTCAGAGATTCGTCACTGTTCTTTATCGATGCATAGTATTCCATTGTGTGGATATACCACACTTTATTTACCCATTCATCCGTTGACGGACATCTTGGTTGCTTCCAGCTTTTTGCTATTGTAAACAGAGCTGCAATAAACATGGGTGTGCATATATCTGTTTGTGTGAAGGCTCTTGTTTTTCTAGGGTATATTCCGAGGAGTGGGATTTCTGGGTTGTATGGTAGTTCTACTTCTAACTGTTTAAGATAACGCCAGATGGCTTTCCAAAGTGGTTGTACCATTTTACAATCCCACCAGCAGTGTATGAGAGTTCCAATCTCTCCGCAGCCTCTCCAACATTTATTATTTTGTGTTTTTTGGATTAATGCCAGTCTAGTTGGCGTGAGATGGAATCTCATCGTAGTTTTAATTTGCATTTCTCTAATGGCTAATGATCGGGAGCATTTTCTCATGTATCTCTTGGCTGCCTGAATATCTTCTTTAGTGAAATGTGTGTTCATATCCTTTGCCCACTTCTTGATTGGGTTGTTTGTCTTTTTGTGGTTGAGTTTTGACGGAGTCATGTAGATTTTAGAGATCAGGCGCTGGTCGGAGATGTCATAGCTGAATATTCTTTCCCAGTCTGTAGGTGGTCTTTTTACTCTTCTGGTGAAGTGTTTAGATGAGCATAGGTGTTTGATTTTTAGGAGCTCCCAGTTATCGGGTTTCTCTTCATCATTTTTGGTAATGTTTTGTATTCTGTTTATGCCTTGTATTAGGGCTCCTAACATTGTCCCTATTTTTTCTTCCATGATCTTTATCGTTTTAGTCTTTATGTTTAGGTCTTTGATCCACTTGGAGTTAGTTTTTGTGCATGGTGTGAGGTATGGGTCCTGTTTCATTCTTTTGCAAATGGATATCCAGTTATGCCAGCACCATTTGTTAAAAAGACTATCATTTCCCCAATTAACTGACACTGGTCCTTTGTCAAATATCAGCTGCTCATACGTGGATGGATTTATATCTGGGTTCTCAGTTCTGTTCCATTGGTCTATGTGTCTGTTGTTGTACCAGTACCAGGCTGTTTTGACTACTGTAGCTGTATAATAGGTTCTGAAATCAGGTAGAGTGAGGCCTCCCACTTTCTTCTTTTTCAGTAATGCTTTGCTTATCCGGGGGTTCTTTCCCTTCCATATGAAATTAGTGATTTGTTTCTCTATCCCCTTAAAATATGACATTGGTATTTGGATTGGAAGTGCGTTATATGTATAGATGGCTTTTGGTAGAATAGACATTTTTACTATGTTAAGTCTTTCTATCCATGAGCAGGGTATGTTTTTCCACTTAAGTATGTCCTTTTGAATTTCTTATATCAGAGTTTTATAGTTTTCTTTGTATAGGTCTTTTACATCCTTGGTAAGATTTATTCCTAAGTATCTTATCTTCTTGGGGGCTACTGTGAATGGTATTGATTTGGTTATTTCCCCTTCGGTGTTCTTTTTGTTGATGTAGAGGAATCCAAGTGATTTTTGTATGTTTATTTTATGACCTGAGACTCTTCCAAACTCTTCTATTAGTTTCAGTAGTTTTCTGGAGGATTCCTTAGGGTTTTCCATGTATATGATTATGTCATCTGCAAATAGTGATAGCTTTACTTCCTCCTTGCCAATCTGGATACCCTTTATTTCTTTGTCTAGCCTAATTGCCCTGGCTAGGACTTCAAGTACGATGTTGAATAAGAGCGGTGATAAAGGGCATCCTTGTCTGGTTCCCATTCTCAAGGGAAATGCTTTCAGGTTCTCTCCATTTAGAGTGATATTGGCTGTTGGCTTTGCATGGCGCAGGCATAGATGCCCTTTATTATGTTGAGGAATTTTCCTTCAATTCCTATTTTGGTAAGAGTTTTTATCATAAATGGGTGTTGAACTTTGTCAAATGCCTTTTCTGCATCTATTGATAAGATCATGTGGTTTTTATCTTTTGTTTTATTTATGTGATGGATTACATTAATGGTTTTTCTGATATTAAACCAGCCTTGCATACCTGGTATAAATCCCACTTGATCAGGGTGAATTATCTTTTTGATGTGTTGTTGGATTCTATTGGCTAGAATTTTGTTGAGGATTTTTGCATCTATGTTCATGAGGGATATAGGTCTAAAATTTTCTTTTTTTGTAATGTCTTTACCTGGTTTTTTTTTTTACCTGGTTTTGGTATCAGGGAGATGGTAGCTTCATAGAATGAGTTGGGTAGTACTCCGCCTTTTTCTATGCTTTGAAATACCTTCAGTAGTAGTGGTGTTAGGTCTTCTCTGAAGGTTTGGTAGAACTCTGCAGTGAAGCCGTCTGGGCCAGGACTTTTTTTTGTTGGAAGTTTTTTGATTACTGTTTCAATCTCTTTTTTTGTTATGGGTCTATTTAGTTGTTCTACTTCTGAATGTGTTAGTTTAGGTAGGTAGTAATTTTCCAGGAATTTATCCATTTCTTCTAGGTTTTCAAATTTGTTAGAGTACAATTTTACGTAGTAATCTGAAATGATTCTTTTAATTTCATTTGGCTCTGTTGTGATGTGATCCTTCTCGTTTCTTATTCGGGTTATTTGTTTCCTTTCCTGTTTTTCTTTAGTCAGTCTAGCCAATGGTTTATCAATTTTGTTAATTTTTTCAAAGAACCAGCTTTTGGCTTTGTTAATTCTTTCAATTGTTTTTCTGTTCTCTAATTCATTTAGTTCAGCTCTAATTTTTATTATTTGTTTTCTTCTAGTGTCTGATGGATTCTTTTGTTGCTCACTTTCTATTTGTTCAAGTTGTCGGGACAGTTCTCTGATTTTGGCTCTTTCTTCTTTTTGTATGTGTGCATTTATCGATATAAATTGGCCTCTGAGCACTGCTTTTGCTGTGTCCCAGAGGTTTTGATAGGAAGTATTTTCATTTTCGTTGCTTTCTAAGAATTTTCTTATTCCCTCCTTGATGTCTTCTATAACCCAGTCTTTTTTCAAGAGCGTATTGTTCATTTTCCAAGTATTTAATTTCTTTTCCCTAGTTTTTCTGTTATTGATTTCTAGCTTCATTGCTTTGTGGTCTGAGAAGATGCTTTGTAATATTTTGATGTTTTGGATTCTGCAAAGATTTGTTTTATGACCTAATATGTGGTCTATTCTAGAGAATGTTCCATGTGCACTAGAAAAAAAAGTGTATTTTACAGCAGTTGGGTGGAGAGTTCTGTAGAAGTCAATGAGGTCAAGTTGGTTGATTGTTGTAAGTAGGTCTTCCGTGTCTCTATTGAGCTTCTTACTGGATGTCCTGTCCTTTTCCGAAAGTGGTGTGTTGAAGTCTCCTACTATAAATGTGGAGGTGTCTATCTCACTTTTCAGTTCTGTTAAAATTTGTTTTATGTATCTTGCAGCCCTGTCATTGGGTGCGTAAATATTTACTATGGTTATGTCTTCCTGATCATTGTCCCTTTTATCATTATATAGTGTCCTTCTTTATCCTTTGTGGTGGATTTAAGTCTAAAGTCTATTTTGTCAGAAATTGATATTGCTACTCCTCTTCTTTTTTGCTTATTATTTGCTTGATATATTTTTTTCCATCCTTTGAGTTTTAGTTTGTTTGTGTCTCTAAGTCTAAGGGGTGTCTCTTGTAGGCAGCATATAGATGGATCGTGTTTCTTTATCCAGTCCGTGACTCTCTGTCTCTTTATTGGTGCATTTAGTCCATTTACATTCAGCGTAATTATAGATAAATAAGGTTTTAGTGCTGTCATTTTGATGCCTTTTCATGTGTGTTGTTGGCCATTTCATTTTTCCACATGCTTTTTTGTGCTGAGACGTTTTTCTTAGTAGATTGTGAGATCCTCATTTTCATAATGTTTAACTTTATGTTAGTTGAGTCGTTACATTTTTCTTGGCTTTTTTCTTGAGTTATGGAATTGATATTCCTTTTTGTGGTTACCTTATTATTTACCCCTATTTTTCTAAGTAAAAACCTAACTTGTATCGTTCTGTATCGCCTTGTATCACTCTCCATATGGGAGTTCAATGCCTCCTATATTTAGTCCCTCTTTTTGATTATTGTGATCGTTTATCTATTGATTTCCATGATTCCCTGTTATGTGTATTATCTTGTTTATTTATTTATTTTTTAGAATTAATCTTAATTTGTTTGTTTTTGTGCTTTCCCTATTTGAGTTGCGTTGATATCAGGGTGTTCTGTTTTGTGACCTTGTATTGTGCTGGTACCTGATATTATTGGTCATCAGGCCAAACAATCTCCTTTAGCATTTCTTGCAGTCTTGGTTTAGTTTTTGCAAATTCTCTAAACTTGTGTTTATCTATAAATATCTTAATTTCTCCTTCCTATTTCAGAGAGAGTTTTGCTGGATATATGATCCTTGGTTGGCAGTTTTTCTCCTTCAGTGCTCTGTATATGTCGTCCCATTCCCTTCTTGCCTGCATGGTTTCTGCTGAGTAGTCTAAACTTATTCTTATTGATTCTCCCTTGAAGGAGACCTTTCTTTCCTACCTGGCTGCTTTTAAAATTTTCTGTTTGTCTTTGGTTTTGGCAAGTTTGATGATAATATGTCTTGGTGTTTTTCTTTTTGGATCAGTCTTAAATGGGGTTCGATGAGCATCTTGGATAGATATCCTTTCGTCTTTCATGATGTCAGGGAAGTTTTGTGTCAGGAGTTCTTCAACTATTTCCTCTGTGTTTTCTGTCCCCCCTCCCTGTTCTGGGACTCCAATCACTCGCAAGTTGTCCTTCTTGATAGAGTCCCACATGATCTTAGGGTTTCTTCATTTTTTTAAATTCTTTTATCTGATTTTTTTTCAGCTATGTTGGTGTTGATTCCCTGGTCTTCCAGAAGTCCCAGTCTACATTCTAATTGCTCGAGTCTGCTCCTCTGACTTTCTATTGCGCTGTCTAATTCTCTAATTTTATTGTTAATCTTTTGGATTTCTACATGTTGTCTCTCTATGGATTCTTGCAACTTATTAATTTTTCCACTATGTTCTTGAATAATCTTTTTGAGTTCTCCAACAGTTTTATCAGTGTGTTCCTTGGCTTTTTCTGTATTTATCCTAATTTCATTTGTGATATCTTTAAGCATTCTGTAAATTAGTTTTTTATATTCTGTATCTGATAATTCCAGGATTGTATCTTCATTTGGGAAAGATTTTGATTCTTTTGTTTGGGAGGTTGGAGAAGCTGTCATGGTCTGTTTCTTTATGTGGTTTGATACGGACTGCTGTCTCCGAGCCATCTCTGGGAAACTAGATTTTCCAGGTAATCAGCTAAAAAAAAATGCAGTCAGATCCCTATCTGAATTCTCCCTCTGGCTCCGGGTATTCGGATGTTAATGGAGCCGCCTGGGGAGGGTGGGGGAGGGATCAGAGAGCTAGGAGTTTAGCACCACAGAATATAGAGCTGATCCCCGCGTTGACGCTGCGCCCCCGTCTGCCAAAATCCTGGCGGGAGGGCTCCCCGGCTGGGACGCTACTCTCCCTGCTCCGAGACCTGTCACTTCCTTCCGGGGACTTCTCCCTCCAGTGCGCCGCACCGCTCGCGGGAACTGGGTGGGAGTCTCCTGCACGAACGGCTGGGCCCGCCCCCGGGGTCTATTCAGAGGAATATGACTGGACCCCGCACTCAAGCCCCGCCCGCGCGCGCCAAAGTCCCAGCAGGATGGCTCCCCGGCTGGGACGCTACTCTCCCCGCTCCGAGACCAGTCACTTCCTCCCGGGGACTTCTCCTTCCGGTGCGCTGCGCCTCTTGCGCGAACTGGGCGGGTGTTGCCTGCACGACCAGGTGGGCCCGCCCCCTGGGTCAATTCAGGGGAATATAACTGATCCCCACGTTCACACCCCGCCTGGTTTCGCCAAGATCCCAGCGGGACGGCTCCCCGGCTGGGACACTGCTCTCCACGCTCCAAGACATGTCACTTCCTCCCGGGGATTTCTCCCTCTGGTGCGCCACGCTGCACGCGCGAACTGGGTGGGCGTCCCCCGCACGAACATCTGGGCCCCCCTTGGGGTCACTTTAGGGAAATATAGCTGATCCCCATGATGGCGCCATGCCCGCTGCCCGCCAAACTCCCGGCGGGACGGCTCCCTGGCTGGGACGCTGCTCTCCCCGCTCCAAGATCAGTCACTGCCTCCCCGGTGCTTCTCCCACTGGCTGCACCGCTACGCCGCCCGCGCGAACCAGCTAGACTCCCTCCCGGGATGGGTTCGGGGGGGTAGGGCTGGGCCCCTTGTTTGTGCCATCTGCTCCCCTGGGCTCTGCCCCAGCCCGGGCTCTGAAGGTCACCTGCCTGGTGCGCTGGCTCCTAGTTCTGAAAACGATCGCTGTCTGCCCGTATTTGTTCGTTCTCTGCCTCTAAGTCTGTGTTTGTTGTTCAGAGTTCGTAGATTGTTATGTATGTGATCAATTCACTTGTTTTTCCGAGTCTTTGTTGCAAGAGGGATCCGCCGTAGCGTCCACCTAGTCCGCCATCTTGGCCCCGCCTCCAGTTGTGCTGATTTTAAGAATTTATCTGTAATATTTATTTCCAGTTACGGAGACTCTGGTGGCATAGTGGTTAAGTGCTGGTTTTTTTTGGTATTTATTTTCAGTTAGGAATATAATATGGACATATTCTTATTGTCCCCATAGCCGGAATTTATTTATAATTTACATGTCAGGCCCTATTGCTGTAGAGTTGATTCCAATTTATCGCAACCCAATAGGACAGAGTAGAACTGCCACATAGGGTTTCCAAGACTGTAATCTTTACAGAAGCAGGCTGCCACATCTTTCTCCTGCATAGCAGCTGGTGGGTTTGAACTGCTGGCCCTTCAGTTAGCAGCCAAGCATTTTAACCACTGTGCCACCAGGCCCCTTTGAAACAGAGTCTCCTACTCTTAAGAAAAAGTCAGAGTACTAGGTTATTAATTTTTTTTACTGCTAGAAAATAAAAGATATATCGAATTTATTGAGAAAAATAAGTAAATCCCGAGCTGTCCTTAAAGGCTTCTCTGTAATTTCAGGCTTTCTGAATTTTGAGTTATTTCCAATAATCTTCTAAGATGATGTATTACCAAGTTTTGCATGGGTATATATTATCTTGTATGGCAAATCTGATTTGTTTAAACTTTGGTGGTTTTTATAATTAGCCTGGAAGAGAACTTAGAGCTCTGTTAGTATAATTCAATTTCGTGGACATGACTTGACAGGTACTATCTTTTCTATGCTACAAAGCTACATAACAGGCTACATAAAATTATAAAAAGTAAAAGATCTATCAACATATCAGTAAGAAAATATTCCATGAGCCAAGCGGAAAATATGTATTTTAATATAGCAAATATGTAATCCAAATTTTCTGAATCTATCCCATTTCTAATAACTGTCCTATCATACTCATTAATATATATTTATGATTGCCAAAAATTGTGCGTTGTTTGTGTTTGGAAAAATACAGCCATTGTATATTCACTGTTACCTAACTTTAAGATTAATACATGGGATAGCAAAAGAAAATATTTTAATATATTGAAATGTTGATAGGCAATAAGGCACTCAAATCCAGAGCTTAGAAATTAGGCTGGTATTGCTGGTCTGACAGAGTCTGGAGAAACCCTGAGAGTATGGCCCCCAGACAGCCTTATAGCTCAGTAATGAAGTCACTCCCGTGGTTCACCCTTCAGCTAAAGATTAGACAGTACCATAAAACAAAACAAGACTAAAGGGGCACACCAGCCCAGGAGCAAGGACAAGGAGGCAGGAGGGAGCAGGAAAGCTGGTAATGGGGGACCCAAGATAGAGAAGGGGAGAGTGTTGACATGTCATGGGGTTGGCAACCAATGTCACAAAACACGTGTATTAATTTTGTTAATGAGAAACTTGTTTGCTCTGTAAACCTTCATCTAAAGTACAATACAAAAAGAAAGAAAGAAAGAAATTAGGTTGGCATTTTAGCTTTACTCAACCATCTGATCAAATGCAAAGGTAGAAGAAGAGAGGAAGGGTGTCTGAGGTTAAAAGGAGTAGGAGAGAATACAGAGACCTGAGAAGCAGTGCTCACTGGGATAGATTCAGTGACGCAAGTAGATATGAAAGCTTCAAAGTAGGGGAATGGAAGGGACTAAAGACAAGAAGGAAACCCTGGTGGTGTAGTGGTTAAGAGCTACGACTGCTAACCAAAAGGTCAGCACTTTGAATCCACCAGGTGCTCCTTGGAAACCCTGTGAGGCAGTTCTACTCTGTCCTATAGGGTTGCTAAGGGTCAGAATTGACTTGATGGCAATGTGTAAAGACAAGAAAGGTCCCTGGGTGGCGCAATGGTTTATGCTCGGCTACTAACCTAGGGTTGGTGATTCAAACCTAACCATCAAGGCCACAAAAGAAAAGCCTGGCTATCTGCTTTCATAAAGAGTACAGCCAAGAAAACTGTATTTGCACACAGTTCCACTCTGTAACTTGCTGGGTTGCCATGAGTCAGAATTGACTTGACACCAACAGGTTTATGGGTTTTTTGTTTGTTTGGTTAAAGACAAGAGTATGAAGTCATTGGTGGATCAGCGGTAGAATTCTTACCTTCCATGCGGGAGACCTGGGTACAATTCCCTGCCAAAACACCTCATAGGCAGCCATCTCCCATTTGTCAGTGGAGATTTTCATGTTGCTATGATTTATGATGCTGAGCAGGTTTCAACAGAGCTTGCAGACTATGACAGAGTGGGAAGAAAGACTTGGTGATCTACTTCCAAAAATCAGCCTGTGAAAGCCCTGTGGATGACAATGGTCTGATCCACAACTGATTTCAGCCAGCATTTTTTTCCACTGTTCATGTGCTCCCCATGAGTTGGGGGCCAACTTCATGGTAACTAACAACAATGACTAGAGTGAAGATCATAAAAGTGGAGATGAAGAATGTAGGACAGTCTTTTCTGGGGCTTGACTATAAAGGGAAATCAAAACTGATTAGAAAGTTGGAGTAGAAAACGGTTCCTAAGGGATCTTTTGTTTTGGTTATTTTTAAAGGTGGAAGCTGTCCCTGTCTTTGTATGCTGATGGAATGACGTTGTAAAACCAAAAAAAAAAAAAAAAAAAAAAAACCATTGCCATCAAGTTGATTCTGACTCATAGTGACCCTATAGGACAGAGTAGAACTGCCCCATAGATTTCCCAAGGAGCCCCTGGCAGATTTGAACAGCCGATCCTTTGGTTAGCAGCCGTAGCACTCAGCCACTATGCCACCAGGGTTTCCAATGATGCTGTAGAGAGAAAAAAATTAAATGATGAGCAAAAAAGAGGGGATAATTTGGAATAATTTGGAATAAAGTTATTGATTAGATGTCTATCGCCAAGCTCTGGAGTCACAAACTTTGCTATAGTTCTATCAACTCACTAAGCCATATGCAGGATTGCAAGGGCCCTCTGAGGGGCCTTCTGATTGTGACTTGTAGCGTGTCATGTACTGTCACCTAAGGGGGAAAATGTTGTATTCAGAGCAATGGTAGCATCAGGAAGGGTGGCTGGGCATTATTAGTCTACCCACGTACCCTAAAAAGATTTTTTTTTAATTTTTTTTCATATTTTGCATTTTTTCTCCTTTCTAAAAAAAATTACCTTTGTTACATGACAAATGTGTTTTAAAAATACGCTGAATCTACTCAGAAGCACTTTTGTGTTAGATTGAGTCCTTTCGGATTGTGTCTATAACAAATCCTAACCTTCAGGGTTTTTTTCATCAAAAGTGAAATGAATCTAAGGGAAGCAAGAAAAGGAAATGAAAAGGTAAAATACAAAAATCAGGTATCCTTTTGATACTGATGATCAAAGGCTGTGTTTCGACACTTTCAAAAATATGAGTTTTTATTACTTATCCTCTTGTAGTTGCTATTTTTGCTCCACAAGATACCTGCTGTTTTGTACATAACACAAACATTTTATCTACTATTTGAATGTTATGAGCAGAAATGATCCATCGGGCCTAAAAACATACAATAAACTTACATTTTCGGAAATCTGTAACTTTACTCTTTCTTTTTAAATGATCTCACTCCCAACTTATTTGTCTTTTATATACTTCAGCTTTGAAACTTTTGTTATAAACCAGAAAAATGACCCTAATAACCAAATTTTAAAATATCTCTAAGAGATTGTTTTCAAATGGACAGTTAATATCCATGATGATAGAGCACTATTGGATGGGGGTAAGAAAAACATGGAAGTTAAATGAGAGACACTTCTAGGGCAGGGTCTCCGCGAGTCAAAAT
Organism: Elephas maximus indicus; assembly: GCF_024166365.1. Lineage (NCBI taxonomy): Eukaryota > Metazoa > Chordata > Mammalia > Proboscidea > Elephantidae > Elephas > Elephas maximus. The sequence goes on from NC_064839.1 coordinate 26,335,730, forward strand.
TTGCAAATATATAGTTTTGCATTGAAAGGAATGTTTTTGTATACATTCCATATAAAGAACAATATTCCCTAGAGTCACAAAATATTAGAGGTAAAAGAGACCTTGCCGAAACTCGTTGCCATCGAGTCTATTTTGACTCACAGTGACCCTATAGGACAGAGTAGAGCTGCCCCATAGGGTTTCCAAGGAGTGCTGGTGGATTCGAACTGCTGACCTTTTGGTTGGCAGCTGAACCCTTAACCATGGCTCCAAAGACAGTGATCCTATGTGGATCTAAGATCTTTAAGGTCCCTTTAAAGATTACCTATCTCCTTTAGCAGATGGAGTTAAGTGACTTTTCCAAGATCTTAGATCCACATAGGATCACTCTCCTGAGTTAGTGTTTTATAGGGAGTGATGGTCCTAATGTCAGCAAGTAAGGTGGAAATTGCCCTTGAAAAGCTTTTAAATTACTTGTAAAGTACAGTATAAAGAAAGTATCTCCCAGTGAGTCCAGCAAAGCATTTTCCTAGGGCATCAAAACAGATTAGTCTTTCTTCCGTTGAATCTCAGAGGAAGGAGTTGACTTGCTTTTATGGGGCCAAGGTGTACAAAAACAAAACACATTATAAGAAACACCCAGGAACTGAAACTCACCGAGAAAACAGCCCTTTTGTGTTCTTTGGATAGAAAAGTGGGTTGAATAGCTCATCCCCCTTTATACCCTTGCACTTGTCATTCCACCCTGACTTTTTTAAAAAATTGTTTTCCTTTTGTTATTTGCCATCAAGTGAGCTCTGATTCATGTTGGTCTTACGTATAATAGAACCAAACATTGCCCGGTCCCATGCTATCTTCATGATTGTTGGTATAGTTGAGCCCACTGTGTGGCCATTGTGTCAATCCAACTCATTGAATATTTCCCTCATTTTCATTGACCCTCACTTTACCAAACATGATGTCCTTTTTTAGCTATTGGTCTTTCTTGATGATGTGTCCAAAGTAAGTGAGTCTGAATCTCGCCATCCTTGCTTCTAAGCAGCATTCCAGTTGTATTTTCAGTTATATGATGAGACCTCATCTCATTTGCTTTGGACATGTTATTAGGAAGGACCAGTCCCTGTAGAAGGACTTCATGCTTGGTGAAGTAGAGGGTCAGCAAAAAAGAGGAAGACCCTCTATGAGATGGATTGACACAGTGGCTGCAACAATGGATTTAAACATAGCAACAATTGTGAGGCTGGTGCAGGACTGGGCAGTGTTTCGTTCTGTTGTAGGTAGGGCCACTATGAGTTGCAACCGACTCCATGGCAGATAACAATGACAGCAAACTTTTGAAATTGCCTTTAGTAGTTAGATTCATCACTGTGGCTCTCTCCATTTTTACCTGGACTTGCTATTATTCATACTTACTTAAACCTTACAACTGCTGCTTCTGCTCAGCTCACCAGCATCTCCAGGATCAATCACTTCTTACCATTCCTGGAAAGTGCCAAGTTGACCTCAGAAATCTGCTCCAGTCCCACATTCAGCAACATCTTCACCTGGGGCTTAAAAGTGAGTTGTTAATGAGGCCCATGAGAAACCTGCTTCACTTTACTCTCTCTCCCTTATGTCTTATTCTGAAATTCTTTCTGGAGTCTCAGTATGATAGTAGTCCACAAGATATTTGTGCATAATGCACATTCCCCTTCTCCATTGACTGTCCCAATTTTTCCTCCTACTTGCCATCAAATAGGAACAAACAAGCAATTCATATTAACAAGATTATGTCCAGATGTAAACTGGGAAAGCAGAGTTTCTGCAAAACCAATGTTACCAGCTTAGTGCATGTAGTTTAAAATCAAAGGAAAGATCATGCCTATAGGAAATACTTGCAAAGTAATATTTAAACCCACCACCTGTTTGTCAGTTTGTTGTACTGTGGTGGCTTGCCTGTTGCTGTGATGCTGAAAGCTATGCCACCAGTATTTCAAATACCAGCAGGGTCCCCCACAGTGGCCACATTTCAGCAGTTTCTAGACTAAGACAGAGTAGGAAGAAGGGCCTGACAATCCACTTCTGAAAATTAGCAAATGAAAACCCTCCGGATTAAAACAGAATATTGTCTGCTATAGTGCTAGAGGATGAGCCCCTGAAGTTAGAAGGCAATCAAAATTCACCGTGGCCACAACAATGAACTTGAGCATAGCAATAATTGTGATAATGGCACAGGACTGGCAACGCTTTGTTCTGTTGTACATGAAGTCGCCATGAGTCAGAGTTGACATGAATCGGAGTCCACTCAACAGCAACTAACAACAACAACAACAATAATTTCACAACACCAGGGTGAGTCAACCAAGGGAATCTTTTAGCTTCAAAGACATGATTTACTTTTTAAATGGAACAGACTCAACTAATGGCAGCTACCCAAACCCAGATAGGAATGGCAGCTGGGCTCCTAAAAAACAATGTGCCCTTGAGTAAGTCGTTTCACTTTCTTCTGCAAATTTACCTTAACTTGTTAGTTCCTATTTATTAGCTCTATGTCACATTCACACACCCCATCTCACCTTTATTATTTCAGCAGTGACAATGGTAATTAGGTAGACAACTTGGCACTTAAAACTCTCAGGACTAAAAAGCCTTAAATAAAAACTGTCGCTTATTTTTTTGTTAGTTTTCATGCAAAGTTCCTCAGAGTCTGAAAAGCAGAGGCAACGTTTGAGTCTTCAGACAGAAAATGCACTAAAATGTGTAAGGAATGAACAAGTCTCATCCTCTGCAATTCTTTCCATCATTTGTTTTTCAATTTCACAACAAAATCAGAGCTTAGCTATGTGCATACTAATTAGATTCTTTTTTCAGATATTGTTCGGTTTTGGCACACAGAACTCATTAACAGCAAACCTTGTTAATGGCCTAGAATGCGGGTAATGTTTTACTAATATATAGTTGTATTTCTGAACTTGCATAGGGACATTTTGAGCGGTTTGGTCATAGACTAACTAAAATATTTTGCGTTTTTAAAAGCTTCCTGACAATACTCTTCTGCTTTTTTTCCCCCAGAAGTCCAGAATATAATTCTGATTTTATTTTTCAAAATGGTCTTCATCTCTCTGTATTGGAAAATGTCACTTCATCAATTCTTTAGCAATAAACTCCTGCTGTGGCATGACCTCCCTCTGTAACTTTTGTGACTTTACAATTCATCCTTGAAGTGAAGCTGTCACTTTGGTATGATCCTTGGTTTAATCTTATTAAACTTCTGCAAGCAACCCATTTTATATGTGTTGAACGCTTTAGTTGAAATGTAAGGCATTGTTACAACCCATTTCTCATCTCTCAACGCTCCTGCTGGAGAGTAGATTCACCATTCCGTATTTCCGAAACTGAGCTTGCCCAAGCAGATTGATATGCCTAATATTGTATCATTATTCCTTTCTTCATGCTACCTATTACTATTATTATTGTTATTGTTATTTTACTTGTTCCCATTCTACATGGTCCCAAGTGTGTCCAGAAACTCACCTATTTTTTTTTATTGTGGTAAGTACGTATGTAACAAAACACTTGCCATTTCAACACTCTTCATGTGTACAATTCAGTGACATTAATTATGTTTGTCACATTCATCCATCACCATTACTCATTTCCAGATTTTTATATCACCATTAACAGAAGCTTAGTGTCCCCTAAGCAATGAGTTCTCCTTTTCCCCTCCCTCTTGTCTGACCGTGGTAACAACCAAAAAACTTGCTTAAACTGGTCTCTACAGACTTGCTTATAGTAGATATTTCATATAAGTGGGATTGTACTTTTTTAGAGGGTAAGAAAACCCACCTCAATTTCTAATAGATGTGAAAGCCATTCCCCCTTCATCTTGCAGGGAAGTAGGGCATCATATCTGGAATTTATAGACCTGGTTTGCATTTCTGGCTCCATCACTTACCAGTTGTGTGACTTGGGCAAATCCCTTCAACTTCCTTTATCAATCACCAGTATTACATACTCTTATAATCGTTAATGATCCAATGAGCCTGGTGAAAACAAAGCAAGAAGGCTAGCCACCATCTCTTTTGCTGCTCTAAGTTTATTTAATAAAAGATTTAGAGAACAAAAATGTATTGAGCATCTAATACATGCCAAGGACTGAGCCTGGCATTTCATGCTTATTCAAAGATGTTGTCATTCAAGTTACTTCAAATGAAGAATGTAAATTATTCTTGTTTAAATGTTGTAGAGATTTATTCTGATACAAAATTTTAAAAATGCATTCAATTTTTTAACATTATTTGAAAATGAAGGTAATGTTACTTAATTTTAGTATCACTTTGAGGATTATTGGATTATATACAGATCTTGGTAAAATAAAACTAAAAAAGAGTTTTTTTATTTTATTATTTTTTTATTTTAATACATCACAATAAATTTTTAGTAACAGCTAATTAACCATAATTTTTGTAGTCATAGTTGTAGTGGAGCTGGTAATAATGGGTAGAAAATTTCTAGCTTGTGAATAATTTGTGTACCTCAAAGTTTTCTAACATTGCTAGTGTTATTTGGACGTAAAAAATACATATTGCATTTTACTGTTTTTTTAAGGTATTGTTATGATTAGATGTTCAGGAAGGACCATAAAATCCACTTAACTTGTATTAAAGCCAGACTGTACTATTAACAGAACTATAGGATACTCTTATCTGAGCATGCAGTTCCTGCCCATCCATGGCTTTCCTGTTTGGGGTTTCAAATCTTCCCAAGGAAACCAAAATGAACCAATTCTGATGAGATCTTAAGAATAAAAATACTTGGTAATACCTGTTTCTAACGAGCCCATTCCAACTCATAGCTACCCTATAGGACAGAGTAGAACTGCCCCGTAGAGTTTCCAAGGAGCTCCTCGTGGATTTGAACTGGGACCCTTTTTAACCACTACTCCTCCAGGGTTTCCAATTCTGTAATAGTACTCCCAAAACGATGATGCTTAAGGATATTGAAATGTAGACCTTGTAAATATTGAGAATTTCTAACTTGACTTGTTGCCTTGAGAAACCAAATCTCAAATCCAACTGGAGATTCTTGTCTCTCTTCACCCTCGGTCCCAGCAACAAGCACCCCTCAAATACTTGAATTAACTATCGCAGCTGCAATTGGAAAGTAAATTTTGTTTGTTTTTTTAAAATGTTACTGGAAAAATAGTTTTCTTACTTTTCAACAACAATAGCATTGCCTGAGTATTTTTAAGTTTTTTGTGTTTTGTTTGTTTATTTTCAGTCTTTCATTATGGTCTTTATTTGAGGGCATTCATTTATTTTTCTAGTAAGGTTATCCTTCAAGACATGATGATATGTTTTTATTGAATTCTACATAAATATTTGGCTAAATTAATTACTAATCACCTCTATCGTTTTACATAAACTGCCTAAAAAGAATGAAGGAAGCAGATGTTAAACTCCCATTTATGTTCAACCAAGAACTCCAACTGTTGTGCCAGAGGATCTTAGAATTTTGTGCCTGTATACAGGGCTACAAACAAGAAAGAGAGAAAGTTTCCATTATTTAATTCATTGTTTCTCAAAGTGTTCTGGTCATACCACTTGTGGGATAAAAGCTGATTTTAGGTAATACATGAACTTTCTTTAAAAATATGTATTTAGAGGGCAGGGCCAAGATGGCTGACTAGGTAGAAGCTACCATGGATCCCTTTTGCAACAAAGACTCGGAAAAACAAGTGAATTGATCACATACATGAACCAATGAACTCTGACCATCAAACACAGAACTAAAGAGTTGGCCTGAGTGGCAGGGGAGCGAAAAGCCGCACCTGGAAGCAGCGACTGCTTCTGAAACCGGTGTCCTGTGCCACAGCCTTGAGCCCTCGCGGTTCCCTGGTGCCAAGTGGTGGGGCTGATTGCTGCTTACTGAGATGGGGCAAGCATGCGGCACAGCCCTAACCCCAACCCCCTGGGGTAACCTCAGTAGAGACTCAGCCAGGGGAAGCAGGCTGCACACTGATGCGGCTGACAAGAGAATGAGAAACCATGGGGAAGCAGCGACTGTTTTCAGAGCCTGGAGCCAGCATCGCAGTCAGAAAACCTTGGTGCAGGGCTTTGGACTAAGCGCAGAGGAGCTGAGCACAGCTTCCTGAGACGGCACAAGCATGGCACGCAGCCCTAACCCCCTGAAGTAACCTCAGGGGAAACCCAGCCAGTGCACACAGGCAGCACAACGACACAGCTGACAGGAGGAAAAATCACCAGGAAGCAGCGACTGGTTTTGGAGCCTGGAGTGCAGTGTCCCAGCCAGAAAACCATGGCGGTGGGCTTTGGACTAGGAGCTGAGGAGCTGACAAGGCTTCTGAGATGGTGCAAGCACAGGACACAGGCCTGATCCTCAGGGGCAATCTCGACCCAGCCAGTGCACACAGGCTACTCGCCCCTCGGGAATCTCAGATAAAACAATCATCACCAAGCAAGATAAGTAACTTTGTCTATACTGCTGGGTGATACTTTCTCCTATCTCTCTGATCCCTCCCCTCCCTGCCCCAGGCAGCTTCATTCACATTGGAATTTCCTGGGCCAGGGAGTGAAGTGCTCTGTGGGTTTTTTTTTTTTTTCCCCTAACCCATTCTCCTGGCCTGATAGAAGCAGCTACTAACAATCCAGGTATGAAAAATCCTTCCCTGACTTCCTTATACTGGAATAAAAATACAGAACCAGCTCCAGCCAAGCATATGAGACCCACAGTCTTTGGTTTTCATCCCTATAGGGAACAAGGTGGCTATTATAATGCAAAGGCAATTCTGATAGAGATCTGACTGTAATTGTTTTAGCGGAGCACTGGAAAGAAGTTTTCCAGGTCTGATATCTCTACCTATTAAACAGAGCCCTCACTGACCCACAACGGGGAACTGAGGGCTGAAGCTCCACCCAAACCACCTAGCCACCTGCCAAAGGGGTCTGATGATACTGACACCTACCAATCTTTAGAGGTACAAGCATTGAGTACCTAAGGTACAGCTGCAGAGCCCACCCACCAAAGTACTTTAGGAATAGGAACACACCTACCTCACTGGCATGTGGGGGAAGGCTATCAGCATCCTCCCTCGTTCGATTGTGACCCCCTGCTGCTGCTATAATCTGCTACACACAACTATCACCACTACTCCTCTAAGTTAATAGGTGACAGTCTATACCACACGCTTGATGATCCAAAATCAGAGCACCTAAGCTGATTCTATTCAAGAATAGTGAATGGACTCTTAGGCTTATATATCTGGTAACAGCCCAAACCAGCTGGTAATAGGACATAAGTGATTCAAAGTCTACAACAATCAAGACAGCGCAATCTAGTAGCCCATCTGGGTATACTGAAACAAAACAAAACAAGATAAGACTCAGTGAGCAAGTATAAAATAAATCATTACTATATCTTATAGATGGCTCGGAGACAGCAGTTAATATCAAATCACATAAAGAAGCATACCATGATTGCTTCTACAAATCCCCAAATTAAAGAATCAAAAGCTTTTCCAAAAGAAGATACAATCCTGGAATTGCCAGATGCAGAACATAAAAAACTGATATACAGAATGCTTCAAGACATCAGGGATGACATCAGAAATGAAATAAGGCAATCTACAGAAAAAGCCAAGGAACACATTGATAAAGCAGTTGAAGAAATCAGAAAGATTATTCAAGAACATAGTGGAAAAATTAATAAGCTTCGAGAATCCATAGAGAGACAGCATTCAGAAATCCAAAAGATTAACAATAAAATTACAGAATTAGACAACTCAATAGGAAGTCAGAGGAGCAGAATCGAAGAGTTGGAATGCAGAGTGGGGGAGTTGAAGGATAAGGCAATTGACACCAATAGAGTTGAAGAAAAATCAGATAAAAGAATTAAAAAAAATGAAGAAACCCTAAGAATCATGCGGGACTCTATCCAGAAAAATGACTTGCGTGTGATTGGAGTTCCAGAACAGGGAGGGGTAACAGAAAATACAGAGAGAATAGTTGAAGGTCTTTTGGCAGAAAGCTTCCCTGGCATCATGAAAGACAAAAGGATATCTATCCAAGATGCTCATTGAACCCCATATAAGATTGATCCAAAAAGAAAATTACCAAGGCATATTATCATCAAACTTGCCAAAACCAAAGATAAAGACAAAATTTTAAAAGCAGCCAGGGATAAAAGAAAAGTCACCTACAAAGGAGAATCAATAAGAATAAGTTTAGACTACTCAGCAGAAATCATGCAGTCAAGAAGGCAATGGAATGACATATATAGAGCACTGAAGGAGAAAAACTGCCAGCCAAGAATCAAATATCCAGCAAAACTCTCTCTAATATGAAGGTGAAATGAAAACATTTACAGATAAACACAAGCTTAGAGAGTTTGCAAAAATCAAACCAAACCTACAAGAATTACTAAAGGAAATTGTTTGGTCAGAAAATCAATAATATCAGATACCAACACAACACAAGGTCACAGAACAGAACATCCTGATATCAACTCAAATAGGGAAATCACAAAAAGAAAATAAGTTATTTAAAAAAGAAAAAAATGCTCAAAACAGGGAATCATTAAACTCATTATGTAAAAGATTACAATAATCAAAAAGAGGGACTAAATACAGGAGGCATAGATCTTCCATATGGAGAGGAAAACAAGGCGATATAGGAAGACACAAGTTAGGTTTTTACTTAGAAAAATAGGGTAAGTATTAAGGTAACCACAAAGAGGTGTAACGATTCCATAATTCAAAATAAAAACCAAGAAAAACAAAACAACTCAGCAAACATAAATTCAACTACTATGAAAATGAGGAACACACAATTTACAAAGAAAAACTTCTCAGCACAAAAAAGTAAGTGGAAAAATGAAATTGTCAACAACACACACAAAAAGGCATCAAAATGAAAGCACTAAACTTATACTTTTCTATAATTACACTGAATATAAATGGACTAAATGCACCAATAAAGAGACAGAGAGTCTCAGACTGGATAAAGAAACATGATCCGTCTATATGCTGCCTATAAGAGACACATCTTAGACTTAGAGACACAGACAAACTAAAACTCAAAGGATGGAAAAAAATATATCAAGCAAACAATAAGCAAAAAAGAACAGGAGTTGAAATATTAATTTCTGGCAAAGTAGACTTTAAAGTTAAATCCACCACAAAAAATAAAGAAAGACACTACATAATGATTAAAGGAACAATTTACCAGGAAGATATAACCATATTAAATATTTATGCACCTAATGACAAGGCTGCAAGATACATAAAACAAACTTTAACAGAATTGAAAAGTGAGATAGATACTTCCACAATTATAGTAGGAGACTTCAACACACCACTTTCGGAGAAGGATAGGACTTCCAGTAAGAAGCCCAATAGAGACACGGAAGATCTAATTGCTACTATCAACCAACTTGACCTCATAGACTTATACAGAACACTCCACCCAACAGCTGCAAAGTATACTTTTTTTTCTAGTGCACAAGGAACATTCTAGAGAATAGATCACATATTAGGTCATAAAACAAACCTTTGCAGAATCCAAAACATCAAAATATTAAAAAGCATCTTCTCAGACCATAAGGCCAAAAAGTAGAAATCAATAACAGAAAAAGCAGAGAAAAGTAATCGAATACTTGGAAACTGAACAATATGCTGCTCAAAAAAGACTGGGTTATAGAAGACATTAAGGATGGCATAAAGAAATTCATAGAATCCAATGAGAATGAAAACACTTCCGATCAGAACCTCTGGGACACAGCAAAAGCAGCGCTCAGAGGTCAATTTATATCAGTAAATGCACAAATACATAAAGAAGACAGAGCCAAAATCAGAGAACTGTCCCTACAACTTGAACAAATAGAAAGCGAGCAACAAAAGAATTCACCAGGCACCAGAAGAAAACAAATAATAAAAATTGGAGCTAAACTAAAAGAAAGAGAAAACAGAAAAACAACTGGAAGAATTAACAAAGCCAAAGGCTGGTTCTTTGAAAAAATTAACAAAATTAATAAACCATTGGCCAGACTGACTAAAGAAATACAGGAAACAAATAACCTGAATAAGAAATGAGATGAGCCATATCACAACAGACCCAATTGAAATTAAAAGAATCATATCAGATTATTAGGAAAAATTGTACTCTAACAAATTTGCAAACCTAGAAGAAATGGATGAATTCCTAGAAAAACACTACCTACCTAAACTAACACAATCAGAAGTAGAACAACTAAATAGACCCAAAACAAAAAAAGAGATTGAGAAGGTAATCAAAAAACTCCCAACAAAAAAAAAGCCCTGGGCCGGACAGCTTCACTGCAGAATTCTACCAAACTTTTAGAGAAGAGTTAACACCACTACTAGTAAAGGTATTTCAAAGCATAGAAAAGGATGGAATACTATCTAACTCATTCTGTGAAGCCACCATAACCCTGATATCAAAACCAGTAAAGACACCACAAAAAAAAGAAAATTACAGACCTATATCCCTCATGAACATAGATGCAAAAAATCCTCAACAAAATTCTAGCCAATAGAATTCAACAACATATCAAAAAAAATAATCCACCATGACCAAGTGGGATTAGGTTGGTTCAATATTAGAAAAACAATTAATGTAATCTACCAAGTGGGATTTATACCAGGTATGGAAGTTTGGTTCAGTGTTAGAAAAACCATTAATGTAATCCACCATATAAATAAAACAAAAACCACATGATCTTATCAATTGATGCAGAAAAGGCATTTGACAAAGTCTAACACCCATTTATGATAAAAACTCTCAGCAAAATAGGAATTGAAGGAAAATTCCTCAACATAATAAAGGGCATTTATACAAACCCAACAGCCAACATCATTCTAAATGGAGAAAGCCTGAAAGCATTTCCCTTGAGAACGGGAACCAGACAAGGATGCCCTTTATCACCGCTCTTATTCAACTTTGTGCTGGAGGTCCTAGGCAGAGCAATTAGGCTAGACAAAGAAATAAAGGACGTCTGGATTGGCAAGGAAGAAGTAAAATTATCTCTATTTGCAGATGACATGATCTTATACACAGAAAACCCTAAGGAATCCTCAAGAAAACTACTGAAACTAATAGAAGAATTCAGCAGAGTTTCAGGTTACAAGATAAACATACAAAAATCACTTGGATTCCTCTACATCAACAAAAAGAACATCAAAGAGGAAATCACCAAATCAATATCATTCACAGTAGCCCCCAAGAAGATAAAATACTTAGGAATAAATCTTACCAAAGATGTAAAAGACCTATACAAAGAAAACTACAAAGTACTAGTGCAAGAAACTAAAAGGGACCTACATAAGTGGAAAAACATATCTTGCTCATGGATAGGAAGACTTAACGTAGTAGAAATATCTATTCTACCAAAAGCCATCTATATATACAATACACTTGCAATCCAAATTTTTAATGTAATGGAGAAACAAATCACCAACTTCATATGGAAAGGAAAGAAGCCCCGGATAAGTAAAGCATTACTGAAAAAGAAGAAGAAAGTGGGAGGCCTCACTCTACCTGATTTTAGAACATATTATACAGCCACAGTAGTCAAAACAGCCTGGTACTGGTACAACAACAGACACATAGACCAATGGAACAGAATTGAGAACCCAGATATAAATCTATCCACATATGAGCAGCCGATATTTGACAAAGGCCCAGTGTCAGTTAATTGGGGGAAAGATAGTCTTTTTAACAAATGGTGCTGGCATAACTGGATATCCATTTGCAAAAAATGAAACAGGACCCATACCTCACACCATGCACAAACCTAACTTCAAATAGATCAAAGACTAAACATAAAGACTAAAACGATAAAGATCATGGAAGAAAAAATAGGGACAATGTTAGGAGCCCTAACACAAGGCATAAACAGAATACAAAACATTATTAAAAATGATGAAGAGAAACCAGATAACTGGGAGCTCCTAAAAATCAAACACCTATGCTCCTCTAAAGACTTCACCAAAAGAATAAACAGACCATCTACAGGTTGGGAAAAAATTTTCAGCTTTGACATCGCCGACCAGCACCTGATCTCTAAAATCTATACGATTCTGTTAAAACTCAACCACAAAAAGACAAACAACCCAATTAAAAATTGGGCAAAGGATATGAACACACATTTCACTAAAGAAGATATTCGGGCAGCTTACAGATACATGAGAAAATGCTCTCGATCATTAGCTATTAGAGAGATGCAAATTAAAACTACAATGAGATTCCATCTCACTCCAACAAGGCTGGCATTAATCCAAAAAACACAAAATAATAAATGTCGGAGAGGCTGCGGAGAGGTTGGAACTCTTATATACTGCTGGTGGGAATGTAAAATGGTACAACCACTTTGGAAATCTATCTGGTGTTTTCTTAAAAAGTTAGAAATAGAACTACCATACAACCCAGAAATCCCACTCCTCGGAATATACCCTAGAGAAATAAGAGCCTTCACACAAACAGATATATGCACACCCATGTTTATTGCAGCACTGTTTACAATAGCAAAAACCTGGAAGCAACCAAGGTGCCCATCAATAGATGAATGGATAAATAAATTATGGTATATTCACACAATGGAATACTATGCATTGATAAAGAACAATGATGAATCTGTGGAACATTTCATAACATGGAGGAACCTGGAGGCATTATGCTGAGTGAAATTAGTCAGATGCAAAAGGACAAATATTGTATAAGACCACTACTATAAGAACTTGAGAAATAGTTTAAACTGAGAAGAACACATTCTTTTGTGGTTATGAGAGGGGAGAGGGAGGAAAGATGGGAGAGGATTATTTACTGATTAGATAGTAGATAAGAACTACTTTAGGTGAAGGGAAGGACAACACTCAATACACGGAAGGTCAGCTCAACTGGACTGGACCAAAAGCAAAGAAATTGCCTGAATAAACTGCATGCTTCGAAGGTCAGCAGCGCAAGGGAGGGAATTTGGGGACTATGGCTTCAGGGGACACCCAAGGCAATTGGCAAATTAAATTCTATTAAAAACATTCTGCATCCCACTTTGAAATGTGGCTTCTGGGGTCTTAAATGCTAACAAGCGGCCATCTAAGAGGCATCAACGAGGCTCAACCCACCTGGATCAAAGGAGAATGAAGAACACCAAGGTCACAAGGTAATTATGAGCCCAAGAGACAGAAAGGGCCATATGAACTAGAGACTTACATCATCCTGAGACCAGAAGAACTAGATGGTGCCCGGCCACAACTGATGACTGCCCTGACAGGGAGCACAACAGAGAACCCCTGAGGGAGCAGAGTAACAGTGGGATGCAGACCCCAAATTCCCATAGAAAGACCAGACTTAATGGTCTAACTAAGACTAGAAGAATCCCGACGATCATATTCCCAAAACCTTCTGTTGGCCCAGGACAGGAACCTTTCCTGAAGGCAAGTCCTCCAACATGGATTGGACTGGACAATGGGTTGGAGAGCGATGCTAATGAGGAGTGAGCTACTTGTATCAGGTGGACACTTGAGACTATGTTGGCATCTCCTGTCTAGAGGGGAGATGGGAGGGTAGAGGGGGTTAGAAACTGGCAAAACGGTCACGAAAGGAGAGACTGGAAGGAGGGAGCGGGCTGACTCATTAGGGGGAGAGTAAGTGGGAGTATGTAGTAAGGAGTATATAAGTTTATATGTGAGAGACTGACTTGATTTGTAAACTTTCACTTAAAGCACAATAAAAATTATTTTTAAAAATATCTATTTAAACTTAATGTGTGTGAGAACATGCAAGTATTACCTCAATCTCATTTTGTCACAAATACTACTGCTTAGGTGACTGCAGAAAAATGTTATTAGATTTAAAGGGGATTAGAGAAAAATATTTTTTAATACAACAGGTCATATGGGCTTTGAAAATTTGGTGAAATGTGTATAGAATTTTATAAACCATTGGTGAAATCAAATGTTATTGGGGAAAGATACCTCCAAACTTCCAAAGAGGGGCATCCTGGGCAACCCTCTAGGAAAATGTGTGTGACTGAGAGCCACTTCTGGAAGTGGCTGGAAGGAAGCGAAAGGATACAGTCCTGAGGGTGTACACGATGGGAATTGACTTGGGAGAAAAAGAGGGACGATATGCACTTGACATTAGTAAGTAGCAAGCAACCAAGCAAACAAACAACAAAAATAGGAGTTCATAGCAAAATAAACTAAGTTAAGCTAATGTCTTTGTTGTAGGTCTTCTCAGCATTGTTATGATGCTAATTGCAGTGTGAAGCACCAAGAAAAGGCAAAAATATAAGCTATTTCCCAAATGCATTTGATTGTGGAATCACTCTCGTCGCAAATTCATATTAATATTTCAGATAAACAGTATTTGGGGCAAGACTTGATGATAGCCAAAGGAATAAAGTTTGAGAAAAACATGTTTGAACTTCTCAATAATAGGGACTAATTTTTATCCATATCTACATTCCTAGTTCCTGAACATGCAAGTCCTAAAAAAAAGAAAAGAAAAGAAAAAAGCTGGGGTGGGGGGCGGTGGGGTGAATGAACAAGTCCAATAATTAATCAGATTTGAGTTATTAGCAAGTATAGGATGAGGGAGGCAATCAATTTTTGTTGTTGTTGTTAGGTGCCCTCGAGTCGGTTCCGACTCATAGCGACCCTATGCACAACAGAACGAAACACTGCCTGGTCCTGAGCCATCCTTGCAATCGTTGTTATGCTTGAACTCATTGTTGCAGCCATTGTGTCAATCCACCTCGTTGAGGGTCTTCCTCTTTTCCACTGACCCTGTACTCTGCCAAGTATGATGTCCTTCTCCAGGAACTGATCCCTCCGGACAACTTGTCCAAAGTATGTAAGATGCAGTCTTGCCATCCTTGCCTCTAAGGAGCATTTTGGCCGCACTTCTTCTAAGACAGATTTGTTCGTTCTTTTGGCAGTCCATGGTATATTCGATATTCTTCACCCACACCACAATTCAAAGGCAACAACTCTTCTTCGGTCATCCTTATTCATTGTCCAGCTTTCACATGCATATGATGTGATTGAAAATACCATGGATTGGGTCAGGCACACCTTAGTCTTCAGGGTGACATCTCTGCTCTTCAACACTTTGAAGAGGTCCTCTGCAGCAGATTTACCGAATGCAATGCGTCTTTTGATTTCTTGACTGCTGCTTCCATGGCTGTTGATTGTGGATCCAAGTAAATGAAATCCTTGACAACTTCAATCTTTTTTCTGTTTATCATGGTGTTGCTCATTGGTCCAGTTGTGAGGATTTTTGTTTTCTTTATGTTGAGGTGTAATCCATACTGAAGGCTGTGGTCTTCGATCTTCATTAGTAAGTGCTTCAAGTCCTCTTCACTTTCAGCAAGCAAGGTTGTGTCATCTGCATAACGCAGGTTGTTAATGAGTCTTCCTCCAATCCTGATGCCCCATTCTTCTTCATATAGTCCAGCTTCTTGGATTATTTGTTCGGCATACAGATACCAGTCCATTTCAGCTCAGTAATGCCTAGGATATAGATGTTTATGCATTCCATTTCATTTTTGACGATTTCCAATTTTCCTAGATTCATACTTCATACATTCCAGGTCCCGATTATTAATGGATGTTTGCAGCTGTTTCTTCTCATTCTGAGTCATGCCACATCAGGAAATGAAGGTCCCAAAAGCTTTACTCCATCCACGTCATTAAGGTCAACTCTACTTTGAGGAGGCAGCTCTTTCTCAGTCATCTTTTGAGTGCCTTCCAACCTGGGAGGCTCACCTTCCAGCATTATATCAGACAATGTTCTGCTGCTATTCTTAAGGTTTTCGCTGGCTAATGCTTTTCAGAAGTAGACTGCCGGGTCCTTCTTCCTAGCCTGTCTTAGTCTGGAAGCTCAGCTGAAACCTGTCCTCCATAGGTGACACTGCTGGTATCTGAATATCGGTGGCATAGCTTCCAGCATCACAGCAACACACAAGCCCCCACAGTAGGACAAACTGACAGACGCGTGGTGGGGAGGGAATCAATAAATCTTCCTAATTGTGAATGAAATAGAGACACTCATAAGAACATGAAACAAATGCTGATATATGGGAGGCTTCAACCTTAATATGTAACCTCCACTTTTATTAGTTTTTTAAGCCTTTTATTTTGAATTTAGAGCCAACTATCTCCACAACTATAGGTGCCCCACAAATATATGTATTTTGATTCTGTTTCCACTGATTGGAACCCATAGGATCTTCGTCTTCATAAAGTGTTCTCACAGCACCCTGTTCATAATTTCTAATGTCAGTTTATATGAAGAAGAAAAAGTACTTCAGGGGAGTCCCTTTGGTGGTGCAAATGGTTATGCTCTATTACTAGCTGAAAAGTGGATTGTTCGAACCCGCTTAGAGGCAGCTCAGAAGACAGGCCTGGTGATCTACCTCTGAAAGTCCACAGCCTTGAAAGCTCTATGGAGCAGTTCTACGCTGCACATGAGGTCGCAGCAACTAACAATAAGAACATAAGGGTACTTGGGTTCAGACTATTTTTACAGCTGTCATCCGTACCTAATTCATTGGAGTTTGTTTTACCCCTTTTTGGCTCAAAGATACCTATTTTTTCTAAAGCATTAAAAAAGGGGGAAATTTTTTTTCCATACTCATTAAACATTCAAGATTATACTCAAATTTCAATGGTTTATGGAGTATTTAATTAGATTTCATAATTATCATGGCAGATAAAATTTTCATGAATGTGTTTGTGAGGTGAAAAAGAAAATACCTGAATTTTGCAAGTAGAGAACTAAACTGGCGGAGACAGAGGTGTGGAGCCTATGATGGCTTGGTACCAGAGAGTAAGTACCTGTAAGCCACAGCCACTCAAGGTACCATGAGCATCAATTACTAGAACTTAAATTTCCCAAGATCACCAGTGTGTTAGTGGGGAGGCCAAGATGAAACCTAGGCTGCCAGACTTGAGGGAACATTTTATAACTATCACAATCCACTAATACTAGTAACTGTTTTCTTTTTTCATAGTTCTCACAAAACTTCCACACAAATCGTACTCTCCAGACCTTTCACAATCCGGCCTGCCTTCTCTAGGTGCTTTGGAAACTGACCCTGTTATAGACAATAGTTTAGTTGCCTCTCTTGTAAAACTCATCTTTTCTCTATTGATAGCTGCTCAGAGGGCCATAACCTTCTGTTGGCTAATAACATCATAAAGATTCCACAATGACGGTGATATTGCAAAACTTGACTTTTACTAGCTCTTGCTTGAATCATGACATTTAACCTATAAAATACATTCCAAAGCAGGAAGTCCTACATAAATGAACACCATCCCGCCCACTCAGTCCCTCCTCATGCATGCAGATTCCCGCCTGGGTATCTCCCCAAGTGCATTGATATTAACTTCACTCTGGCATCTCCCCTGTGTAATTCCCTATTGTGAGCAACTTATCACAGTAGGACATGCAAATGAGTCAAATGGGTTTATGTTCAGCCATTTTATTTTTTTGAGTGGTAATCAAAGCGACTTATTCCCCTGAGCCCTTCTTTAAAAAAATCTATGACTAGAAATAATGATATCTATTAGTTTCTGTGACGATAACAGTATGAATATATATATTTATATGATACATAATACATAGTAGACATAGTATTTGTGTGTACATATGTATATGTGTGTGCGGATATATATAATATATATATATAAAACAAAAAAAAAACAAACCCCTTGCCATCAAGTCGATCCCGACTCATAGCGACCCTATAGAACAGAGTAGAACTACCCTATAGAGTTTCCAGAGAGTGCCTGGTTGATTTAAACTGCTGACCTTTTGGTTAGCAGCCGTAGCACTTGACTACTGTGCCACCAGGGTTTCCATATATATACACACATATACATATATATATATACACACACATTAAAAAATACACAGCCTAAATTAGTACCAAACCCTGGTGGCGTAGTGGTTAAGTGCTACAGCTGCTAACCAAAGGGTTGGCAGTTCGAATCTGCCAGGCGCTCCTTGGAAACTCTATGGGGCAGTTCTACTCTGTCCTACAGGGTCGCTATGAGTTGGAATCGACTCGACAGCACTGGGTTGGGTTGGTTGGGTTAAATTAGTACCTGGTACATATTGAATGGTAAGTATATGTTACCCATTTTATCATAATTGCCACTAGGGATTATATACTGGCTGACTGACAATCTCACAGCGTTTTTTCCCCTTCCAGTTACTTCTGATTTAGGTTGTCTGTTTACTCTGTGGTTATGATTCATGTCTGATGTTAGCAATATGTCATGAGCTGTCTTAGTTTCCTAGTGCTGCCATAACAGAAATGCCACAAGTGGGTGAGTTTAAAGAACAGAAATTTATTTTCTCAAATTTTTGGAGGCTTAAAGTCCAAATCAGGGTCTCAGTCATGCTGATTCCTTATCGGGCTTCTTAGTTTCTGGTAGCTGCCGAGTGTTCTTGGCATTCCTTGGCATCTGACTTCCCCCTGTGTCTATCTCTGTGTCTCTTCTGCTGTTTTAATAACTCAAAAGTAATTAGGTTTAGGACTCATCCTAAGCTGGTATAGCCTCATTAACATTACAAGAGAAAATCCTTTTTTTCAAACAGGATCTCATCCGTAGATACAGATGTCTAGGACTTAAATACATATTTTGGGGGCATACAATTCCATTCACAGCATGAGCTCACCTGAGTTTATTCCTTTTCAGTAAACATAATACAAGAACACAAATTTAGGGAGAAGACATTCAGAAATATTAAGCAGTATCTATGTCTTGGCTGGAGCCCTGGTGGCACAATGGTTAAGAGCTCAGCTGCTAACTGAAAAGTTGGCAGTTCAAACCTACCAAGGTCTTCTTGGAACTCTATGGGGCAGTTCTACTCTGTCCTATAGGGTTGCTATGAGTCGGAATGAACTCGATGGCAATGGGTTTTTTATGTCTTGGCTAGTCCATATCAAAATATTTAATGCTTTTGTGTACTCTAGCATATTAATATATTTACAGCAGATATTTTTTCCTTATAAAAAATGTGAGATATATTCATATAAGTGACCCATTTTTGGAGCTAATTACAAAATGAGCAAATCAAAACTGCAGTCTTGTACTGTATGTGTGAAATGTGCCCAGGACATGCATGAGGGGGGCTAATGGAAATAGAAACTAGGAACCTAGGAGGTGGAGACAGGAGTTAACACTTCTAGGTGCATCCCCTATTAAGGAAAATATTAAATATTTGCATAAGAGACAGAAAACAAAATTCTTACTCATCGTATTATCCTCAAGTATAACAGAACACGGTTTCTACTTCATTGAGAACTCCAGGCAACTCAACTTCCATGGTGCAATATATATATAAAAAAAAAGAAATAGAGTGATGCTTTTTAAGGGATGAGGAATGTGATTAGCCTTATCTTTCTTTGGGAGTTCTCTGTATTTCTCTATTTAGTTGATATAGTGGTATAATAGGTTTATTCTGTATCTTGGTCCCCCTGTTTTTGTTGTTAGGTGCTGTTGAGTCAGTTCCTACTCATAGCGATCCTATGTACAACAGAACAAAACACTGCCCAGTCCTGCACCATCCTCATTGCCCATTGTTGCAGCCACTGTGTCAATCCATCTAGTTGAGAGTCTTCCTCTTTTTCACTGACCATCTACTTTACCAAGCATGATGAACTTCTCCAGAGACTGGTCCCTCCGGATAACATGCCCAAAGCACATGAGATGAAGTCTCACTAGCTTCACTTCTAAGGAACATTCTGGCTGTACTTCCAAGACAGATTTGTTCATTCTACTGGAAGTCCATGGTATATTCAATATTCTTCGCCAACACCATAATTCAAATGTACCAATTCTTCTTCAATCTTCCTTATTCATTGTCCAGCTTATCCACGCATATAAGGCGATTGAAAACGCCATGGCTTGGGTCAGGCACATCTAGTCCTCAGAGGACTTTTTAACACTTTAGAGAGTCTTCTGCAACAGATTTTCCCAATGTGATATGTCGTTTGATTTCTTGACTGCTACTTCCATGGGTGTTGATTGTGGATCCAAGTAGAATGAAATCCTTGATAACTTTAATCTTTTCTCTACTTATCATTAAGTCATTAGACTAAGATTGAATCAGAATATTAAGAAAGAATGAAGTCCCCTGGTAACTCTTTTGAATACAGTTTATAAAGCTTGTTTTACAATATTATTTTTTTACGGCTGCACTATCTACTCTAACCAAAATTTATTTCCTTAATAGTTTATGCCCCTCCGAAGAAACTCTAAATGATGGAGAATTTGCAAATTTGAACTTCATCTTTAAGGTTGGACAGGGAATTATGTCAATGCATTGCCTCTTTTCCCTCCATTAGTACAACATATATTTGAATAAGGCACAGGTTTTTCCTTAAGCTGAGCATAGTTCTTTTGTTTGGAATTAACTGGTGTGAGAAGTATGTTCCTTCTGGTGTCAACATGGTAAGATTTCTCAATTGATCAAATAGCATTCCAGAGGGGAAAGTTGTTGCCAGAGGACAAACGCTCTGTTATACAAAGTGTCACTCTCTTGCTTTCCTGGAGCCAGGAATAACCCAGATGCTAATTAAACTGGGATGAATTAAGGTAAATTGAATCTGCCTGCACATCTGCTCCAGGCCTGCAAACAGGACCATGAGGCAGAGCAGACACAGCTCACTTGACAAGAGGCTTCTTCCACTCCCAGAAACAGTCCCAAATAACCTCAGCACTACAGCATATGGCATCCTGAGGCAAGGAAGAAAGGGAGAGAGAGAGAACTAACAACCGTCTTGTGCCTGTCTTGGTACTAAAGGGAGGAGGTGTGCAAAACAAGAATTTCATATTTATACAATGCCCAGGTGGCTTTCAAAGTTAGGCCATTCCAGAAGACAGAATATGCACATTTATAAAATTAAATCGTTAGACTAAGAATGAATCAGAATATTAAGAAAGAATGGAGTCCCCTAGTGACTCTTTCAAATATAGTTCGTAAGGCTTGTTCTATAATATTGTTTTTTATGGTTACATAAAATATCCATAGGATGTAATATCGTCACTTACATAACAATTCCCATATTGTTAGATACTCCTTTGGTTTTCACTTTGTTCATTTTTTTTTTTCCTTATTACAAACAAAGCTGTAATTACTTTGCATATATAGAGAAATGTATTCACACGTGTGGCTATTTCCTTGAGCTAAATTTTTAAAGCTAAAATTTTTGGAATAAAATGATACATCCAATTTTCTAGTTATGTATGTAACACTAAGTTGCCAGGAGTTGATTTTACTTTAGTTTATATATTGTCTGATGCTCACAAACTTCTTTCTTCCTTCCTTCTTCCATTCTACCCTCCCTCCCTCCCTCCCTCCCTCCCTCCCTCCCTCCCTCCCTCCCTCCCTCCCTACCTCTTCCCTTTCTCCCTCATTCTTTCCTTCCTTCTTTCCTCCTGCCTTCCTTCTATTATATGTTAGACTTTCCCTTAATGGGTTCCCACAGTGAAATTTAAAATATGGAATGATACTAGTTAAATTTTATAGAAAAGTTTACATTGCTCATTTTCAGACAAAAGGATGTTATTTTAAAAATGATTCTGTATATAGCACCTACATCAAAATTGAAATGATCTTGATTAAGATGTCAAGAAAATTTAGATACCTAAGTAATAAGACTGAACCTAAGTAATGGATACCTTAGATATCTAAGTAATGGACTGCCAGAAGAAGGAACAAATCTATCTTGGAAGAAGGATAACCAGAATGCTCCTTAGAAGCAAGGATGGCAAAGAGAAGAACCTCAGTGAGATGGACTGACACAGTGGCTGTATCAATGGGACAAACATAGCAATGATTGTGAGGATGGTGCAGGACCGGGCAGCATTTTGTTGTTGCACATAGGGTCATTATGAGATGGCACCTAACAGCAACAAGTAATAAACAAGAAAACATATGAGGAAGAAGAATCTTTAGCTTGATTATGTCTATAGCTATATCAATTCATTCAATTACTTTTGTAGTAACCAAGTGCTAACCAAAAGCAAAGATGTCACCTCGAAGACTAAGGTGTGCCTGACTCAAGCCTTGGTATTTTCAGTCGCATCATATGCATGCAAAAATTGGACAGTGAATAAGAAAGACTGAAGAAGAATTGATGCCTTTGAATTGTGGTGTTGGCGAAGAATATTGAATATACCATGGACTTCCAAAAAGAATGATAAAATCTGTTTTGGAAGAACTACAACCAGAATGCTCCTTAAAAGCAAGGATGGCGAGACTGTGTATTTCATACTTTGGACATGTTGTCAGGAGGGATCAGTCCCTGAAGAAAGACATCATGCTTGGTAAAGTACCGGGTCAGCAGAAAAGAGGAAGACCCTCAATGAGATGGATTGACACAGTAGCTGCAACAACGGGTCCAAGCATAACAATGATTGTGAGGATGGCATAAGTCTGGGCAGTGTTTTATTCTGTGGTATAAAGTGTTGCTATGAGTCAGAACTGACTCCATGGCACCTAACAACAACAAGTGCTAATGATTGTGTTAGAATCTGAGATTGATGGGAGAAACACATAAAGATACCTGCATCAAAATGGTTTGTTTACTTGTCAGTGTCCCCTCTGGACTGAAGGCATGGGGCATTACAAAGCACCTTATGTTTAATGAACGTGGTTAATGCCGAGTGGTTGAAACATGGAAGGTTTTAGAAACAGTCAGAAGAAATGAGACTAGAGCACTAGATTGTTACTAAAAACCAAAAACTAGATAGTGAAAAATCTTGAAATCCAAACTAAGCAATTTCCAATGTAAGTTTCACAGAACAATAGAACCTACATTTGGCCCTAAAAAATGTGATACATGGATATATAAGATTATAAGAGTCTGACTATTGTGTATTTTGAGGGGGCAGTTGAAATGCATCTTAGCTTTTAAGAAGATCCAAGAAGTGATTTGGTAAAGAAATCTGTTACCAGCATTTCCTATACCTCTTTGACCAAAAAACTTTTTATACGGAGCACCTGGTAATATTCCACAGAAGGTATTTGGGAAAGTACTCTTGTAGGCAAAAAGGAGCCCCAACGGGTTTTTAACAAGGATGTGATATTAGTCAGTCTCAAATATAAAGTCATTGAACAGTGAAGCAAGAAAGATTTCTCAGTTCAATTTTTCAAGGAAAAGTGCAGAAGAAAAAGCATCATAAGTATGGTAAACTCTGCCTGCTTTAGGAGTGGGTGTACTTGGGTACCTCTGACTGTTGTGTCAATTATGCACATAGCTGGGACAAATACTCCCTTCTCCCTTACTATCTCACCTACTCCTCATCACCATTGGATGCAGCTGGAAGAAAATGATCAGGAACTTCCAATGTTCCGGTAGGAGAGACAAGAACCTCAAGATTAAGGCTAATGACTAAGAATTATGAAATTTCTAGATGAAGTGAAAGATAGCTCACACCAAATGTCAAATAAATTTTTAGAATGATTGCATCTTGAATAGAAATGGTAAACTCCAGAGATTTGAACTCCAACTTGAGGTCAAAATTTGGAACAACTGAGACCAAAAAAAAAAAAGGAAAATAACAAGTGTTGGTGAGGATGGGGAGAAATTGGAACCCTTATCCATTGCTGATAGGAACGCAAAATCCTATAGCTTCTATGGAAAACAATTTGGAAGTTCATCAAAAAGTTAAACATAGAATTACCATATGACTCAGCAATTCCACTCCTAGGCATATACCCAGGAGATCTGAAAGCAATGCGAACAGACACATATACACCAATGTTCATTGTAGCACCATTCACAATAGACAAAAATGTGGGGAAAAAAAAAAACCTAAGCGTCCATCAATGGATGAATGGATAAGCCAAATGTGGTACATAAATACAATGGAATACTACTCAGCCGTAAAGAGAAATGAATTTCTGACCAAGGCTACAACATGGATTAACCTCAAAGACAAAAAAGACTTTCATCGCATTCAGTAAAATATGGGACTCAGGACAGCCATTAAATAGAATATGGGCTTTTGAGTCTTTCAGACATAAGCATGAATCCTGAATCTGTCACATAATGTTTTTTTACCTTTTTAAGTCTTAATTTTCTCATGTTTCAATTGGGGATGGTGACAAATCATAAGTCAGTTAAGTGACAAAGGCAATACCCATAGGAGGTACTCGATAAATGAAAACTAAATGACACCATAGTCTTATAATTTGGGTGTTTTGCTTTACAAATGTAAATTATGAAGTAGTAATAGTTACTAGTTTAATCTTGAGTTAGAAAGAATAGCTATTGAAAAGCAATACGAGAATTGAAACAATGACAACCACCTAAATGTTAAAGAGACTGCTTCAGGGTTTTTTGTTTTGTTTTGTTTCTCCTTTAGGTTATAAATATAAATTTATTGGGATTGAGATGGGGAAATGCACAAATTATGTATTAATCAAGCAGTTTTAAAAAGATGATGATTTTAAGTGAAACTGAATTATAACGAAAGGATGTGGGTACATGGGGAGGGATATAATTAATTCATAACCAAGGGTTATGTCTAGAAACAAATGTAAAAGAAACACCAAAGCCCAGTGCACATGTACCATGGAGGCTCAAGGAAAGTCAAATAAAAGCAATTTCTAATGTATCTTATATCTGCCTCGTGTCAACAATGACTGGATTTCTTTAAATAAGTAACAGAAAAAATATGCCTCTTTGTTGTTGATATATTGAATATATCTGAAAATCTTATTCTTATCACCATTCATTTCCTCTGCTATGACTTAACAACGTGTGCTTGATGCTGTTTTTCATTTTATGTTCTGTTAAACTACTTCTCTTCCCCTAAAAAAAGAGTCGTACATTCCAATGCCCTCTATTCACCTAACGCTGACTTTATTTGGGTCTTCATCATCACTGATTTAGAATATTGAAA
The DNA here is from genome assembly GCF_024166365.1 of Elephas maximus indicus. Taxonomy (NCBI): domain Eukaryota; kingdom Metazoa; phylum Chordata; class Mammalia; order Proboscidea; family Elephantidae; genus Elephas; species Elephas maximus. The sequence goes on from NC_064839.1 coordinate 26,360,652, forward strand.
GAGTCTGTTAATTATTTTTTCTACTTTCTGTTTCTCAACTTCTGATCTAAACTTTGGATACCACCAGAAGTATCCTTCTAAAACTCACTTCCTTCGGTGGCTCCTCATTTTCTATGAAATAAACAATAAATTTCCAAGCAGAACACTCAAAACTCTTTATGGCCTGACCATATCTGACTTCTCACTCTCTTCCACAAGTTAAATACTTTGATTATGTTGTATCAAGTGTTCTTTCTGAAAGAGACTAAGCAGTTACCATATGTTTGTTTATGATTCCCTCCTTTTGAACATCTAGTTCTTATTCTATCAAAGTATTGCTTATTAATTTTTCATTTTTAAGGCCTAACTTGAAAGTAATCACCTTCTTTTTTTTGTTTCCTTCCAGAGTCAAAAATAATAGCATATACTTTTTTTTTTTTTTTTTTTGGTAGACTTGTGTTCAAGGACCACATGAATTTTAGCTTTGTTTTTTTCCACAATGTTTAGAATTGTGTCTTATCTACTTTGAGAGCTCAGTCACAACTTTGTATTTGTTTTTGCTATTTTTGCTGCATGACAAATTATGCCAAAATTTAGCAGCTTAAGATAACTAACTTATTATGCTTACAGATTCTGAGGACAAGACACAGAGTGGGCTGGCTTGTATTTAAATCTGGATCCTCAACTGGGAAGAAGAAACTGAGTGGTCTCATCCAGACACACGTCTGAGTCTGAACTGGGATGACTCAGATATTAGGACTGCCATTCGAATCATAGCCATTGGCATCTCCATGTGGCATATTCTTCTGGCTTGGCTTTCTCACAACATGGTGGCCTCAGAATAGTCAGACTTCTTATTCCAGTTCATGGCTGTAAGCGCAAGGGTTCCAGCAAACATGGAAGATGTTTAGTGGCCCTTATGACCCTGCTCAGAAGTTACTCAGTGTTATTTTTACCCTACTCTATGGACGTCAATGGGTTTGGTTTTGGTCTATGGATCAAAGCAGTCACAACCCCACCAAGATTCGAGATAGAGGCCACACAAACTCCACCTCTGATAGGAGGGTATCAAAGTATTGTGGAGCCATGTTTTGAAACCCTACTTGTAGCTACTTTTTGTTTTAAATGAGTTGCTATGAGGTGACCATGGACAAACGCCTACATTCAATGAATCCAGAAATAAGATTTTTTTCTTTTTTAAATTGTTGCTATGTCTGCAGCAGAGTGAAAGTAAAACAGTCATTGACTTTGGAGTAAGGTAGGCCTGGGTTCAAAACTTGGCTGCACAGTTCACCCATATGTGGAAATGGGCAATTTGATCAACATATCTAATCTCCCAATTACTGCATTATCAAACAAAAAAAAAAAACCACTGCCGTCGAGTCAATTCTGACTCATAGCAACCCTATGTTATACAGTAAAGATAATAATATCTCACAGAATTGAAGATTAAATAAGACAATGCACACAAATTAAAATGTCTGACACGTAGTTGACACATAGCTGGCCTACGTTCTCTTTGTCTTTCTTTCTCCAAATCAATCCTGAAGTCATCTTGATATAAACGTATTTAGGTTAAATATCTTACAATAAGGAGCTAATCTTTGAGTTTATTGGATAAAAATAGACAAGCAATAATCCTTCGTGGGGGATATCAGGCAAAGGGAAGAGGATGTAACATAAATGAAGGTGAGAACAGTTTTATGTGGCTGGAGAACAGGCTAAGCAGAGAAAGAGGTAAGTTCAGAGAAGTGGACATGGGTGGGATTTAAATTAACATTTCTACTTTCCTTTTATTTTTCACCTTTCATATTTTTTATCCCAAAAGAAACAAGTAATGGAAATTCCTATAGCCCTTCTTGGAAGTAACATGGTGGGTGAGGGGGATGGGAAGGACATCAGTGAACAGAATGCAGAACCATTGAGTTCTGTCTTTGTTCCTTTATTAGATCCTCCATATCACAGTCTGTGGGGAACAGCAACTGCAGGGTGCCCTGAATATTAATCTCAGATCAGTAGGCTGATCAGAAAAGGAATATGCTACCTAGAGACACCCAGGAGGGCAATGACTCCAATTAACGTGACAAGTTACGATTGTTTATGTTATTATTTTTTTAAATTTTTTTCAATGGGATTGATAGCTTCATTTAAAACTGGAAGCAAATGAATAACCTGTGCGGGTAGAATTGATTAATGGTTTTGGAAGATGTATTTCAAGTGGTACTAAGAGGGTGTTTAATTATTCAGGGTTTGAAGCTGTCATGGGGCACCGAGAGAGGTCCTGCTTAACTCCCTACAGGAGGAAGATTGTCTTTTAGTGCGATTAGTCAATATCATCACCAAAGTCACAGTATCTGATCATTTTGCTAAATCCAAATAATAATTATACTAAACCTGTATAGCATCCAGAAATAGATATGGACAAATTCTGTCTATATATGTGTGCTGTTGATGTATACATAATATAGTTTTATAGAATATGTGCTAAGATAATGGTGTTGTTAATGTAGTGCTTACTGAGTGGCAGGCTTTAAACATATTAACATATATACTCCTCACAATAACCTTATAAAGGTAGGTACTATTGTCATCCCTATTTTACAAAAAGGAAACTGAGGCACAGAGAGATTAAGTAACTTTCTCATGATCGCAGAGATCATTTGTGGCAGAACTAGAATTCAAACATAAGCAGTCTTGTGCTTTTAGCCATGAACTTCTCTGTATGTGTGTATGTGTGTGTCTATGTGCATAGTCTGATTATTGTATGGAAAGTTATGTAGAAAGATAGAGATACAGATGAAGTTAGCTGCACAAATACAGGTGTAGCTGTTAGGATACAACTTGTCTGCTGTCATGACCCTAGTGTCCTGTAGTAACTTAAAATACGCATTTGAAATAGATCACTAGACCTGAAGATTTTAAATGATATTTTATTGGTCATAAGAACTTTAATGTGTTCCATGAGCCAGGCAATGAACTAGTTCAAGCTTGAAGCAAAGACAAAATAAACAAAACATTTTACAAAGATTTTATAGTCTCTGAAATTGAAATAAATTACCGTCTACTTACTCTAGTTCCCTTCCTTTCATCCTATCAACCAATTTTGTAAAAATGCAGGAGAAGGTCCTGAGGCTATTTTTTTTTTCAAGATTTACATCATCACTAGTAAGTTTAGCACTATGAGTTATAGAAGACAGTTTCCTAATATTTATATTTCATTGATGTTGTTTCCCCTCATAGGAACATAAAAGACTCAGGTTAGTTGTCTGGCGTCTCCACATATTCTGCACTAAGGCAATGATGCCTAATAGTCCTAGAGGGAGGGGCTGAGGGGAAGAGGAAAGCATGAAACTTTTGCATTTGATTTATTCAGTCGACTTGGAACTGTAAAAAATAAGATTATCAATGTTGTAGTATGACAAACATTGTAATTGCCTAGGTTTAGTGCTACTATAACAGAAATACAACAAGTGGGTGGCTTTAAAGAACAGAAATTTATTTTTTCACAGTTTAGGAGGTTAGAAGTTTCAATTCAGGGCACTGGCTCTCTCTCTGTCCACTCTGGGGGAAAATTCTTGTCTCAGCTTCTCTAACCAGCAATCCTTGGAGTTCCCGCATTTGGGATTGTAGACTGGTCTGCCTTTGTCGTTTTAAGATACTGTAGGCCTTCTCCCTGTGTCTACTGTCTTCTGTGCCTAATCTATTTTTATATTTCAAAAGTGATTGGTTTAAGACATACCTTAAAATGATACGCCCTCATTAACATAACAAAGAAAACCCTAATCCCAAATGGAATTATATAGAGATTAGGATTCCAACGCATATTTTATGGGGACACAATCGATCTATGCAGTAGTTAAAAGGAAATTCCTCAGAATTTCTCCTCCCTGAAGGCAGAAGAAGCTGGAACACTTATTCCTCAACTCTAACTTACAGGTTGCGGGTATCTCCTGGAGATACCAAATTCTGGCAATCCAGGTGTCAATATCACCAACCAAGCATGCCAGAGAAAGCCCTCAAGTGCTTGCTTTGGAAAACTACAATAAATTTGGGATTGGCATGTCCCAAGGAGACATGGCTGAGGCACCAGCAATATCCACTACAAATATTCTGCAGTATGCCTTTCCCATTACTGCATAATGTTCAGTCATTAGAGAGGTTTCAGGTATACAATGGTCCTCCCTTTGGAAAAATGTTTTCTCATTAATGTTCGTGTCTTACATATGTTTTTCCATATGTTAGTTCATTTAACTCTTGAAGGAATGATATTTCTATTCCTTTTTGAGAGTTAATGACATGGGTCCCTAAAAATAGTTCATGTGCCTAGCCCAAGGACAAAGAGCATGGAAGGGTGGCAATAATCCTTGTGGAGACCAAAAAAGTCACAGCCACAACTCAAGGTTACCTCCAAAGAGTGTAGGGCTACTTGGTGAAAAACATTCTCAAAAACAGCAACAAAAACTTTCTTAGGGAAGTTCTGTGGAAAGGAATCAAATCAACATTTGGTGGAAGTTAATTAAGGACATCTGATTTAAGGGCAGTGAGGTGATAAGTAAATTACATTGGATTCAGGAACAAAGAGTCCTGGTTCTAATCTGGTCTCTGTCATAAACCAGTTGTGTGATGTGGAGTGAGCCATTTATCCTCATGGGCTCTCATCTATAAGTGGAGCTCTGCATACTTAAAAGTGTGTTTCAAGAATCTGAAGAAAGAAGAGACATTAATTGCATTTAAATAACAAAGCGCTTTACAAATGTGGGTTCTTATATGTATTTTGGGACAGCCAAGTACTTTTCAGTGTAGAACGTGGGTAGTTAGTTGTACTGTCCTACGCTGGATTGAGCCTCATGAAATGCCACTTTCCAGATTTCTCTCTCTCTTTCTTTCACTGTCTCTTATTCCTTGTCCCTCTTGTCACTTGTAGCTCGGTCCTCTCTCTCTAGCCTCTAGTTTAATTTCCCTGTCTTCTGCTTCCTTACCAGTGAAAGAGAACCGCAATATTGCCTACCTTTGGCCATCATAACCACTTTTCTTCAAGTAAAATGATTACTCATCCAATTAAAGAGAGCATGTGGAGGAAATAATAGCTGACATGCTCGGTAATTTTAGATTATGCTGGAAAAAGAACGATTTGAGTCTTTTCTCCAGGTCAGTGTGCTTGAAAAGGGATAATGCTTAATGGATTCAGTCAAAGTCAGCCTGGCAATTTGCCTACAATCAGTTGTCAGACAGTAAATTACAGAAGTACTTGATGATCACACACGCTCCTCAGCTCACCAATATGGAGAAGCCAAAGACAATTTAGGGGAAAAAGAACCAAAATATATATCCCATTTATTCTATTCAGAAACAAATTGTTTTTTAACATTTATTTTTTCTCTAGTTAAGTTTCAATTTATCTGGGAGTCTGTCAGGATGGCAGAAACTCATTTAGAATCCATGAAGACAGCTGACAGAAAGTACATTAAAAATCAGATTTTGAATTCAAAGAATGAAAGCTTTAAATCACTACAGTCAAGTCACTGGGACAAGATTGTTACCAGATGCTATTTTGTTCACATTATTAAGGAACTATTCCAGCCTTGAAGAGACCTTGTCACTATATAGCTTCTGTCTATGTAAGTAAGAATGAAGCAAGTATATCTGTTGTCAATGATAAAAACCATCCAGTGCCTCAAAGCAACAGGCTGGATCACATAAGGAGAACACCAAAAGTTGGAAGAAGCCTGAGATGTCATATATGCCCAATTTCATTGTCTGTATGGGAAAACTGAAACCCCATGGGTGAAGATTGTTGTTGTTAGGTGCTGCTGAATCAGTTCCGACTCACAGTGACCCTGTGTACAACAGAACAAAATATTGCCTGGTCCTATGCCATCCTCATAATCATTGTTATGCTTGAGCCCATTGTTGCACCCACTGTGTCAATCCATCTCATTGAGGCTCTTCCTCTCTTTCTCTCACCCTCTACTTTATGAAGCATGATGTCCTTCTCCAGGGACTGATCCCTCCTGATAATATGTCCAAAGTATGTGAGACAGTCTTGCCAACCTTGCCTCTAAGGAGTATTCTGGCTGTACCTTTTAAGACAGACTTGTTTATTCTTTTGGCAGTACATGGTATATTCAATATCCTTTGTCAACACCATAATTGAAAGGCACCAATTTGTCTTCATTCTTCCTTATTCATTGTTCAGCTTTCACATGCATATGAGGTGATTGAAAACACCATGGCTTGGGTCAGGCTATCTTAGTCCTCAAAGTGACATCTTTCCTTTTTAACACTTTAAACAGGTCTTTTGCAGCAGCATTATTTGATTTCTTGATTGCTGCTTCTATGGGTGGTAATTGTGGATCCAAGTAAAATGAAATCCTTGACAACTTCAGTCTTTTCTCCGTTTATCATGAAGTTGTTTACTGGTCCAGTTGTAAGGATTTTTGTTTTCTTTATATTGCGATGTAATCCATACTGAAGGCTGTGATCTTTGGTCTTCATCACTACGTGCTTCAAGTCCTCTCCATATTCAGCAAGCAAGGTTGTGTCATCTGCATACCATAGGTTGTTAACGAGTCTTCCTCTAGTCCTGATGCCACATTCTTTTTTCATATAGTCCAGCTCCTCGATTATTTGCTCAGCATACATATTGAATAAGTATGGTGAAAGGATACAGCCCTGGAGCACACCTGTCCTGACTTTAAACCATGCAGTATTCCTTTGTTCTGTCTGAACAACTGCCTCTTGGTCTATATACAGGTTGCTTATGAGCACAATTAAGTGTTCCAGAATTCACATTCTTTGCAATGTTATCCATAATTTGTTATGATCCACACAGTTGAATTTTTTTTTATAGTCAATGAAACACAGGTAAACATTTTTCTAATATTCTCTGCTTTCAACCGGGATCTATCTGACATCAGCAATGATATCCCTCATTCTGTGTCCTCTTCTGAATCCAGCTTGGATTTCTGGCAGTTCCTTATCGATATACTGCTGCAACCACTTTTGAATGATCTTCATAAAATTTTACTTGAATGTGATATTAATAATATTGTTCAGTAATTTCTGCATTTGGTTGGATCACATTTCTTTGCCATAGTCATAAATATGGACCTTGTCCAGTCAGTTAGCAAGGTAGCTTTTTCCAAATTTCTTGGCATAGACAAGTGAGCACTTCCAGTGCTGCATCCATTTGTTGAAACATCTCGGTTGGTATTCTGTTAGTTCCTGGAACCTTGTTTTTCGCCATTGTCTTCACTGCAGCTTGGACTTCTTCCTTCATTACTATCGGTTCTTGATCATATGCTACCTCCAGGAATGTTTGAAGGTAAACCAGTTCTTTTTAGTACAGTGACTCTTTGTATTCCTTCCATTTTCTTTGGGGGGAAGGTTAGTAGGTATATTATAAATGCATGACCTCATGTATCTAAACTAAGTAGTCTGTGTAAAGGCTCAGATACTATCTAGACAGGTGGCTTTGGGAAAGTCACTGGACCACTCTAGGCATCGTTGTAGAGGACATTTGTTACCTGTATATTTGTTTTTAATCTCTTCAACATCTATTCCATCTTCCTTCATCATATTATGTCTATGGTAAGTTTCTTTCCTATTGCTTGTGCTCCTAATTGGATTTTCAGTCTTGGTATTGTGCCCTCTTCAGGCACATAATGTTGATTTCTGACACAAGCTAAGTCAATCACCCTTTCCCTACAGAGAAATGTACTCCTGAGCAAAGTGACACAAATATTGAAAAAGTTTGGAACTGATTTATTCTGGTAGAGTCATCCTGAAGACACTATCTGTTTGTAATGGTTTCCTGAACCGCCCAAACTGCCCTGATGGTCCATCTCCCAATCTTTGGTTTCCTATGTTCTCCTTTACTTCTGTGAGCCACCTGATAGCCTTGCAGCAAACATTGATTTTTAAGTTAACTGCAGTGGTTAGTTGCTTGTAACCAAAAAACATTCACTGATGTATTTGCACATATAAAATGGGAATACTTACACTTTATTCACAAAGGTGTTATCATGGTTTTCCTTGAAATAATGTACATTAAACTACTGGCTTTGGAGAGTGGAATGTAAGTGAAACCCACCCAATAAGTATTGTTTGCTTGCTTTTCAAGATCATTCCTATATAATTTCATTTTTATTCCCGGCTTCTGCAGAGATGGTTGACAGGATACATCAGTCATATGCTTAATCTCCTTAAGGAATCCTCTGTGTAAGGGGGATACTCTGACCTTTTGATTCTTTTGAGGCACCAGCCAATGGTAGTCTAGCCATACCCATGAGTTTCTCTTCGGATCAAGCTTCCCTGACAATGAATCTCCCAAACTTAGCTTCTGTTGCCATCTAGATAGGCTGAGAATTTCTGAAATCATTAAGTTCTGGTTCCTTTTTGTTTAATAGTTCTTCCATCAATGTATCTCTTTCTTCTCTCATTTTCCTATAAGCAACAAAAATAAGCCAAGCCAGGTCTTCAATACTTTGTTTCATAATTTTCTCAGTTACATATCCAGGTTCATTACTTACCGGTTCTGCTCTTCACATAATGTAAGACACAATACTGCTAGGCTTTCTGTTACTATATAACAAGGATCTCCTTTGTTCCAGTGTCCAAAAACTTGTTCCTAACTTCCTCTGAGTCTTTACTAGCAGCAACATTAATGTCCTTATTTCTACCAACACATTGTTTAAGGCAATCCAGGGTTTTTCTATCATGCCCCTAAAATTTCTCCTGGCGTCTACCTATTGACCAGTCCCAAACCTATTTTCACATTTTCAGGTATTCATTACAGCAGCATCAAACACTCAGGTGCCAAAATTTGTATTGTTTTCCAGTGATTGCTGTAACAAATTACCACAAACATTGTGGCTTAAAACAACAGAAATTTATTCTCTCACGTTTTGGAGGCCAGAAGTCCAAAATCATTAACACTAGACCAAAATCAAGGTGTTGGCAGGGTTGAACTCCCTCCACAGGCTGTAGGGGAGATTCCGTTTCTTGCCTCTTCCAGCTTCTAGGGGCTTCTTGGTTTATGGCCACATCACTCCAATCCCTGCTTCCCTGGTCACGTTGCTTCCTCCTCTTATATAGTCAAATCTCCCTCTTCCTCTCCTTTTTAGGGTGCATGTGATTGAAATTAGGGCCCACCTGGATAATCCAGGATAACCTCTCTTTCTCAGTATCCTTAATTTAATTTGTCAGTTTCCAGGGATTAAGACGTAGTATATTTTGGAGGCCATTATTCAGCCTGCCACATTCTCTAACTTTCCTGATTGGCTTGCTCCAATTCCTTACAAAAGTATCTCTGTACAAGGCCCAGTGTGACATTCTGGGGCCTCTAAAACTTAGCTGACTAAAAGAATTTCATGTCGGAGAATATATGAAATTTAAATTTTCAATTTACTTCATGAGGCTTTATTTACTCCAAGTAACACTTGTTAATAGGGAGCCAGATGGTGATTCAACACACACACACACACACACACACACACACCTGGCTAAGTTAACATAATGTAAGCCTTCCTCAGCTCCTCAGTCTTATCATTTTAAAGTTTATGAAAATCAGTTGAGAATATGCATTAACCTGTAGCAAATCTTGCTGGTGTCCTTCAAGAAAAGCTTTCATATGAAAAAGGCAACATGTTATTTAAATAATATTTTTTTATTTAAATAAAGATTCACTGAATCAATCTGTGCAATACAAACTACATAGAGTATTACTATTCTACACAATTGGACTTCATTATATTCAATTCCAATACTTTTCCAATTTCCTTTTTTTCCTAGATATTTGAAGTAAATTTGTAACATATTTTGGTTATTAAATTGTTTTCTAAATGTAATCTGGTTTTCTCTTCATTTCTTTCTATCCACAATCTATACACATTCTGAGTTTCTAGTCCCACCGTTTTTAACACAAGGTGTATTAGCTTCCTATTGCTGCTGTAAAAAACTACCACGAACACATTTTTGGTGGCTTAAAACAACATAAATGTATTGTTTTACAATTCTAGAAGTCAGAAATCTAAAATGAGTTGTGAAGTTGTATTCTTTCTGGAGGCTCTGGGAGAGAATCCGTTTCCTTGCCTTTTCTAGCATTTAGAAACTGCCTGTATTCTCTGGCTCATGGCTCAGTCCTCCATCTGTATCTCCCAATCTCTCTCTGCTTCCATCATCACATTACTCTTCCTTACTTTGTTGCTCCCACCTCCCTTTTAAAAGGACCCTTTGATTACACTGGACCCATCCAGAAGATCTAGGATAATCTTCCTTAATCACATGTGCAAATTCTCTTTTTACCATGTAAGGTAATTTTGTTACGTTACGTTACGTTACGTTACTTTACGTTACGTAAGTCCTAACTCTTGCACCTGTAAATATGACCCTTTTGGGAACAGGGGTTTTTCTTTTCATATTAACGAGGTCATGCCAGAGTACAGTGCATCCTAAACCTAATCACTTCTGAATGATAACTTATGAAAAGAGTAGAATAGTCACAGAGACACACACAGAGGGAGAAGACAGATGCTGAGAACTGCCAAGAATTTTCAAGGGCTATTGAACTTTTATTGACAAGGAAGGACCTTCTCCTAGAGCTGTGGCCCTGATACGGACTTCTAGTATTCAGTACTACCCATTGCCATTGAGTTGATTCCGACTTACAGCAATCTTATAGGACAGAGTGAAACTGCCCCATAGGGTTTCCAAGGAGCAGCTGATGGATTCAAACTGCTGATCTTTTGGTTAGCAGCCATAGCTCTTAACCACTATATTACCAGGGCTCCATATCCAATACTATGAGACAATAATTTCCTGTTCTTCAAAGCCATCCATGTGTAGTATTTTCTGTTACAGCAGCACAAGGTAATTAATACAGTAGACATTGACAGTTTCCAGATATTAGGACATGAGCATGTAGGGGCCCATGATTGAGTCTAACACACAAAGCAAGGCAAATGTAAAAATCCATATCTTTATTTCTAGTTGCAGAAAAATTCCCATAGTCTTCTAATAGAAACAGTCAAAACTGCATCTAAGTGTACCTGTGAGGTATTTTTAAAATTTAGTCTAGTAGGAAGAACAGCTTTTAAACAGAATCTAAGATGAAAATGGGACCCTTCACAGGGCACAAACAGATACTCCATGACTCTCCTAGTGTAATATAATTAAACATCTATCTTAACTTCAAGAATTTTATGACTTTTTTTTGCCACTGCATGGTCAAGAAGGTGTGAACTACGCATAGCTTTCTTGTGAGAGGCATAGGAAGGAAAGGTAGGGCTCTGTTTAGAGGAGAGGGACCCTCTTGCTCTGGCTAAACTAAGGAGAGAAGAGCAATGAACATAGGGCAGGATCAGAAATGATAATCCATTGGCTGGTCTTTAAACAAGAAAGAAAAAAATATTTTATTTCATGAGGGATGGGAAGAACATTTTGCTGATATTTTGGAAGTGTCCAAAGTATACATTTTCTTTAGCAAGATGGGTGACATTGGTCAATTTACTTCACCTCTCTGGGCCATAATGAGCTTAGCTAGTTGACCTCTATAAGGAGCCCTGGTGGAGCAGTGGTTAAGCGCTCAACTGCTAACCCCTCAGCTGCTCTGCAGGGGAAAGATGTGACAGTCTGGTTCTGTAAAGATCACAGTCTTGGAAACCCTATGGACCAGCTCTGCTCTGTCCTGTAGGGTCACTATGAGTCAGAATCAACTCGATAGAAATGGGTTTGGTTTGTTTGGGGGTTAGTTGACCTCTAAAATCTTAACCAGTGTTAACTCTGAAGGATTAACCTTGACATTTATTGATGTAGCCTCTCAAGCTCAGTCTTTTACACTAATGGAAATATTAGTTGTAAGTTTGGAGGGTAAAATGTACATTTTAACACCTAATAGAATTGCTACTTCTGAGGAAGTGGCAGAGAAGTATCTATCAAAGGCATCTCGCTTATAGCAATAGGAAATGTCAGTGGAGGAAAAAAGTGAATTAGACAGTTTAGTACTTTGTAATCTGAGGCTGAAAGATGTATGAGTAGACACTACGCACATCAAGGGAAAATTCTACTCCTTTAAATTCCGTGGCACCGTGGTTAAGTGCTCAGCTGCTAACCAAAATGTCAGCAGTTCAAACTCACCAGCTGCTTCCTGGGAGGAAGATGTGAAAGTCTGCTTCTGTAAAATTTACAGCCTTGGAAACTTGATGAGGCAATTCTACTCTGTCCTACAGGGTCACTATGAGTCAGAATTGACTCAACTGCAGTGGGTTAAAATCCCATCAGACATCATTACACGTTCTGCACACTTTTCCCACTTCCAAACCCAACCCATTACGTCAAGTTGATTCCAACTCATAGTAATCCTACAGGACAGAGTAGAACCACCCCACAGGGTTTCTAAGGCTGTAAATCTTTACAGAAGCAGACCGTCACATCTTTCTCCCTTGGAACAACTGGTGGATTCAAACTGCTGACCTTTGGGTTGGCAGCTAGCACTTCAACAGCTACACTACCAGGACTCCCTTTTACTGCTCACATGACTATATTTAAGGAAACATACCCAGTGACGGGAAAAGGCTGAGTGATTTGGTCCTTACCGAAATGTGTTATTTTGCAGCTTTGAGAAATAAAAAAGCAATGCCTTAAGCTGTGAGTGTGTGGGGTGGGGGGGGGGGAGTCACTTCAATACTGCCAGGGTTCTGGAGTGCCATCATACAGGCTCTCAAACAAACATTCGTTGGTTTCATTTCTTTCGTTCTAGAAACTGGAAAAGGCGAGAACATAAATTCTTCTGTAGAGCCTCCAGAAGGAACCCAGCCCTGCCCATACCTTGATTTTACCCAAGTGAGACCAGTGTTGGGCTTCTGACCTACAGAACTGTAAGATAATAACAGTTGTTCTAAGCCACTATGTTTGTAAGAATTTGTTACAGCAGCAGTTGTTGTTGTTAGGTAGTACAGAGTCAATTTTTGACTCATAGCAGCCCTGTGTGACAGTGGAGCTGCCTCATAGGGTTGGTTTTTTTTAATCTTTATAGAGGCGTATTGCCTGGTCTTTCTCTCGTGGAGCTGGTAGGTGGGTTCGACCCGCCAAGCTTTCCATTAGCAGTCGAGCACTTACCTGTTGGGCCACCAGTTCTTACAACAGCAGTAGAAATACAGGTTTCTATTTATCTTTTCTCCTAAAGATATTTCTTTGTAATCATTATTCCTTTTTCTCAAATACCTCCCTTTAATCCTTACTTTCCAAAAGAGAGAAATCCAGGTTATTTTGCCTTGATATTCAGTATAATCCAACTCCAAACTAAGCTCCCACACCACTACCTTCAAGTTGACTCTGACTCATAGTGACCCTATAGGACAGAGTAGAACTGCCCCATAGGGTTTCCAAGGCTGTAATCGTAATGGAAACAGACTGCCACATCTTTCTCCCATGGAGCGGCTGGTGGGTTTGAACTGCCGACCTTCTGGTTAATAGCCAAGTGCTTTAACTACTGCACCACCAGGATGCCTTAGCCTAAGCTAGTCTTTCCAAACTTATTTCCCAATGTCTCTAAAATCAGGGCTATAGGAATACATGAGAGCTTCAACTGCTGTACCACTGGTTTTTCCTTTGATCCTAAAATTAATCTATCTCAATAGGATTTTTTTGTAGGTATTACAAAAGAGAGGAAACCAACTCATACAAAAATTTTTACAAGGGCATTTCTTGGCTGATATGGCTGAAAACTCCAGGAACAAATCTAGCATAATCAAAGATCCAGGCTCTTGAATATTATCCTCAGGAATCCGTCTCCATCCTTTAGCTTCTGTTTTTTCTGTTGACTTAATTCTCAAATTGTCTTCTCAAGGTGATACTAGGTTTGCATTCTATGGGTTTTGAAACCTAAAAAAAAAAAAAAAAACCTAGCAGAGAGTTTTTTCTGAACGTCGTTGTTGCTAGGTGCGGCCCAGTCAATTGTTTATTTATAGCTTCTGCATGTGACAAACTAGAATTTCCCCACAGGGTTTTCTAGGCTATAATCTTTATGGGAGCTGATCACCAGACCTTTCTCTAGCAGAGCTCCCAGGTGGATTCAAACCACCAACCTTTTGGTTAACAGCTGAGCCCTTAACCATTGCACCACTAGGGCTCCTTTCTTTCTGAATAGCTCCAATGAATCTATCAGTAAGGCTCAGGTATAGACTGGTTCTTCCAGAAAGCAGGGATTGAGGCAGGGATTAAGGTGTGAGGACACTCTAAAACCTTTTTTGGCTACAAAGTGCCTTTTGCCTCGTGACATAACATATTCATAGGTTCTGGGGATTGGGACGTAGACACTATTGCCTGCCTCTGAATCTCTTATGGATTATTTTTATTAGAATGATTGTGTGTTTTATTCTACAAATACCAGGGATATATTAGAGATTTTAGAAACCTGTGTCATAGGTTGAATTTTGTACATCCCCATATGAAAATAAGAACTAGGAAGAAAGGCCTGGAGACCTACTTCTAAAAATCAGGCAATGAAAACCTTATGCATCATGAGGGTTTGATCTGTAACAGCTCATGGGGATAGTGCAGGACTGGGCAATGTTTCATTCCACTGTACATGGGGTCACCAGAAGTTGGGGACCGACTCCAAGACAGCTAATGTCAACAACAACAATATTCATTGAACATTTACCAAGTGCTAGGACAGGGCTGAACAAAGTATACAACAAGGTAAAAACAGAGAACAACAGCAGAGTAAGTAGGAGATATTTTATAGATGAGAAAATTAGAGGATGGTAGGTGCTAGATGAGTTGACCATGTTCACATCCACAGTGAGTAGTCCATCAGGAATTGTAGACTAAATCCAGTTCAAAAGCCAGTAAAATTTTAATAGTAGCACATGATTTTAACTACCTTTACTTTAGAGTAATGGGTTGTGTATAGTCTGTGGAGTTGAAGTACTGCCTAAATTAGGGAAAAATCTTTTTTTATAATGTATTTTTAATATTTTCAAGTTCAATATCTGCTTAGACTATTATATAACTTTGCAATATAAATCAAGATTACCAGTCAAACTGACATGCTTTATACGAGTGCCTTGTAAGGATCTTTACATTTATGAGACAAACATTGATTTACCCAGATATTAAAGTGTTTCATTGTATACTTAATATTTTGAACTTTCTGTCTGCAGAATCTAAAAATTAAATACTGCAATCTCCTTTTCTTGCAGACACTAAGTATTACTAAAAATAATTACAAATTTATCAAAGATGATTACAAAAGGGTCTTAGGACCCTGGATAAATCTTTGCAAGATTTTGGTGAAAATTGGCATTTTGTTCAAACTCGGCTTCATACGACACATTTATATCACGGATGTAGCAAATACCCACTTCACTCCGTGCAAAGGACTGAGAACTGCTTCAAATACGGCACACAAAATGTCACATTTGTTCCTGCTAAGCATAGTCTTTCAAAAAATCTATCTTGCAAACCCTATTTATCATGATCAGTTGATATTCAGTCTTTGAAAAAAGAACATTAGCTTGTTGAACCATAATTCAAAATAAGTCACAATTTAAGCTTATTTTAAAAACATGCTAGTTAATTGTAATTAATGTTTGACATTTTGAAAGACATCTGTTATATTAACATAATGGTTTTATTACACATGAAACGTTGCACATCCAAGACTCGGCAGAGATGAATTATGGGTATTTCCAAATAAGAGGAGAGAATCTGCAATAAAAACATGTAATTCTTTTCACTAGTTGTTTAACAAATAGGATTTGTTTTTCCTTCTTGACACAATAATTAACAAAACATTTTTCTTTTAAAGGGAACTATACTTCTTGCTATTTTGTTACAATCTTGTTCATCCTGGAGAAAGTTTGGTACTTACGGTTTCAATTTGAAAGCCATTGATAAATTTATGATTTGATGTATTTAGTCATTATGATTATAAGAGGTAACTAGACTCTTATGTTATTTCATGCTGTTGCAAACAATATTCCAAGTAAAAAAAAAAAGCTAAATAAATAAAGCAAATCTATAAAAAAAAAAGACATTTTGCCATACATTTAACACCTGTATCAGTGTTCTAGCCCAGGGTAAGAGCCCCTGTGTGGTGCAAACAATACATTCAGCTGCAAACCAAAGTTTGGAGGTTTGAGACTACCTCGAGGCACTTTGAATAAAAGGCCTGGAGATTCACTTCTGACAATCAGGCCTTTGGAAATTTTATTTTAGCCATTGAAAACCCTATGGAGCACGGTTCTACTCTGACACACGTGGTGTAGCCTTGAGTCGAAGGCAATTCAACAGCAACTTTTTTTTTTTTCTTTAACCTGCGGATGTTGGCCAATGCCTAGAGATTTATATGATTGTCACAACTCAGTGCATTGTGTGACGGCTACTGGCATCTGGTGGGTAAAGACTATCTAGTACTGCTGAACAGTCCAGAGCATAGGAAAGCTCCCACGACAAAGACTTTTCCAGTCCAAAATGTCAATAGGGCCAAGTTGAGAAACACTGTCACAAATCAATAATAAAAATCAAAAGCAGATATTAAAATATCAATATGTTGATAGGATAAGGAGTAACTTCAGGATGGCTGTGACACACAAATTGTTGCAGAGGCAAACTTCACAAATCTACTTGAGCCTCTTTTCTCTTAACTATATAGATTTCTGATTATGAAAAGTTGGTTTTGAATAGAGCTTTGTGACTCACATTCTAGAACAAGGGAACCTAAGAGTAACTGATTTCACAATCAATCTATTTTGTAATGGGTTTATGTTTCTCCCTATACAAAAAACTTCAGAAAAACTGAAATAAAGACATTAGTTTAGTATATTAGAAATATAAAAAAGATAATAGTAGGAGGATAATTTTAAACTGGGACAATGTTAATCCACAGAGATGCACACTTGCTAGAACTGGACAGAATATTTTATTTAAACTTCCTGTTAGAAAAAGTAGAGGGAAGTTTTTTGAGTTGCAAGATTTCCAGGGACCATAAATTTAATGTTAACTAAATTTTTTTTTTTTTTTATAGTTACCCCTACATTATTTAAGCATTGTCTAGGACAATGCATGAAACATAGAAGTCATTCAATAAATACGTGCTGAGATTTTTAGTTTGCTGTGGGCAACAAGAAAAATAATGATGTGAAAATTCTTTATAAAACTACAAACCACTATTCAGATGCATAGTGCAAATATACCATTTTTATGCTTTTTCCGTTCCCAGAAATGTCCTCCCCCTTCTTCTGTGCTTGGCTACTTCATACACACATACATGTGCACATATGCATATATATAGCACATAAATAATCCGATGGGTAAACATAATAAATCAAAATATTAATTTAGCATTCCAAGGCTAATAGATAACACTATATAGCAGGTACTGTTCTAGGTACTTTATGTATATTTATTTGTTTCATTCTTACAATAGCCCTATGATATCAAACCAAAAAAAAACCAAGCCTGTTGCCGTCGTGTCAATTCTGACTCACAGTGACCCTATAAGACACAGTAGAACTGCTCCGTAGAGTTTCCAAGGAGCACCTGGTGGATTCAAACTGCCAACCTTTTTGGTTAGGAGCCATAGCTCTTAATCACTATGCCACCAGGGTTTCCAGCCCTGTAAGTGCTACATATTGCCCTTATGTAACAGATGTAAAAACTAAGGAATAGAGAGATATCAGAACATAACCACAGTCATACAGTTGATGTCATGTCTGTGCTTTAACTCTACGGTATAATATTCTTCATTTTTTAACAATGCCCAGAAAATGTTCCTCTCATAGCCTGCAAGTTTGCTAACTATGGGGGGGCTTGTCTACTTGCTTGGATTACTCCTCTGCAAACAGCATGTATTCAATTTTTTGTTCCGACTTTAAGGTTCAAACAAAAGCCATACCTTACAGATAATTTCTTTTTTTTTTTTTTCCTGATTCTACTAACTATAGGACCTCTTCTTCCCTCTCCTCTTAATTGAAGTTTTGTAGCAAAGATACTCATTGTAGACAGGATTGTTTTCTTATTTAACAACCCACACCAAAGCTTACTCACTTAAAAAAACAACCACATACCAGCCTTTTGGTTTTTTGGTTTGCAGTTTAAGCTGGACTCAGCTAAATGGTCCTTTGGTCCTGGCTGGATTTATTCATGCATCTGTGGCTCTGCTTTAGAGGGTTGGCCAGCTGCTGGCTGGGATGATGGGGCAACTGGGCCATGTATCTCTCATCAGAGAACAGGCTAGCTCAGCTATGGTGACCAGTCACGTTTCCTAGAGTGAACTGGTGCACTGCCTCAGAGCTGACACCATGTCACTTCCATTCCAGTCTACTTGTCCAAACAAGTCACAGGGACAGCACGAATTCAAGATGGAGGAAATAAACTCTACTTCTTGATAGGCAGAGCTACATTGAAAAGAGGCCTGTATATAGGTAGCAGAATGATTGCGGCCATAATTACAACCAATCTATCAGACCCGATAGGTTGTCCTATAGTGAGGTCAAGCATATTATTTTGTAAACAAGGTCTGACAGAGAGTAAAGATTAAATACAAGCTTTCAAGCAGTGAATGGTTATTTTCAATTGTAGACTTTCCTTTTATTCTTGGCTAGGATGATTAAAAAAGAATGTGGGTCATTGCTCATTTCTAGGTCTGGTTGCAGTTATTTTGAGTCTTAAGTCAATATTAGTCTGTTTCAAGGAATTACTAGAATGATTTGTCAAAAAGAATGTATTTCAGAAGTCAGTGCCCGTCAATGCAAGACACATTTGAAATTAATTTTATTTTTAAAAGCTTGTTTCAATATGCTAGGAATGCATATTGAAGTTAGAGTGCACCTGCCCTTTGAGTCATGAATTCTGCTTCCAGTAACTTATCCAAAGGAAATGCTTTTACAAGTTCAAAAATATATGTTTACAAGGATGCTCACAGTATTACTATTTATATTTCCTTAAGTTTCTGTTCCCTAGTAATATCCAAGATTGCTAAAAAGAAGAAAATTCACATTAAATATTTTTCCAAAGGGGAAGAAAAGGAACTTACAGAAGCGCATGCAGTAAAGAGAAAGAAACACTAAGTATGAAACAAGAAACCTTGCGTTTTACTTCCAGATCTGTTATTTTTCATTTGTGTGACTAAAATGTCACTTTGCAAATCTGAACCTCAATTTAGAAGGTTATAATTGTCATATAATAACAATGATAATAATAAGTGAGATAATACATTAAAAGTACTTAGCACAGAGCAGGTAAAACATAGCACCTAACAGGCAATTAAAATTGCAGTATAGTATTTTGAGTATTAATAATTTCAAAAGCATTCTAAATTTAAGGAGGTACTTTTATTAAAACACATTACAACATAATAGATTGAATAAAATACACCATCACTTAATGCTTTTCAGCCTAACGGAATAACTTTTCCTCAGAGAATTATGATGTGTGTTGGACCCTTAAGTGTGTGTTCACTCAAGATTCCTCATATTAAAATTCTTTAGATAATTTTTTTGTGGGGGCTGTTACTTCTTTTTCTGTCACTTTCAATTTCTTAATATCTTTTAGTGGACCTATTTCTAAAAATCAGCACTTTTGATACTACAAATGTTTTATCATTAAGAAATCAAATAGCAAGTATTGCCATAATTGTGGCAAAAATGGGAGTAGACAGCTCCTGGGTGACTACCTGAGAGATTCCCCTTTGGGAAAGGCTAATCAACTTCAGTGTGTGCCCAGTGCAACCTAGATTGTTGAAATCCTGGAGTCTTTTTGCTTCTTCCCTGATATTCAGTTATGGGCAGAAAAACTGAACATGCTGCTAAGCAAGAAGGTATCTTCAGGTGAGGACATTTTTAACAGAAATGTTACTTTTCATGGGGCACTAAGAAGTCTTGACATTTGTAGATCTGAAGAAAGGGAAAAAGAACATGAGGGAAATTGAGAGATTTTTAAATATCCCAAGCAGTTTTCCTTCATGAAGGACATTTTTGAAATACTTATATGAAGGAAAATAGGTCTCTTATTCATCTCCCAAGTCTGGACTTAGATTTTTGACATATTAGTATTTCCCTGGTTAAATGGAACATTTATTTATTTATAAAAAGTGTTAGAGTGAGAAAGTTAAAAGACACTTTCTTATCTTCATCTATATGTAAAGAAAGTAAATTATTCCTTTAACATCTTTCTCCAAATTGTCTATACCATTTGATGCACCCAGCATTTATGGAGGCCCTGGTAAGTGTCAGTCATTGTGATAAATGTTTTCTTGCTGTATAATTTTTTCAAAATATTTTTAAAATAACCCTTGGAGGAGGGTGTAATGATCCTGATTTTATAGACAAAAGTTCTGAGACTCAGAGTTAAGATTGTTACAAAGACCACAGTGAGGCCAGAATGAAAGAATTAAAGGTATCATCAAGACATTTTTGAATGGATATTTGCTCTTCATGAGGCACTTGGGAAGCCTGACGTTTTTAACTTTGCAGAGAAGGTCCAAGGAAATTGCTGTGAACTGGCCTGAGTTATTCTAAATTGTAGATATAAGAGAAGGGCTTCTTGCCAAAATTATATGCATATTTCCAGATGATTTTTCTTAAATACTTTAGACAAGATGGTTGGCTCTGGATTTGAGACCTGTGGGAAAGAGAGAGGGGCAGCTACTCTTGGTATATATGAGAAGCTCACAGGTAGTCAGAGAACTTGTCCCTAAGATACTTTATACTTATCAGTTCCAAAAGAAGATAAGATAAGCTCCCTAGGAAAGAGTTTACTTCCTATTGACCCCACAATACCACTTTTATACACATACATTTCCAGAAGATGAAGTATGCAGAAATTGTTACAAGGACAGTTGAAATGAATGAAGGAAGAAAAGGAAAAAGAAAGGAACAAAAGGCAGAAGGAAAGAAAGAAGAAAGGAAAGGAGGGATGGAGGGAGTAAAGAAGGAAGAAACAAGCAGGTTTCTCTTAGGAAAGCTGGAAGCAAGGAATGAACAAGCTACACTTTCTGCGTTCTTTCCCAAAAGGGAAGAACATGCTCCGCATTTTAAGCCGAAAGAACTGAAGAAAAAAATCCAATCCTCAAGTTGCAGTTTTGAAGGATTCTGTGGGGAAAATATTAAACAACACAGAAAGCATCAAAAGAAGATGGAAGTAACACACAGAGTTACTATACCGAAAAGAATTGGTCAATGTTCGATCATTTCAGGAGGCGGCATAAGATAAGGAGCTGATGATACTGAAGGAAGAAGTCCAAGCTGCACTGAAGGCATTGGTGAAAAACAAGGCTCCAGGAATTGATTGAAAACCAATTGAGATGTTTCAACAAATGGATGCAGCACTAGAAATATTCACTCACCCACACCAAGAAATTTGGAAGACAGCTACCTGGTAAATTGAATAGAAGAGATTCACGTTTGTGCCTATTCCCAAGAAAGGTGATCCAACCTAATGCAGAAATTATCAAACAATATCATGAGCAAAATTTTGCTGAGTATCATTCAAATGCGGCTGCAGCAGTGTATCCACAGGGAACTGCCAGAAATTCAAGCTGAATTCAGAAGAGGGTGTGGAATGAGGGATATCATTACTGATGTAAGAGGGATCCTGGCTGAAAGCAGAGAACACCAGAAAGATGTTCACCTGTGTTTTATTGACTATGCAAAGGCATTTGACTGTATGGATCATAACAAATTATGGATAACTTTGCAAAGAATGGGAATTCCAGAACACTTAACTGTGCTCATGAGGAACCTGTACATAGATCAAGAGACAGTTGTTTGAACAGAACAAGGGGATACTGTGTGATTTAAAGTCAAGAAAGGTATGCATCAGAGTCTATCTTTTCACCATACTTATTCAATCTGTATGCTAAGCAATTACCTGAGAAGCTGGACTATATGAAGAAGAATGGGGCATAAAGATTGGAGGAAGACTAGTTAACAACCTGCAATATGCAAATGACACAAACATGCTTGCTGAAAGTGAAGAGGACTTGAAGCACTTTCTGATGAAGATCAAAGACCACAGCCTTAAGTATGGATTGCACCTCAACATAAAGAAAGCAAAAATCCTCACAACTGGACCGATAAGCAACATCATGATAAATGGAGAAAAGACTGAAGTTGTCAAGGATTTCGTTTTACTTGGATCCACAATCAATACCCATGGAAGCAGCAGTCAAGAAATCAAAAGACGCATTGCATTGGGCAAATCTGCTGTAAAGGACCTCTCTGAAGTGTTGAAAAGCAAAGAAGTCACCTTGAAGACTAAGGTGTGCCTGACGCAAGCCATGGTGTTTTCAATCTCCTGATATGTATGTGAAAGCTGGATGATGAATAAGAAAAACTGAAGAAGAATTGACACCTTTGAATTGTGGTGTTGGAGAATATTGAATATACTATGGACTGCCAAGAGAATGAACAAATCTGTCTTGGAAGAAGTTCAACCAGAATGCTCCTTAGAACCAAGGATGCGGAGACTGTGTCTCACATACTTTGAACATGTTATCAGGAGGGATCAGTCCCTGGAAAAGGATATCGTGCTTGGCAAAGTAGAGGGTCAGTGAAAAGAGAGGAAGACTCTCAATGAGACGGATTGACACAGTGACTGCAATAACGAGCTTAAGCACAGTGACGATTGTGAGGATGGTACAGGACTGGGCAGGGTTTTCTTCTGCTGTACATAGGGTCTCTATGAGTCAGAACCGACTCAGTGGCACCTAACAACAACAACAACATGTTTTCTGTGCTTATAGCATCACATGTCTGGTAGCATTAATATACTCTTCCTATCACTCATAGGATGGGAGGTCTGGGGTCAGAGGTGTAGAAATGCTTTCAAAGCAATGTGCTGCAGGTGATGTTGTGTGCACTGATATTATATGCTTCACCGTTTATCTAATTATTCACTTTTTACACCTATCCCCAGGGAGCAAATCAAGGAGACATTTAATGTCATGCTTTGGCGTGATCAAAATTGTTTATTTGGAAGCAACATTGGCTTTCTCTTTGGTTATGCTGATAAGACATGCTGGAGAGAATAGGTTATAAAGCAACACCTTGAATAGAGTGGATGTGAATGCATATTGATTGTAGATAAACATTTAAGCTGAGCTAATAAAAAAAAAAATGTGTTTAAGAGCTCAAAAGGATGGTGATGTTGTCTAATGCAGGAGCCTAAAACATTTTCTGTAAAAGACCAGGTAATAAATATTTAGGGTTTGCAGACCGTACACAGCTCCATCATTGTAGTATGAAAGCAGCCGTAGACAATACATAAAGGGTTAAGCATAACTGTGTTCCAGTAAAACTTTATTTTTAGAAAGAGGTGGCCAGCCCAGACACCATCTACACTAATGTAATACCAATGTATCACTCGAATTATATTACAGTGGCACTGTTAGTCAGTGATCTAGCCTTTCCTTGAATTCTTCGGGCATCTTACTACCACTTGGGTATGGTTTTCTAAATAGAGACTCTGTGTGTGATGTTGTTTTTGCTATTGTTATTCTTCTTCCCTTTGAGTCAATATCTGGACTATGACCATATACTAGATTAGATTTAGTCTAGGAAACTACACTGAAGAAGCCAACTTCTTTCATTCAAGAATCACTCCAATATTTGAAAATGGCTGCTATATCCTTTAAATTTTTTTTACATTTCGAACAGTTTTAGATTTACAGAATTACTGGAAAGCTAATACAGAGAGTTCACATATAGCTCACATTCAGTTTCCCCTATTAATATGTTACATTAGTGTGGCATATTTGTTAAGATTAATGAACCAATGTTGTTGCTATTTTGTCAGATGCCATCGAGTCCATCCTGACTAGTAGCGACCCTACGTAAAACAGAACGAAACACAGCCCGGTCCTGCGCCACACTTGTTGCTATGCTTGCTACCATTGTTGCAGCCAGTGTCAATTCACCTTGTTGAAGTTCTTCCTCTTTTCCACTGACCTTCTACTCTACCAAGGGTGATGCCGTTCTCCAGGGACTTGTCCCTCCTGATAACAAGCCCAAAGTTTGTGAGACGAAGTCTCACCATCCTTGCTTCTAAGGAGCATTCTGGCTGCACTTCTTCCAAGACAGATTCATTCGTTATTTTGGCAGTCTGTGGTATATTCAATATTCTTTGCCAACATCACAATTCAAAGGAGTCAATTCTTCTTTGGTCTTTCTTATTCGCATTCCAGCTTTCGCTTGCATATGAGGTGATTGAAAACACCAAGGCTTCGGCCAGGCACACCTTAGTCTTCAAGGTGACATCTTTGCTTTACAACACTTTAAAGAGGTCTTTTGCAGCAGATTTGCCCAGTGCAATATGTCTTTTGATTTCTTGACTGCTACTTCGATGGCTGTTGATTGTTGATCCAAGTAAAATGAAATCCTTGGCAATTTCAATCTTTTCTCCATTTATTGTGATGTTGCTTATAGGTTCAGTTGTGAGGCTTTTTGTTTTCTTTATGTTGAGGTGTAATCCATACTGAAGGCTGTGGTCTTTTATCTTCATCAGTAAGTGCTTCAACCCCTCTTCACTTTCAGCAAAGTTGTTAATGAGTCTTCCTCCAATCCTGATGCCCCATTCTTCTTCATATAGTCCAGCTTCTTGGATTATTTGCTCAGCATACAGATTGAATACATATGGTGAAAGGATACAACCCTGGTGCACACCTTTCCTGACTAAACCACAGAGTATCCCCTTGGTGTGTTCTAAAGACTGCCTCTTGATCTACGTTTATGTCTTGAGTCAGGGGCACCTTAGTCCTTGAAGTGACATCTTTGCTTTTAAAGACTTTAAAGAGGTTTTTTACAGCAGATTTGCTCAATGCAATCTTTGATTGTGAACCAAGTAAAATGAAATCTTTGACAACTTCAGTCTTTTCTCTGTTTATCATGATGTTGCTTATTGGTCCAATTGTGAGGATTTTGTTTTCCTTTTGTTGAGGTGTAATCCATACTGAAGGCTGTAGTCTTTGATCTCCATTGGGAAGTGCTTCAATTCCTCTTTGCTTTCAGTAAGAAAGTTGTGTCATCTGCATATTGCAGGTTGTTCTCAGGTTGTTAATGGGTCTTCCTCTAATCCTGATGCTGCCTTCTTCTTCATATAATCCAGCTTCTGGGATTAATGGGAGAAGCTGGAATGAACCAGTATTGATACATTATTATTAAGCCCATACTTTATTTAGTTTTTTCATAATATACTTTTTCTGTTCTAGGATCCTTTCCAGGATTCCATGTTACATTTACTGTCCTGTCTCCTTCGGTTCCTCTTAGCTATGACAGTTTCTCAGACTTTATTTGTTTTTGATGACCTTGGCAGTTTTGAGAGGTATCGATCAGTTCACTAATCATCTTACAGTATACACTTTTTTTTTTTTCCTATCAACTTTCTAATTGTAAAGTAGATCTTCTACAAAGTACAATGCAAACACAGCTTCAACTTACCTTACAGGGTTGTTGGAGGATAAGATTTAATTTATGAAAATACTTAGCAGAATGATTTATAAATAGTAAGAGAAAACTGAATTATATCTTATTCCAACCTCATTTTCTAGCAAGAAATCTGAAATTGTGAGAGGTTACTGCCAATCCTAAAGTCAAGCAAAGTAGATGAATACATCATTTATTGGGGGTATGGTTTCTTCCTACCACTCTAAAAGGTACTTTACAAAACATGGAATCCATATTTTGGAATAATATTTTTATTCTACTTTCCCTGGTTGAAAAACTAAAGAACAAATGTCAATAGTTCCTGGAATCTGATACTATTGGATACAGACACGAATTTCTTTTGCTACAAATATTTCGGAAATGTAAGTTGGGCTAGGTTTTCTAAAATCCAGTCAGATTGAGTCCCCAAATTCCCAAGAGCCTGGGTGTTCTCATAGCAGGAAAGGACATTGTTTGAGCCCAGCCACACAGCAGTGCAGCCCTTAATGAAATGATGCAGCAACATATGGGATTAGCAAAGAGATTAAGAAGCTAATAGAGCAGAACACAATTATGTTGATGTAAATGGAGAGGAGCTCCATGATGGCAAATTTAAAAAAGAAGAAGAAGAAGAAACCATGACAGAGTGCAGAATCATAGAAAAAGATCCAAGCACTGCGTGGTGAACAGGGTCCTAAAGGTCATCTATCCCTTGTTGAATTTTATTTTTATTCCATTGACGGTGGTCTTACAGGAGAGGTTTCTCAGACTGGTTTTGAAAACCAAGTGAATGGGAAGACAGATACAGCCTTAGAGGAAGATCATCTTATTTTATTATTCATTTACTTATTCAGTCAATTCTTCATTCCTTTGTTCAGGCAATATCTATGGAAGCTTACCATGTGCTTCTGCTGTCCTAGGCACAGAGGTTATGGGAAATAAGACATTATCCCCGACCACATGAAAAACATGATCTTGACTATGAGAAAGAATTTCTTATATTAAGTCACAGTGAGTGCCCCTAGTTGTTCTTGATTGTTTTCTCTTGAATTCTGTAAGACGTTTTAATTTTTTGCTAAGCGACAAATTATCAAATAATTGAAGATACTGGTTACATTCTAGAATATCTTCTATCTTCATGGCTAAATGTCCCTATATAGATTTATAACAAAGACCTTGGGTTACCCAGATAATGTCAGAAGGAGAAAAAGGAAAAGGAACTCTCTCTATTATTTTCTACCATGTGCCAGACCCATGGGTTATCTCATACATTTGGGAGTGTACAGACCCTATCTGTGTTGTTCATTACTGTATCCCAGTGCCTCAGTGGCATCTGGAGCATGAATTTTACTCAGAGTATACCTGAGGCATAGGAGAATCCAATCCTTACATCAGCATTGCAATGTAGCTGTTATGCCCTTTTTACAGTTGAGAAAACTTGTCTGGCATATTAGGCAGTATTCTTTCAACAGCAAGTTGGCAGAGCCTATTTGTCTTAGTCATCTAGTGCTGCTATAACAGAATACCACAAGTAAATGGCCTTAACAAAGAGAAATTTATTCTCTCACAGTCTAGAAGTTTACAAGTACAAATTCAGGGTGTCAGCTCCAGGGGACAGATTTCTTTCTCTGTGGGCTCTGGAGGAAGATTCCTTGTCATCAATCTTTCCCTGGTCAAGGAGCTTCTCAGGCTCAGGGGCCCCAGGTCTGTTCCCAGTGCTGCTTTCTGGTGGTATGTGGTCCCCAAATCTCTGCTTGCTTTCCTTCCTTTTATCTCTTGAGAGATAAAGGTGTTGCAGGCCACACCCCAGGGAAACTTCCTTTACATTGGATCAGGAATGTGACCTGGGTAAGGGTGTTACATTCCCACCCTAATCCTCTTTAACATAAAATTATAATCACAAAATGGAGAACAACCATACAATGCTAGAAATCATGGCCCAGCCAAATTGATACACACATTTGGGGGAGTCATAATTCAATCCATGACACTATTCAAAGCAATGTAAGAAAAGTACTACTAGTACTATTACCAATTATTATTATTTAATAGATCATGGAAACCTTGGTGTCGTAGTGGTTAAGAGCTACGGCTGTTAACCAAAAGGTCGACAGGTAGAATCTACCAGCCACTCCTTGGTAATCGTATGGGGCAGTTCTACTTTGTCCTATAGGGTCGCTATGAGTCAGAATCCACAGCAATGGGTTTTGTTTTGTTTTGTTTTTAATAGGTCACAGAAATGGGAAGTGACATAGCTGTATCCAAGTGTTCAAATAATGTCTTCAGAGTTTGATTTGTTTTTTCTCGTAACTCAGTTTGTTCTTCTGCTGGCTTATTATTTTTTTTTTCTTTCCTAAAAAGAAGCCCTCCGCTAAGTAACAAAAGGGGCCGCTAGCAGTTCCAGGGTTACTAATGCACCTGCTATGAGTCACTGTTGCAGCCCAGTGCCTGAACTCTGAATGATTTGTTGGATACTTTTATGAACAAAGTTGCAAACTAGGTTTTCTTATGTTTACTGTAGAGGAGAGGCATTCATGGAAAATGTAAGTTTTGTGGTTCTAGAAGAACTGTGGTATAAACCAAAATATTCCAAAGGATTGAAATCCCATTTTATAATATTTGGAGAAAAAGATAAAACAGGGATGTTCCCTAAATGAATCCATCTTTGCATGGGAGGACAAAAAGTCAGTCAGCTTATCTTGGGAGGTTGATGAGAGTGGGCAGCCAGAGGGAATTGGTGCAAATAGCAAGGCCAAAGGATCAGCAATGTGGTCTTGAATTAGAGTCCGAAAGAATCGTTATATTTCAGGTAAGACACTGAGGATTCAAACATTCACAATGTACTAGGTTTCACATAATTTTTATGCTGCGTGTGTAATAATAGAGATATAATGGAAATAGCTAATATTACTGAACACTTCATTTGTACCAAGCTATGGTATATATCTTTTCAATTTTTACAAAATTCGTGTGGAACCAATACAATTCTATTTCCATTTTTTGAATGTGAATAAAAGGAACAAATAGGTTCAGAAACTTACCTAGGAGTTCCTCAGCAAATATATAATGAACCTGGGATTTGTAATCTGACAGTTTGACTTCTGAATCTATGCATTTAAGCATTACAATGTACAATGTATAAATATACAGTCGTGATACAACACTAATATAGAGAAGGCTGTGATTAACTCTGTTGAAATTGGGCTTCTCAGAGTAGTTGGGTTTGGGTGGACAAGGGAACGGACATTGTAGACAAGATGAGCAACAGCATGGTATGTTTGGGGAGGTATATATAGTTCGGTGTTCCTCATTTGTAATGATGAGGAAAATGACGGAAGAAGAATAGCATGGTCACTTCACAGCAGACTTTTTATGCCACATTATTAATGAAAAGCAGATTCTGAGTCATTGCATTTCCATACTACTTCCAAACTCAAAGATAGCATATGCGCCCCACCCTGTGTTCCTCACTCCCATCCTACTCTAATTCAGATCTTGGTCAAGGGGAAGGAGAATCAAAGAACAACTCCAAAAAGGATTTTCTGCAATTCTCAGTATCTCACCACAGTCCTTTGACCCTATACGGTTTTATATATTCCACAGAAGTGTTCACATTTCAGGGCATTTAAAACAAATGAGACATTTATTAGTGTAACCTTTATTCTGGAGATGATTTAAGCCATTTCAAAGGTAACTAAAACAGGATCGCCATTCCCTTGCACTTGAGTCTTCCCCACACCCCCACCAGCCCACAAAACACTTCACTAATTTTAAGGTATTGTACATCTTCTGAAATACCTATATAAATAATCTATTGTTCTAAAGGTCACATAGGTAGAGGATCACTTTGAAATGTCAGGAAAGTAAATGAATCGGTAATGCAGTGCCCTAAGTTTGGATATGTCCATTACCTCTTTATCTTTAGATACAGGTGCATATTGGAGGACATGAGGCAAGTGGTCTGGGGAGCGTGGAAGCCTTTGGGTGCTTGAAAGAACAGAAAAATGGCTAAAAGTGTGTGGGCTCTGACATAGCTCAACTCCTTCTCCCCAGGACAAAAATCATCAAGTGTCTAGCAGACATGGCCTTTTTGATGGCCTTCTTTGCTTCTGTCCGAATGGGATAAAACCTCATTAAAACACCAAGTCTCAAAGACCCGGTTCAGCCACAGATCTCTTTCAAGTTAAAGGCCACCTCGTTAACATGGCCCTGAGAGTTCACTTGCAACTTTCAAACATCCCATAAATTTGCAGCTAATAGGAAGGTGGATAAATTCTTTCTCACTTTAACTGCCATTCAGAGCTGTCATCCTTGATAGATGTCACAACTAAAAGAAGGAATTTCTAAGACTCTAAATGTCATCACAGGATTGAGTTTCCCTTAATTTTTTTTTTTTTTTTTTTTGCATATTGCCTGCATAACATTTTTTTTAATCATCTAGATACATGGAATATTAGAATTGAGATTATAGAGACCTCAAAGACAGATCGTGGACTACAAGCCTTTTGTTTTACAGGAGAGTGGGGACAGGTAGGGGTCTGTACTATAAAGGGCTCAGAACTGGGACTGGAGCCATCATTCCTTCCTGGAAATCCTGTGTTCTTTCCAAGATTATAAGGATGCCAACTTTCACATTTTGCCAATTTACTACTTTCCCGTATGGACTGGAGACCAGAAGGCTAAATGTCCTTGATTACTGTCTATAACCAAAAAACCAAACCTGTTGCCATTGAGTTGATTCTGACTCATAGCGACCCCATTGGACAGAGTAGAACTGCCCCGTTGGGTTTCCAAGGAGCACCTGGTGAATTCAAACTGCCAACCTTGTGCTTAGCAGCCATAGTAGCTCTTACCCACTATGCCACCAGGGTTTCCGATTACAGTCTATAGCTGTAAATGAATACATTTTTAATAGTCAAAGACTCCCTGGAGTACCATCTGTTAAAACTGAGCTATATCCAGCTACAGAACTCTAAAGACAGGGTTTACTGCCACAGTAGAAAAAACCTTGATCTCCATCCACTCCTGGTGAATTCACACCTTGTTTCTTGAGCAGGCACTAAGCTTTCTGACCAGAGCTTTGTTGAAAACACTTGCCTGATGCTGCCTATATTGATCATACATTTCTGCAGGTGGTAGAAGGTAATCAAGAATGATTACAGCACATTCAAGAGTCAGCCTTAACTGTTCCCAAACTCATACACATATTTATAGTGACTTGTGATCAAACCATGTCTGCCACTCAGACTTAATGAACAAATAGTAGATTTTAAGTAGAAAGAGAAAGTTCTGAAGCACCTACTATGTGTCACGCAATGTGTTAGCACATCATTAGTGGTGTGAGTATTAACAGACCCATTACTCAGAGGAAACAGGGAAATTACAAACTTTACACAGCTAGCCCCACATTTGAAGCTATGACCATCTGGCCTATGGATGGGAAGTTATGGCTTAGCTAAAGAAGAGTCTAAAATGCAGGCCGAGCACTCTCTAAAAATATAGCCATCTTCTCTCTCGTTAGTTTTGCCTATTTATAAAATGTGCAGAAGAAAACTCTCCACAGGAGACCCACTGCCGTCCCCATAAATCACCCTATAAGGGCTTTAAATATATATTTGGGTGAGAAACATAATAATAATGTGAAATCGTGAATGATTATCAGTCTTAGAGTGAGAGCCTTGTTTTTCACCTTCTAATGGGAATGGCAACAGGAACAAAAAGCAAGTCACACATGTGTTTCTTGTGGGCTAAGCGTACTCATTGCATAAATCAGACCATGGCCCTCCTTTTCTAGAAACCTTTCAAAGAATTCCCTAAACATTAGGAATAATATCTGGTTCCTCATCAAGGAAGGCATGGCCTCACCCTCCTCTCCAAAATTCATGTCTTCCCACTTTTACCCACTCTTGAATAGCCACATCAGACTTGCTGCTACTTCTGAAACATTTCGACTTTTTCTCCTGCTTCAGGGTCATTGCATGGAAAGTTTTTCTCCCAGCATAAGCTGTGGCTTGGCTTATTGGGCATGAAAGAGAAAAGAATTTAATGCACAAAGTCTTTGTGATAAAAATATCATTGGGAAGATGTGTTAATTTTTTTTTTTTTTTTTTTACTTATGTGAGTCTACTGTTGTTTGACGTTAGTTCTTTTTTAACCTTTTAGTTCTTGTAGCACAGAAAGTTGAGAAAGGTGATCAATAACCTCAATTCAAAGTAGTTTTACAATAGTAAAGAGTAATCTTACTTATTCCTTGCCATCATTGCTATTCAGAATATCAGTTCCATAAGGTGAAAGGGCATGAGATTTGGAGTCAAACAAAGTAATTTTCAACTAAAAAACCACACTGTTTACCAATAGGCTACCTGGAGCAAGTTGTGTGACTTCTCAGGGCCTCGGATTCCTCATCAATGAGATAGAGCTGGTAACACTTTCATTGCAAGGTATTCGCAAAGGCGGAATTATGTAACTTTGGACTTACATCCTCGCTCCCTCAGGTTTGTCCTCAAGTAGTACGCCCAGGGACCACTTTCCTGACGCCACTCCTGTCACTTGCATTCCTTATTTTTATTTCTCACTCTTTGCAACATTTCTTTTTATACCCGTTTGTATAATTTTATCTTGTCTCCCTTTCTCAGGAAGGGGTTTGAGGGGGCGTGGGAAAGAGGATTCTGCTGGGGGAAGGAATAGGTTTTTGTGCTTTTTGAAGATTTCTGTCTGTAAATGAGACAATAATCTCTTTGGGTGATGGGACTACTGCTCACATTCACATGTAAGTGTAAACTGAAAACAATTCTCAGCTAATGGAAGCGAATCAGAAAGTTTTCGTTAATGCACAACATTGTATTATAGTGAGATTCACAGATATTTTGTCCAATGGTGGGTTACGGGTTTTGACCTGATTTCAGGTTTAAAAAAAACATGCTAATGTATATCCTCAATTTGTAATTATTATCAGAATGTGTCATATTTAAGGGGTGACGAGTTTTAGAGATGAATGGTCATTCAGAATTGGATCGTGCCACTCAGATACTTTACATTGAAACACGGGGAAAAATGCTTCAAGCTGTTTCTTTTTCCTTATCTTCCAAATAAGTAATATGTGTTTATTATCTCAAATATTGTTTCATAATTCATAATATCATACACAGAGAGAGAGAGAAAAAGAGAGAGCCCTGGTAGTGCAATGGTTAAGTGCTTGGCTGCTAACTGAAAGGTCAAAAATTAGAATTCACCAGCTGCTCTGAAGGAGAAAAGACCTGGAGATCTGCTTCCATAAAAATTACAGCCCAGGAAACTCTAAGGGGCAGTTCTATTCTACCCTGCAGGGTTGCTATGAGTCAGAATAAAATTGAGAGCAAACAACAACTACATATGTATACAGTGGTTGTTTGCTATTGAGTTTATATATATATATATATATATGATTAAGAAAGGCTTAAAATTAATGATTTAAATTTCTACCATAAGAAGTTAGAGAGTCTATTATGGTCCCTGGGATGTAGAAGATGCTTTAAAAATGACAGTTCTTCTGATCAAAAGGGGGAAAATGAAGAGCAGAATGTTTTAAATTCTCATGGAATCCAGATTTTCTGGAGCACAAAGGGTCGGTGAGCTCCTGAAACTATTTAGCTGAGATAATCTTTAAACCTTAAGCCAAAAATATCCCCTGAAGTCTTCTTAAAATTGAAAAATAGTTTAGCTTAACCAGTAAAAAAAGAGTCATCCTTGAGCATTATGCTTTTTTAAGAGTTATCTATATGGGACCAAATTGACAACAATAGGAAACTTAGGGGGCAGTAAGTTTATCTTAATGAGGGAGAAGCAGCTCAGAAAAGGAGAGTAAGAATAGCTGCACAACTCAAAGAATGTAATATGTGGCAGGGCCAAGATGGCGGGGTAGTCAGACGCTTCCTTTGGTCCCTCTTACTACAAAGACTTCAAGACACAAGTGAGTTGATAATATATGATAATCTAGGAGCCCTGAATATCAAAGACAAAGTTGAGGAGTCGGACTGAGCATCAGAGGGAGGGAGAGACAGTTCAGAAGCAGCAAGGATTTGCTAGATTTGACCTGGCTGGCACCCTGCAGGCTGGATTGGCTGGTGTATGCACACCGAGGCAAGCAGCTGTGCTTGGGATGCATTTTCCATGTAGGGAGAAACCGAGTAGCAGAGAGTCTGCTCAAGCCTCCAGAAGTGGTGCTGAATTGGCAAAGGTTAAGTACAAGTACCTAACGTACTGCGTGGATCAATAAAATCCTTCTCCTCTCTGGGAAGTAACTCTCTCCAACTTACCTGTCCCCTCCCTGCTCTGCTTCAGTCTGGTCTGGCTTCAACAATTGTTGCACCCCCTGGGCTGGAAGTAGGACCTGTCACAAGCCCCAAGCAGTTATTCTGGGTTTGGAGGGGGAACGAATTAACAAACAGGAAAAACCAATCTGCCAGCTCCCCTAACCTGGGAACTCAGGACAGGTACATCCCCTTTGCCTAGGCACAGGCGTAAGGGGTCCATGGACTTTGAATGCCTTTCATCCCTGCCTAGACCTGTGTGGGCCCATTGCAAGAGCATAGGCCCTCATTAGCACAGTACAACCGGGTATATACGTAAAGCCTAACTTCAACTGTTTCAGCTATATGACGTCTATTCTACCCAAAGCAATCTACAGATACAATGCAATCCCGATCCAAATTCCAAAGACATTTTTTAAGGAGATGGAGAAACAAATCACCAACTTCACAGGGAAAGGGGAGAGACCCTAGATAAGTAAAGCATTACTGAAGAAGAAGAACAAAATGGGAGGTCTCGAACTACCTGATTTTAGAACCTATTATACTGCCACAGTAGTCAAAACAGCCCGTTGCTGGTATGCCAACAGATACATAGACCAATGGAGCAGAATTAAGAATCCAGATGTAAATTCATCCACATATGAGCAGCTGATATTTGACAAAGGCCCAAAATCTGTTAAATGGGGAAGAGACAGTCTCTTTAACAAATGGTGCTGGCATAAATGGATATCCATGTACAAAAAATGAAACAAGACCCATACCTCACACCATGCGCAAAAACTAACTCAAAATGGATCAAAGACCTAAATATAAAATCTAAAATGATCAAGGTCATGGAAAAAAAAAATAGAGACAATGCTAGAAGCCCTAATATGTGGCATAAACAGAATACAAAACATAACTAATGATGCACAAACACCAGAAGAGAAACTAGATACCTGGGAGCTCCTAAAAATCAAACATATGTGCTCACCAAAAAATTTCAACAAAGAGTAAAAAGACAACCTACAGACTGGGAAAAAATTTTTGGCTTCGACACATCTAATCAGGATCTAATCTCTAAAATCTACAAGATACTGCACAACCAAAACAAACACAAATAACCCAATTAAAAAATGGGCAAAGAATATGAACAGACACTTCACCAAAGAAGACATTCAGACGGCTAACAGATACATGAGGAAATGCTCATGATCATTAGCCATTAGAGAAATGCAAATCAAACCTACAGTGAGATACCATCTCACCCCAATAAAAAAAAAAGGCTAGCGTTAATACAAAAAACACAAAATAGTAAGTGTTGGAGAGGTTGTAGAGAGACTTGAACATTTATACACTGCTGGTGGGAAGGTAAAATCGTACAACCACCTTGGAAATCGATTCGGAGCTTCCTTAAAAAGCTAGAAGTAGAAGTACCGTATGATCCAGCAATGCCACTCCTTGGAATATATCCTAGAGAAATAAGAACCATCACACAAATAGATATTTGCACACCTATGTTCATTGCAGCACTGTTCACAATAGCAAAAAGATGGAAACAACCTCGGTGTCCATCAATGGATGAATGGATAAACAAATTATGGTGTATTCACAGAATGGAATACTATCCAATGATAAAGAACAATGATGAATCTGTGAAACGTCTCACAACATGAATGAATCTGGAAGGCATTATGCCAAGTGAAAAGGACAAATATTTTATGAGACGACTATGATAAGAATTCAAGGAAATTTTTAAACAGAAGACAGCATTCTTTGATGGTTATGAGGTTGGGGGGGGGAATTTACCAACTAGATAGTTATCTTAGGTAAAGGAAAGGACAACACATTGTACAGGGGAAGTCTGCACCACTGGACTAAACCAAAATCTAAGAATTTTCCTGAACACAACCAAATACAGGGGCAGGGGTCTGGGTACCATCATTTTGGGGGACATCTAGGTTATTGCCATAACAAAGTTTATTAAGAAAATGTTCTGCATCTCACTTTCGTAAGTGACGTCTGGGGTCTTAAAAGCTAGTGAGTGGCCGTCTCAGACACATCAATTTGTCCCAGCCCGCCTGGAGCAAAGGAGGATGAAGAACACCAAAGACACAAGGCAAATATTAGCCCAAGAGACAAAAGGGCCACATAAACCAGAGTCTTCATCAGCCTGAGACCAGAAGAACTAGATGGTGCCTGGCTGCCACCAATGACTGCCCTGACAGGAAACACAACAGTGAGTCCCTGAAGGAGCAGGAGAAAAGTGGGGTGCAGAACTCAAATTCACATAAAAAGACCAGACTTAATGGTCTGACTAACACTAGAGGAACCCCAGAAGACATGGCCCATGGACTCTCTGTTAATCTGGAAATAAAACCATTCTTGAAGCCCGCTCTTTAGACATAGACTTGATTATAAAACATAAAATAATACTCCTGAAGTGTGTGCCTCTTAGTTCAAGCAGATACACAAGACTAAATGGGCTGCTCCTGTCCAGAGTCCAGATGAGAGGGCAGAAGGGGTTAGGAGCTGGTTGAATTGTTCTGAGGTGCCACTGAGTCGGTTCCAACTCATAGCGACCCTATGCACAACAGAAGGAAACACTGACCGGTCCTCTGCCATCCTCACAATTGTTGCTATATTTGAGCCCATAGTTGCAGCCACTTTTATCAATCCATCTCATTAAGGGGCTTCCTCTTTTTTGCTGACCTTCTACTTTAAAAAGTATAATGTCCTTCTCCAGGGACTGATCTCTCCTGATAACATGTCCAAAGTATGTGAGACTTAGTCTAGCCATCCTTGCTTCTAAGGAGCATTCTGGTTTTACTTCTTCCAAGTCAGATTTATTTATTCTTTTGGAAGTCCATGGTATATTCAATATTCTTCACCAACACGACAATTCAGAGGCGTCAATTCTTCTTCTTCAGTCTTCCTTATGCATTGTCCAGCTTCTGCATGCCAATGAGACAATTGAAAACACCATGGCTTGGGTCAAGCGCAGCTTAGACTTCAAGGTGACATCTTTGCATTTCAAAACTTTAAATACGTCTTTTGCAGCTGATTTGCCCATTGTAATGCGGTTTTTGATTTCTTCTTGACTGCTGCTTCCGTGAGCGTTGATTGTGGAACTAAGTTAAATGAAATCCTTGACAACCTCAGTCTTTTCTCTGTTATCATGATGTTGCTTATTGGTCCAGTTGTGAGGACTTTTTGTTTTCTTTGTGTTGAAGTATAATCCATAATGAATGCTGTGGTCTTTGATCTTCAACAGTAAGTGCTTCAAGTCTTCCTCACTTTCAACAAGTATGGTTGTGTCATCTGCATATTGCAGGTTCTTAATGAGTCTTCCTCCAATCCTGTTGCCCCATTCTTCTTCTTATAGTCCAGTTGCTCAGATTATTCGCTCAGCATACAGATTGAATAGGTGTGGTGAAAGAAAACGACCCTGACACACACCTTTCCTGACTTTAAGCCATGCAGTATCCCTTTATTTTGTTCGAATGACTGTCTCTTGATCCATGTACAAATTCCTCATGAACACAATTAAGTGTTCCCGAATTCCCATTCTCCACAATATTTTTCATAATTTGTTGTGATCCATGGTCGAATGCCTTAGCATAGTCAATAAAACACAGGTAAACTTCTTTCCAGTATTCTCTGCTTTCAGCCAGGATCCATCTGACATCAGCAA
This sequence comes from Elephas maximus indicus, assembly GCF_024166365.1. NCBI lineage: Eukaryota > Metazoa > Chordata > Mammalia > Proboscidea > Elephantidae > Elephas > Elephas maximus. Next base: position 26,398,016 of record NC_064839.1, read on the forward strand.
TGATATCCCTGGTTCCATGTCCTCTTTGAAATCCAGCTTGAATTTCTGGCAGTTCCCTGTCCATATATTGCTGCAGCTGCCTTTGAATGATCTTCAGCAAAATTTTACTTGCATGTGATATTAATGACATTGCTTAATAATTTCTGCATTTGTTTAGATCACCTTTATTGGGAAGAGAGAAAATATGGATCTCTTCCAGTTGGTTGGCCAGGTAGCTGTCTTTCAAATTTCTTGGCATAGACAAGTGAGCACTTCCAGCACTGCATCTGTTTGTTGAAACATCTCAGTTGGTTTTCTGTCAATTCCTGGAGCCTTATTTTTCGCCAGTGCCTTCAGTTCAGCTTGGACTTCTTCCTTCAGTACCATCAGTTCCTGATCAAATGTACCTCCTGAAATGGTTGAACATTGACCAGTTCTTTTTGGTACAGTGACTCTGTGTATTCTTTCCATCTTCTTTTGATGTTTCCTGCATTGTTTAATATTTTCCCCATAGAATCCTTCAGTAATTGCAACTCCAGTCTTGAATTTTTTCTTCAGTTTTTTCAGCTTGAGAAATGCTGAGCATGTTCTTCCTTTTTGGTTTTCTATCTCCGGCTCTTTGCACAAGTCATCATAATACTTTACTTTGTCTTCTCGAGCCACCCTTTGAAATCTTCTGTTGAGCTGTTTTACTTCATCGTTTTTTCCTTTTGCTTTAACTACTCAACATTCAAGAGTAAGTTTCAGAGTCTCTTCTAACATCCATTTAGGCCCTTCCTTTCTCTCCTGTCTTTTTAATGATCTCTTGCTTTCTTCGTGTATGATGTCCTTGATGTCATTCCACAACTCGTCTGGTCTTCAGTCATTAATGTTCAATGCGTCAAATCTATTCTTCAGAAGGTCTCTAAATTCAGGTGGGATATACTCAAGTTCATACTTTGGCTCTCGTAGACTTGTTCCACTTTTCTTCAATTTCAACTTGAACTTACGTATGAGTAATTGATGGTCTATTTTGCAGTCGGCCCCTGGCCTTGTTCTGACTGATGATATTGAACTTTTCCATTGTCTCTTTCCATAGATGTAGTTGATTTGGTTCCTGTGTATTCCATCTGGTGAGGCCCATGTGTATAGCTGCCATTTATGTTGGCAGTATTTGCAACAAAGAAGTCATTGGTCTTGTAAAATTCAATCATGCGATCTCCAGCATTATTTCTTTCACCACACTATGTTTTCCAACTCTGGGTTTTGGGATCCTTCTTTGTTTCCAACTTTCACATTCCAAGCACCAGTAATTATCAGTGTATCCTGGTTGCATGTTCAATCAATTTCAGACTGCAGAAGTTGGTAAAAATCTCCAATTTCTTCATCTTTGGCCTTAGTGGTTGATGTGTAAATTTGAATAATAGTCATATTAACTGGTTTTCCTTGTAGGCTTATGGATATTATCCTATCACTGACAGCGTTGTACTTCAGGATAGATCCTGAAATGTTCTTCTTGACAATGAATGCAAAGGCATTGCTTTTCAAGTTGTCATTCCCAGTGTAGTAGACCATATGATTGTCCGATTCAAAATGACCAATACCAGTCCATTTCGGTTCACTAAAGCTAAGGATGTTAATGTTTATGTGTTCCATTTCAATTTTGATGGTTTCCAATTTGCCTGGGTTCATACTTTGTACACTCCATGTTCCGATTATTATGGTTGTTTGTAGCTGTTTCATCTCATTCTGAATCGTGCCACATCGGCAAATGAAGGTCCCAAAAGCTTGACTCCATCTATGTCATTAAGGTTACCTCCACTTTGAGAAGGCAGATTTTTCCCAGTCGTATTTTGAATGCCTTCCAACCTGAAGGGCTCATCTTCTGGCAGTATATCAGACAATGGGTGACCCTTCTGGTATTTGAATACCGGTGGTATAGCTTCCAGCATCACAGCAACACGCAAGCCCCTGCGGTATGAAAAACTGACAGACACCTGGACAGGGGAAATCTGGGGTGGAAAGGTGGAGTATGCCTTCACATTATAGGGACTGCAACTAGGGTGACATAACAATATGTATATAACTTTTTGTGTGAGAAACTAACTTGAGCTGCACAGTTTCACCTAAAGCACAACTAAAAAAATAAAAATGAATGTAATCCATACCGCTGAATGGGACGTGTAGGAACTGTTGAACTGGTGCTGTTTTGCTGTGTATATTCTCAACAACAACAAAATAAATAAAATTTATAAAAAAAAATAAGAGAAAGAACTAATTAAAACCAAAATGGTAGAGCAGAAATAAAAATAAAAGCAGAAATCTATGTAATCTAAAATAAACATAATAGAAAAAAAAATCGACAAAGCCAAAAGTTAGTTCTTTGTGAAAATAGTAATAAAATTATGAATGCCTATAGTGTGAGCTAAACAGAGAGATAGAGAGAACATAATCTCTCTGAATCTCAGTTGCCTTATATGTTAAATAAAAATAGAGAGAGAGACTGTGTAATCTGAGTCTGAGTTGCTTTATGTGTCCATAAAAATGGACTCTACCTAACGGGCAGTGAGAAAATTGAACAAGATGATGTTCACAGAATGTTAGCACACGTGTGAGTTGGAGCTCCCTAAATGGTAGTTTTTCTTCCTTTCCCTGCTTCAGAGATCAAAAGAGTATTTTTAATTAAATAATTTGAATAACATGAATCAAAAACGATTCCAGTTTCCTTACATTGTTTTAACTGTTGCTGTATCTGGCTTACCTGAGGTGAGCTGCTGGTCAACCCTGCAATAGACAAGAAATATTTATGAAAAGCTTAACCCCTTCTAGACATTGGGTTCTAAGCTATGCAGCAAGTGTGACTTTTCTCTGTCTGTTTTAGCTAAGGTGTTCTAGTGCATGGGCATGGGTTAACCCGTAAGGGGAAGACAATCATGAAGTTACCATGAATTGATGGAGATTTAAGTAGTCGCTTTTTTTATTTTATCATTAGAGATTCATGAAATGGCTCCATTCATTCATTCATCAATGCATTCATTCAATCAGTTAGTTATCTCTTCAGCCATTTATTCATTTATCTCTTTAATTTTCAACAAGTATTTTGTGAGTGCTGAACTCTGGTGGCACAATAGTTAAAGCGATTGACTGCTAACTCAAAGGTAGGCGGCTCCTAACTACCAGCTGCTCTGTGGGGTTGGGGGTGGGGTGATGTGGCAGTCTGCTTCCATAGAGGTTTACAGCCTTGGACAGCCTAGGGGGTGGCTAGGAGTCAGAATCGACTGGACAGCAATGGGTTAATGCATGCTATGAAGGAGCCCTGGTGGCACAGTGGTTAAGTGTACGGCCCCTAACCTAAAGGACTGCAGTTCGAGCCCACCAGCCACTCCGCAGGAGAAAGTTGGGGCGGTCTGCTTTGGGAGCAGCTCTACTCTGCCTTGTAAGGTCGCTATAAGTCGGAATCAGCTCGACAGCAATGTGTGTAACGTACTGTGTTAGATATAATGTGAAGCGGAAATGAATATGAAATAGAAACGGAAGTCTAGCTTTGGCTGCAGTGACGTGGTATTAATTCCGTGAAAGGGGTCTCCTGGTACTCCTCGCGCTAGCATGCACGTTTCAGAACGCCAATACTCAGGGTAGAAATAGGAGGCCTCTGGGAATTCTGCGGAATACCGCGTTTGGACAGGTAGAGCTGAAAATAAGGAAACAGTATTGTCAAAAAGGTGAGACTTTCTATTGCCATGTCAAGCCCAAGGGTAATCACTCAATAAATGACTCCTTGGAAAGTTCTGCCAGGGAACTTAGTGTCTGCTCTCAGGTTTGAAGTACAAATAAGGCTTCTTAACAATTAATTACACCCCTGTATTACAAGTATGAATGTTTTGATTTGTGAACTTTCTGGAGAACTTCAGGGAAATTTAAATTGCCCTCCAACAACTACCCAGCTCACTGCCCTGCACTATGCAAATTTGATATTAAATGATCAGATGTGAACCCTGGGCCCCAAGAGGTGCTTGAATCCCTTCATTTGGGGCCAGGTGTATAGAGATGTTCAATTATTAAATAATTAGTTTGGAAACAATAACTAGTGTAGTATAATTCTCTTGCTGATTTCCTAATGTTTATTAATTTAAGCACCTGTGCCTTCCTGTAACACTTTCCTGCAGAATGCTTACCAGGAGATGCATGGCATGTAAATTTACAATGAATATAATTACCTTTTTGCAGCTCACTCCAGGTGCCTAAGTGAGTAGAAATGAATTATGACTTTAATTGTCAGAAAGGTTTCAATATTCTCAATCTAATTATTTAAAAATTGTTTAAATTTCTAGCTAAACAACCTGTTGGTTTTAATTAAAATGCCAAAATATGATATTTTTTTTAGGATAACGGAATGTTCCATCAAAAATGATTCCGAGGGATAATTATGTAGTGAAGAGAAGGTGTTGTCTTAGCATACCTAATTTGTTCTCAGACTATTTCAAGGATGATTGAAGTTGTAGATGGATTTTCTAGCCTTTAGAAAAGTTCTTAGTTCTCTCACCTTCCCCATTTTTCTTGGGAGGGAAACAACATTCATCTTTGCAGAGAAATATCCCATTGTCACTTCACAGTCATGTTCAAAACTGAGTTCATTATGTTCCTCTAAAGTCATTTTTATTTTCCAACTGTATTCCCTAACTTAAAAATAGCAGCACCATTCACCCACCTAACTAAATCATAAATGTGGAAATCATATGTCTCTATCTCCCTGAAGGTCCACGCACATTTAGTTTCCAAGTTCTGGCCATTTTTCCTCAGACATGCAGGCAAATTTCCACCATCGTAATTTGAAGCCCTCATCTTATCTGGCTTTGACTCTCTCCCTACTGAATAGTATTTTCTTATCTGCAGGACCCTTGCCCCAGCTCCCAGGCTATGACTGGCAGGTCATTCTCAACACGTCAGAGTTATTTTTCTGAAGTGCACTTTAGAATGAGAGAAGCAAGAAAGTGCATGCCCCAAATATGGGTTAATAATGAGTCCTACCTGAAGGGAAAGGAGCCCTGGTGGTGCAGTGGTTAAGCGCTTGGCTGTTGACTGTCAGTGATTGGAGCCCACCAGTTACTCTGCAGGAGAAAAGACCTGGCGATCTATTCCTGTAAAAATTAAACCCCAAAACCAAATCCTTTGCCGTCAGGTAGAATCAGACTCAAAGTGACTCTGTAGGACAGAGTAGAATTGCCTTGTTAGGGTTTCCAAGAAATGGCCCGTTGATTCGAACTGCCAGCCTTTTGGTTAGCAGCTGAACTCTGAACCACTGCGCCACCACCCTATGGGACATTTCTACTCTATCCTGTAGGGTTGCTATGAGTTGAAATCGACTGAATGGCACACAACAACAATACCACCACCTGATAGGAACCCCAGGATGGGGTTTAAGTACTGGGCTGTTAATTAAAAGATCCACCCAGAGGCACCTTGGAAGAAGGGCCTGGTGATCTACTTCTGGCAAAATCAGCCATTGAAAACCCTATGGAGCAGAGTTCTACTCTGACACACATGAGGGTGCCATGATTTGGAATTGACTCCATGGTGGCAACAGCTAACCTCATGGGGATGAGAGCAGATGATTTTGAAAGAGTGAGGGAACACATATTAGTATTTTGAAACAATTACAGAATCAACCCTTTATGGAATCTGACTGTCTTGTATTGAATTTTGACCTCCACAAATATCTGTCAACTTGGTTAGGTCATGGTTCCCAGTATTGTATGATTGTCTACCTTTTTGTCATGTGATGTGATTCCCTGTGTGTTATAAATCCTATCACTATGATGTTAATGAGATGGATGAGATATGTTGATGAGATCTACAAGATTAGATACTGTCTTGAGCCAATCTGTTTTGGAATATAAAAGAAAGAAGGGAGCAGAGAGACACATGGATCTCATACCATTAAGAAAGCAGCACCAGGAGCGAAGTGCATCTTTGGACCCAAGGTTCTTGCGCAGAGAAGCTCCTTGTCCAGGGGAAGATTGATGACAAGGACCTTTCCCCAGAACTCACAGAGAGAGAAAGCCACCCCCTGGAGTTGATGCCCTGAATTTGGACTTCTAGCCTACAAGACTGTAAGAGAATAAGTTTCTCTTTGTTGGAGCCATCCACTTGTGGTATTTGTGTTATAGCAGCACTGGGTGACTAAGACACTGACCCACCAGAAAATTATTCAACCGGTCACTTCATATAAAGAGATCCACAATGTTTGAACCAAAATGCAATGTCCACACATGTAAAATGAAGATGTTTAATAGATACAATAAAAACCGAAAAAACAAGGCAAAAACTTAAAAAAGTTTAACACTTTGCTAACACTGAAATATCTTTATCATTCCACTAATTCTCCAATTCTTTGCTCATACAGAAATAGTAAAAGACATACTCTCTTATGGCATAATTATGTGCAGAGCACCCAATTATTATTTCACGATTTCTTCTTAGGCTTTAAGGTCAGATAGTGGTCGTAAGCATAAGAAGTCAAATTTGCTAAAGTGTCCTATTATGCCAAATTGATTTGATGGAGACTCACTGAATTTATACCAAAACAGAAAGAAAAACATGTAGAATGATCTTTTAAAAAGTCTATCACTTTGATGGGAGTTCTGCGTGGGTACCCCATTATGTGCTATAACATATGTTGTTCGACTAGTAACAGTGTGTGTTCAAATGGCAGGAAATAAACAGCAGGATTGAAATAAGAATGTGGCTGCCTGCATACAGCATTTCTTAGAAGCATAATTACAGCATCACTGAAGCATGAAGGTAGCCGCATATATTTGCAGCCACTGTAATCAGTATAATTGGCCTGCCATTTCCTCTACGCACTCTCCTTCAGTTAACATATTAGGAGCGTTTCTGCTGGAATGATTCAGTTAATGCCCGTTTGTTCTCTTCATGCTGGTAAATTGTGTTGTTCCTCTGCTTTGCTCATATGACATCGTTGGCAGAGTAGGCTCAGCTGTCAAGCAGATTTTCAGGTTTACTATCAGAATAAATACAGCCCATATAATAATGAAAGAAATGTAAGAATTGTTTTCATTGATATTTTTCTTCTTTTCAGCATTTCTGGTTCTTATAAGTATCCACCATGTTGGTATCTTTTGGCCTGGGCACCTTGGTTGTCCCTAGAGGCTTTAGCTTCTGGACAACCGGCCAGAGACATTACATACGTATGGAAGGCTATTTGTAAAACATATTCCAAATATATATACAAAACCAAAAAACCAAACCCACTGCCATCGAGTCAATTCCAACTCATAGCGACCCTATTGGACAGAGTAGAACTGCCCTATAGAGTTTCCAAGGAGCGCCTGGCAGATTCGAACTACCGACCTTTTGGTTAGCAGCTGTAGCTCTTAACCACTACGCCACCAGGGTTTCCAAATATGTATATTCCAAACATGTGTATTCCAAATTTATATTGTATTATATTACGTTGTTTTGTATTGTATTATGCTATGCTATATTATACATATTATACATCATATTGTATTATATTGGGGCCCTGGTGGCACAGTGATTAAGGGTTCAGCTGCTAACCAAAATGTTGGCAGTTCAAATCCACCAGTTACTCCTTGGAAACCTTATGCGTCAGTTCCACTGTGTCCTATGGGGTTGCTGTGAGTTGTAATTGACTCAACAATGGGTTTGGTTTGGTTTTTGGTAAATTATATTACATAACATTATAATAACCAGAGTATGTATTAATATCCCAATTCAAATCCAGGAATCTGTTGTTATAACTTCATCAGGCTTAGATGTATTTTTTTTCATCCTTACTAAAAATTTTGATTCTCAAAATACTAACAAATTGCTCAGTAGCTTTTTTGACATACATATCCATTCATGAGAATCACACAGAACAGTCTCAGAATAGCGATGCAAAACAAAATCACAAATAATATGATTATTGAAGATGATTTGAGTTTTAAAGTTTTTATCATTAGGTATATCTCATTAGGATCAAATTAGTGCAATTAATATTTTTTAAATCCAATTAATATTTTTTAAATCCCATGGAATGTTTCTTCTCTGTATGTGAATAACTGGATACAAAATTGTGTTTGTTTCACTGTACTTTTAATTTTAAGGACTTATTTTTATTTAATTTCAGCTTCATTTCATTTAATGTATGAAACATTTACATGGTCCTAGAGTTAAATATACAAACCAAGGCATACTAGAAGTATTCTAGTTTCTGTCCCTGTCTTCTTCATACTATTCTCTCTTCCCTGTCTGTGTAAGTAATGATGTTTGTTTTAGTTTTATATATATATATATATTTAATTTAGGCTTATGCTTCCATTGTCTTTTTAAAAAATATAATCAATTTTAGGTATTTGCGTATATATGCATAAAATACATTAAAATCTCCTTTCTTAGATAAGGAAACCCTGGTGGCATACTGGTTAAGTGCTAAGGCTCCTAACCAGAAGGTTGGCACTTCAAATTTACCAGATGCTCCTTGGAAACTCTATGGGGGCAGTTCTGCTCAGTAACCCAGTGCCGTCGAGTCCTATAGTGTCACTATGAGTCAGAATCCACTCAATGGCAATGGGTTTGGTTTTGGTTTTCTTAGATAAACTGTAGCATATTAGTGTTGCTTCCATTTTGCTTTTGCCCCTTAATAGATTCTAAAGATCGTGCTATAGTAGCGTATGACGATATCCCTCAATCCTTTTATTCCAACTGCATAGTATGGTAATCCATTGTGTAGATTTACCAGGGTGTATTCAAGAAGTCCTTTGTTACTGATCATTGGGGATAGTTTTCAGTCTCTTGCTCTTAGACACAATACTTCATTAAATAGCCTTGCACCTTTCTCTCTTTGTCTTTTTATTTTTCTACTTCCAGTTTATTTTTAGGTTAGATTCCTAGAAATGGTATTACTGGGTCAAATGGAAAATATATGTGTGATTTACTTAGAGACTGCCAAATCTCCCTTCCAAGGAATTGCACCACTCCTTTCCTCTCCAGCAATGTGGGAACGTGCCTGCATCCCCATTGCCTCCAACAACAGAGCAAGTTAGCAACCCTTTACTTCCCAAGCTTAACTCTATTTATCTTATATTGAGTGAGGCTGAGCACCTTTTCAAAGAGTTAAGGACTGTTCGCATTTATTTTTCCATGAAGTCTCTTCTATATCTCAAGCCCATTTTTTTTCTAGGTTTCCTGGCTGTTGCTTTGTTTTTTTTTTTTTTTTTTTTTTTTTTTTAAGAAGCTCTTCATATGTTAGGGTTATTAAATCTGCATGGAAAATATTCTTCTCAGTTTGTCACTTTAAAACATTTGAATATGGCATGTCACAAAAAGAAAGATTATCAGACAATAGGTAGGTCTGAAAAATTTCATCTGATCTGGGAAACTGGATATATAATTTGAGAGGAATTTTTGAAAAGGTAAGCATGTTAACTATCACTGCAGGATTATCATGACAAAATCCAGACTGGGGAAACTCTCCAAGACAAGCAATATGGTTTCATTAAAAAAAAAAAAGAAAGAAGTCCAAGAAAAAACTATACATGAGTAAAGAATCTATAAAATTAAAAGAGAATTGACAGACATATCAACCATTCACACTGTGAGGACTGTATTTATATCCCAAATCAATAAACTCTCCAACCAGCAAACAGAACATTTATAAGACAATTGGGAAATATGGATATTGACTGCATATAATTCAGGGTCCACTGGAATAGTTGCCATAGGCTTGGGAGAAAAAAAGATAATAATGGAAGATAACCAGGAGGAAGAATCAATCAATTAAATTTTAATTGGGAAGTGGTGGAATACAGTAGATGAAAAACTTCAGAGGAGAGTTGGAAGGAAGGGAGGGAGAGAGGGAGGGAGGGAGGAAGGAAATAGAAAGAAAATTAGAAAGTTGTCTCATCCATGTCCTTGGCTTAGGAGCAGCACCAGAGTATTTATTTATATGCTGTTGCACAATAAGCAAATAAAGCCCTCTAGTATTTACAAAATTAAATAAATAAATAAGCAAAACACAGAAGTGAGAGGAAATGGCTCCTGTAGGAAAGTAGGTGGGTGGTAAGGTAAAGGCACACAATCAGTGAAGGGGAAAGCTTGAAAACGTGAATGTTCCCATTCTGACTGTTTCAAAACCCATTGTTAGTGTAGGAAAATACTGGTCAGTATATAACAGAAAACAATGTTGATGAGTAATTAGATATACCATTTTTACGGAAAAACTGTTACTATTTTAGAAGTGGATTTGCATGTTAGGGAGGAAGGTACCTGGATGAGGCAAGGTCCAGTTCTCCAAGTGGATTATTTGTTCCCATGTATGCAGGTCCTGTAGCACGCTCTGGCCTGAACTTACAGAGGCTACAGATAAACAGACTTTCAAATAAAAAATCCAAGTCCGAGGAAGTAGAAGTAAACTTTTTTTTAAAATAAAGCACCTTACATAGCATGGCAACGATAGCCACTGACACCTTTGTCTCCTAGAGGTATTGACGATATCACTTAGTTGTAGTTGTTAGTTGCCTTCAAACCCAAAAAAACCAAACCCATTGCCATTGAGTCACTTGCGACTCATAGTGACCCTATAACCAAACCAAAAAACCCAAACCCATTGCCGTCGAGTCGATTTTGACTCACAATGAGTATAAGTGACCCTCTAGTTGCCTTCAAGTCGGTGGAAATTTCTGGTGGCCCCATGTATGTCAGAGTAGAACCGTGCTCCGTTGGGTTTTCAATGGCTGATTTTTCAAAAGTATCTTACTAGGTCTTCTTCCTAGGCACCTCTGGGTGGATTCGAACTGTCAAACTTTTGGTTAGTGCTGAGAACTTAACCCAGGAACTTCAATGATATTATTTAGGATGTAAATAATTTAATTTCCACCTTGTTAATTACATTGGTTTTTTAGCTTGGTGAATTGAGGTCAATCTTATAAGAATGAGCTCATTTGGGTAGAGATTTCCTTTTGATTTTACCAATGTGTGTCTCCTCAGACCAGTATGGTCTTAGTTACCTAAACAATTATTAATAATAGTTTATAATAGACTGAATTGATAATATAATTAATAACCATTATGGCTCATTTATTTGGAGCCCCTGAGGGGTACAGATGATTAGGTGATTGGCTACTAGTTGAAAGATTGGTGGTTCAAATCATCCATTCAGAGATGCCTTAGAACAAAGTCCTGGTGATCTGCTTCTGAAAGATCACAGCCTTGAAAACCCTATAGAGCAATTCTGCTCTGCACACATGGGGGCTCTATGAGTCAGAATCAACTGGATAGCAAATAACAATAATAACATGACTTGTTTATCCTTTACAAAGTGTGCTCACCTGTACCTCACTCCAAAATAACTATATTGAATTTATATTTTGTGTCAGGTGCTCTCAAAATTAAGTATTTTGATTATGCTAAATCCCCATGTGTCTGTCAGTTTGTTGTACTGTGGCACTTGGGTGTTGCTGTGATGCTGGAAACTATGCAACTGGTACTCAAATACCAGCAGGATCACCCAGGTTTCAGCTGAGCTTCCAGACTAAGTCAGACTAGGAAGAAGGACCAACAGTCTACTTCTGAAAAGAATTAGCCAATGAAATTCTTATGAATAGCAGCAGAACATTGTCTGATATAGTGCCTGAAGATGAGCCCCTCAGGTTGGAAGACACTTTAAATATGACTGGAGAAGAGCTGCCTTCTCAAAGCAGAGTTGACCTTAGTGACATGGGTAGAGTCAAGCTTTAGGGGTCTTCATTTGTTGATGTGACATGACTCAAAATGAGAAGAAACAGCTGCAAACATCCATTAATAATTGGAAGGTGGAATGTACGAAGTATGAATCTAGGAAAATTACATACTTTGGACATGTTATCAGGAGGGATCAGTCCCTGGAAAAGGACATCACATGCTTGGTAAAGTAGAGGGTCAGCGAAAAAAGAGGAAGACCCTCAATAAGATGGATTGACACAGTGGCTGCAACAATGGGCTCAGGCATAACGACAATCATGAGATGGTGCAGGACCGGACAGTGTTTCATTCTGTTGTACATAAGATCGCTATGAGTCAGAACTGACTGGATGGCACCTAACAACAACAACATTTTGGTGATAGAACACAAGAAGTTTGGCAAAAGCTTACCCCAGATCCTCCCAAAGAATGAGGTATAAGCCCAGACTTGCTGCATGCCAAACCTCAGCCCCTCAAATATAGTGATACGCTGTCATCATGCCATTGTTCTAGATGAGGAGATGGGGGCCCAGTGAACTGGTTACCAAGAACATGTAATTCCCTAAGGAGAACTGTATTCTAGATCTGTATTCAGTTTTCATATCTAATCTTTAAGTATTTTCATTTCTCCTTAGCAGCTTCCCAGATAATTGGTCACACATAAGCAGAAGAAATATTTCTCCGTTCTGTTTGATTTGTGGAATTTATAAATATTCCTATCTCGGATAGATCCTCAGGTTGCACGTCTGTATAAATTGTGGTGAGACGTATAATGGGGATGAACATGTTTATAACTGTACCGTGTAATTCCTTAAAAAAAAGTGACAGTAGCAAGCTCATTCTGGGCCCATGCTTAAGTAAATAACATGAATACACCTGACATCAGATATCATTTTTATCCAAGGCTGGCTATATCACAAGTGCCAAACTGCTAGCTAATTCAGTAAAAATAAAATATAAAACAAAATATACTATTTCTTCAGCTCTGTAAAATCAGCTTTTCTTTTTTCCTGGTTTCTTTGATCTCAAAGGGGAATGACGGAAATGTGGCTGCATCACAGAGATGCAGCTCTGGCACCACAGGGAGCACCCTGGGCCTGAAATCCCCGTGCTTCAAGGTGGAGGGTTTTAAATCTGTCACTGATACCGGTCATTTTGCTTAATCGCTCTGATTCTCATCTTTCTCGTGTGAAAATTAGAATTCTAAGACCAAGTTTAAGGGGTTATTTTGAAAGTGGAGTATTATAATATATGTGAAATGTTTGATGAGGGTAAGAACATCTAACAGCTGAGGAAATGAACACTCTGAGGGATTTTGTAATTTACCCAGAATCACACGGCTGGAGAGGAATTTGCGATTCCAACTCAAGGCTCTTTGATTCCAAAGCCAGTGTCCTTTATGCTATACCAGGATGTTTTCCGATATCATATATAAAAAGCCAAAATCAAAACCATTGCTGTTGAGTAGATTCCAACTCATAGCAACGCTACAGGACAGAGTAGAACTGCCCCATAAGGTTTCCAGGGAAAGCCTGGCGGATATGAACTGCCGACCTTTTGGTTAGCAGCCATAGCTCTTAACCACTGCGCCACCACGGCTCCTTATATATAACCCCAAAACAAAATTATCATATATATATATATATCCACTCCACCACTCTCCTGTCAGCTTGTTGTACCGTGGTGGCATATATGTTGTGATGATGCTGGAAAATGTGCCACCAGTATTTCAATTCTAGTAGAGTCACCATGGTGGACAGGTTTCAGCAAAGCTTCTAGACTATAATAGAGTAGGAAGAAAGGCCCTGGCAATCTACTTCCAAAACTTAGCCAATGAAAACCTGATGAATCACAACAAACATTGTTAATATAGTGCTGGAAGATGAGCCTCCTGTGTAGGAAGGCACTCAAAATATGGCCACAACAATGGACTGGAGCATACTAATTATCATGAAGATGGCTCAGGTTCAGGCAACATTTCATTCCATTCTACATGGATCACCATGAATCAGAGCTTCCTCAACTGTAAATAAAAACGGCTACATATATATACACACATGTATATACATGCACATACATATATATATAGACCCATACATACATATATATGCATGTATTTGCCCTGGTGCCTTAACCACTATGCCACCAGGGCTCTGTGTGTGTAATATATATATACACACGCACATACATACATAAATGTGAAAAGATGGAGCAAAGCATACCTATTGTTAGGTTAGGCCATTATAACACTTCCATTCATTCAGAAGTAGTAATTTGAGCTGAACTACTGCCATTGCTCATTTATAAATACAAATAATTAGTAGCCTTTTCTCTGTTTTCTAAGACCCATTCATTGTGGAATCTCAACATTTATCCAAGTACTGATTACCACAGATACCAGCTAGAATGAGATGGAAATTTGGGTGAACATTTTTATTGATGGAGTGCTTTCCATTGGCAACGCATAAAGGAGAACATGAAGTAGAAGAGGAAAGGGGGAAAGCCAAGAAAGGAAGTGGTCTCAGGTAACGTTTAGCCTTAATCTGATGATCCTCAGGCAAAGTCTCTGAAACATAAAGTGCTATCAATAGATGCAGAAACTGAAAAAAAGATCAATTTATAAAAACTAGAGTTCACAGTGGTTAAAAGCTCTGCTGCTACCCAAAAGGTCAGCAGTTCGAATCCACCAGCCGCTCCTTGGAAATCCTATGGAGCAGTTCTACTCTGTCCTATAAGGTCGCAGTTAGTTGGAATTGACATGATGGCAATGGGTTTTTTTTGGTTTAGAGTTCATGTGATATGATAGGGGAGGAAAGAGCTACAGGCCACAGAACACAGACTGAGGTCAAAACCTCTTTCTACTGAGCCTTTTAGGAGTGGATGGTGAAAAGCTTCAGAAACTTGAGCACACAAGGGAGGCATCACAAGTCAGCCTAATGCCAGTAGTGAAGGTGGCTTAACACTGAGCCCATTGCAAGAGAGGCTGGGATTGATTCAGGACTTCTGATAGCCCGTTAGTATTGGCTCTGGTCTGGAGCCAGACGGAATCTGAAATTCAGAGGCATCAGTGTATTTATCTCTGAAGACCTGAGTCTGAAGACCGGTCCATTACTATTTGCTTCTTAGTTTTGGTTGTGTGTGTGTGTATGATATGCACATGTGTACTTTTGCACATCCACAAATGAAAGCTATGTTTATTTATGAAAAAATTTCAATCAGTGTTGAATAGAACAGAGTCTATATAAGATAAGGCACAATCTGTTTGGGATGCCAGCAGTCTGGCTGAGGTAGTTGACAGGCCTTGGCCTCCAGATAGGATGCTCTCATTCTTCTGCTACTCAGTTCCATTTTGTATTTCCAACAACATTCTGCCCAAAACTTGCCACATGGGTACAAATTTTTGTATGTATTAAACTCAGTAAACAACTATACCAATACACTACATCAGACTTTTCTGATGGCCAAAGTGTTGGGATATCTCCCAAAGTAATTACCAAACTCAAAGAATAGGGTTGAATAAAAAAGTTTTCCAGATATAGGGCAGTTCAGAACATTTTTCTGTTGCTTATTACAGCTTCTAAAATGTTATAAATATGTCTGAAAAACATTATGTGAACAGACAAAATAGGAAAATTCTTCATTTTTAATGTTGACCGCAGAACACACATTGTTACTACATATATGGAATGTCTTTCAAAAAAAGTGGAAAGTGAAATCAGGACATGGGCAGTTCCTCTTCCTTCATCTTTTTTTAACCATAATTTTAACCATGATCAGCAACTTCTGTTTGAATTTATTAATTTTCTGGTTCTTGAGTTTAACTAAAACAAGGTAAAGATTTCTTTCCCATGGCATAGGGTTTTAAAGTCGTCCAAAGCAATTCTGCCACAGCTGAATTATTTGGCAGATTATGAAAGCATTTTAAGCAATAAGCCAAGAGTTCTGCTTTGACGTTTTATAGGGGCAAATCAATAAAACCTTTTAAATGTGTATTACAGAAAAAAGGAGTATTATACAGGATAAAAAAAGCTTCATACTACAGTTAATCTAATGGTCATAACTGTAAATGATATTGGAAAAATGCATTTATTAAATGGCTTCTCACAAGCTCTGAATGGGCCACAGGCAATCTAAAAAGGATTTCCTCCCTTCTTCCCTAGGGGAATGGCTAGGTGCTCTCTCAGTCAGGCCTGCTTCCTCACCATCCATCATTTCAAAGAGACATATATCGCCTCCAAAATGCTTTAAGGCAGCCGCAAGCAAGTGTCACTTTGAGTTAAATGCATTATTAAACTGTTGGGAAATTTCACATCATAGGTCATTTATCTATGCTAAATTGGGTCAAAAGCCTCTGCACATGCCTAGATAAATGAGAGAGAAGAACAAAATTCTCCTGTGGGAAGTAATACTTGGACGAGCTTTATGAGTTTGGATTTATTTATTTATTTATTGAGTAGCCATGGAGAGGAGAGGTTTTTATTCTTTTTTTTTTTTTTAAGCATTGTGATTTTTGTTAATAGCTAATCAGTCGCCATACAGAAATAGTCTCGTCTGATAAATATAGATGCTCACCTTCTCTAACGCTTCCTGAGTTCAATGCTGGGGAAAAGACAAATCGTTCAATATACATTCACTTAACCAACCTTTGCATGCCTTCTGAGTGCTATGTGCTGTGTAAGAAGTGGGAAATATAAAAATGATTTTTAGACATAAACCTAATCTAGGGGCTGTTGGGATTAGTGGGAAAGTAGAAAAGACCTAATTGTCATATTCGTTGTTTTAGTTGCCATTGAGTTGATTCCAACTCATGGCAACCCCATATGTGCAGAGCAGAACTGTGCTCCGTAGGGCTTCCAAGGCTGTGTGACCTTTCAGAAGCAGAGCTCCAGGATTTTTTTTTTTCAAGGAGCCTCTGGGTGGATTGAAACCACCCATCTTTTAGCTAGTAGTGGAGCGCTTAACCACTTGTACCATCCAGGGTAGCTTTACATGAAAAATGGAGCAGGGATGCAGGTAAGGGAGAGATTAGATCTTTCAGAGTTTAAAGAAAACAACAAAGAGGAAGTGACGTGAGCAGCACCTTCGGTAGTGAGTGGTGAGTGGCAATTTGCCAGATGAAGAAAGTCCGGAAGCCCAGTTTCAGAAAGAAAAAACAGCAGGGATTCAGAAAGTAGGAGAAAAGTAGGTATGGATTTATGGTAATGGTATAATTTATCTTCGGAATCAGGGCACTTTATAGAATAAAAGAGGGAACTATTAATAATTCAGCCAGGACAATGGACATAAACCAAATCAGTCCTGGGCAAAGCGAGACATCTGGCTAACAGGTGTGCTCCCACCTGTGCAGTACCTCAAATGCTGAAGTGACAGCCACCGCTCAAGGCAATCCGGAACCCTAGTCATGTGGGCACATGTTAGGTTAACATTTACCTAGGTGGCATGAAGCTGCAGGGAGGAGATATGATATGAATTATTCTTATGTAATAAAAAAATAGACTTGTTTATTTTCTTTTCACTGTATTGAATCTTTGATTTTTTTTTTTTTTTTGGTAAATTGAGGAATTTTGTCATTTTATCTCCATTATTTTTTTCATCAGGCCCCTGGGTGGCACAAATTGTTTGCGCTTAACTACTAACCTAAAGGTTGGCTGTTCAAATTCACCCAGCAGCCCTGAGGAAGAAAGGCCTGGAGATCTGTTTCCATTGAGATTACAGCCAAGAAACCCCTTCGGAGCAGTTCTACTCTGTAATATAAAGAGTCTTCACGAGTCAGAACTGACTTGACAGCAGTAGGCTTGGTTTTTCTTTTCTTTTCTTTTTTTTTTTTTTTTAGTGTTTGTTCCACTGCAGAGAAGGTTTACGAAGCCTCTTATGTAACTATTATGGGAATCACCTCCAAAATTCTCTTCTGAAAGGAGTTTTTATCCAACTGAAGGTAGCACTCTACTCCTTCCTATGTCAGAGTGGAATGGGCCTCCATTTGTGAAAAATAAATAAGCAAAAGAGCCCCCATGTTCATCCCAGAGAGACCTTTCCCTTAACTTCTCCGATGCTGACAGCATGTGATTCTCTCCAGTGTTAATACTGGCACATAAGCCACTCATCACACACTCAACTTTGAAACTCGTCAGAAGAATGATTGAAATAATCAATACTGGTATGTTCTTATTGTTCATTCTAAAGTTATCTCAGTTCTCTCCTTATATATAGTAAGGTAGAATAAAGAAGGTAATCATATCTGGACGATATGACATTACATACCCACAGAGGTACTTCTGAGTTTTAATTCAATATTTTCTTATTATAGTAACAATAAAAATATGTAGCCAATACTACTCATTTGATACTAATGTAAATAATAAGCAACAGTTACCAACTTTTACCTCCCAGGTAATACACGAGCAATGTGAAACACAAGGTCACAGAGCAAGTACGTTGTAGAACAGGGATGTGAATCTTCAATGATGGATAGAAATCTAGAAAATTGGCAAGAAGTTTGAGACAGAGAATGGAAATAAATTCAGGTATGGAGTGGGTCATAATGGAGCAATGAACATACATAAAGATAAGGAATGGCTGTTAGTGTATTTACCTGACAAGTTTCAGGGTACTAACATCTCTTGGATACCAACCTCGTAGAGAAAGCAGATCTAGTCTCCACCTCTTACATTCTAACCATAGATGATAGATGGACAGACAGACAGATAGAGAGATGATAGACTGATAGATAGGCAGCAGCTGTTGAGTCAACTCTGACTTATGGTGACCTTATGTACAACAGAATGAAACATTGCCTGGTCCTGTGCCATCGTCATGATCACAGGCATGTTCAAGTCCATCCTTGCAGCTATTGTGCCAATTCATCTCACCAAGGGACTCCCTTGCCCTTGTTGGCCCTCTATTTCACCAATCATGATGTCTTCCTCTAGAGATTGATTCCTCCTGATGTCATCTCCAAAGCAAGTCAGTCAAGTTTTCATTGGCTAATTTTAGAAGTAGATCACCAGGTCTTTCGTCCTAGTTGGTCTTAGTCCAGAAGCTTTGCTGAAGCCTTCCACCGTGGGTGACCCTGCAAGTATCTAAAATACTGGTGGCGTAGCTTCTAGCATCACAGCAACACACCAGCCAGTGCAGTATGGCAAACTGACAGACAGGTGATGTCTAAATCGATCCCGACTTACAGCAGCCCTATAGGGGAGAGTAGAACTGCCCCATAGGGTTTCCAAGGAATGGCCGGTGGATTTGAACCGTCAACTTTTGGTTAGCAACCTGAACTTAGCCACCATACCACCAGGGCTCTGTCTAAACCACAGAAGCAATTTTGAACTCAGTAATACATTTTGAGGTTTTCTTCTCTCATTGTTTTTCCTCGCGGAGTTGCAGAAAAGTTCCAAAAAAGGCAAACTAAGGCTTTTTCTGCAATTAGGAGAAAGCAGTTAAAGAAAGTTTTCTCTCTCGCTCTCTCTGGAGGAGCCAAAGCTGCCAGCAGCTGAGAAAAGCCACACAGAAGGATTTTTGATGCCAAGCTGGCTCGAATCCCAGAGTCATGCATATTCCTTCGAAGAGGGGTTTTGACTCCAGGCTAAGAAACCAGACTATGTTAGAAGGAAATATTCTCATCAAAGTCGGAATATTTGCATTTCCTTCACCACTTTGCTCCATCCCAAGACAGCTTTCTTACTTATTACAAAATGTAAGACATTATTCCCCCGAGAAAGAAAAAAAAAAAAAATCATCCATTTGCTTTTTGAGACTTAAAATTATGTGATTCCACAATGACCATGAGCTTGGTTGAAACTAGCTCCCTGAGTAGAAAGCAATCCTGTTTACTTATGGTGCATGCGTGCATGGGTGTGCTTGTCTGGTCTCAAAGGGAAACAAGGAATCTAAAATGAGAATGGCCAGACGCACATGGACTCTACTGTATGGTTACCTAAGCTGAGAGTCAGCACTCATTGTCCCAAAGAATAATATTTTCATCTGTAAAGAAATTTCAACAAAAATTATAGAGGACTCAGGAAATTCATTTTAATCTCTGCCAAGGATGTCACCCAACCAGGCAATATGTCACTCATCCCATATTGCATAGGACATACTTACATTAAAAAAAAAAAAAAATTATTCTTCATTTATCTGAAATTCAACTGGGTGCTCTGTATTTTTATTTGCTAACTCTGGCAAACCTAGGTCATTCAATTCTAATTGGCAATACCAGAACTCAAGCCAGGCCTGCCACCTTCAAAGCTTACACTGTGAAGCGCCGATACTGTTTTGACAGAAAAACATATCAAATGCACTAAATTCAGTATTTTCTTCCTCCCTGTTCTTTGCTATGGGCAATGCTAGTGCACTAGTGTGCCATTATGTGTGTTCAAGTTCAAAGTTCAGTGTTTAGAATTAAGACCCAGATTTGAGGTTGTGCTCTTCCACTTGTCAGCCGAACAATTTTAGTCATCTTGATTGATTTCTCTGCACCTCAGTTTTCTGTTTTGTAAAATGGGGGTTATGGTGTCTTCACCAATACGTAGGTGACACAGGTTGACAGATTGACTTGTGCCTGACACTTCATGAAGACTTAAACATGAATTATTTCATTGAATTAGCATGAGAAAGCTAAGGATAGGTGCTTATAATGAAGAGTCTGACTCCATTTTTGATGTTTGACTGAAGGCAGCTTTTAAACATCACCCTACTCCCTTCTCTTTCTGCTCAACATCTGGGCAAGCTGATAATAAAGCCCAGGTGCTCCTTGTCTGGTGCTCCTCACCCAGCCCTACATCCTAACCACCATCAAAACCACAAGCCAGTCTCTTTTCCTTGCTACTCAAGACATTTTCAGAGCAGCTTAGAAAGCCCAGGTCCCTAGGTGGTGCACACAGTTTGAGCCCGACTGCTGACCAAAAGTTTGGAGGTTCAAACCCACCGAGCACTGCTATGGAAGAAAGTCCTGACAACCCGCTTCCATAAAGATTACAGCCAAGAAAATTCTATAGAAAAGTTCTACTCTAACACATGGGATTGCCAGGAGTTGGTATTGGCTTGATGGCAACAAGTTTAGGAAGCCCACCCCATCCTTCCCAGAAATCCTCACGATGTTAGTGAAAAAGACATTTTCATACTCTCTTGGTGTGTGTATATGGGGAGAGGAGAATCATCAGTCTTGATATCCAAGCCAGATTTTGGGTGGAGGTCCATTCTGTCTCTTCAGAGTGGTCACAAGACACTGTTATTTTCTTTCCCAATTTAGATATGAAAAAATTGGGCTTTAAACAAGAGAATTTCTTGTCCAAAGTCACACATACTAGTAAATTACGGACCCTGGTTGAACTGGGGCATTCTAACTTTAGAGGCTCTGATTAACCATTACACTATGGCATCGGGAAAATTAAATGAGAAAAATTCACATGAAATGTTTAGTACAGTGGCTGACAGATGTTTAATATCCTGTAAACATACGCCACATCTGCGTAGAACCATAGGATTGGCCTGTGTGGACATCAGAGCCAGTTATGCACTCACCATGTCTTGCCATCTCCACTAAGCTTAGAGCTTTCTCAGAATAAAGGTTTACACACGTAACAAACACCCACCTGATGCTTGCAAACATGCCACACCTCTCTTTCCAAAGTGCTGAAAATGCACAGCTCCCATCATCCCAAGACAACGTGTTTATTTTCCAGTCTCACGTCTTTCATCCCCTGCTTGTTTGCTGGAGGCTGCTGGCTGGCTGTCAACGGTGACAGCCCCCATCTGTCATCAGGGTATGGTGTGCCTCTGCACTGCCTTTCACAGACTTGCAGAATAGGCTTTCTAGTTGCCTGAGAGGTGGAGGCACCGCTAGGACACTTAGGAATCCCAGTGTTCTTGGCCACACTGTGTGGGTGCAGTTAAGCCCACCCTAAGCAGAGCATGACATCTCGTTGATTTATGAGGAAATCACTGCAGAACAAACATGGATCAACAAGCCAGAATGGCTCAGGAAAACACCAGATTCTGTCTCAGAATAATCGCAATCACAATTACTTCTGAGCTTAAAGTGTTTCCCTAACTCCCCTGGTGGTTGAAGGACATTTGTTTTCTACAAAAAAAAAAAAAAAACCCTCAGGCTTTATTTTCCACAGCAGAAAAATATTAGAGAAGTAACCGACTTGCCATTAGAGTGAAAATATTTTTGTTATAAATAGAGTCTTATCAAGGTATAAGATACATACGCTCACGGAATTCTGGAATACTAAACTAGTCTTCCTAGCTGCCGTGAGTATTACTCTTCCTCCAGCACTGTTATTCTTCTGCCACCGTTGCTCTACTCCTGCTACCGCTGCTGCTACTAGTACAGCTACTACTGTTACTACTGCTGCTCCTGCTGCTTCCACTGTTACTGCTACTACTGCTACTGTTTTTATTGCTACTACTACTACTGCTACTGCTACTACTGCTACTGCTACTACTGCTACTGCTACTGCTACTACTGCTACTGCTGCTACTGCTACTACTGCTACTACTGCTACTGCTGCTACTGCTACTACTGCTACTACTGCTACTGCTACTACTACTGCTACTGCTACTACTGCTACTGCTACTACTACTACTGCTACTGCTACTACTGCTACTACTGCTACTGCTACTACTGCTACTACTGCTACTGCTACTACTGCTACTGCTACTACTGCTACTGCTACTACTGCTACTACTACTGCTACTGCTACTACTGCTACTACTGCTACTGCTACTACTGCTACTGCTACTACTGCTACTGCTACTACTGCTACTACTACTGCTACTGCTACTACTGCTACTACTGCTACTGCTACTACTGCTACTGCTACTACTGCTACTACTACTGCTACTGCTACTACTGCTACTACTGCTACTGCTACTACTGCTACTGCTACTACTGCTACTACTACTGCTACTGCTACTACTGCTACTACTGCTACTGCTACTGCTACTGTTTTTATTGCTACTACTACTACTGCTACTACTGCTACTGCTACTGTTTTTATTGCTACTGCTACTATTGCTACTACTGCTTCTACTACTGCTACTATTACTACTACTGTTACTGCTACTACTATTGCTACTGTTACTTCTACTGCTGCTACTACTGCTACTGGTACTACTATTGTTATTGCCACGACTGCTGCTACTACTAGTAGTAGTGGGCAAGCATTCCGAGTAGCTAATTTATGTACCACACCCCGTTCTGAGTGCTTGGCATGTAGGATTCCCTGCTCACTACTATACTATAAAGTAGGGTTTATTATTGTCCAGATTTTCTAAATGAGGAAACTGGCAAATGGAGTTGTGCCCGTGTTATTCAGCTCCTTGGTAACTACGCAAAGCCTGGAACCCAGGTCGGTATGATTCCAGAGGCTGTTTTCGTCACTGCCTCTTTGCATCTACCTGTCTTTCAGTATCACCTCGTCTGGTATCTTCCACTTGGGGAAATCTGACTCTCAGAGAGCTGAGGTAACTTGGCCAAGACTGCCAGGCAGTTATTCAGGAGTTTAGGTTTTCCTGGCTGACTTTCATTTTATTTCTGGTTAAGTAATGGTCAAATGTAAGCCCTGTTTCCTCAGTGGTGTCTTTTCTAACTGTGGTATAAAATAAAGGTCCTGATTTTGGAAAGGGCATTTTGTATGCTAAACTGTGGAAAGCTGAAGCTTGAGAGAAAAGGTGGGAGGTGTGGAGTGCGTGAGCTAGGTATGCTTAAACAAACAAAAAACCAAACTTGCTACTATCAAGTCCAACTCACAGAGACCCTATAGGACAGAGTGGAACTGCCCCACAGGTTTTCCAAAGAGCAGCTGGTGGACTCGAACTGCCAACCTTCTGGTTAACAGCTGAGCTCCTAACCACTGTGCCACCAGAAGTCCAGGTATGCTCGCCTGTGGAAATGCTATGTATTCTTGTCTACCTTCCTATCTCTGCCCCCCCCACCCCGACCCCATGTTGTTGTTAGTTGCCATCAAGTTGGCTCCAGCACATGACAACCTTATGTATAACAGAACAAAACATTGCCTGGTCCTACATCATCTTCATGATCGTTGGTATGCTAGAGTCTATTGTTGTGGCTACTTGGTCAGTCCACCTCACTGAGGGTTTCCCTTGTTTTTGCTGACCCTCCCATGAGTGTTCTCTAACATTACTTCCTCTGCTTTCCAAGCAGGAATAGTCAGCTGTTCATTTCTCCAGGAGCCCATGACCCATTGCACACACATCACTTCTAACCTTTCTCGCCCTGCTCTGTCATGATTTGTCCACTTGTCTGTCTCTTCTACTAGGCTGCAAGCAACTTGAAGGTGAGAAGTGTATTATGTTTTTATTGATATCTCAAGTATCTCAGATAGCAGGCACTTAAGGTATCCATAATGATTTCACAGAGGGTTGGTAGACTGACACTGAATTGCCACTAGCTGCAAATGCTTTTGCCTCTTTCATTGGAGAGGGATAAAAAGGGAAGGTAAGAGGCGAGAGAGAAAGGCCAGAGGGGCAGGGCAGCATGCAGGGATCATGGGAGTAATATGAAGGTGTGAACATGCACATTCATCTCCATGAAGGTCAGAGGAAGGATAGACCAACATTAAGTAGAATAAGTAATGCTGTTTATAAATAGATTATTCAATTACAGACCTTGCTCCTGAATATAAGAGCATCATACTGATTCAGACGGCACCAAGTACCGGATGCTTAGTGGCATCAAATCTTTGATGTTTTCTGGGAAACAAAGACTGTGTTCAGCGACTGCTCTTTCATGCATAGAATACGATCAGTGTTATTCACCAGGTGACCCTTAAAGTGTTACAGAAAGACGCGGGGCTTCTGAAGGTAAAAAATTGCATCCAAAATATTCCTTTGATTTGCTTAAGATACTTTGCAGGGAAGCAGTCAGAATGAGAAATGAAGTGGAAAAGATACTAACTAAAATAAGAAGCAACTTGAATACCTTCACTGTTGAATATCATGGAGTATTTTACTAAGTGGCTTAAATGGAAAATTTTTTTTTTTTTTTTAAACAGAAAAAGGATGAGAGGCGTTATTGAGCGACCCGCAGAAGGTGTTTTAGGTAAATCCTCAGTGGTATTGTAGGGAGGATTATCAACTCTTGGAATCATAGCATGGTGTCCATACATATTCAGGGCAAATTTTTCTTAAATGTCAGCATATTACATTGTAAGTTCATATCTGATTTTCTGTCTGTTCTTGTATCTGGGTCTCTTTAGGAAATGCTGATTTCATACCATACTTTTTACTCCCACAGGGTAACACTGAATATTTAGGGTGCTAAGAAATCCCAGAAGTTGTCAGTACTGAGGCACCTGCCTTGCACATGCCCAGAATATATGAGGAAGAGAGGAGCTGCCATGGGTGGAATTCCTGTGATGGTGAGAAAAGATGCACGAGCCTAGCACTGTTCATAGAGGAGGAAATGGTTATAAACAGGAAGCATTACTACCCAGAGAGTCTTCGGATATGACAGGACGCCTCTCCAAGCCATTTCCTACTTTGAGGGGGAGAAAAATGAAACTGCTAGATCTGTGAGAAGATAGCAAAATAAAAGAGGGGGGATGAAATAATAGAAAAAAGAAATTCCCCAGCTAAATTATGCTGAACACATGACAAATTATCATGAATAATCCTTATCACTGAACATTGAAAAAATATATATATTCCAAATACTTTTATAAATGAAAGAATATTTTTAGAAAGAAAAACCTCCTGTGAGTATAAGATTGAGCAATATTTCTCCAAGGTTACTTTCAACGTTAAGATTTAAGAGCTTTGATTGAATTATTCATTTTACATAGTTTTATATTCTCATTGTGTTATCACTTCAGAAAGAAGCCCTGGGGACACAGTGGCTAGTAACTGGGCTGCTAACTGAAAGGTCAGTGGTTCGAACCCACCAGCCACACCTCAGGAAGAAGATGTGGCAGCCTGCTCCCATAAATATTACAGCCTTGGAAAGAAACCCTGTGGGACAGTTCCACTCTGTCCTATAGGGTCACTATAGGTAGGAATCAATTCGATAGCAATGGATTTTTTGGGTTTATTATAAGCAAGTCAGGCATATCCTTTAAGTGTTTTATGCATCATAGAGGTTTAGATGATGTTTTTAACCCAAAGTATCAGGAAGACCAATTACTTAATTGATTACATTAACTTCTTTATATTTATGAAAATTGGGGAGCTGGAAAATCATGTCCAGAAAGAGTAATTCTGCATTATCTAACTGTTCCCAGTCATTTGTGACAATATTTTCCATTCATAGCTATATTTTGAATTCCTATTTTGTGCTGGTGTCCTTGATTGGCACAAACCTTTAAATGCACTCAGTTGCTAACCGAAAGGTTGGTGATTCAAGTCCACCCAGAGGCTCCTCAAAAGAATGAGAGATCCGGCAATCTAATTCCAAAATTCAGCCACGGAAACCTCTGTGGAGCACAGTTCTACTCTGACACACATGGGGTTAACCGGAGTTGGAATCAACTCGACAGCAACTGATTTTTTTTTTTTTATGTTGTTCTAGACATGTAGTAGAAAAAAATAATTTTCATGATTGCCAAGAGTGAATTGCACCCAAGAGTGCAGAACTAGAATATTCTGTTGTTGTCTATGGGATGTATGAGAGGGACGTTTCCAGAGTGCTGAGGGGCATTTTATATAAGAGATTGGTTGGGTGCTCACCTTTGACATGTGAGTGAGGAGAAGTCTGTGGAGTTACACATGCCTCAAACAGTGGGCAGCACAATCTACATTTCCTCCCATCTGTACTTTTTTGAGTATGTCTGCTATTAGTCTTCTGGTGACTCACAATCTTTGGGAAAATGAGGCAGCTCAGAGATGAACTCATTAGCCCTCTTATGCATCTAGTAAGAGCCATGATAACTACAGACTTCAATCTGTAGTTCCCTGTAGAGTAATTCTTGTTCTTCTAACCTGTCATCAGATGGCATTAATATCTCATTGAAAAACAATTTTCTTTCTAAACCATCGTTCAGGTAGCTGAAAGTAAGAATTAGGCCACTTATTTGTCTGATTTTCCTAAACAGAGATAATAAGCTTGTAAGGAAAATAAAATTTGGTGATTATACATATCGAATGTCTAGCATGTTCTTTGGGAAGGTAAATTATATATTGTTACACAAACATACAATAGGCAGAATTTCTCTATTGCTATGTAATGAATGTGCTGAGGGCAAGACAGAAGAATTTGAAATTGTAATT
Source organism: Elephas maximus indicus (assembly GCF_024166365.1). Lineage (NCBI taxonomy): Eukaryota > Metazoa > Chordata > Mammalia > Proboscidea > Elephantidae > Elephas > Elephas maximus. The sequence goes on from NC_064839.1 coordinate 26,424,944, forward strand.
ATAATATCTTAATATATGACACTCCAATGTCTTTAATCGAACCGCCAAAAAATGGGTTTCAAATCCTCTACTGCCTCCACGCCACATATATTATGTGACAAGTGTTTCACAATAGCTTCTATTTCACAGGAATTCTAAAAACAACTGCATTAGAATGTTGCAGTAATTAATGCCTTCCATGAATTCTTTAAAAATACTCAGTGAAGTGGCCACCTAAGATGCATTAATTGGTATCAACCCACCTGGGGCAAAGGAGAATGAAGAACACCAAAAACACAAGGTAAACCTGAGCCCAAGAGACAGAATGGGCCACACAAACCAGAGTCTCCATCAGCCTGAGACAGGAAGAACTAGGTGGTGCCTGGCTACCATGGATTACTGCCCTGACAGGGAACACAACAGAGGATGCCTGATGGAGCAGGAGAACGGTGGGATGTAGATCTTAAATTCTCATAATAAGACCAGGCTTAATGGTCTGACTGAGACCGGTAGGACCCTGACAGTCATGGTCCCTGGACCCCCGATAGCCCAAGACTGGAACCATCCCCGAAACCAACTCGACAGACAGGGATTGGCCTGGACTATAAAATAGACAATGATGCTGGTGAGGAGTGAACTTCGTGGCTCAAGTAGACACATTAGACTACGTGGGCAACTCCTGTCTGGTGGCAAAAGGAGAAGGAAGAGGGGGACAGGAGCTGGATGAATGGACACAGGGAATACAGGGAAGAGAGGAGGTGTGTGCTGTCTCATTAAGGGGAGAGCAGTTGGGAGTGCACGGCGGGGCATATATGGCTTCTTGTATGAGAGACTGACTTGATCTGTAAACTTTCACCCAAAGCACAATAAATAAATTAAATAAATAAATAAGTAACAGGAAATTACAAACAAAAGTGTAAGTTATAGTCTCCCTTACTAACTAATCATATACAGCTTGTGCACAAATTCACGGGTATTGAGTAAATAAAGAGAGGAGAGGAAAAAAAATAGGCATATCTTCCAGTTTTACTGACAAACCTTTATTTAAGCAGGAAAACCTGGTGGCATAGTGGTTAAGTGCTATGGCTGCTAACCAAAAGGTCCATAGTTCAAATCCATCAGGTGCTCCTTGGAAACTCTACGGGGCAGTTCTACTCTGTCCTATTGGGTCGCTATGAGTCAGAATCAACTCAACAGCAACGGGCCATGGGTCATATTCAAGTAAGCTACAAAGATGAATATAATGAATCCTGTATCTGCTATCATTAAAGGCTCAAATCAAATTTAATTTCCCAAACAACATGCATTATACAATATAAATAAGTTCATTTTCTTGACAAAAATGTAACAGTAATGAAAGTTTACGTCAATGTATTTCTTTGTCATGCTGATTAATTTCTTTTCTGACTTCAAGTCACAATGGTTGTCATGACTTCGCTGGATGGGTCAAGTTAAAATGTCAAATGTAGCCTCTACTTTTAAATTAAACAGTTATTTTCAGTGTTAAAAATTAAAAAAAAAATACTCAGTGACCAAAAGGTTTGATTCATAAACACCAATAAGCCATCTATAATTAATATTTGTCACATATAGAATAAAGTTTTTATCGTGGAGAGAAATTTATTCTGTGATTGCATAAGATGATCACCTTCCTTGTCTGATTTAGGAAGTTACACCTGAGGCCAGGTGCGAAGTGGGGAACACCCTCCACAAACAGACACATTTCAGGTAATGTAAATTACATTCTAAGGCTATGAGTGGTGAGATGTACATAAACAGCCTGACTTTCCTAAGCCTTTCAGCAAGTATAAAACAAGGCACCTTAAATGCTTAGTCTTTGGAATTCAGCTCATGTTCAAGTTTTGTTTTGTGGTTGATTATCCTTTTCCAAACTGTTCAAAGACATCATCAATCAGATTTGAGAGTCCTGGAATGAGTATTAAAGCCAGCACATGAGGAGATCAGAGTCCAACTATGAGAAGGAATGTATATTTTGATGTATTTGATTAGGGATGCTTTCAGAAGACATTATCGCTTTTAACACTCTTGCATTAGCACAATGAGATCATTGTGGAGAAGTGGTGCTAATGTCCATATTTAACTGAGAATGTTTGCAATGATAGGTAGAAACCAAACATGAAACCTGCAAGTCAATATATTTCTGGCCATATGTAAGTGCTGCCCACATTTGCTGGAGGCTGAGTCTACTCTTGACCAAGGAAAATATATTAACCGGGATGTCCTGGGAATTAAAGCATAAGTGTCTATTACGTATTTTCGATGTTTCGCAGTCATGATTTTGTGAATAGTTACTTCTGTGGCTCTGGCCCGTTACATTTTTCCCCAATAAGTCAGCTATCTATTAAATTAAAGGTAGTTACTATGACTGTGATGGTTAAGATTGTGTGTCAACCTGGCTGGGCCATGATTTTCAGTGTTTTGGCAGGTGTATAATGTTGTGATCACTTCACTGTTGAAACCTGATGTGTGATCACCCCCATGATGGAATCTGCTGAGTGGTACTGGTGGGAGCGGGGCCTGTGATGGCTCACCGCCCCTCAGCACTTATCTCCTTTGAGCACTCCACTACCTACTTCCTTCCTACTCACCTTGCCAAGGTTTTTGGCTTGTTCTGGATCCTGCAGCTGCCTCTTGTTCATCTGACCTCTGGCTCTTGGGACTTGAGCTAGCAGCTTACCTGCCAATCTTGGGATTCATCGAACTTCACAGCCTGTGAGCAAGAGCCCTGCTCACTGACCTACCGATCTTGGATTCGCCAGCCGCTGCAGCTATGGGAATCAGGAGAATCCTCTATTCTGATCTACGGACTTGGGACGTTCTAGCCTCTACAATCACGTGAGTTGTTTACTTGATATAAATCTCTCTCTCTCTGTAAATATACATATATACATATATTTATATGCTTTGTGGGTTTTGCTTCTCTAGAGAACCCAGCCTAAGACAATGATCTTCTATTTTTTTTCTTTTTTCCCTTCTGTGCTTTCTACATTGCTCTCAGTGTCATGATATAAATATGGCATAATATGGTAAGATAACTTGCTGTCATTTTCTCAACTACTAAAATCTAGAAAACCAGAGAATAAGTGCTTGGTTGGTTGATCTTGCTCAGTCTGTGCAGTCTTATGTTCATTTGCCTTTTGAAAGTCTTGAGCTGGCATTTATATCAAGTCTAGATCTCTAGCATTTATTCAGTTCTACTAAATGATCCTTCTTGAGGGATGCAGAGAGTATCATTGGTATTAGAGTATATAATGGTTTAAAATTTAGATTAATGATAATCATAATAATACAATCAGCAGTATTTGAACTCTCACTATATGCCAGGATGATTTGATTTAATTCTAATGATCTGGACAACTTTCTGAGGTGGGTACTGTTATTAACCCATTTTAGAAATCGGAAAATGGAGGCTTCATGAGGTGGTACATCTCATCTCACCCAGAGTTGCACGATTGCTAAGAGGCAGTACTAGGACTCAGTTGTAAGTGTTTACCTCCCAGATCTGAGCTTGTAACCTTCTTTGTGCAAAGGCCAGCTGCCTGTGGGTCTGTGTACAAGCACCACAGTGTGCAAAAATGTCCCATGATGCCTCATCAAATATGTTCTTTCCTTGTCCAAAGCACCAGGGACAAGTCAGGTAGCACAGTACCTTGGCTGGCTGTGTGAAGATGCAATGCAAGAAAAAAGAGATAATAGTTTTTCCTTTTCCACGATAATGAGACTACGAAGGACCCTGATTTATAGTACAAATGTATGGTATTCACACTAGAAAGGTTTAAAATTCTCCAGAAATTGTATAAAAATTGTGAGGAGTATTTTTCCATTTCTCTCTAAGGGCCATTTGTTCTCACATTCCAGTATGTTAATTTGCTAGAGTTGTGGCATAAACAAAGGCGATTGATGTTATAGGCTAGTTTTAACACTTCCTCATTCATAAGAATATTAAATTATTTTAGGCAAAGTGGCTGTGTCAAACTGAATAGAAATAAAGGGAAAGTGGTAATTAGACTATGTTAAAACATAACCTCCAAGGATATTAAATATGCAAGAGCTCATCCATGAAAAATTAGACTGCAAGAGGTTATACCACGTATTGGCTTATTTTGTAAGATATCAAATTATCTCTCATGAATAAATATGACTAATAATGGTAACTCTATAATTTAATGCTATGATATTAAAAATACTTTTTGATTCAAAAGAACTAGTTATATATTTTATCTTTTTTAATTACCAAACTCTAAGAATACAGTAAGACGCAGTGACTAAGCACTTGGCTGCTAACCAAAAGGTTGGCAGTTCGAACCTACCAGCTGCTCTGTGGGAGAAAGACGTGGCAGTTCCACTCTGTCCTATAGAGTTCCTATGAGTCAGAATTGACTCTATGGCAATGAGTTTGGGTGTTTCCCCCCCGCCTTGGTTTTTAAGTATATAGTAATTGAATGAATAATTTCTATTGACTTTAGCAAAGAAATTTTAAGAGATTTGATATTCTAAACTCTATTAACAAAATATTTTAATAAATGCTATATAGGGTCACTTTGAATTAGAATTGACTTGATGGCAACAGGTTTGTTTTTCTTTTTCTGGTAGTTAAATGTACACTGAAATTTAAATTTTAAATTGGAAACAATACAAAAAACTATCTGTCTCAGGGTACTCCTGTCAAATAGCCCGAAAGAGCAAAGTGAAATTCTATGTAACAAGCATTATTCTAGGTGCTGGGGTTATAAGAGCAAATGAGAAAAGAGAAAACAAATCACAAGAGAAAACATTGTCATTAGCTGCTGTTGAGCTGGCCCCCGACTCGGGTGAGCCCATGCCCAATAGAACAAAGCGCTGCCTGGTGTGTGCCAGCCCCATGATCAGTTGTGGATCAGACCCTTGTGATCCATAGGGTTTTTACTGGCTGATTTTCAGAAGTAGGTTGCCAGCCCCCTTTCTTCCTAGTCTGCTTTGTCTGGAGGCTCCTCTGAAACCTGTTCAGTATCGTAGGAACACGTAAGCCTCCTCTGATAGATGGGTGGTAGCTGTACATGAGGTCCACTGGCCAGGAATTGAACCCAGGTCTCCCAAATGGAAGATGGGAGTTCTACCACTGAACCACCAATGCCTCTGCAAATAATTAGCAGAGTTAAAAATCTTACAACCTACTATATCTAACCAAGAAACCAAATCCCTCAATATAATGACATTCCTATCTCATTAACATGAAGAAATCCCAAAGGGAAATAAGGCCAAGTAAGAAAATAGTGTAGAGGGCAGAAGTAGATATAACAGGAAGGTGCCTATTTGATTCTGAGTATTAGGACATTAAATTAGATGGTCAGTTAGGGTGAACCTAACCAAACAGAGCTATTGATAGGATACTTGTAGGATTTATTATGCTAAAGTGATACAGAGAGACAACCATAAAGAGTCATCTCTAAGATGCACTATGAAGCTTATGAACATTTTTAGGCATAGGCTTAGCTTGGGTACTGGTTTGGTTTGGATTTGTCTGTTACTGGGTTTTGCTCAACCTCTTTCCCATCCTGCTTTTATCCCATACTCATCTGCTTAGGTATTTCACTTACTCCTAATACTATTTGCAGAAGACTGTTAGCAGCTAAAGGAAACTTGGAGTAAGTTCCTGAGTTAAAGACTACGGGCCAAGTACAATTTGGAGTCAGGGATGGTAGACAGAAATACTGGTACCCTGCCGTTTCTTGACCAGATTTAAGCCCGTTAGGAAAATAATGATAATACAAATAATTCAAATGTAACAAGGTATTAAACCCAGTGTCTACAGAGTGAAGCAAGAACCAATAATGAGAATGAACCAAAGTCAGCCAGGGTAGGCTCAGGAATTTGTCAGAGAAAGGAAAACACTTAAGCTGACAAAAGTTGCATAGGCTCTTGCTAGGTCAAGCACAACTAGGCCATCCTGTTGTTGTTGTTGGGTGCTGTCGAGTCTATTCCAACTCATAACAACCCTATATGACAGGGTAAAACTGCCCCATAGGGTTTCCTAGGCTGAAACCTTTACAGGAGCAAATCACCAAGTCTTTTCTCCAGTGAAGCGGTTGGTAGATTTGAAGGACTGACCTTTCAGTTAGTAGGTGAGCATTTAACCACTGCATCACCAGGCCATCCTAGGTGCAGGGAAGCAGTATGGGGAAAGTACAGTGTTGGGCAGCATAAAATGTTTGGGAAATTTTAAGTATAGGATTCCCAGAGCATTAAGTTTCGTGTGTGTTGGGCATAGCGGAGGAGCAAGTTGAGCCTAGGAAGGTACACAAAATCAGATCTCTTGTTCCTATGGTGAACACTGTCAAAACCTAGCTACATGGCTCTGGTCTTTATTCAAACTTCAGCCTTGTGTTTATAATTGCCAACTGGACAGATCTACTCAGTACTTCAGATACAACATACCTGTATAACGATGTAATACTTTCTTCCAAATCTGCCCCTTCTCTTGTGTTGGAGCCATTTCTGTAAAACTGCACCACACAAAACTCTGAGAAATGCAGACCTGGAGTGTCAGAGTCGTATTGGCAAGCTCTGCCTCCCCAAGCCTTCACATCCCAGTGGTAGCCATGCCCAAAGTCTGACCTTGACCTACCTTATTTCTCTGACTTACTGACCAAAAATACTACAACTATAAATAGAATTGGACCAACCTACCTATTCTTCCACCATGCTCAGCACATTCTTCCCTCTGGCTATTTACTCATACTGGTCTTTGTGTCTGGAATGTTCTCCCTGCCCATCATAGTCTCCATGCAATGCTGAATTAACAGACCTCAGAAAACTTTTTTACAGATTTTCTGACTTGATATTCCCATCCTCTGAACACTCACTGCACTTTATAGCTGCCTCTTTTCGGAATCTCTTGTTTCCTGTTAGAGTGGCACAATGGTTAAATGATACTGCTGCTAACCAACAGATTGGCAATTCGAATCCACCAGCTGCCCTTTGGAAACTCTCTGGGGCAGTTCTACTCTGTCCCATAGTGTCACTAGGGGTCAGAATGGACTCAATGGCAATGGGTTTGATTTTTTGTTTTTTTTTTTGGATAGTTATACAGAAGGACCCCTGATGGTGCAGTTGTTAACGCACTCAGCTGCTAACCAAAAGATTACTGGTTGGAACCCATCAGCTGCTCTGTGAAAGAAAATTGTGGCAGTCTGCTTCCATAAAGATTACAGCCTCAGAAACTCTATGGGGCAAGTCTACTCTGTCTTATAGGGCCCGGATGAGTCAGGATTGACTTGATGGCAACGGGTCTATAATTATAAAATTTTAAAGATAGATGCTGGGATATATCCATCTGCGTATTTACAACAGCTCCTAACATTTGTTTTTTTTTTTAAAAAAAAAAAGCCACATGAACCCAAACCACTAAGTGTTAGCTTTTAAAATCCATATATCTACTTACAATTGCTAGGCTAGTTCTCTGCATGAGACCCTGAGATGCTCAAAAGTTTCCTGTTACAGTGATCGTAGCTGCCTGGATTGGAACAAGCATTACAATTTTTCTACCCTCACTTCTTGACTTCAGCAGATGGGGAACAATGAGGAGCAGTGCCACATAAACTCATTTATTTCTTTAGAAAATTCACTACACTGCATCTTACCTTTGAAACCTCTTTTTCCTTTCTCATATTCATTAACTCAATACAAATTCCCACAACCTAATTCAATATAATCCATAACCCACTCCTTTTGGGCCATCAAAGGAACTTTAGAAAAATTGGCTTGCCTTAGAAGTGATGAATACTAGCAAAATGTTAACCATAGAACCTGATGTAATCTGGATGTATCTGGTATCTCCCTATTTCTTAATATCTAGATAACAGTGTCTCTATGTTTCTCATACTCTTCCATTGGTACATTGAGTGGAAGGATAAATTCATTCCCAGTATTTCTATACAATATTATGATTTTTGGATCTCCAAGTTCTTGGCCTGATATTGAGTTCTGTAACTTAAAACAAAGTATTTTTTATTTATTCATCTTGTTGTTATTGTTGTTAGGTGCCATTGAGTCAGTTCTGACTCCTAGCAATCCTATGTATCACAGAACAAACCTATGTACCATGCTCACAATCATTGTTATGCTTGAGCCCATTGTTGCAGCCACTGTGTCAATCCATCTCCTTCAGGGTCTTCCTCTTTTTTGCTGACTCTCCACTAAGCATGATGTCTTTCCCCAGGAACTGATTCTTCCTAACAACATGTCCAAAGTATGTAAGATGCAGTCTCGCCATCCTTGCTTCTAAGGAGCATCCTGGTTGTACTTCTTCCAAGACAGATTTGTTCATCCTTTTGACAATCCATGGTATATTCAATATTTAATATTTTTCACCAACATCACAATTCAAAGGCGTCAATTCTTCTTCAGTCTTTCTTATTCATTGTGATGTGATTGAAAATACCATGGCTTGGCTCAAGCTTACCTTAGTCTTCAAGGTGATAGCTTTGCTTTTCAATGCTTTAAAGAGGTCTTTTGCAGCAGATTATTCATCATAAGTAATATTATCACCATTTTTCTCTCTATCCCAATTTTTGAACTGTAACAAGAAGGCTTCCCCTCCCACGTTTTCTGTATCTTCCTTCCCTGATCAGAATGTAGGGACATAGTCTACAAGAAAATAAGCAACAAGGTTCTGTTTTTTTCTGGACTAACTAGTGGTTGCTGAACAAAATTGCTATTTTAGCCTCATGGGTCAAGTTATGTCTTAACTTTAGAGTTTTCATCACTGGAGATGGATTAGCTGGGGAAGAAGGCATTTTAATATGCTGAATTGACAACTATAATGTTGCTATAGAAATATCCCCTCTTGCGTGGAACTTTGTAACCCTCTCCCTCATATAATGTTTGTCTCAGCCATTCAGTCAACCCCAACTCATGGCGACCCCACGTGTGTCAAGGTAGAACTGTGCTCCATAGGGTTTTCAGTGGCTGATTTTTTCTGAAGTAGATCATTAGGTATTTCTTCTGGGGTGCCCCTGGGTGGACTCCAACCTCCAACCTTTTGATTAGCAACCAAGTGCATTAACAATTGGCACCACCCAGAGACTCCATTGTTCACTTAGGTGCTGATTTCCTGGAGTTCCAATAAGGAAAGATAACTGCACCAAAGTCACCCAGGAAGCAAACTGCAGATCTTAGATTCAAACTCTGAGCTCTACCCACTTACCACAAGACCTCAGTACCTATCTGTGGCAACAAGCAGATATGCCTTAGAAGTCATAGCCTAGTTTATTGACTCAATCCTCTTTCACTCTGAGATCTGCAAAAGTTGTGGGAGGAAGCTCACTATCCAGCAGAGTCTCCTTATATCTGCAATTCTTATCCCATCAATTATTTCTTGTTTAGCTACAAACCCCCTTGTATGCAAAAGAGCAATTCATCTGAGCACTAGCCATAGCATCTAGAATTTGATTATATGAAGAGGAGACCAGTGCTCATGTCCTGCTTTTGTCCTTCTAAGTTCTCACTGACAAACAAGTAAAAAAAGGGCAGATAAAAAAAAAATCATTTATCACCAAGTAGAGAAAAACTGATCTAAACAGTTACAGGAAATAATATAAACTCGAAAATTACTAGGAGAGACAGTTATGTTACAGAAAAACCTGTTTGGTGTCTTCTTGTAACTTATAAATGAAATCCTAAATTTCTAATCTGGTAAAGTTACTGTGTAATATTATGCCATATTATCTCCTTTTTTTTCTGTTTTGAATTAAAATTTGTTTTACTTTTATTATAAAATATGTCATAAATTCCTAAGACTATACATAATGTGTATGTACAGGTAAAGAGAACAATGAAATTAATAGCTGTGTACTTATTATTCAGGGTTGCTATGAGTCGGAAATGACTTGACAGCAATGGGTCTGGCTTTTGGTATTATTCAGCTGAAGAAATAGAATGTTATCTTACGAGCCCCTCTGTTCCCTTCTCCAACTCTTTCCATCCTTTTAGTTCAGTGGTAACCACAAAACTGAAGCCTGTTGAATCGTTATTTTTTTTCTTAATAAACATATATAAATATGTATATATACCTCTGTGTTTTACTTTTATATTAATAGAATCACACTATATACTGGGCTATCCTACTTTCTAGATTTACTTCTAATAATTCTCTTCCTCATATCTACATAGGGTACTGTCAGAAAACACTCTACTGTATGTGCTAGGGAGCCCTGGTGGCACAGTGGTTAAGAGCTTAGCCGCTAACCAAAAGGTTTGCAGTTGCTCCTTGGGAGCCCTATGGGGCAGTTCTACTCTGTCCTATAAGGTTGCTATGAGTTGGGGTAAGAAAAATGTGGAATTCTGCTTCCTTAAAGATTATAACCTTGGAAACCCTATGCGGAAGTTCTCCCCTATCCTATAGGGTCGCTCTGAGTCGAAATTGACCCAAAAGCAATGGGACGGAAATCTTTATGGGAGCAGATAGCCAGGTCATTTCTCTTGTGGAGTGGCTGGAGAGTTCAAACCACTGACCTTTTGGTTAGCAGCCCAGCACTTAACCACAGTGCCACCATGGCTCTTTTTATAGGTGGATACATGTAAAAATTCAGTGAATGTATACTTAAGAATTGTACATTTCACTGTATTTAAATTTTACATCAAATAAAAATTACTGTGAATTAAAAAAACAATATAATATTTTAAACACCTACAGTCTAAGATGGGAAATTGCAATAACAAAATATTGCTAAATGCACATGTAGAATTCACAAGGATTTCTTGGAATAGAGCTCTCCTTACTTAAAAAAAAAAAACTTAGGAGACACTGATATCCATATCAGATTTTTTTTTTTTTTCCAGTAGAGATTTCACAGAAAGAATGAGATATGGAGAAATTGGAACAGGTCCATAGAATATCAACAAAAAGATTAAAGGAATAGCAAATTGTACTGGTGAGGAAAGATAAAAGGAGCTTGGGTTATTATGTGTAATTTTCAGAACAGAAGTTGAGAGATGCTTAACAGCCATCTTCCTCATTTGTGAAGGGAATGTTTTGTGTTTATTGAGACCTGTGGAAGTATTAGGAAATTTTGAGGTTGTTTAATCCAGCCTTCTCTTTAACAGGTAGAAACACTGATGCTCAGAATACAGATCCCAAAGCTCATTAAAGGTTGAGCTTAGGCATAAGACTCGGCATGACTGGAACTCAGGCATCAAACTAAAAGTGGATATTATGCCTGCAAATGTCAGAACTCAGGAGGGAAGTCTTAGTAAATATTGTACTGTTCATTCAGAAATAAGAAATTCAATTTGAAGAAAATCATTTTCACAATGCTTTGTTCATATACTTATATGCCCAAAGTCCTCCATCCCCTTTTAACTCTCAAAGTTACTATTAACTTACCTCAAGTTCTAAGGTGAGTGCCCTGATTGGATTAAATGGGATAATTGTTTCCTTCTTCTAGATTCACTTAATTTAGACCTAAACCAAAATTGCTGTGGGACGTTGGTGGTTCAGTGGTAGAAATCTTCCTTTCCATGAGGGAGGCTGGGGTTTGATTCCTGGCCAATACACCTCACGCACAGCCACCGCCTGACTGTCAGCTGAGTCTTGAATGGGGCTATGTTGACGAGTAGGTTTCCACATTTCAGCAGAGCTTCCAGATTAAGACATACTAGGGAGAAAGGCCTGGAGATCTATTTCCAAAATCATCAAATGAAAACCCTAGAGATCACAATGGTTTGATCTGCAGGACTAGACACCATTTTGTTCTCTTTTGCTGACTAGATGTTGGCTAACGACAACAAGCCAATTGCTAACATGGCTTCTGCTTAGACATATGGACTGGTTTAAGGGTAGTTCAATCACAATGAAGATCAACTCTTTTCCTCGAAATCTTAAACATAGTGATCATTGCCTTTTGGACATTGTGGAACACACACATAAAGCTTGGAGCAATTCTACAGCTATTTTGCAATCATGAGGGAGGCCTGTCTGAGCAGAAAAATAGAAGCAGATTGAGCCAACAGAATGGAGGAAAAATCCACAATGACCACACGCTTCCTAAACTGCCCCTGGACATTTTAAGTACCCAAACAACCAAAAACCCATTGCTGTCAAGTTGATTCTGACCAAAAGGCGACTCTATAGGGTTTACAAGGCTGTAAATCTCTACAGAAGCAGACTGCCATATCCCTGCTCCCATGGAGCTGCTGGTGATTTCAAACTGCCAACCTTTCGGTTAGTAGTCAATCGTCTTAACCACTGTGCCACCAGGGATATTTATTCTTCGTTAGGTTTATAGGGCATTTACAACCAAAGGGATTCAAGGTAAAATTAGCCAGAATAAATATTTCTTTTAAAGAAGAGATTATTATTTTAACGACTAGGTAAAAAAAAAAAAAAATTAGATAGCTAATATTTATTGTAAAGTGTCGAGCACTTTACACACATTATGGACTTTAATCCTGACAATAGCTCTCTAAGGTAAGCAATATTGCTATTTTTATTTTACGATTAAAAATAACTGTGTCTGCAAAACTATACACTGGGCTTAGACTGACGTAGCCAAAATGTGGCAGAGTTGGAATCTGACTCAGATTGGTCTGATTCCAGGGTTATTTAGAAGAACCTCTGTCTCACACACTTATTGAATAGAGATGCACTTAATACCATTGCTGTTAATGGGTGAGTCCATGCCAGTTCCTAGTGACCCCATGTGGCAGAGTAGAGCTGCCATATAGGGCTTTCTTGGCTATTAACCCTTACGGAAGCAGGTGGCCAGGTCTTTCTCCTGAAGAGCTACTGGGTGGGTTCAAACCTCCAACCTTGAGGTTAACAGTGGAGAACTTAATTTTGCACTGGCAGAGTTCCTTAAAACTGTGTTATTTTCCTTAAAAAAAAAAAGAAAGAAAGAAAAACAAATAAAAAACAACCAGTCGTCCTGAAGTTGATTTCCAACTCACGGTGACCATATGCATGTCAGAGCAAAACCATGCTCCACAGGGTTTTCAGTAGTTGATTTTCCGGAAGCAAATTGCTAGGTCTTTCTTCTGAGATGCCTCTGGGCGGACTTGAACCTCCAGCCTTTCAGTTAGCAGCCTAGCATGTTAACTCTTTGCATTATCCAGGGACTCCACTAGTTTCCTAAGGCTGCTGTAACAAAATACCACAATGTGAGTGTCTTTAAAGATCAGAAATTTATTGTCTCACAGTTCTGGATGCTGAGATCGCCAGATCTGGGTTTAGTTAGGATTATGCTCCGTTCAGTCTAGGGGAAGGTCCTTTCTTGTCTCTTTCGGATGTGTCAGCCCGAGGCGTTTCTTGGCATTCCTTGGTTTGTAGATGTGTCTTCATACAGCCATCTCTCCTCTTCTCTGTGTCTCCTTTGTTTTATAAAGGCACCACTATGACTGAATTAGAATGCACCCTACCCCGGTAACATCTCCAAAGATCCTATTTCCAAACTAGGTCATATTCACAGGTATTGGGGGGTTAGGACTTCAGTACATCTTAGCAGGGACACTATTCAATCCGTAACAAACAAAAAGCAGTGTTTTTTGTTTTTTTTTCCTATAAATATTTATGAGAGGCAGAAGACAGAGACAAACCCTTAAAGTCCCACCTAAATCTTGGATTCTCCAAGTTTCTGGGGCACCTTCATTTCATATAAGAAGAAGGAGAAGAAAGAGAAAGAGTCGGGGGAAAAAAACTCATTTTTTTTTTTCTTTTATCTTAAAGATATTTCGATTTCCTTCGGTGGGAAGAAACTATTTTTTCCTGCCTTTAAGAGTACTGGGGACATGGTGGAGATATACATGCCTTCTTGTGCTCATGCTGTTCTTCATGTCAGGCCGCCCCACGCTCACTTCCAACCTCCTCTATTAGCATCTGCTTCACCAGTGGATTCATCCTCCTGTTGAGAAGCATGGAGAACTTCCACTCTAAACACAGCCATTTGGAGAACGGAATGCCTTGTTTTCTTCCTGCAATGGCTTGCCAACAGATGGGACCCTATGAGGGATTCATCGTGGACTCCGAAAATGTGACACCCAAGGAGACACCCACCTCACTAGATGATTCACAGCAAAGAATGCTAGTAAAACCGTTCACTTTAGCCTCTGTAGTTTCAACTCTCTGAGAGTTTTATGCTTTTAAGGTGCAGGTTGCAATGAAAACACCTGAAATAGGTGCTTTAGAGGTTGAATGACAGCAACAAAGAAATTATACTGAAAATAATCATTATTTGAATTACCCATGGCCGTCAAGACAATTCTGACTCCGAGTAACACTAAAGACAGAGTTAAACTGTCCCACAGGGTTTCCAAGGCTGTAATTTTCACAGAAGCAGACTGCCACATCTTTCTCCTGTAGAGTGGCTGGGGGTTTGAACTGCTGATCTTTCGGTTAGCAGCTTAGCTCTTAACCACTGCGCCACCAGGGCTCCTATTATTTGAACTGAAAAATATTTATAAATTAATTAATATAAGGTAGAATTGAAAATATTATAGTATTACATTTTATTTCCAACCTTTTTTTTTTTTTAATGTACCTCAGTAAGGATCCCCTATTTTTTTTTTTCTTTTCTTTTCCTTATTCTAGCAAAGTCCTGAAAATTTCTATCGATTCTGTATGCTTATTATGTAACTGGCCACCTTAAAGAATCCAGCTATTTGAATAGATTTTTTGTTTCTTCCTTAGGGTTTTTCAGGCAGACATGCATGTTGTCCATAAGGAATAATGCTTTCATTTCCTCATTTCCAAGCTATATCCTTATTATTTTGGCTTTCCCTTTGTTTTTGCTAAGTGCATTGGATGTAACTTCAAGAACAATGTTCAATAATAAGAATTTTAGTCATGCTCCTGATTTTAATAAGACTACCTCTACTGTAACACCACAAAGATGATATTGGCTGTTGTTTTGAGAGAGATTATGCGTTTTTCATTAAGGAGCTATTTTTCCTACAACTATTTTACTAAGAATATTATTATTATAATCAAGAAAGAAACAAGTTGATTTTTTCTGATAATTCCTTTATCTGTTCTGAACGCTGCTTCAAAAATCATAGGAAGAAGATTGCCAAGCTTTTTTGTTTAGCGAAGACCCTAGGACTTGAATGAGGGATGGAGAGCTGAGGTGTAAAATGCTATATTTTACTACTTTTAAAAAATATCTTCATGGTCTTCACTTTTTTCCACGAACTGTAATTTCCTCCCCTCCCACCCCCCCATTCCATCACTAGATGCCCTTTGAAAATTCATTCTGTCAGCCTTTGTTTTATTGTTGCGATATGATTGTCATTCTTACTCTGTATCTTCATAAATGTTTTCAAAGAAACATTGTTAAAATGCTATATCAAAGCCTGGTGGAGGCATGGCATTTTAAACCACAAACCGGCTCATTTCTCAGCCCTTCATGGCTCTCCTGACATTGAACACCTTTAGCGGAAATAGTCTGTATTGTCTTGGAGATTGGACTTCTGGCCTGATATGCCTGCTGACATCCTATTTATGCTCAGTGTTCAAAATATTTTTTTAGCTCATGCATTTGTGTGAAGAAACTGCACAGGTAACTTTGGGTTGGTGAACTATATACCTCTTTTTTTTCTGAAAGACAAACAAAAAGTTTGAGGGATAACATATAAGCCACTCACACTGTAGTGAGAGATATTCATTCAGCCTGTGAATATTGAGCACTGACTGAGCACCAGGCACTCTGCTAAGCACCACGGATATAAGATTAAGGAAAAGCACATAGTCATTGCCTTAGTGGCTACCGCTAGCAACAGTTGCCATTGAGTTGATTGCGACTCATGGCGAACCCATATGTTACATAGTGGAACTTCGCTACATAGTGTTTTCGAGGTTGTGACCTTTCAGAAGCAAATCATTGAGGCACCTCTGAGTGTGTATGAACTACCAACCTTTACAGTTAGTAGTTTGTGCCACCCAGGGACTCCTGCCCTAGTGAAAACAGACAGCAAATGAATCAAGTTGTAAATATGTTTCTCTCCTTTAGTCTGTAATTACTAGCAATGGTAAGTATTTAAAAGGGAAAGAACTGTGCTTGGAGCTTAAGAACAAGGGCAGCGTTAGTCAGGGCTCTGGTGGGAAACAGGTGATCCCAGTGGGGATCACTTGGAGAGGAAATAATAAAGGGGCTATTTTCGAAGGTAAGGTGAGGGTGTAGGAAACCACAGACAATGATACAGAGCCCAAGAACCAGAAATAACTGTAGGACAGGAAGAGAAATTTCCTGGGGGGAAGGAATAATTCAAGACCCAGAGACAGAGAAAGCTAGTTGGAAAGAGTCTGTCTCTCTTCTCCTGCTGGTGCTCATGATGAACTAAATTCAACAGGAAACAGGAGACAAGGGGGCCTGTGGATGTCACAGGCTCAGGTCAGCTTCCCACGCAGTGGAGCCAGATGTATGTAGGTGGGGAGTGGATAATTCACCAGCTAAGGGAAGTTTGAGAAGTCAGAACGCCCTGAATCAGAATACAGATTCGGACGCAAGTGACAGTATAACTTGGTGTGTATTAGTCATTTTTCCCCAAAGCCAGTGTCACCATCAGAAAATTAATAACAATATTATCTACCTTTGGGGCTTATTGTGAGGATGAAAACAAATCACAGATATAAAGCTGTAAGAGTTGAACCTGACACATATAAAAAATTACATGTTAAATGTTATTATTAATTTAATAATAATAGTATTACAGTCCCTACTACTTTTTCTGCTGTTGTTGTTAATAGTCATAAAAATCTCCATGTTTTCTGGAGGTAAAAAAGACCAAAACCAAACCCGTTGCCGTCGAGTCGATTCCGATTCATAGCGACTCTATAGGACAGAGTAGAACTGCCCCATATGGTTTTTACGGAGGTAAACGCAGTAAATCCAAGGGTAGACCTGGCACAGTTGGATTGAGTTGGGTGAAAGATTGATGCTGTTGCTACCGACAGAGGAATGCACCATGTGCATTTTTTTTTAAATGATCAGTCCTGCTAATACCTGGCAACAATTGTAGAGTTCTGAAGAGATGCTAAGTGGTGCAATAGTAAAGTGCTCAGCTACTAACTGCGAGGTCAGCGATTGGAACCTATCAGTGGATCTTCCAGAGAAAAGGCCTGGCAATCTGCTTCTGTAAAGGTTAAAAAAAAAAACCTGTGAAGGTTACAGTTCAGAAACCCTATGAGGCAGTTCTGCTCTATCCTGTAGGGTTGCTATGAGTTGAAATTGATTGGATGGCACACAATAACAACAACAAACAAATACGGAAACAACCAGAAACCACTCATAGGGTGGACTATAAGGAGTCATTGCTGCATGAAGAAAACTAAAATTTTTGAGCGCTCACTATGATCTAGGATCTTATGCCAAACCAAAAAAAAAAAAACCAAACCCATTGCTTTCGAGTTGATTCTGACTCATAGCAACCCTATAGGACAGAGTAGAACTGCTCCATAGAATTTCCAAAGAGCGGCTGGCGGATTCAAACTGCCAGTGTTTTGGTTAACAGCCAAGCTCTTAACCACTGCACCACAGCAGGGCTCCAGATCTTATGCCACATAATTTATTTCACTTAATTGTGACAAAACACAAGAATCCCTTAAAGTGTCTATTTACATATATGCCTCCGTGCATGTAGAGCTAGTTGGGTGGCACAAAAGGTTAAGTGTTCAACTACTAACTGAAAGATTGGTGGTTTGAACCACCCCAGAAAAAAAGACATGGCAATCTGCTTCTGAAAGGCCACAGCCATGAAAACACAGTGGAGCAGTTCTACTCTTGCACACACACGGTCCCACCTCCCAGTCCTCCAGAGAGACCTGGTTTATTGTTGTTGTGTGCCCTCAAGTTGATTCTGATGCATTGTTGTTGTTGTTGTTGTTGTTGTTGGATATCTTCTAGTTGATACCAACTTGTTTTTGTTGTTGAGTGCTGTCTACTGTATTTTTACACAAATAATGGGGACATTATACCTTTTTTCAAAACATGAAACTCCTTGTGCATTATTTTCATATCATGCTATACCAATATTTTTTTACATGCGCTGACTTCAGTTTCATTTTTTTTTTTTCTATCCAATGGATTTAATGTGACTAGGATAAAACTTGTCGCATGGAAACTTCACTTAAGATAGGTACTTTCCTAAACCAAGTACAACAAATGGTGAACTGGACGGGCTTGTGATGGAAATGGGACACCATGTTGAAACCAAAGAGTATGAACGCACAAAGAGCTACAAATTACTAAGTAAGAAATGGTCTTAGGCCTAAAATTACACAAACAAGATTTTTTTTATTACTGCTTTCATAAATCGTAAACCGAGACATAATTTTGAATAATCAATGTCTTTGAAATGAACAAAATGACTAGAAGAAATTGTGTTTTCATCTTAAAATAGGCCATTTTAGTTTATTCACTCATTGTCGTCATCAGTGATTCTCATTTTCATGGAAAGGTCATTCCTTTTCATGACTTTAGAAATCCAGGTGAAATCTTGAAATCTGGGATTCCTCTTTCATTTATTTGCCAGAAGTTTCGCTTTGATCTGAATTGCGACACAGAAACAGCTTGATTTTGTTCCCTTTGAGAAATAATCCACTCTTTCAAGTCATTCTCCAACTCAGGCCATTTCGCTTGTGGCTTACCACGTGCATGTTTTTGCAGATCGTTTTCTCTGACTCCTGTTTCTCCTTTCCCCATTTGCAAAGGGATGACTCTCCAACCTCAAACTCTCCCGCTACCACACTTTTGCTTATTTCTTCTGCCTTCGCAATGACTCTTAGTTTGAAGTCAGTGCTGTAGGACTTGTGTTTAATTCCTGCCATGATCCTAAAGGGTTCTAAGATTTAGATTTATAAACTGAAAAAATGTGTACAACATAATCGTTAAACGGCTGGTTCTAGTAAAGATACTGCAAAATTTAAAGTGAGGTTGTACAAGAAGAAAGGATCTTTTTCTAAGCTCCCAAGCATCTAACTTAGGTGACTTATGATCATTGATCAAAGACATTGACGCGAATAAGACACAATTAGGCCAGGAAATAAGCATACCTAACATAGCTTTTTATTTATTTATTTTTTTAACATAGCTTAATGGTTTCACTTAAGATGATCTGATAAGGTTTTCACATCCAACTGTTCAACCAAGAACGATCCTGTAGCATTTTTTTTGTTGTTTACTCCTCCAATTAAAAGCCCTCATTTATGTCAATGCAGATTGAATGGAGATTCCTATTAATAGCTACTCGATGCCATTTATGCCAGTTCAGGCTTCGCTTTGTTTATGCTTCCAATTGATAGCACGTGATTTATGGACAGGCTTCAGTAGGTTCAAGGTTCCCACTGATGACTCAGAAGTGACAGGGATATAATTATCAACTGAAATTAACAGAAACAAATGCACAGTTTCAATTGTTCACTTTCTGGTTACCGGGGTACTGCCAAACTCCACCCATGACTGCTTGACCATGCCTTATACCTTTATTATACAAATATAAGCAAAAGTAACATTTTTGAGGGTTAATGAGGCCAAAATCCACTTCTGCGGATGTCACGAGATATGCGCAGTATAGGCGTGGGCATGGTATGCCAGCGCTTTTTAACATGATTTTGTCGTTTCCCTGCGTTATATGTGTGTGGGTATTATTTACATGCTATTGGCAAAAAAATAACGGTAGTCAATTCCAACTCATACAACCCTATAGCGCAGAGTAGAACTGCCCTGTAGGATTTCCTAGGCTGTAGTCTTTATGGGAACAGATCAGCAAGTCTTTTCTCCCGAGGAGTGGCTGGTGGGTTCGAACCTCAGACTTTTGGTTAGCAGCAAAATGCTTAACCATTGCGCCACCAGGACTCCTTACCTACTGCAGCAAAAAGGGGAGGCGCTCTAGGCAAATAGGAGAGTTAAGACCTCGCTACATATTTGGTATGGTTTGATGCTTTCTAAAGCCTAAAGGGTAATTGATTGAAGTTTTCTCTAAAATCACTTTTGCCTTCAAAGATGATCACTTGTATAAATTATTTTTAAATAGAGGAGGGTGGGAAGAGTGGATGGGGATAACTAATGCAGCCTTCTTTTTATATCAATTTTCTATCTCAAAGTAAAATTTAATTTAATTTCCTGAGGCCTTCAGTATTAATATTTATTCCTTTTTCTCTTATTAAAAAAAATGAGAGTTTTTAGCATGATTAAAGTTGATGACAATCTCATTTACATAATTACAATGTATAGCTTTATAAAAATGTATCCAAAATATTTCTTATGTATGCCTAAGGAGGCCTGGTGGTGCAGTGGTTAAGCACTCGGCTGCTGACTAAAAGGTTGGCGGTTCAAAACCACGAGCTGTTCCATAGGAGAAAGATGTGGCAGCCTGCTTCCATAAAGATTACAGCCTTGGGAACCCTATGGGACAGTCCTATTCTGTCCTATAGGATCTCTATAAGTCAGAATTAATTCAGTGGCAATGGGTTTGATTTTGGTATGTGTGTGTAGTGTGTACATTTTTTATCCTCAAAGAGGAAAGACATGGAAATCCGTTTGAATAAGAGGCTTTCATTTTCCAGGCTGGATCTTCCCGAGAAACCACATTTAATTAGCTGAGTGGTGTGAATGATATTCAGTCCTATGACCCTTAACAGCCTTGTCTGCTACGAGTTGTTGGGAGACCAAATAAGAATATTGAGGAAAGATAAATTATAGCCAGCGCAGGATCCAAATAATAGTTAGCATGATGTTTCTAATTCTCAAGAAATTATGTAGTGGCTGAGAGCTTGACTTAACCTACTCAACTTTGATTTTGCCATCAGCTGAATGGTGGCACTTGGACGAAAACTTGGGACTTGGTTTCCTCCATTATATTAATCTTCCCTCAATGATTTCTTCCTCCAACTGTGCCCCCACAGTACTTTCTATTGAGTTTATTGCTATATCCCCAATCCTTAGAGCAGAGCCTGACACATACCAAAACCAAAAACCAAACCCATTGCCGTCAAGTCGATTCTGACTCATAGCGACCCTCTAGGGCAGAGTAGAAGTGCTCCATAGGGTTTCCGAGGAGCACCTGGTGGATTCAAACTGCTGACCTTTCGGTTAGCAGCTGCAGTGCTTAACCAGTATGCCACCAAGATTTCCATGTTAGCATAACACTAAATAAATATTTTCTGTATGAATAAATGAATGAATATGTCTATTGCAGCACAGATCACACACAGCATTTACATTTTATTTCCCTGTATTGCTGTGACAAATTACCATAAGTATAGTGCCTTAAGGCAATGCGTATTGTATTATCTTATAGTTCTGGAAGTCAAAAATCCAAAATTGGGTCTTATGGGACTGAAATCAAGGTGCCAGCAGGGATGTATTCCTTCTAGAGACTCTAGGGAAGAACTTGTTTTCCAGTTTCTAGAGCTGCCTACATTCCTTGGCTTATGGCTCCCTTCCAGCAATGGCATCCCTCCAACCTCTGCACCCATCGTCGTGTGCCCATCCCTCACTGTGACGTTCCTACCTCCCTCTTATGAGGATCCTTGTGATTATATTGGGCCCACCTAGATAATCCAGGATAATCTCTCCATTTCAAAAGTCTTAATTTAATCACATCTACAAAACCCCCTGTTCCATGTAAGACGATATTTGCAAATTCTGGAGATTAGGAAGTGGTCACAATTGGGAGGGTCATTATTCAGCCTACTTCAGCATGTACTATAGCTAATTTAACATAAAGCCATGTTTTCCGCATGTATTGACAGCTAGGAATGTGTTTTATTCCGCTCTGCCTGTGCATGATGCATAAAATGTGCTCAGTGTTTGCACAGACTGAATAAAACATTGTGAAATAAATGTGACAAAAGCTAAGTACTGAGCCTGACATCCAAATCAAAATGTAACCATTAAAATAGCATTTGGAAAAGAAAAAAGCAATAGCATTTGGATATAAATTTCAAGTGGGTAATCTGGTTTCACCATGGGTTTTGCCAATGTGTACCAGATAATTCCTTGCTGAAGTAAGTGTGAATAAAGCATGTAGGTTCCTCTGGGAAAGTTGTAGCTTCTGTAGTTAGTAAGATTCTAAATTATCCCTAGAGTTGTATTTCACTGCTAGAGAAACACAAAGATTAGTATCCAGTGGCACAGCCAGCATCTAAGCTCACATCTCTGTGATTCAAACATCTGAATCTTTCCAGTGTACTTTATTGACCATCTAGATCTCTTGACATCCAAGGCTGCATTGTGCAATGAACTTTGGAGTCATGTTGATCTGTTACTTGAGTATCTCTTGTCCTGTTACTGGCTATATGATCTTGAATTAGTTATTTAACCTGTCTTCATCCATAAGATTAGGATCCCATTGCTATCAAGTCGATTTTGACTCATAGTGACCCTATAGGACAGAGTAAAACTACCCCATAGGGTTCCAAGGCTGTAATCTTTACAGAAGCAGATTGCCCCATCTTTCTACTGCCAGCAACTAGTGGATTTGAACCGCCAACCTTTTGGTTAGCAGCCAAGCTCTTAACCACTGCTCCACCAAGGTTCATATCACAGGGTTGTCGCAAAGATTAAATTCAATCATGACTGTCAAGTCCTTTCTACATAGTAAGTCATCAATAAATGATGACTTTTATCCTTTCTAAGCCTTGGTTATGCTAAATTGGAATATGTTGTTATGAATGAATAAACTTTACTCCTTTTCCATCACTGGCATTCTAAAAGTAAGTGGGAAGTTATATATATATATATAAAACCCAGTGCCGTCGAGTCGATTCCAACTCATAGCGGCCCTACAGGATAGAGTAGAACTGCCCCATAGAGTTTCCAAGGAGCGCCTGGCAGATTTGAACTGCTGACCCTTTGGTTAGCAGCCATAGCACTTAACCACTATGCCACCAGGGTTTCCATATATATATATAAAATATTTGGAATATATACATATTAGGTATTATGCCAACTTTATTATAATTTACCCCAGTGTGGATCAACTTTTGAGTCATATGGTGAATAATTTTACTGGAGTTAATGGAATCCCAATATTGATTACTCATTGCTGTATTTTATCGTTTCTCACAAATGTGATTCTTTAGTTAAGTGTTGTAATTTATCTTTAAAAATTTGATATTCCCTTGAGACAAATTCATTCCATTATACTAAGCTCATTTGAAGAGTTAAGCATTTGCTGTCATTTTTATGAAAAATCGAAATGCAACCCATCAAAGTTACCAGGCAAACATAATTTTTTAAATGAAGGGAGTTTAATTCTCTAATGTCCTGAAGGTGATTTTGTGATGTAGGCATCCTTCTGGAAATTGTTGTTTATTTGCCTGTTGTGTTTAATTTTTCCTGTCAAAATTATCACTTCTGACTGTATTCATATTATGAAGGGCCTATGGCTATTGATATGGACTAAAAGTTTCCGTTCATTTGTTTGTGTAAAACTGTCACATCATTAAACACACATATTTCATGTGTGAGAGTCAGCCTGTTGACAAATTCTTTATGTTAAAGTTTTAGCATAAACTCTTGGAATATTGTATTTTAAATAGCATGTTGTTGTTAGTTGTCAGGTGCCATTGAGTGGGTTCTGACTCACAGAGACCCTATGTACAACAGAACAAAACACTGCCTGGTCCTGCACCATCCTCAGAATCATTGTCATGCTTAAGCCCATTGTTGCAGCCACTGTGTCAATCCATCTCATTGAGGGTCTTCCTCTTTTTTGCTGACCCTCTACTTTACCAAGGATGATGTCCTTCTCTAGGGACTGATCCCTCCTGATAACATGTCCAAAGTATGGAAGATGTAGTCTTGCAATCCTTGCCTCTAAGGAGCGTTCTAGTTGTATCTCTTGCCAGGACGGATTTGTTTTTTCCTTTGTCAGTCCATGGGTATATTCAATGTCCTTCACCAACACCACAATTCAAAGGTATCAATCCTTCTTCAGTCTTCTTTATACATCATCCTGCTTTCTCATGCGTATGGCAATTGGAAAACACTATGGCTTGGGCCACTCACACCTTAGTCTTCAAGGTAACATGTTTGCTTTTCAACGCTTTAAAGAAGTCTTTTATACAGCAGATTTGCCCAAGGCAATGCATCTTTTGGTTTCTTGACTGCTGCTTCCATGGGTGTTGATTGTGGATCCTAGTAAAATGAAATCCTTGACAACTTCAGTCTTTTCCCAGTTTATCATGATGTTGCTTACTGGTCCACTTGAGAGGATTTTTGTTTTCTTTATGTTGACATGCAATCCATACCGAAGGCTGTGGCCTTTGATCTTCATCAGTATAGGCTTCAAGTCCTCTTCACTTTCAGCAAGCAGGCTTGTGTCATCTGCATAATGCAGGTTGTTAATGAGTCTTTCTCCAATCCTGATTTCTCCATTCTTGTTTGCATAGTCCATCTTCTCAGATTATTTGCTCAGCATACAGATTCAATAAATTTGGTGAAAGGATACGATCCTGATGCATACCTTTCCTGATTCTAAACCACACAGTATCCCCTTGTTCTGTCTGAATGATTGCCTCTTGATCTATGTACAGGTTCCCTCTGAGCACAATCAAGTGTTCTAGAATTCTCATTCTTCGCAATGTTATCCATAATTTGTTATGACCACACGGTCAAATGCCTTTGCATAGTCAATAAAATATAGGTAAATATCTTTCTGATACTCTCTGCTTTCGGCTAGGATCCATCTGAAGTCAGCAATGATATCCCCGGTTACATGTCCTCTTCTGAATCTGGCTTGAATTTCTAGCATTTTCTTGTCGATATACTGCTGCAGCAGCTTTTGAGTGATTTTCAGCAAAACTTTACTTGTGTGTGATATTAATGATATTGTTTGATAATTTTATGTTAGGGCTTCTTGTTATATCTTTTTTAAAAAAAAACTTTGAAAATTATTGGACATGTTATATGCTATTTATGCCTATTAAATAGCATATAGCACCTTCAATAATTTTCAAAGTGTTTTACATACATTTATTATATTTATTTCCCAAAAACATTCTACAAGAAAGAGAAGGAAGTTATTACCTCCACTTAACCAATGAGGGAAAAATTTCTTATCTGGGAGATTGTAATATTTCACATGGTTAATAAAAGGTAGAATACAATCTATAACCAGGTATTTTGGTGGATTATGTTCAATGTTGTTTTGCCTAATTATCTATTACAAATGACTCCTTCTGAAGTGCTTTCTTTACCTTTGTGTATTAATTTGGGTGGAACAGAAGACCCAATGCAATCTGATTGAAACAACAACAACAAAAAAGATCACATCGTATAACAAGAAGTCCTGGCATAAGTACATGCTAAGTTAGCATTGCTAACACTAATTAAGGAGCCTTGGTGTTCCAAAGGTTAAGTGCTCGCCTACTAACCAAAAGGTTGGCTGTTCAAACCCAGTGGCTCTGAGGGAGGAAAACCTAGAGATCTGCTTCCATAAAGCCTACTGGGCAGTTCTATTCTGTCACATGGGGTTGCTATGAGTCAGAATCGACTTGATGGCACCCAACATTGTCAACAACAGTACTGTCACAGAAGCCCTGGTAGCACAATAGTTAAGCACTCTGCTGTTAACCAAACCCACTAGCAGTTCCATCAGTGAAAGAAACTGGATTACAGTCTAGGAAGCCCTGTGGGCGAAGTTCTACTCTGTCTCATAGGGTCACGAGGAGTTGGAATTGACTCGAAGGCACACAACATCATCAAACAACTCTAGTTAAATCAGAGTCTTGGTGTTAAGAATCTGTCTTTCCATCTTTCTGCTCCATCAAGTTCCAGAAATGACTTTGTGCCTCAGTCCTTTTCCTGGTCAAAAGATGGCTATGAGAGATGTAAGCATTAGGAGGAATAGCAGATCTTGACTGCACATTACTCAGAGAGATTATTGTGAACATCAGCAATACAATACAGTACACTGAAAGCTTAAATCCAGTCATTATTACAAACGTTTCGTTAAGTGAAGTTCCCTCTGCAGGCAGATTTTAAAGTGACATAACCAGACTTCTGAAGCCAATAAAAATCCAAGAAGCCAAAGACCATTAATTTTTTTCATTTATGCACATTGTAAAGAAAGATGCAATAAATGGTTAGGACCATCCGAAGATATTTTACAAGTGGCTCCATCTGCTTTGCTGGCATTCCACCCAAGTAGTGTGGGTGGCTCTGCGTCCCAAGGCATCTCTGTCCAACACTTGCGTAACTTGGCATGACGTGGAGCCATTTTCTTTTCTTTTCTTTTATGTCTTGGAATGGATAGGAGGAGCATATTTATTTTGCATTGTTTCACCTCTCATTCGAGGGCAAAAATTCTTTTTTTATAAATTTGTTCTTTTTCGCAGAGTGCCTTAACTGGTAATTTCCTGGAAGGGTGGTTTTAGGGGGTTGCCCTGGGGTAAGATAGAAGCTGTCATCTGTTGATTGCTTGCTAGCATAGTTATTTTAGTTGGTTATGTCCGTGTAATTATATACATCTTCCTCTTGCGCTGTCCCTCATGGATTAGAAGTAAAATATGGTGCTGATATTCACCCACATGAAAAGCACATGACTAGTCATGTGATATGTAAGTCCTTCCTTTTCAAGAAAAATTCCTTGCCTCAAATTTCACCCAGATAGCAGCTTTTGACATCGTAGAATGTAAGGACAAGAGAAATAGGCATGCATTTAGGCTTAGGCAAAAGTAGGAGCTTATATGAGTCATCTTTAGGTGATTTTTTAGTTTTTGAATCTTTTCCCCATTCATCATTTCATTTTCTCCTTACCGTGGCTCCGAGAAGTAGGTTGGAGAAAATACTGATATTTCTAAATTGCATATGGTCATGTGGATGCCTGAGTTGTCAGGTGATTTGCTCAAGAGTATAAATATGGGAACAGCAAATGGAATCCAATTTTTAATGTTTCTATACAATGTTAAGTAGCAGTTAGATACGACACAAATAAAACATCTGGCAAGAGGGTATAGTGTTTGCTGTGGTGCGCTGCACAGATAACCCTTTAGAAATGAGGCACTCATTCGCCCAGCTACTTGGAGTATTTGTTGTTGTTGTTTGCGTGCCATCCAGTTGATTCCAACTCATAGCGACCTTACGGGATAGGGTAGAACTCTCCCATAGGGTTTCCAAGGAGTGGCTGGTGGATTTGAACTGCTGACATTTTGGTTACTAAAAATGAATCTTATCCTGAGAATTGCCCTCAGCAAAAAGAAAAAACAACCCCCTCTTTATAGTGACACTCCTTTTCCAGGAACATTCCACCTCTACTGATTGGTCAGTGTGGGGGTAAAAATGCCTAGCTTCTTTGCCTCCAGGCAGGGCAGCTCTGAATGGCCATTCCAACTCCAGCATTCCCCATAGAATCTGCTGATACCTTTGTTATGACTGTATTGCAGTTACATTTCTCCAGCCCTCTGTCTGATCATACTTCCATTGCTTTCCAATAAACTTCTTACACATGCAAATCTCCTTCTTAGAATCTGTTTCCTGGGGAACCCGAATTAAGGCAGGTGGGACCAATAAGAATCAAGGGATTCTAACAACAGATTTGGGAGCTAGACCAACCATCCAACAGCTGGGAGTAGTCATCCCATCACTGGTGATCCATGGAGTATGGGAAGCCCATGTGTCTATACAATTATAAAATTTTTCACTGGTGGTTTAACTGGGTAGCAGCGAAGAAAAATCCACTATTTTATGTATATTCTAGGATTGAACAAATAAGTAAATATAACAGTTCGAATCTGCCAGGCGCTCTTTGGAAACTCTATGGGCAGTTCTACTCTGTCTTATAGGGTCGCTATGAGTAGGAATCGACTCGACAGCACTGGGTTTTTTTTGTTGTGTATAACGAGAGCAAGATTCTCACTGTTGATAAAGAAGTTACAAACAAGGAAAGGGGAAGGTTATGTGCTGTCAGGTTGGAATGGGAGGTATCAGTATGAAATCACGGATATATGTGTGTATGTGTGTTGGATGTTGAATTTTCTCAAATTATTTACTTAATTTTTTGCATCTATTGAACCTGATCATGAGGTTCTTACTTTTAGACTGTTAATATGGGGATTTAAGCTGCTTGATTTTCAAATGTTAAACCCACCTTACATTCCATGGTCATGAAGCATTATTCATTTTATGTATTCTTATATTTGATGTGCTAAGGATTTCTGCTTCTGTGTTTCCGAGGGATATTGGTCAGTAGTTTTCTTGTGATGTCTTGGGTTTTGCTATCGGTTTTTAAACTATAATTTGTTTAAAAGATATGGGGCTCTTCAGGATAGCTGCTTCTTCTTGAGGAAGTTTAGTTTTTTATCATCCAAGGAATTTGTCCATTTCATCTAAATTGCCAAATTTGTTGGGGTAAAATTGTTCATAATATTCTATCTTTAGTCTTTAAATATTTTTAGACTGTGGTGGTGACCCTTCTTTCACTTCTGATATTGGTTATTTGTAATCATTCTCTCTCTCTCACTCTTTGTCAGTCTGGCTTGAGGTTTATCGATTTTATTGATCTTCTCAGAGAATCAGCTTTTGGTTTCATTGATTTTCCCTTTTTATTTCTGTTTCCTTGATGTCCCACTGACCTTATTTCCTTTGTTTGGCTTTACTTTGGGTTTAATTTCTTCTTCTGTGTTTAGTTTCTTAAGGTGGAATCTGAGTTCGTTGACTGAGAATTTTATTCTTTTCTATATAGACAT
This sequence comes from Elephas maximus indicus, assembly GCF_024166365.1. Lineage (NCBI taxonomy): Eukaryota > Metazoa > Chordata > Mammalia > Proboscidea > Elephantidae > Elephas > Elephas maximus. Next base: position 26,453,601 of record NC_064839.1, read on the forward strand.
TTTATAGGATTAAGTTTCCTCTGTATACTGCTTTGGAGCCCTGGTGGCGGATTGGTTAAGAGCTACAGCTGCTAACCAAAAGGTTGGCAGTTCGAATCCACCGGCCGCTATTTGGTAACCCTGTGGGGCAGTTCTAATCTGTCCTTAGGGTCGCTGTGAATCCCAATCAATGCAATGGCAATGAGCTTGGTTTTGGGTTTCTTTATATACTGCTTTAGCAGTATCCCCCAAATTATTCTGTTTTAATTTTTATTCAGATCAAAATACTTTATAATTTCTGGTTGGCTTCTGTTTTGATTCATGGATTATTTAAAAGTGTGCTGTTAAGTTTGCAAATGTTGGATATGTTTCAGATATCTTTTTAAATTCCGTTGTGAATAGGGAACATAATTTATATGACTTGCATTTTTTTTTAATTGGTGGCTTGTTTGATTATCCAGAACATGGTCTATCATGGAAGATGTTCCATATGCACTTAAAAAGAACACGTAGCCTTCTGTTGCTGTGGTTTACTATCAGGAGGTGTTTTTGCAGTTGTACATGTGTATGGAGTATCACTCTTTCCTTCCTCTAAGACAGCTTAATGTGGACTCTCTTCTAAATGGTGACTCCTGCAGAAAGTCCTGGAGCCATTGGGTTAACCAGTTAGTACCAGATTTTGCATGTGTTTTCTGCTATGACTCATGCTGGTACAGCTGTAGCTTTAAGCCAACTATTGTCTTGCTCTTTAGTTTTGCCCCAGTTAGTGACATCCATTTTAAAAGCAAATCCTCAGGGGGTATAGTTTGTTCATTTGCTTTTCCTCAGAAATAAGTACTCTATTTGATTTGGATTTAGTTGTTAAATATTATCTTCCACTATATACCACTGTAACATCCCTTTTTGGAGGACTGGTTTTCCCTTCAGGTTTAAGTACCAAGAAATGTTTCTCATGTTTGGGTACCAAGAAATCCAATGCTTCTCTCAGGAAACCTTTCTGTGTTTGCAAGATAAACATTAGGGTGCTTGTAGCTAATCTTTTTGTTTTTATTTTATTTATTTTGCCAATAGAAGCCCAGAGCCAAATTTTTCTTGATCTAACAATTGAATCAGATTTATGTTAAGCATTTTGCAAAGGGGCATTATACGTGACTTAGTTCCTTTTCCTTTATCTTTATCACTATATTCATCTTTAGCTCATACTATTTTATATATATGCACAAACTGCCTCAATATTTTAAATTAAATGAATACGTTTGCTCTTGAGCTTTTGTTAATAGTTAACAGGAAGGGCCAAGCTTTATGCAAAGAAAAAAAAAATGGAGAAAGAAAAAAAGTTATTTACCTGGAAACTTTAAGATCTTAATTTTAATTCTGGGCTTGTTCATTTAACTGACTCTAGAAAAATCAAATCACTTCTCCAAATGTTAGTTCCTTCACCTATAAAATGAGGAATTAAAATAGAAAGGAGTTTAGAAATCTAATATGAAATACCCCCACTTTAATTTGCATGGATGTTGAAAGAAAGATGAAGGAATAATAAGAGTCAATCACCAAATTCCATTGTACTTGTGATTTCTACCACACTATCACATTGTTTACAGGAATAATTGTACCTATTAGTGCTTAGGTAAAGCCTATGCTCAAACAATGTGATTTTCATTACAGAAACTCAGAATGTATTTCCGAACTTTCACTACCATAAAAAACAAGCAACCTATCCAACAGATATTTTTGTGTTTTGATACCACTTAAGATTTCCTCTTAAGTTGTAAATTAAAAAATCTAATTGTATAGCCCAGATTACGGGGAAGAAATAAATACCATAGAATCATTAAACCAGGATTCTGAAAGGTTCAACATGAGATTTGCTATTGAGAAATGTGTGTGTGGGTGGGGGTATTGTGGCTAAAAGGAAAGTATTCTACCTAATTATATCACATGCACCTTCAAATTTATAAACATTAGTATATTTGATCACTATAAATAGTATATAGAATGAGCATTCTGAATTGTATTCAGCATGGGAAGGTTTGGAGGCAGGCTTATGTTGTTCTTTTTCTTTTTTTTTCCTTATCTGACCTGAAAAATTCCTGGGTCACTAAAGAAAAAACAGTTGGGTCTAAATCAACTTCCAGGTAGTTAAGCAATATCAGAAATGCCAAAATGGTGAACTTCAACTCAACTTAAAAAACGATGCCCTGAACACTGAGTAGGCTAATGGTCTACTTCACTCTATTCTCTGCCAGATTGCCCCCTTTACCTTTCCATTCCTTTATAAAGCAACATTTCTTCTAGGTGAGCACCCCTGCAAGGTCAGGCAGGGAGAGTGGCCTCATCAATTAAGATGACACAGTTAATAGCCTCTGACAGTATTCATTTGTGGCTGAAATGAAGCATTTCCAGACCAGAAATGTTTGACACTTTGATATTATACTACTATTAACATCTAGAACATGGAGACATTTTGACCAAGGATGCTGAAATCCATTTCAAAACAAATCATTTGACACCCAGGCTGGATAACACCTAACCAACCTGAAAAGTCCTTTTGAGGGCTTACACAAATACAAAAAAATGAACTACAAAGCTTTCTTAAAGCAGTTCAAAGTAGAAAGGTGTAGTGGATTGAATTGTATTCCCCAAAAATATGTGTCAACTTGGTTAGGCCATGATTCCTAGTACTGTGTGATTGTTTTCCCTTTTGTAATTTTCCTGTGTGTTATAAATATTAATCTCTGCCTGTGGTTAAAGAGGATTAGGGTGGGATGTAACACTCTTGCTCAGGTCACATCCCTGATCCAATGTAAAGGGAGTTTCCCTGGGGTGTGGCCTGTAAACCTTTTATCTTAAAGAGATGAAAGGAAAACAAGCAGAGAGTTGGGGAGGACCTCATAACACCAAGAAAGAAGCACCAGGAGCAGAGCGTGTCCTTTGGACCTGGGAATCCCATGTGGAGAAGCTCCTAGACCAGTGAAAGATTAAGGAGAAGTTACCTTCCTCCAGAGCTGGCAGAGAAAGAAAGCCTTCCCCTGGAGCTGAAGCCCTGAATTTGAACTTTTAGCCTACTAGACTGTGAGAAAATAAATTGATCTTTGTTAAAGGCATCCACTTGTGGTATTTCTTTTATAGCAGTACCAGATGACTAAGACAAAAGGTTATGATCAACCAAGTAGTGAGAATTTTTAAACATTCAGTTTATTTCTAATACTAAGTGATGTGGATTAAAATATTAATATGCTTTGCTGCTGCCTTCAGACTCACGAAGGAGACATTTAAATAGATAACTCTGACATTCCCAAAATAAAAACAGGGCTATGAGAAACACACACAGCATTTTCATGGTGTGCAAAACAAGGACAGAACCCAGGGTAAGGCAATCATGAAATATTTCCTAAAGGAAATGGAACCTGAACTGAGTGGTGAAGAATGAGTAATAGCCACTCAAGTGAAGAAGTGAGAGCTAGGCTATGCAAAGGAAGCAACAGAAATGGAATATTCTGGAATATTCCAAGCAATGAAAAATGTCAGTATACACAAGGTAGTTACGAGCCCAAGAAACAGAAAGGGCCACCTGAACTGGGGACTACATCATCCTGAGACCAGAAGAACTAGATGGTGCCTGGCTACAACCAATGACTGCCCTGACAGGGGACACAACAGAGAACCCCTGAGGGAACAGGAGAGCAGTGGGATGCAGACCCCAAATTCTCATAAAAAGACCAGACTTAATGGTCTGACTGAGACTAGAAGGACCCCGGTGATCATGGCCCCCAGACCTTCTGTTGGCCCAGGACAGGAACCATTCCTGAAGCCAACTCTTCAGACATGGATTGGACTGGACAATGGGTTGGAGAGGGATGCTGGTGAGGAGTGAGCTTCTTGGATCAGGTGGACACTTGAGATTATGTTGGCATCTGCTGCCTGGAGGGGAGATGAGAGGGTGGAGGAAGTTAGAAGCTGGCAAAATGGACACGAAAAGAGAGAGTGGAGGGAGAGAGCAGGCTGTCTCATTGGGGGAGAGTAATAGAGACTATGTAGCAAGGTGTGTATGGGTTTTTGAGTGAGAAACTGACTTGATTTGTAAACTTTCACTTAAAGCACAATAAAAATTAAAAAAAAAAAAAGTCAGTATATGAGACTGGAATCAAAATAGGGACCAGGTCTTGGAAGGCTGGGCATATCATACTAAGAGAAAAGATTTTACCATGTAAAGGATGAGGTGTAGACAGTTCGAAAGAAGTGAATAGAATGATTGCTGATGAAACTCACTGTATCTCAAAGGGTATTGCCAAACTCTGGTCACTGACTCTACTTCAGAAATAATAGAAGTACAGAGAAGCTTGGATATAAATAAATAAACCCGCCTTACTTTTGAAGGTTGAGGAATCTGAGACCCAGAGAAAGGGGCACATGACTTTCTCACAGCAAAACATGGAAACTTACAGGTAAAATTAGAATCTCTAAGATCCCAGCCCAGAATTATTTCCATGAAAATGAGATTCTTCTCATGATTTATTCAAATCTAATGTGTTGCAGTTCATTCTAACTCAGTGCAAGGTTACCATTCTCTGGTTTGAAATAAGATGAAATTTAGTAAGTTAGCTGAACACTTTGAAAGTGTTAACTCTTTGTAAGAATCAAGAAGTGTGTATGTAAAAATTCACCCCATCAGAATATAAAAGCTCTAGAGAGAAGCCAAACTGGCCATCAGGAGAGAAGAGTTTTGTTATGTCTAGTAGCTAAATGGAGACCTGCTGACACAGTGGTTAAAAGCCCAGGTGCTAACCAAAAGGTTGTCAGTTTGAATCCACCAGCCACTCCTTGGAAACCCTATGGGGCAGTTCTACTCTGTCCTATAGGGTTGCTTTGAGTCAGAATTGAGGTAGAGTAACCCAGCACTGGGTTTAACCTGGCACTGGGTTTTTGTAGTAGCTAAACGGATGATCTTAAGTAACGTGTTACCTTCTGCCTTGGTCTCCTAGTTTGTAAAATGGTGTTATTAAATCTACACTATCAGTGCTATTCACCTGCAGAGAGGGTGTGAAAATCACATGTGATGATAGTTGTGAAAGTGTATGTTTACAACTCATTGCTCCGTGTCAGTGTTTCCCAGTTCGTGTATGCTCTGCTGGTACTAAACCCAAACCAAACCCAGTGCTGTCGAGTCGATTCCGACTCAGAGCGACCCTATAGGACAGAGTAGAACTGCCCCATAGAGTTTCCAAGGAGCGCCTGGTGTATTCGAACTGCCGACCCTTTGGTTAGCAGCCGTAGCACTTAACCACTACGCCACCAGGGTTTCCCTACTTGTACTCTGTAAGATTATTTTAGGGGGTAAGTGAAAACACGTGTGCAGCTCTCATATTTCTTCTCAGCTCCAAATGCCTCCTTATTGACCTGCTTTATAATCTTAGCTGTTGTTGCAGTTGAGTCGGCTTTGACCCATCGTGAACACCAAGTACAACAGAGTAAACTGTTGCCTGGTCCTGTACCATCTTCACAATCACTGATATGCTTAAGTCCACTGTTGTAGCTACTATGTATTTTGAGTGCCTCTTCCAACATTATATCAAACAATATTCTTTTGTGATCCATGGGGTTATCAATGGCTAATTTTCAGAGGTAGATCTCCAGGCCTTTCTTCCTAGTCTGTCTTAGTCTGGCAGCTCTACCGAAACCTATCAGACAAGGGTAACCCTGCTGATATTTGAAATACTGGTGGCATAGCTTCCACCATCAAAGCAATATGCAAGCCACCACAGTATGACAAAACAACAGACAGGTGATAGATCCTGTAAATTGTTGTCTTTTGACAACTAGTGCAGTGTTGGACTTTGTCAGTAGAGAGCACTGGAGGGATGCTACAAGACATAACAAGGCAAGGGACTTTTGTCCTGGTTCCTGTGCACCTGCTTCTTCCTCTCATGGCTTCCAATGTTGAACGTGAGCCTAGTGGCCCTCATGCTCTAGGAAGTCTCCTAGGCACCCCAGTGAGCAGTTTCTTGAGGACTAGCTCCAGTCCACTGATACTCCAACTGGTGACTTCTTGTGAATCAGCTCTGCCCCAAGCCAAGGCAATGAACCTTTCTACCATCCAGAAGCCTGTAGCCTCACCCTCTCCAAGGACATCAGAATCTCAGCCTTGTGGGGTTAGGGCTCTTCCATTTGTCTAGCTCCCTCCTTAAATACTCATCCTCAGCCCTAGAGGTAGCTTCTCCCTATGTTTTCTATGTCTCTATTTCTTAGAATCCCCTTTTACCTCTTTTAGTAGTTAACCACCTTTTAATAATTAATACTTTGTATTAAAATTTCTCTGTATTACCACTGTGGTTTCTGTCCCCTTACTGGACCTTGACTAACAAAGAAAATATTTATTTTAATAGTTTTGAATATAATTTGTGTTTATCATGAAATTGTGATTTCATTCAAATTTATTATTGCATGATAGGAATATAAAGCTTCCACCTTACAACTCAATTTTAATTGTAAGTACATTTACTTAAATATAGTATTAAGCTAATAAGTATAAAAACACCTCACAGATAGGGTGAAATTATAATAGTGTCATATAAATGACCAAAGTTCAGAAAACTCTGAACTATACAACAAACAAAATATCTAAGTTTTTAAACAATATTTGTTGGATTTATGGATTATACCTTTTATTAAATAGTTACATATACTATACTGTTTATTTATGCACTTAATCTTATTTTATCCTCATAACAATCATGAAACAATATTATATTCCTTATTTTATATCTAAAGAAAGAGGAGGCTCAGAAAAGATAAGAAAATTGCCCAAGCAAAGGTACCAAGTAAGTGACAGATCTGGGATTCAAACCCTGATCTCTCTGACTTCAGTGTCTGCACATATTATTTTAACAGCAAAATACGAAAGTATAAGCAACAAGCTCCACTAGAAATGGTTACGTCATAGCTCACCTAAATAATCAATAATAATTAGTAAAACTAAAGAATGAGCTATAAATGTTTACCGAATACCAAACCCACTGCCGTTGAGTCTATTCCAACTCCTAGCGACCTGACAGCACAGAGCAGAACCGCCCCCACATAACCATGATATATTGCTAACGGAAAAAGTGAAAACAAACTTGTTGCAGAACTGTGGGCGCTGAATGATCTTACCCTTAGGTGATAAAGTAATGGGTATGTGTATGCATGTGTCCATGCAGTTGTGTTTATGGGGCGTGGAGAAAGCAAGGAAGGCTATGCTGGGATTTGGGAATAGAAGGATGGGATTTACTTTTATTAATATACGTAATTTTAAAGAGTAGGACTGTAGGTGACTTTCTTTTTAGTTTTGCACAGTAATTTCCAAGTTCATTTTAAAGTACACTGTGTTCTTACAATGATGTCAATTGGCTATTTTGCATAATTCTCCAGTAATATGAAATTTTCACTACTTTCACTGGAGGCAGCAGCCATAGGCTAATGTCTGAGGACATTACTCTCTGAGAGCAAAAAGTATATCAGCCCAGAGAGGCACGCGGTTCCTCTCAAAACTGTCCATGCCAAGTGTATCCTGGACTTTCACTGCTGACCTGAAAAGGTGGCTTCTCACCATACCTGGCACTGGCTAAGCAAGTCTGTCTTACAGAATGTTCTTTCAAAATATGGATCTTTCCTATTCTTTTTTTTTGTTGTTGTTGTAAAAATACAGATAATACATTTGCCATGTCAACATTTTTCACTTGTACAATTCAGTGAGACCAATTACATCAATCGTGTTGTACAACCATCACTAATACCCATTGCCAAGCTTTTCATCCCCATAAACAGAAACTCAATGATTTCCCCTTAACCACCTCCCTCCTGCCCCTGGTAACCACTATTCAACTCTGATTGCTATATATTTTTCTATGCTAAGTATTTCATATTAGTTAGATCATACAATATTTGTCCTCTTATCAAGAATTCTATCAAGCTGGATTCATAAAAGCCAACAATAATGAATATGAAAAGTGTGGCAATGACAAGGTTTAAACTATATTTCAACTCTAAAGGGGTTGAACTCTGCCTCATAGGCCACCCTTAGAATGCTAAACTCCAACAGTTTTCTAAATGCAGCAACCTATTTACTCTAGGAATTGTGTGGCAGTGTTTGTTTTTTGTTTTTAAATGTATCCATTGTCTTCATAAAATAATATCACATGTATTATAGGGGAAAAACACATTTTATTTATCTCTGTCAGCTTCCATAAATTTCCCCCAACAAAATCAATTTCTGTCCTTGACTTAGAACTTGGGCATTTTACACTAGGAGATTTTTCATAAGAAAGAGAAAGAACAACTGTTTTTATGTCATCTAGCATTTTTAATAACTGACTTAAAAAATGATCATAGAACAGCACCCATAAAAACATAAACGTGGGCGTCATAATTATTCTACAGCTGGGCCAAGAAATAAACAACTGTACAGGGAACTGATAGTGCAAATAAATACATTCTATTAAAAGGCCAGACAGATAGTAACATGTAGATTTAACTACCAGGGCACCGTAGGAAAAGCATATTGTCAGTAATAAACAGAAACACAAGTCATAAAAGTTTGTAACTAATGAAAACAGCTCATTTTGATGAATATAAATTGAAAGAATGACCAAGGAAGGCTTTAGAAAGTACGTTATGTAGGGATTTGTTAAATAAAAAAAAAGAGTCTTTAATCACATCGGAGCCATAATGTTGGCTTTGGAGCAGACAGCTGTGTTCTGCCACCTACTTGCTGTATGACGAAACTCTTATTGCTCAACCTGTATGAGACTCAGTTGACTCATATGGAAGATGGGAATAGTAATCTTTTCTCAGAGCTTCGCTGTGAGGAATAAATGGGATTCTGCCTGAAATGTACCTGGTAGAACACTGGGTATACAGTAAGTGCTCAAGTAACATGCATCCTTCTTTATATTGCACTAGCAATGGTGTGAGCACTCTTAGCAAAGCAGACAAATTACGCATTATCCAGATATTGTCTCAGCTATTCATGCCGATGCCCTCCCTGTAAATAGAACTCTGACGTTTGTAGGGGAGTCACCTGAAAACTTATCGAAATGCAGCTTTCTTGACCCAAAATTGTTGGAATCTGAATCAGCATATGGGTAACAAGGGCCAAGAATCTGCCTTTTAAGAAAGGACTTCAAGTAATTCACGAGCACACTTTGAGACACACTATTGTCTCCATCCCAAAATAAGCAGGCGTCTCCCAAGTTGCCTCTTCTGTATCATTAACCGGTTAACCGGTTGCCATCGAATCAACTCTGACTCGTGGCAACCGCATGTATGTCAGAGTAGAACTGCTTCCGAGAGTTTTCAATGCTTTTTCAGAAGCAGATCACCAGGCCTTTCTTCCAAGGCACCTCTGGGTAGACTCAAACTTTCACCCTTTATTATTATTATTATTATTATTATTTTATTATCAGCCCAGAGCATTCTCTGTTTGCACCACCCAGGGACTGCAAAATGAGCACTAGGGCATGACTGACTAAGAAGGAACAAAAATGGAACAGAACTAATATTTGTATTACACATAAAAAGTTCCTTTTGAAGATGGATAACCAAGATGTCAGGTAAACTTTCAGCAATGAAATCTGCTGTTTGAGGGAAAAGTTACTGAAAGGTTTTTTCAGGGGCACAACAGAATTGGAAAAACAGTGAGTTCAAGAGATCGTGTCCGTGGTCCCGTTTGAGGATAACACAGGATTCCTCCCTGCTCCTTGCCAAGATCCTGCTGCAGGCAATAGTCCTTCCTTAAAGACCTCCAGGAATGGGTAAGCCTAGGTCATTAGGGTGAGGCACCTGCTCAGACTTCAATACCCTCAGAAATATAACAAAAACATCACGAGGCTTATTTTGATTTTTCAACCCCACTGTACATATATAGAACTGACTCATAGCAACCCTGTAGGAAAGAGTAGAACTGTCCCTATAGGGTTTCCAAGGCTGTAATCTTTGTGGAAGCAGACTCTCACATCTTTCTCCTGTGGAGCGGTTAGTGGGTTTGAACCACCAACCTTTCAATTAGCAGCCAAGCGCTTAAGCACTGTGCCACCAGGGTTCCTTATTTTGTATAGAAAAAAAAAAAAAGAGAAGCCCTGTTAAATCCAGAAATCAGAGCCCTGAAAAAAGTGAGGCACAGCTGTGATACTGAAGAACATATACGAACAAGAGAACTCAGGAGCAATATACCCCACTACTTAGCAGGAGACGGGGAGCCTCTGGGGACAGAAAGAGGGGTGGTATAAAGGGTAACCTCCAGCGGGTGTGTGTCTGTATGCCAGAGAACTTCGCCATACCTAGTGTCCGCTCTCTCGAAGCAAATACAATATTTTAATGCAAACACTACGTGCATTATACATTTTTTGCCAATCACACAACCCCTTAGCACATCATTTTCTCAGGTGCGCTATGCGAGTTACGTGTGTGTGCGTGGAAACATTATTTATGTGAGTGCATTATTTGCAAAAAAATATAGTATTCATCCTACCTAGGCTTCTCATTTAATCCCACGACAATTCTATGGTGCAGGAATTATTGTACACATTTTAAAGAAAGAAACAGAGACTCAAAGTAACCTGCCTCAAGTCAACCAGCTAGAAAGTGGCACAAATGGAACTGGGACCTTTGTCTAATGACAAAGCTGTGCTATTTCAAACACACTACCTTATTTTAGAAGCTAAACAAGCAAGGAAACAAACAAAACAAAAAACCCAAATCTTTTCTTTTCCCTCATGTCCACTAAAGTATAGTAAATAAGAGTATGAGCAGTGAGATGAAACAAAACAGAGCAGGCCTAGAAGGGAGATACCCCAAGTCCAGCATTTTATAGTCTGAGCTCATGGCAATACTAACCAGGCTTCCTTCCTTTCTTCCTCCCTCCTTCTCTCTATTCTTCCTTCATTCCTTCTGCCAAGTATCCAATCAGTACCCGTAATAACCAACCTCCCTTTCTTGCCTCATTATCTCCTGGATCCACTGAATTCCAGAAACACTGGTTTTCTTATTGTTCCTCAAACACACCCATCAGTTGCTGATGACTTTTCCATGTGCTAGCCAGTTTTTTCATAACTCATCTTATTTCATTCTCAGAATTACCCTATGAAACTTAAGTGGTTCCATCCTCTCAGCATCCAATAGATAGTATTCGGTACTTCAAGGATTCTCTGCTTTTCTGGGGGCACAATCTAAGCAAATATGGTGAGTGCCAAAGAAGGGAATTAGGCCTGCAGACTCTGCAGAATGAAAACGGGAGCAGGCATGGCTATTTGAAATCCTTTGACTCTTAAGCAACAGTGCTCCAAGGTTTCTTTTAGCCTTCAGGACAAATAAGTGTTGACTCCTGCATCATGTATTAAATTTATAATCATGGTTTACAAATATCTTCAGCTTGTAGCAACTGACTGCAACTATTTTCTGCTTCTATCCCAAGGCAGCATGTGATGAGTACTTAAACTCACACACATACCTATATATTATTTGTAAAATCGTGTGTATGTTCTTTATCCTCAGAGCAATCTGTAGTCAGTAGTGGCACGTCATGCTGTACTCTGGAGGTCTGTAATTATACAATACTACACAGTCCAAATGATTTGATAAATCCGGCAGATAGGGCCCAAATGGAAGAGGATTATTGTGTCATAAATGGCCCGTTCGATTGATTCCAGCAAGCATCCAGCTTCAAAAGACGTAAACTAAAGGAATGAATTGGAGCCACTCAGTGGCATTGCCAGTTCAGTAGGAAGCAGCTCAAACACTGCTATTCTTAGGAATGATGGCCCCATTGATAAATTAAGTATAAATGTGCGATAGAGACGAGATGCAGCTCCCCCCAGTTAATGGTGTCATTTCTCTGAAGTTGCTGGGGGTGGCCTGTAAAAGGACAGGCGTGGCAATCTCCCAAATATCAAGCCTCACGTTGCTTTGTTACTTAATGACGTATGCATAAATGCCAATTGGTCTATAGAATGCAAGCCTCTGACTTTTAACTGGCTGTTTTCCTGTTTCCCCAGTCCCTGCTGTTCCCTCTTATGTCTTCACGCTGCTCTTTTCCTATTTATAGGAGAGATGTTCCCAGACCTAGCACGGCTTTGAACCCCTTTTATGCAGCTAGTGTGCAATTACGTGAACGCCTAGGTCACCTCGTTGCCCTGGCATTATTTCCAACAGAACCTCTGTAAAGACTCCTTGATGGGACTTGTCTGAATCCAAAATAAATCCCCCTTGACTTGGGCAAGATAAGCATAAAACTTGAAGGAAAAAAAAACAACAACAAAATGACAGCAAAAAATCAATAGATTCTTGTATATTATTTTTATGAGGGACTTGGTCAGGGTAAAAATAACAACTTTCTTTGTGCCACTGAGCACACTATTTTACGGGCAGAACAAAATGGCCTCTATTTTCACCTTTCAGGGGCCAGAGGGCACATGGCTACAGGATTTGCCTGTGTAGAAGGAATGTTCTATGGTCCCTTGCTTGCGTGCTTTCGGCCCAAGGCTAAGATTAGCAAGGACTGTGTTCATTTCACAATAGGACTGCCTTCCCACCAGGCAAGTGTCTCTGGAAATTACCCAGGATGAATGAATATTTATTAAACACTTCCTACACTCTAAGCGTGGTGCTAAGTGCTTCATATGCATTTATCATTATCTGACATCATATTCTATTTTTATTTGTTTATCATCTGTCACCTCTCAACAGATTATAGGCTTCAGTAGAACAATGGTCCTGTCTGTTTCGTTCATTGCCGAATCACCAGCGCATTGAGTAATGTCTAGCCAGAGCAGGCACGTATGTATTTGTTGAATAAATGAATAATTCCCTTTAAAAATGGGAGATTTTTTAGAGCCGTTTTAGGTTTACAGAAAATTGAGCAGATAGTGCAGCGAGTTTCCATATACCTCCTCTCTTCCCAACTCAGTTTCCCCTGTCATTAACATCTTGCAGTAGTGTGGTACATTTGTTATAACTGATGAACCAATATTAATGCTTTATTATTAACTCAAGTCCGTAGTTTGCACTGCAGTTGGCTCTTTGTTTTCTACAGTTCTACGGATTTTGACAAATGCATAGTATCATGTGCCCACCATTCTAGAATAGTTTCACAGCCATAAAAATCCCCGTTGCACCTGTTTGTCCCTGCTAGCCTCCCTCTGGCAACCGCTGGTCTTTTTACTGTCTCTCTAACTTTGGCTTTTCTAGAATGTCATCAAGCTAGAATCATATACATGAGTAATTTTAATCTGTGTGAAAATCTCTGAATCAGACCCTGTTATTAGCCTCATCTTCCAGATAGGAAACAAAAGCCTTGTGAAGATAGGTAATTGGCTCCAGGATAGAGCCGGTGAACTAATTGCGGTGGAATCGATTCTGACTCCTGACGATTCCATGCGTGTCAGAGTAGAACTGTGCACCACTGGGTTTTCAATGGCTGATTTTTCAAAAGTAGATTTCCAGGGCTTTCTTCCACCGCAACTCTGGTTAGAGTCGAACCACCAACCTTTCAGTTAGCAGCCAAGCATGTTAACCATTGGCACCACCCAGGGACTCAGCTCTAGGATGTTCAAGTATTGAAATCCAGGGTTTGACTCACACTGTCTACCTGGCTTCAGAATCCAGGCCCCCTTTCGCTTCTCAACTATAGCTATGATGTTGGCCCTATGGATACAGATATGAATGCCACTTGTAACGGAGAGTGTAGGAGAGACCGGGAGATGGTAAAGGAAAGAAAGCAGGAAGCAAAAGGTAATGGAAAAAGAAAGCATGATATTGCAGAGGAAAAACGATACTTCCTTTTTGCAGATTCATCTATCTCCGGAGATAGGAGCCCTGGTGGCGCAGTGGTTAAGGACTCAGCTGCTAACTCTCGGTTGGCGGTTCCAACCCATCAGCTGCTCCATGGGACAAAAATGTGGCAGTCTGTTTCCATAAGGATTTACAGCCTTGGAAACCCTATGGGGTAGTTCCACTCTGCGCTATAAGTTCACTACGAGTCGGAATCGACTCAGCATCAATGGTTTCTATCTCATGAGAAATCTGAGCCTCTTCCCTGTGTTGCTTGGTGTCTATAAACGGTTGAGTGGTGTAGATAGCTGTGAGTCCATTAGCAGTGATTTGCAGCAGACCAATTTAGAGGTCACTTAGGCGTGAAAACACTGAGCAAGAAATTGTATACCTAATGAAACAATATCAGTAATAGCATATTTAAATGAACAGTAGCAGTAATAGCATATTCTAAATGTTTCATTAAGTCTGAATTGTTAGAATCAGAGTACTGCTGTTTAATAGATGTTACCTTCTTTAACAAGTGTTTCCATATCGGTCATATTGTGTCTCTTTATTAGAGTTAGGAAGCTCTCAAAAGTCACGATATTTCTTTAACCATGTGGTTTTTACAGCAACATTGCATTTGGGCATCTCCTTGTATTTTATATTTAATGCAAAAGCCAATTCATAAAAAAAAGCATATGTTCCTGTGGGAAGAACGTGCCTAATAAAATTTAAGACATTTACATCTTTAAATTAAAGTGCCTTTATGATAAAGTTGTCAGCCCAATTTAGCTTTATCTTCTCAACATCACATTATGGGGAAAGGAATGCTATCAACTAATAATAGGTTTGCTTTCATTTCAAGATCATCAAGAAACAATATTAGATCTTTGGAGACCACAATAAGAATATGTTTATATTCTTGAAAAGTTGTTTCATTTTACTGGCCACAGTCAAGCTGTCTTTCTGGGTTAATACAAAGAGAAGGGGGAATATTCGAGAAAAGTTATCAGCAAAGTCAATCAGTATAAAAATCACTTTGGGCTGTCCAGAGTGGGCATTCTGTGTATTCTGAACAGTAATTCGATCCTGGCCCCATGACCGTTTTCACAGAGCCCATTGATCTACTTTGTTCTATCTGGTGCAAGTTTTAACGGTGACAAATGAGGCAATTAATTCTTGAGTACCTGCCATCAGCCTGCATCTTTGCCAGCTGCTTTCTTTTCATGGCACCTGATCACAATTTATGCTCACAAGATTACTGTGAGGTAGATACCCATTTCACAGATGGGGAAACTGAGCTTACAGAGACACAAACTGTGCAAGTGGTAGGATTTAAACCAGGGCTGTGAACCAGGTTGGTTCCAGTTCTAGCCTCTGCTGGGAATTTGCATTTCCACCCCAGATAACTGAATCAGAATCTACAGTTGAATAATATCCCCAGGTGATTCTTATGTATAATAAATTTTGAAAATCTATGCTCTACTAGTGGGTCTCAGAACTGGTCCCTAATCAGCAGTATTAGCTTCACCCAGGGAACTTGTTAGAACACAAATTCTTAGCAAGGGTTCAAACTGGGACGAACCAGTTCAAAGCCCTGATTCAAACCCAGATCACTGACAATCACGCCTTCTGTGTTCTTCGTGATGCCATACTACAAACGGCCTTCAAGGAGATTCCACTTAGCACTCTGCTTTTTCCCTGCACACTGCACTGTGGAATTGTGGATAAGATAGGGGCCATTAGTGGTTTTGTGGTAGAATCCTTGCCTTCCATAAAGGAGACCCGGATTCGATTCCTGGCCAGTGCACTTCATATGTAGCCACCACTTGTCTGTCAGTGAAGGCTTGTGTGTTGCTATGATGCTGTACAGGTTTCACTGGAGCTTCCAGGCTAAAAAGGAGGAGGAAGAAAAGCCTGGCCATCTACTTCAGAAAACCAATCAGTGAAAACTCCATGGATCCCAGTGGTGCAATCCACAACCAGTCGTGGGGATGGTGCAGGACCAGAGAGTGTTTCATTCTGTTGTGCTTGGGGTTGCCATAAGTCAGGGGCTGACTCCATAGCAGCTAAGAACAGGTCCACGTTAGAACTTATCTCCAACCTTGGCTAAGGCTAAGCTACTGAATTATTTAAGTGATTTTATCCAGAAGTCCTTTACACAGAAGGCTGTCTGATGTCCTGAATGTACAGGACAACATCTTAATGAATCACAGGTTGGTTTTTTTTAATCAACAAGCACTTTTTGCTTGCTAGGAAAAGCTTTTAAAACACAATGTTTCTTTGGGCAAGTGAAAAAAATACAAAAGGGCAGTATTGCTATGCTGGCTGATGCAATAAATAAGGTTTGAAACCAGAGATACAAAAGCCAAACGCTAGGAAAAACTTTGTCTCTACCACCTCATCTTCTTGAGTCATCTTGGTTTTTGTTCTCTTTTCTAAAATGCCATTATCTTCCGTGATTTCCACTATCTATTGTAGTCTCTAAGGAGCACTTGTGGCACAGTGGTTAAGCATTTGGCTGCTAACAGAAAAGTTAGTGGTTCAAACCCACCAGCTGCTCCAAAGGAGAAAGATGTAGCAGTCTTCTTCCATAAAGGATTACAGCATTGGAAACCCGATGGGGGACTTCTACTCTGTCCTACAGGGTCACTATGAGTTGGAATTGACTCTATAGCAATAGTTTGTTTAACTGCAGTCTCTGACTCTTTGCTGAACTCCAAACAGTATTTCTAATTATTTGAGGGTGCTCTATTGCATCTCCTATTCAAAATTCCACATTAAATTTATCTTTTCTCCACACCAGCTCTTGATCTGCTATGTCGTATGACATCCAGGCTTGATATGTTGAAATCATGTCTCATTTCACAGTTGGCTTTGGTAGAGGAAAAGGGGAAAACCTAAGAACGGTATAACATAGCTCCTCATGCTGAGCAGATTCCACAAGGAACACAGTAGTTAGCCTTGAGTGAGTTGTAACAAAAGAGATTTATATTGGGCGTTTGTAGGTTCTAGGCCTCCTACTTGTTATTTGTGGGATATGATCTGATTTCATTTTTATGGAAATTCTTACAGGTAGGTGACTTTGGTCCCACTATTTCATATAAGCAAACTGAGCCTTGGCACTATTAGAAAACCTTAGTAAAATAGCACAGCTAATTAGAGGTGGAATTCAAACACTTTATACTTCTCCTTAATGACTCAATATGGCTAGTCAGATGTTTTCTAGAAATATGTCTAATTATTGCAAAACAGCTCTATCAAATAAGAACAATTTGGTCTATCATTTGTACTGACTGCAAAAGATGAATCGGATTGGTATTGATTTTTCTTTTTCCTCCCTCCTTTTCAGATTTAACGCCTATGCTGAGAATTTATAATTTTATTATTTTTTCTTAATATTTATTTTATTCTTTTCAAGAGTTAAGAAATAGTCAAGTTTTGGATGTAGCTATTTACAAAATAAGTAACTAACATAGCTAGTTAAAAGTAAAGTTAATTAATTAATTAATTAAACCAAAAAGCATTCTTTGATTGCCAACTCTTTACTAGTAAATGAGGTTAGAGGTTCAAGTCCACCCAAAGGTGCCTTGGAAGAAAAGACTGGCAATATACTTCTGAAAAATCAGTCATTTGAAAACCCTATGGAACATAGTTCTACTCTAACACACATGTGGTCACCATGAGTCAGAGTAGACTCACTGACCACTGGTTACTGGTTCTAGATTTATGGGGATAGACTAGGGAATAAAACAGGTCTCTGCCTTCAAGGGAAACCCTGGTGGCATACTGGTTAAGTGCTACGGCTGCTAACCAAAGGGTCAGCAGTTCAAATCAGCCAGGCGCTCCTTGGAAACTCTATGGGGCAGTTGTACTCTGTCCTATAGTGTCGCTATGAGTCGGAATCGACTCGACAGCACTGTATTTTTGGTTTTGGCTACCTTCAAGAAGAGTGAATTCAGGGAGGAAGAGGTTGACAATGAAGATAATAAAGTTATATGGTAAGATACAAATAAAGGCTATAAAAAATAGAAATTAAGACAAAGTAAAAGAACCCTGGTGGTGCACTGGTTAAAATGCTCAGTTTCCAACCAAAAGGTCCATGGTTTGAACCCACCAGCTGTTCCTCAGGAGAAAGACTTGGTGATCTGCTTCCATGAAGGTTGTTGTTGTTGTTAGGTGCCATCAAGTCACTTCCAACTCATAGCAACCCTTTGTACAACAGAAGGAAACACTGCCTGGTCCTGTGCCATCCTCATAATTGTTGTTATGTTTGAGCCGATCGTTGCAGCCACTGTGTCAATCCATTTCCTTAAGTGTCAATCCATTTCCTTAAGGGTTTTCCTCTTTTTCACTGATGCTCCACTTTACCAAGCATGATGTCCTCCAGTGACTGGTCCCTCCTGATAACAGGCCCAAAGTACATGAGACGAGATCTCTCCATCCTCACTTCTAAGGAGCATTCAAACTGTACTTCTTCCTGGATAGATTGGTTTGTTCTTCTGGCAGTCAATATTCTTTGTCAACATCATAATTCAAAGGCATCAGTTCTTCTTCGGTCTTCCTGATTCATTGTCCAGTTTTCGAATGCATAGGAGCAATTGAAAACGTCATGGCTTGGTTCAGGTGTACCTTAATCCTGAAAGTGACACCTTTGCTTTTCGACACTTTAAAGAGGTCTTTTGCAGCAGATTTTCCCAGTGCAATATGTCATTTGATTTCCTGACTGCTGCTTCTATGGGCATTGATTGTGGATCCAAGTAAAATGAAATCCTTGACAACTTCAATATTTTATCCATTTATTGTGATGTTGCTTATTGATTGGTCCAATTGTGAGGAATTTTGTTTTCTTTATGTTGAGGTTCCTCAGTCATATTTTCAGTGCCTTCCAATCCGAGGGGCTCACTTTCCTGCACTATATTAGACAACGTTCCGCTGCTATTCATAAGGTTTTCACTAGCTTTTTTCTTTTTTTAATGAAGTAAATTGCCCTGTCCTTCTTCCTAATCTGTTTTGGTCTAGAAGCTCTGCTGAAATCTGTCCACCATGGGTTACCCTGTTGGTATTTGAAATACGGATGGCATAGCTTCCAGCAACACAGCAACACACAAGCTACCACAGTACAATGAGTTGACAGATGAGTGGTAGCCCACAAAGATTACAGCCTTGGAAAGCCTAAGGGCCAATTCTACTACATCCTATGGAGTCCCTGTGTGTCAGAGTCAACTCCACGGCAATGGGTTTTAATGCAGAATGAAGGGTATTGGGAGAGCCAGGTCTTGGGATTTTAAATTGGTTGGTTAAGGTGAGTGTCATTTAGAATTGAAATAAGAGCAGAGATCTGAAGAAAGTAAGAGAGTTATCCATGCAGCTATAGGAAGAGCAGAGGGGCGCTAGGGGTGCAGCGGTTAGGTGCTCAGCTGCTCAAAATGTCAGTGATTCGAACCCACCAGTGGTAGAAACATGTGGCAGCCTGATTTTGTAAAAGTATACAGCCTTGGAAACCCTGTGGGGTACTTCTACTCTGTCCCATAGGGTGGCTATGAATTGGAATCAACTCGATGGCAACAGTTTTTTTTTTTTCTTCTTCTTCTTAGTATTGGAGGTTTTAAGAGAGAACTGGGGGACATAGAGAGAAATAGTATAAATAAAATCCCATCGATATTAAAAAATAGTAAAACTAGCACTTGTTTCCTAAGTAAGAGTCCCATTAGTTAAATGAACTTAATTCATCCAAGCTGCACAGATGGTTCAACTGTGTATGATTTGTAGCAGACATTGAAACCTGAAAACCCGCTGCCATCGAGTCAATTCTGACTCACAGTGACCCTATAGGACAAAGTAGAACTGCCCCACAGGGTTTCCAAGGAGCGCCTGGTGTATTCGAACTGCCAATCTTTTAGTTAGCAGCCGTAGCTCTTAACCACTATGCCACCAGGGTTTCTAAGCAGACATTAAGCAAAAGTAAAAAGACAGAGAAGAGCATACTAAATGAAATAATATTTTTGAAAGGTCTTGATATATATTGATTTTGAGAAAAATTATGCTTATTTCATTAATGTCAACACTGGGTATTACCCATTGTTCAGCAATGTTAGTTTGATATTCCCGCTGCCATGGAGTTGATTCCAACTCCTGGAAACCCCATGTGTTACAGAGTAGTACTGTTTTATAGGGTTTTTTGTTTTTTTTGTTTTTTGGTTGTAATCTTAAGGAAGCAGATTGCCGGGACTTTCTCTAGCAGCGCTGCTGGGTGGGGTCAAGCCACGAGCCTTTTTGTTAGCAGCTGATTGCAAATCCCTTGTGCCGCTATTAATTTGTGTAAGCGTCTTTAAAAGCACTGGAGGGTTAGTCAAGACACTGCACTTGCCTTTTCCCACCTCCGTCTTTCCTCCTAGCTTTTGTTTGAAAGTCAATAAACACCTTGCAAAACAAGAAACAAAGTTCCCTAGGGGAAAATAAAACAACTGGAATGCATTTATCTGTGGATACATTGGATTTGTATTTATCTTTTGAATTTCAAATTTATGTTAAAAGAAATGCAGTCAGGTTAGCCTTTGGCTTAATTGAAGAACAAGATTTAGGCTTCAAAATGTTAGCCTTTAGGCACAGAAAGTTTTTCATCAGAAATCTATTCATAGGACCGAAGGCAAAAATCTCTCTCACTCTTTTCATAAAAGTATTAATTGGTATGCACTAAAACCCCTGAGGTAAAAATTAGCCACACCTCATGGCTAATCAAGGTTTACCCTGCTATAATTTATCTTCTAGGAATCATGACTTCATGACTGTGTGCTAGAGGTTTCTTCTTTGATGTATTTCTTTAAAATGTATTATTCTACAAATTATAGAACTCATTCGCACATATTGTTCATCAGAAAATGGAGAATCAGCTGGAATATTGAATGCAGATTTCATGGAACTGCTGCCTTAGACTCCATTTATGTATCTTCTCAGATTCTTTCAGCTCTCTGCCCACCACTTCCCTGCCGCATCCTCTGTGCACATAACCACCCCCCCACCCAGCCACCCACCCACCCACCCAGCCACCCACACACACACACACACACACACACACACGCACTCTGAACTTCAGCCAGTTGTCCCATCAATCAGCTTGTCTATTAAAACCACTATCTGAAAACTCCCAGCAGGAGATGCTGACTTTGGTATGACCACCAACATAGCTTTCCAGAGTGGAAGCTCTAAGGGCTGTAGCTCCCAGATCTGACCCAACTGGACCTATGAAGGCAATGGCTCCTCCCTCCACTTTCTGGCTCAGATGAGGCATCACACCAGGGCTTGGGAAATAAGACTCCTCAGAGGCAACCCTGGAAAGGTCAAGTTTTGGGAGCCTGGAAATTTGGGGAATTTAATTTCCTGAGAAGGAGCCCTGGTAGCATAATAGTTAAGCACTCTGCTGCCAACCTAAAAGTTGGCAGCTCCGAAGGAAAAAAGACCTGGTGACCTGCTCCCATAAAGATTACAGTCCTATAGGGTCTTCCTGTGAGTTGGAATCGACTTAAGAGTATATAACAACAACAATTTCCTGAGGGGCAAGCTTGGACCAATGAGATATAGGGGCTGGTAAAGAGCTGGGAGAGAACTTGCTCTTCCCTACTCCCACCAATAGACTGTTCTGAGGCACAGCAATTCCACACATGTCCAAAGATATCCAGATGTGGTCAGTAGGGTACTACATTGTATTTGCTTTCACCCCTTCCCCAGTTACTAAATTCCCCCCTTCCCCTTGCTGCCTGAGGGCTTATAATCTAGGCTCTGTTTTACTTGAGGTTTTGCCTCGGGCTCCATTTTCTAGAAATTCTGGGCTAAGTGGTCGGTCCTTGACTTTTCAAAATATTTGATATCGTACTTTTTTCCTTCAGTACATGTTACAGTATGCTTGAATGAATAAATTAGATGACATAATTTTCCATTGAATCAGAAGAGAACAGAATACGTTAATCTAAAACTGAAGCCAAGTCACCAGGTTCTTGTGTCCTCAGAAATGCCCCAGCTACCCAGAAAGAGTTTTTAAAAGGAAAATAAATTTGTAAAATAAATAAATAAAGACGTTCTATTGTATTGTCTACGCCTTTGAAAGATGTTCTTCTCCAAGAATATTCTCAATATATTTAGTATTTTTTTTTTTTATTGATGAAGAACGCAGACTCTGGGGTCAAGGAGATGTGGGATCAAATATCAGCTTTTCCACACTGTCATGGTCTCATGCATAGGAAGTGTAATGGATTGAATTGTGTCCCCCCAAAATTTGTGTCACCTTGGTTAGGCCATGTGTGGTTATCCACCATTTTGTGATTTTCCTATGTGTTATCAATCGTAATCTCTGCCTGTGGTTCTAGAGGATGGGGGGGCGGGGAGCATGTAACACTCTTTTTCAGGTCACATTCCTGATCCAATGTAAAGGGAGTTTCCCTGGGGCGTGGTCTGCACCACCTTTTATCTTACAAGAGATAAAAGGAAAGGGAAGCAAGCAGAGAGTTGGGGACCTCATACCATCAAGAAAGAAGCACTGGGGGCAGAGCGCATCCTTTAGACCTCTTTTAGACCCGGGGTTCCTGCACAGAGAAGCTCCTACCTAGTCCAAGAGAAGATTGATGAGAAAGACATTCCTCCAGAGACAAAGAGCCAGAAAGCCTTCTCCTGGAGCTGACGCCGTGAGTTTGGACTTCTACCCCTCTAGACTGCGAGAAAACAAATTTCTCAGTTACCTACATTTCAACGAAGAGGGTGTAACTGCCTTGCTTGTTTATTAAATTGGTGATGTGAATAAAGCACGTAGCCCAGTTTCTACCTCTATGCTAAGAGAAGGCTATTTTCCAATGCAGAAAATTTAATTGTCTTAAAATTATGCTTCTACAGGATCTGAAGTTGTACCTCTGCCCCCATACCACCTACAATGCAACTGAAGGTTTTTAAATTTATTCCCAAATTGGCAGAACAGGTGGAAATTTGGAAGGTAGATGACAAATTTACTGTCGATGTAGGATATAAGAGGAAGAGGGTTCAAAGGTATAGTTTTTTATTTCTTCTAGGAACACTTTATAGAACCTTTCTCCTTGACAAGCTGTTGTTGGGGGTCAAACTGAAAATGGTATGGGAAAATTTTCTGTATGACCCTCTAAATAATTCTCTCTTACTTCTTCATGAGATGGTAAAAACCTACAAAAAATAAATCAGGAAAGCCACCAATAAATATGAATCAGAAGCAACAGAACAATAGAGTCCTATCCTCTTCCATTTATTAGTAATAATATAAACAATTATTTTTTTTTTGCATTAGTTTGATTTTTAAGGCTGTTATGATTCAAGGAGGAGCCCTGGTGGTGCAGCGGTTAAGAGCTACAGCTGCTAGCCAGAAAGTTGGCAGTTCTAATCTACCGGCTGCTCCTTGGAAACCCTATGGGGCAGTTGTACTCTGTCCCATAGGGTCGCTATGAGTCAGAATAAACTTGATGGCAATATTTTTTTTTGCATGTTCATTTCTTCCTGCCCATTGCATTTACATTCTTGGCCAGTCTTTCTCTGCAATGCAAAGACTTGAGTGTTGTGTCTATTCTTTCGAGTGAAATGAACAAAACCAACCTTTTTTTTTTTTTAATTCTGTCTTACATAGGCATTCAAAGCAGATTGAAAAAATGAGTCCTGCAATTGTTCCAGTCTTTATCATTAGAATTGTTCACAGAGCTGTGGGGATAAAATGTCAGTCAGTAATAAAGTTTTACTTTGTCTTGGTTCATCCTTTGTGTATACATCTCACTAGGAGAACTCAAGAGTGGAAATATTGGCCAAATGCCATTTTTATTTCATCTCACTTTATTATTTCCCAAAGAGCAAGCTAGATAACATTTTAACTCCCAGTAAGGAAACTAATTTATGTAGATTCAAAATGGAATGCAAATGACCCAAAACCAACAAATGAGAAAAAGTTTTTTTAAGGCCTTTTTGAAATCTAATTTTGGAAAATCTTTTTCTTCTTTGTCTCTTCCTTCAAACATGTATATGTTAAACACATATTATATACTGGACAGTATTTTGTGGGCAGGGGATATAGCAGAAAATAAGACAAATCTCTTTCCTACCTTCAAGGAGTTTATTTTTTAGAGGAGGTTGACAAATGAACACATTAAAAAAAAATGATTTAATATAGTAATGTGCTCCTAAAAGTCAGTAGAACTGTAGTGTGGTTTAACAGTACGGGATGCCTGTCAATCTAATATTACTCTTCTCTTCTACATCCCCTAAGGAGCCCTGGTGGCACGCTGTTTAAGTGCTCAGCTACCAACCAAAAGGTTGATGGTTCAAACCCACCACCCAGGCATTCCACAGGAGAAAGATGTGGCAGTCTTCTTCCTGAAAGCTCTACAGCCTTGGAAACACTGTAGGGCAATTGTGTTCTGCCCTGAAGGGTTGCTTTGAGTCAGAATCCATTAGATGGCAAAGGGTTTGGTTTTTGCTACATCTCCTACTTCCCACATGGCAGTTATTCTTATGAAGTAGTGATGTATAAGCGGGAAACAGAATACAAGGGGGCATCCATGCCCTTGGGAAAGAACATTACAAGTAGAGGAAACAGCCTGAGCAAAAACATAGGGTAAGATTGTTTGGCATGATCAGAAAAAAAAAGATCAAGAGGAAGACAATGTGTCTGGGATACAGTGAGGGAGGGTGAGAGGGAAACAAAGTACAGGTAGGTAGGCAAAAGCCAAAACATTTAGAGACTTGGACAGCTGGGTGATCTTTTCATTTGCAACATATAAAAAAAATAATAACCCAATCATGCTGTGACCAACAATCAAATATAGTTTTTCTCAGCATTTCCATGATTTAGATTCCTGAAAAATCTATAGTCTTTTAAATGCACAAATCATGGTCAAAAGAACTTAGGGTGCTCATGCTTCAGTGATCCCACAGTGTCTTTCAATAATAAAAAAATTTTTTGTATTTTTCTCAGATGGCTGTATTTCACACATTCAGTATATTTCTCAAACTTTCAACATCCCTCTCCTCTTTTTCTTGGTAATCGTACCCTTATTTCACTAAGTTAAGCAATCAGGAAAGGACTTCCTTATATTTGCACCAATAAAAACTACCAGCCCATCCTTATCGTAATCATCAAGATTAGTCTTTCTTCCCTTGAAATGGATGAACAACACTTGTGGTTCTGGTGGTTGGTGGTAATTTTGTTTTGTTTGTGAAAGCAAACTTTCCTCTTGGTCACTGGCCTCCACCTCTTCTTGTCATGCAAAGTCAAGCAGTAAATAGATGAACCACTCAGAATGGACAACGTGAGGAGAGTTTGATGAAGGAATGCATCCAGAACTAATTAATGCACCATTACCAACTCTAGAGCTAAGAGAGAGAAAAAAGGAGGAGAGCTGTATGGAAAGAGATTCTCGATAAGATCTGTAACCTTGCTCTAGAGTACCAGGGATTGCATTTACCTCTCACGTGAAACTACTAAAACTCAGGACAAAATATATGAAATAACGGTTTTCAAGACAATGGACATCTGACGTCAAAGGAAAGGGATTTTCAAGGGATGGGGAACAAATGAGGTGAGCCAGACAATTGTGCGATCTTGAGAGTTTCCAGGTGGTGAAAGATGTTTTCGCAGACACTGCTTGTGCTGTATCTGAATTTGCCTAAGCTCCTTTTGCCTTTTCTAGAACTTCAGGAAACAACTCTTGGGCTACTGGAGGCTTTGCCCACATTCAGAGGTATGAGAAGACCTCTGTCAGTGACCAGTGGGTACTCAGTATGAAACTCCAGCTCTCTTGCTTCAGTTTGGGACAGGTTCTGAGGTGTCATTTGTACTCCAGAGTTTCCCTTGAAAGATCAGGCTAAAGCTGTCCAGAAACTGTACCCTATTTTGGCCTGTTTTCCTTCTGTCCTGTTTCTCCCACTTCCTTACAGTTTTCTCCTTTGAGCACTTCTTAGAAAAGCAGGTGCACATGAATCCTTAACTTGTCTGACAGCTGTATTTTTCGGGCTAGGTTATGCTTATAGAGCATCAGCCAACAACCCCTAAATCTAAGTAACTTAATAGTGAGGGTTATTTCTTATTGATATTCCATGGTCATGGCCAATGGCGGCAGGGCTAGGGAGGGCTTTTTTCCACATAGCACTCTGGGCCCTGGTCTGATTCTACCAGTTGGGGGCCTAGCAGAAAAGAGAAGCCATATTTAAATTAACTTAATTCAAGGATAGTTTAACAAAGGGCAAGTCAGAAGGTGTTCCAAACCAAAACCAATCCCACCAGCGTCGAGTTGATTCCAACTCACAGCAACCCTGTAGGACAGAGTAGAACGGTCCCATAGGGTTTCCAAGGCTGGAAATCTTTACAGAAACAGGTTTCCGCATCTTTCTTCCATGGAGTGGCTGGTGGGTTGGAATGGCTGACCTTTTAGTTAGCAGCCTAGTGTTTTAACCACTGCACGGCCAGGGCTCCTTGGTAGGTGTTAGCAGGGTGTTACGGCAAGGTACAGTGAGGTCCTGACAGCGTAGCATCCATCTGTCACCTTCCCAATCTGGAACAAGAAACTTCTTTGGTCACCACAGCTGGGAAGAAGAGGCAGAGAAGTCAAGCATAGCTTTTATTGTGCCTCAACCTGGAAGTAATGTGCATCAATATTACTCACATTTTATTGACCAGAGTTTGTCACATAGACTTACCTTTACAGCAAAGACTCTGGGAAAAGCCATTTCCAATCCATATGATTTTATCTCATTCAAATGTACTTGTGTTTGCATATCAAATATGCAACCTGTAAAAAAAAAAAAAAACATTTCTGTCTATTCGGGTCTGACTCATTGTGACCCTATAGCACAGAGTAGAACTGCCCCCATAGAGTTTCCAAGGAGTGCCTGGTGGATTTGAACTGCTGACCTTTTTGGCTAGCAGCCGTAGCGCTTAACCACTCCAGGGTCCTTCCAGGCAGGTGATACTCAAAAATGCAGAAACGGTTCATTTTTCCAGCGTACTTATCAACTTTTTGAACTTTCATTGGTCTTAAAAGTTTAGTGTCTTTAGCTGTCAAGTTATCAAAATCTTTATTTTTGATCAGTATAATTTCTTAATTTTTGATCAGTGTCATAACTGAACGTGGCAGATAGGATTCTGGTAACATTAATAATTAAACATTTTAAATTAAAGGATTTTAAAAAGTAACTTTCTTTTTAAATGATCAAAAGTGACAACTTGTTGGCAGATGACTGTTGCATGCCCTCCAATACGGTGAAGTTACTTTTTTGAAGGATAAGAATGTATTATACCATTCCATGTTAAATTATGCCTTCAATCTTTGACATTTTGTTCCTCAACATATTGCTCAGGAAAATACGAGACATGTACTTATTTCTTGTTTGTTTGTTGTTGTTTAAGAAATAAAATAATAATAAAAGAATTAGTCAGGATAGGTTAGATTATGTTGCAGTAACAAACAACCCTAATGATCTTGGTGGATTAAAGCAATAAAGGTTTATTTCTCATTCACAATACATGAATAGCACAGGGACAGGGTAGCTCAAGGACTGAGGGCTATATCATCACCATTCAGAGACCCAGGGCAAAGGAGATTCCATGTATGGATCTACTCTCATAATTGCCAAAGCAGAACAATGGAACATAGGAGCTAGTACACTAACTCCTTACCTTCCGCATACAAGTGTAGGGACCCCCTGTGACTGGTGCCTCCAGGAGATTCTCACCCTCTCATTAGTCCATATTTGAACTCTAGCGATTTCTCAAAATTGCCATGGCCATGTTCCTACCAGTTTGTGGATCCAGCAGCTTCTGCTCCAGGTAAGCAGATCTTGGCTGTGTCTCTCTGGATGCACTTGTCTCTCCAGATTTCAGGGTGGCAGTTTTCCCTGCAGAGTTCCTAGGGGGTGCAAGTGGTTAATGCGCTCTGCTGCTAACTGAAAGGTTGGTGTTTTCAGTCCACCCAGAGATACTTCAGAAGAAACACCTGGCAATCTACTTCTGAAAAATCAGCCTTTGAAAACCCTATGGAGCACAGTTCTACCCTGACACACGTGCGGTTGCCATCAGTCGGAATCAACTCCATGGCAACTGGTTTGTTTTGTGTTCCCTGCAACCTCAGTTTTCTGATGGGTCCAAGAAAAGTCATTTAAGTTTTCCACTTTTTTTTTCCCCCTTGTTGTAAGTACATGAGTGGTGACTTCCAAACTCTTTATGTGTTGGAGCTGAAACCCTCCATTCATTTTTAGCTGTTCAATTGAACCAGTTCACTGTTACCAGGTACAGGGGATTTTTAAAAAGCACTGTTACTTGTTGAGGTCTCTCTAGGTACTTCTGAGGTATAAATGTCTTCTAGATGGTATATGTGTCTGTATTATAACCAAGGTCTTGAGTTCTAATTATTCATAAAGAAAATATAAAAGTATATATTTTTAATGTCAATAAGATTGGAATGGAGATTGGAATGTATGGATAAAGAAAACAAAAATCCTCACAACTGGGCCAATAAGCAACATCACAATAAACAAAGAAAAGATTAAAGTTGTCAAGGGTTTCATTTTATTTGGGTCCACAATCAACGCTCATGGAAGCAACAGTCACAAAATCAAATGATGAATTGCTTGTGCAAATCTACTGCAAGAGCCCTCTTGAAAGTGTTGGAAAGCAAAGATGTCGCTTTGAGATCTAAGATGCACCTAATCCAAGCCATGGCGTTTTCAATCACCTCATACGCATTCAAAAGCTGGGTAATGAATAAGGAAGACCGAAGAAGAACTGATGCCTTTCAATTATGGTGTCGGCAAAGAATATTGAGTATACTATGGATTACCAGAAGAGCAAACAAATTTGTCTTGGAAGAAGTACAGCCAGCATGATCCTTAAAACGGAGGATGGTGAGACTTCGTCTTACATACTTTGGACATATTATCAGAAAGGACCAGTCCCTGGAGAAGCGCATCATGCTTGGTAAAGCAAGGGTCAGCAAAAAAAAAAAAAGGAAGGCCCTCAACGAGATAGACTAACACAATGGCTGCAACAATGGGCACAAACATGGCAATGATTGTGAGGATGGCATCAGACCAGATGCTGTTCCATTCTGTTGCACATAGGGTTGCCGAAATCAACCCAATGGCATCTGACAACAAGAAGATTGGAATACATTGTTAAATGAGCAAAAAAATTATACAAAAAGATTTATTCTATATACTAATTTCCAAATACCCTTAAATAGGAGATATATATATATATATATATATATATATAGTACAATTCAGTTGCCAGAATCAGTTCCAACTCATAACAACTCTGTGTGTGCCGCAGTAGAAATGTGTTCCATAGGATTTTCAGAAGCAGGTTGTCAAGGCTTTCTTTGAAGGGTCCTCTCAGTGGATTGAACCTTCAACCTTTCGGTTAGCAGCCAGGAAAGTTGACTGTTTGCACCACCCAGAGATTCCTTTCTGCCTATAGATAGGTACATAGATAGATAGATGATAGATAGATATAGAGATACATCTTTGTTCTTTGTAACTATTTCCCAGCACTGTTTTGTATTATAAAAATGGTCTCAATAGAATGGTGCTTACCTCAGGTACACAGTTTACTTGCCATCTTCTAACTTAACTCCTCATAATTCTTCCAGATGTATTTTCTAAAACTTATCTGTCAATTTTAGTGAATTTTGAAAAACTTCCCATTTCTTTTCAGACTATACTGGTATGATATTCTTAGGAAGGGTTATAAACTTTTTTGTTGTTCCTTTTTTATTGTAACACATTTTTTCTATTTTAACACATAGTAAAATAATACATAAAATATTAGGTTTTTTTAAAACTGAATTTTGCTATGCCTGTGTATTTTATTTTACTCTTGCCCTCATCATTCTATTACTCAGCGTTAATTTTAGAGACCTCGTGGCCAGGTTACTTAATATGTATTACTTAAAGAAATTTACCAAAAAAGCCATATATCAATGTAAAAAAGTCCTATATCAATGTACTTGGTTATATATACACACACACACGCACGCACACACACACACACAAATACATATAGCATATATATTATGTTGTTGTTAGGTGCCGTGGAGTTGGGTCCGACTCATAGAGGCCCTATGTAAAACAAAACGAAACACTGCCCGGTACTGAACCAGCCTTACAATCTTTGTTATGCTTCAGCTCATTGTTGCAGCCACTGTCAATCCACCTTGTTGATGGTTTTCCTCTTTTCCGCTGACCCTGTACTCTGCCAAGCGTGATGTCCTTCTCCAGGGACTGATCCCTCCTGACAACATATCCAAAGTATGTAAGATGCAGTGTCGCCATTCTTGTCTCTAAGGAGCATTCTGGCCGCACTTCTTCCAAGACAGATTAGTTCATTCTTTTGGCAGTCCATGGTATATTCAATATTCTTCGCCAACACCACAATTCAAAGGCATCAATTCTTCTTCAGTCTTCCTTATTCGTTGTCCAGCTTTCACATGCATATGATGAGATTGAAAATACCATGGCTTGGGTCAGGGACACCTTAGTCTTCAAGGTGACATCTTTGCTCTTCAACACTTTAAAAAGGTCCTTTGCAGCAGATTTACCCAATGCAATGCGTCTTTTGATTTCTTGACTGCTGTTCCATGGCTGTTGACTGTGGATCCAAGAAAAATGAAATCCTTGACA
Source organism: Elephas maximus indicus (assembly GCF_024166365.1). Classification (NCBI taxonomy): domain Eukaryota; kingdom Metazoa; phylum Chordata; class Mammalia; order Proboscidea; family Elephantidae; genus Elephas; species Elephas maximus. The sequence goes on from NC_064839.1 coordinate 26,484,042, forward strand.
ACTTCAATGTTTTTCCCATTTATCATGATGTTGCTCATTTGTCCAGTTGTGAGGATTTTTGTTTTCTTTATGTTGAGGTGCAATCCGTACTGAAGGCTGTGGTCTTTGATCTTCATCAGTAAGTGCTTCAAGTCCTCTTCACTTTCAGCAAGCAAGGTTGTGTCATCTGTATAACACAGGTTGTTAATGAGTCTTCCTCCAATCCTGATGCCCCCTTCTCCTTCATATAGTCCAGCTTCTCAGATTATTTGCTCAGCATACAGATTGAATAGGTGTGGTGAAAGAATACAACCCTGATGCACAACTTTCCTGACTTTATACCAATCAGTATCCCCTTGTTCTGTCTGAACAACTGCCTCTTGATCTATGTAAAGGTTCCTCATGAGCATAATTAAGTGTCCTGGAATTCTCATTCTTCACAATGCTATCCACAATTTGTTATGATCCACACAGTCGAATGCTTTTGCATTGTCAATAAAACACAGGTAAACATCCTTCTGGTATTCTCTGCTTTCAGCCAGGATCCATCTGACATCAGCAATGATATCCCTGGTTCCACATCCTCTTCTGAAACCAGCCTGAATTTCTGGCAGTTCCCTGTTGATACGCTGCTGCAGCCATTTTTGAATGATCTGCAGCAAAATTTGCTTGCATGTGATATTAATGATATTGTTCTATAATTTCCACATTATGTTGGATCACCTTTCTTGGGAATAGGCATAAATATGGATCTCTTCCAATCAGTTGGCCAGGAAGCTGTCTTCCATATTTCTTGGCATAGACGAGTGAGCACCTCCAGCACTGCATCTGTTTGTTAAAACATCACAATTGATATTCCATCAATTCCTGGAGCCTTGTTTTTCACCAATGCCTTCAGAGCAGCTTGGACTTCTTCCTTCAGTACCATCGGTTCCTGATCATGTGCTGCCTCTTGAAATGGTTGAACATTGACTAATTCTTTTTGGTATAATGACTCTGTGTATTCCTTCCATCTTTGTTTGATGTTTCCTGTGTCGTTTAATATTTTCTCCATAGAATCCTTCACTATTGCAACTCGATGCTTGAATTTTTTCTTCAGTTCCTTCAGCTTGAGAAATGCTGAGTGTGTCCTTCCCTTTTGGTTTTCCATCTCCAGCTCTTTGTACATGTCATTTTATACTTTGTCTTCTCGAGATGCCCTTTGAAATCTTCTGTTCAGTTCTTTTACTTCATCAATTCTTCCTTTTGCTTTAGCTGCTCGAGGTTCGAGAGCAAGTTTCAGAGTCTCCTCTGACATCCATCTTGGTCTTTTCATTCTTTCCCCCACGTCTGTCAGTATGCCATACTGTGGGGGCTTGCATGTTGCTGTGATGCTGGAAGCTATGCTACCGGTATTCAGATACCAGCAGGGTCACCAATGGAGGACAGGTTTCATCTGAGCTTCCAGACTAAGACAGACTAGGAAGAAGGACCCGGCAGTCTACTTCTGAAAATCATTAGCCAGTGAAAACTCTATGAATAGCAGCAGAACATTGTCTGATATGGTGTTGGAAGATGAGCCCACCAGGTTGAAAGGCACTAAAAAGATGACTGGGAAAGAGCTGCCTCCTCAAATTAGAGTCTACCTTAATGACATGGATGCCATCAAGCTTTCAGGACCTTCATTTGCTGATGTGGCAAGTCTCAAAATAAGAAAAAACAGCTGCAAACATCTGTTAATAATTGGAACCTGAAATGTACAAAGTATGAATCTAGGAAAATTGGAAATCATCAAAAATGAAATGGATCACATAAACATCAATATCCTAGACATTAGTGAGCTGAAATAGACTGGTATTGGCCTTTTTGAATTGGACAATCATGTAGTCTACTATGCTGAGAATGACAATGTCAGAAGGAAAGTTTCAATATCTATCCTGAAGTACAATGCTGTCAGTGATAGGATAATATCCATACACCTAGAAAGAAGACAAAAAAGACCAGTTAATACAACTATTATTCAAATTTACGCACCAACCACTAGGGCCAAAGATGAAGAAATAGAAGATTTTTATCAGCTGCTGCTGTCTGAAATTGATCGAACATGCAATCAAGATGCATTCATAATTACTGGCGATTGGAATGTGAAAGTTGGAAACAAAGAAGGATCAGTAGTTGGAAAACATGGCCTTGGTGATAAAAACAATGCAGGAGATCGAATGATAGAATTTTGCAAGACCAACGACTTCTTCATTGCAAATACCTTCTTTCACCAACATAAACGGTGACTATACACACGGACCTCGCCAGATGGAAAACACAGAAATCAAATTGACTACATCTGTGGAAAGAGACAATGGAAAAGCTCAATATCATGAGTCAGAACAAGGCCAGGGGCCGACTATGGAACAGACCATCAATTGCTCATATGCAAATTCAAGCTGAAACTGAAGAAAATCAGAGCAAGTCCATGAGAGCTAAAATATGACCTTGAGTATATCCCACCTGAATTTAGAGACCATCTGAAGAATAGATTTGACTCATTGAATGCTAGTGGCCGAATACCAGACGAGTTGTGGAATGACGACAAGGACATCATCCGTGAAGAAAGCAAGAGGTCATTGAAAAGACAGGAAAGAAAGAAAAGACATATACATTACATATAGCATAAAAAAAAAAAAAATGCCATCAAGTCGATTCTGACTCATAGCCACCCTAGAGGACAACGTAGAACTGCCCCATAGAGATTCCAGTGAGCACTTGGTGGATTCCAACTGCTGAACTTTTGGTTAACAGCTGTAGCACTTAACCACTACACCACCAGGGTTTCCGATATATAGCATATATATACATATACACAGGAGCCCGGGTGGCACAGTGGTTAAAGTACTTGACTGCTAACCAAAAAGTCCGTGGTTTGAATTCACCAGCTGCTCCACGGGAGGAGGATGTGGCCGTCTGCTTCCCTAGAGTTTACAGCTTTGGAAACCCTACAGGGCAGTTTTACTCTGTCCCATAGGATCGCTATGAGTTGGAATCGACTTGATGGTAGTGGGTTTGTTTTTGGTTCGATACATGCATACATATCCCAATAGTGATAGCCTGAGCCAACTTATATTTCTATATATCAAAGCTTTCATTAAATTTGGTAAAGATTCTATTAACCATTATTCTGATTGTATTTTGTACTATCTAAATGTTAAACCCTGGTGGAGCAGTGGTTAAGTGCCACGGCTGCTAGCCAAAAGGTCGGCAATTCAAGTCCACCAGGCGCTCCTTGGAAACTCTTTGGGGCAGTTCCACCCTGTCATATAGGGTCGCTATGAGTCGGAATCGACTCAATGGCAATGGGTTTATGGGTAAATGTTATCCAGAGATAGAACCCCCAATAATAATAGTAGTAAATAATTTGTGTATACATTTTATCTAGTTATTCAGAATTGTCTCCAGAGCCTTGTTGTTGTTAGGTGTCACGGAGTTGGTTCCAACTCATAGTGACCCCACATACAACAGAATGGAACACTGCCTGGTCCTGCACTATCCTCACAATCATTGCTATGCTTGAGCCCATTGTTGCAGCTACTGTGTCAATCCATCTCCTTGAGGGCCTTCCTCTCTTTCGCTGACTCTCCACCAAGTATGATGTCCTTTTTCAGGGACCGGTCCCTCCTGATGACGTGTCCAAAGTACGTAAGATGAAGTTTCGCCATCCTTGCCTCTAAGAAGCATTCAAGCTGTACTTCTTCCAAGACAGATTTATTAGTTCTTCTGGCAGTCCAAGGTATATTCAGTATTCTTTGCCAACACCATAATTCAAAGGCAAAAGTTCTTCTGTCTTCCTTATTCATTGTCCAGCTTTCACATGCATATGAGGTGATTGAAGATGTCATGGCTTGGGTCAGGCACATCTTAGTCCTTAAAGTGACATCTTTGCTTTTTAACACTTTCAAGAGATCCTTTACAGCAGATTTGCCCAATGCAAAACAGGATTTTACAGTTGTCCAAATTCTTTCAAAATATTGACCAGCTGTACTGTTGATAACATAAAATGCATATTTTAGATCAAATACAAGCTCTGCGATTTCTTTGTTCCATACTACCCAATTGTTTGCTATTTTGATTTGTTGCTATTTGAGTCACTTGCTTAATCAAAAAATCCATGGCACCTACCAGAACCGGACTTCCCAGGATTCTACAGTCTTTATGCTGACAGAAATTACTAACGGTTTTTACCAAGAAGGGCTGCCTTATGAGAATTTGTTAAAGATTCATCAAATTCAACTTGCATTTATCTCAATTGATCGATTGCACTTACACCAGCAATTTTCACATTTGTTACAATGCACGCAGAGAAGAAAAATTGCTAAGGGTATGAATTAGTTCATATTTGCTCTAACTACAAACATGAAAGGGAGTACCTTAGAGCTAATCATCCTTCTATCACCTTGTCATTGCCATATTTTTACAAATACATGATTGAAATGAGAAACAGAGAACACAGGGAGCGCGCGGTGGTAACAGAGTAGCTGAGTGATAAGCATGTCTCTCCTGCTTGCTTCAGCTTCCTGTCATTCGGGCTGTGTAAGTCCACTACTGAACCGTAGCATTCTGGGTCTTGAAGAGGAATTCCAAAGCCTAGCTTTGACAACTGGTAAGAAATGGAACATGTAAAAGGTTAATAGTTTTGAAAACTTTATTAATATTATAAAGACCCAAAATTCATCACCCAGTTTGCACAAATACAGTTAGCTGTTATGTGATTAGATCCATGGGTGGCACAAATGATTTGCACTCGACTACTAACCTAAAGGTTGGCGGTTCGAACCTACCTAGCTGTGCCTTGGAAGAAAAGCCTGGCTATCTGCTTCTGTAAAGATTACAGCCATTGAAAATCCTATGGAGCAGGTCTACTCTGTAGCAATGGGATCTTCAAGAGTCAGAATCAAATTTACGGCAATGGGTTTGGTTTTTGGTTTATTTATGTGATTATCTACTAATGCCAAAAACTAAAAGGGAAACATCTCAATCTAGTAAAAACATTAGCAGATTTTAATTCAGTTGGAAATATTCATATTAGTACTGAAACTTCTTGAAGAAATAATGTTCTTAGGAACACTAGAGTTATACAGAGACCGAGACAGGAAGGGGTTAGGTTTACTTGCCACTTTGTTTGGCCAAACCATCTTTATTTTGGTTTTAATCATTGCAATCATCTTTTGAAGCAAGTATATCCAAATAATAACTTGTGAAATGTTGTTAACCTAGAATAGGGTAAGTTCTGCATATCCCAAGTCAAGTATCTTCTACTGGACAATAAATATCTTGTTTTGTTTTTTTATTTAACTTTATTTACAGCTCATTCTCTAGCCCAGTTCCATTCAAATAATCAGCATCCCTTGGGGAGAGGTTTCTACGTTGGAGTCTTTTGTACAAATCTCCATGGATTGTAACCTATCTGAATGGGGATTCATTTACAAATAACCCTTTTAATATAAATTAGTTTAAATAAAAAATTTCACAACAACTGAAGCGTTCCTGTGACAGCACATTGATGAGAGAACCCACCCATGTTCACGCTGGGTGACGTTGTTACCGGTACCCATTTAACTAACAGTACAGAGACTCTTCAGAAGTGAGGTGTCCTCAGATGGTGGGGATAGATGTAGTATATCTCAGCAGGGTATATCCTTTGTCCTGGAATTCCCACAGGCAACATCAGATGCTGCTGCAATTGACCTTGGGAGGTATATTTTCACCAGACTTGACAAAGCTCGATACTTATTATGCTATTACCATTTTACACCATCCTAGAAAGACTTACACTAACAATCTATGCACTTGCTTTTCAGGATATATTTACAGATATTCATTCATTCATTCATTTGGCAAATATTTGTATTTGTTGTACCAGGCACTAATCTAGGCAGTCTGCATTCAGCAATAAACAAAACAGAGAAAACATTTTTCTGTCTTACTTGGAGACAGACAATAAACAAAATATGTAAATACGTTACTTATGAATCTGTAGATAATTATTAGGATGAAAAAACAAATAGGTAGTAGAGACTGTGAGTACCCAATTGGTGAGTATGGGGTGGGTTGTGGTAGGTATTGTTACACAACGTGGCCAGGGAATGCCTCAATGATAATATGAATTTGAATAAGGAGGTGACTGAGTAAGCTATGCAGATATCTAGGGGCAACCGTGTTCCCGCCAGAGTAAACAACAAATGCAAGGGCTCTGAGAAGGAAGTGAGTTTCGGCTGTTCAAGGAACATCCCAGTGAGCGAGAGTGGTAATAGATATATCCAGCAGGCAATTCCTATCAGGACTTCAGAACCATTGTAAACAGATGAGCTTTCATTCCGAGTAAAATGGGGAGACGTTGGAGAATTCTGAACAGAGCAGCTGCATGATTTGATTAACATGTTTAATGGGACAATTTGGCTGTTCTTTTGAGAATGGCTTGCAGGGGAAGGGGTAGGAACTGAGAGAGTAGTTGGAAACTGTTGAGCTATATCTCCGTGAAAGGTGATGGCAGCTTGGACCAGGGAAGTTATGATTTAGGCGAAGAGGGTGAGAATCTGGATATATTTATAAGACATAGACAACAAGATTTCCTGATGGATTGGATTTTGGAATAATAGTTAGACCCTGTAAAGACATATTCTCATTCAGGAGGGGAAAGCTGAGTCAGTAACCACATGTGCCTCATTAAGTGTTCACGTCTATAGATTATAAATAATTATAAAAGAAAAATGCATAATTTCATAATTATAAATTAAAAATCAGTGTCATTTGACAAAAAATATTTAATGTCAATATAAAAATAAGTACAAAGAAAACAAAGCCATGCAATTATATTCCAACAAGACATGATCTTTTATGAAGGCTGCAAGCCATAGGCCTACTCTTTGTTAGATTAAGCAAGTTGTAGAATGATACTCAGAACATTCTAGCCCCTAACTGATACTTTTGGTGTATTTAAAAGAAATGAAAGATAGATAGAAAGGAAAAGGAAAATGGTTTTCTCAACATGTGATCCGATTTTATTTTATCCTTTGCTATTCTATCTCCTGGTGGCATAGTGGTTAAGTGCTACAGTTGCTAACAAAAAGGTCAGCAGTTTGAATCCACCAAGCACTCCTTGGAAACTCTATGGGGCAGTTCTCCTCTGTCCTACAGGGCCGCTATGAGTCAGAATTGACTCGATGGCAAGGGGTTTGTTTTTGGTTTCATTCTCTCTCCTAATATTTCATACACCACATGTAGAGTGAGTACCGGTCTATGTAAAGGGTTGTACCACGCATCAAAGGATATGAAGCCACGGAGTTCTCCGCAAGCCCTCCTTTGTGAATCCTAAACAGAATTGGTAAATGATTTGTCTTAGCATTTCCTTCAGTTCTTTCCCTGACCTGCTAATCAGTCTAGTTCTTTCCCTGACCTGCTAATCAGACTAATTCATCGTTAGTCACACTGTTTGCAGACCGTTCATGAACTTATCAACATTTCATATATTTACTCACATCTTCTAACCTTTATAGTGAGAAATTACTTGTGAAAAAAATTCTCTTTGCGACTCTCACATAGTTTTTTTAAAATAGTCTTGGTAAAATATAATAATGTTTTTAGTAATTAGTAGCCAAATGTTTACGTATACTTTGTAGGGCCTATTTCCTAATATAAGGAGATCTGGTGATCCAGTGGTCAAAGCACTTGCTGCTAACCAAAAGGTCTTTGGCTTCTCCAGGTGCTCTGCTGAAGAAAGTTGTGGCAGTCTGTTTCTATAAAGATTACAGCCTTGGAAACCCTGTGGGGCAGTTCTCCTCTGTCCTATAGGGCTGCAACGAGTTGGAATTGACTTGACAGCAATGTGCTATTTCTTAATATATATTTTTTACAAATCACATTTCACAGATGGGGCCAATCATGATCTCACTCATTTCAGTTTACATGTTTATTCTCTCAAACTGATAATTGACAGAGTTTTCAGTTTTTGTGGCCTTGGGGAGATGGCTACCAGGGTCTGTGGCCTCTACACATGGGAGGGAATGGGTGGTGATGAGTGTATTGGAGCTTCAGGGCTACAAATGCTCTCTTAAATTATTTTCTATTCCTTTTGTACAATGTATCATTGCAAATCTGTCTTCACCTATTTTATCCAAAATACATTTCTATCAGAAAGATTAAAAGAAAAACTAGACTCGTAACAAAAAGTCTGTGAAACAATAATATGGACTCAGTGTAGGAAATCTGTTGATATAAATCTAATAATGTATCATATTTTACTTTCAATAACTCAATTTTTATCAAGTGATTACTTTTTCAATTAAGTAAATTATGTGTATTCATGTTAAAATCAGTCTTTACTGTCTGAAAGCACTCCCTTGTGTTCATCATTCAATAGACTATACCCATAGCACAGAAGTGTTTTCCCATGCAGACATTTGAACCCATATAATTGAAAGATTAAAACAAACAAAGACTTGGCATTTTTCATATAAAAATGGTATATTATGAATATATATTTTTAAATATTTGTATTTTTTCAGAAATTGTGTATGTGTGCATCATGCAATGCTTACCGCAGTGTCTAGCATGTAGTAAGGACAAAATCAAATTTTATTCTCTGCAGTGAAGAGTGTATAATTGACTGAATGAATGAATGAATAGCTGGTATATTTTACATAAAATAATTTAAACAAATATCTATTCCCGTCCAGACTGCATCCAGATTTGAATTACTTTAGAAAAAAAAAGTACGTACCACATCATACTGATGGTGAACTGAGTTTACACAAAATATGGAAGTCTCTTTAATTTGGCCAAAAGGACCCCATTTCTCCAGCCATGTGAAATAACCTTGTGTCCCTTAGTTCTTCGAAAATGAATGTATTTGTTCCAGCTACCTACTTCAGTATAAGGAACTATGGCAAAACAATAACCAATTTATCATATGTTAAGACTTTGCGGGTCAGAAATTCAGGCAGGGCACAGCTGAGTCTTCTACCCTACATGGTGTTGTCAGAGGTCTTTCAGTGGTTTCATGATGGCAAATAACCTGGATGGGCCAAGACACCTTGGCTAACCTGTCTGGTGCCTTAGGAGTAGCCCATCTCTCCATCAGGATTATCTTGGAGTCACCAGACTTTTCATGTGGTGGCTCAGGGATTTCAAGAGCCAGTTTTCCAACAAAGAAGGCAAAAGATACATATGATTGTGCCTCGGATGTCATATTATGTCATTTCTGCCTTATTTTATTGGTCAAATCAGTTACAAGCCTGTCTAGATTCAAAGGGAGGGGTCATACCCCACCTCTCAAAGGCAGGAGTGTCAAAGAATTTAAAGCCTTGTTATGAAACTAATAGTTTACTTCTAATATTGTATAGACTTTTTGCAATGTGATTGTGATATTATATCATCATATCACATGTGATATGTCTGTCAAAATAAATTAAAATTTTATTTTCTGGATTGAAGGTAGCCAAATGTTGGACCAAGCTATCAACCATCTTTTATTTTAAAACTGGAACTTAAAGTTATATGGTTCTGAATCCTTCATACAATACCTGGATTTGAGGTAGAAAGATAATACCAGCCTGGATAAAAAGAAGTCATGAGAAGCTACACCATATTGTTGTTGAGCTGTCTGAATGCGCTTTGACTAGGATTGTGAGCCAAATAAGTCTCTAAGCAATCTCAGAACTTATTGCAGGTATTATTCAAATAAGTGTTTCTATTCATTGATACCAAAAAACCAAACCCAGTGCTGTCGAGTTGATTCCGACTCATAGCGACCCTACAGGACAGAGTAGAACTACCCCAAAGAGTTTCCGAGGAGCATGTGGTGGATTTGAACTGCTGACCCTTTGGTTAGCAGCCATAGCACTTAACCGCTATACCACCAGGATTTCTTATTCATTGATAGGGAAGAAAAACTTTACCTATGCATGGTGTAGGTGGCTCAGCTTGTAAAGATTTTTGTAGTTTCTATAATTCAGCCTGAAGGCAAGAGAGAGTAATCTAATTTGAATCAATGGACATAAGGACAATGTAGAGCAAATTAACCACTTTATAAACAAAAGAATTCTTAAGGGGTAAAAGGGGACAGGAAGGGCTAAATTTGAAAGGCTGGACTATATAGTCTAGGATACTTGTTAATAATTTTGTGGCTCTTAGGGTAATCACTAATTATCTCTTATGTATATTCATGGATAATTTAGTGTCGGGTTAATAGTTTTGCCTTTGGAAATAAGGAAACTGACAGCCCAAGGTTCAAATAAATACTGGGTCCAATTACCATCTCTCTGTCCTTGAGAAAATGACTTAACCCAGCTGACTTTCATTTATATGACCAATACAAAGGGGGAAAAAAAAATAATATATAGCTGATTAGGTTGTTGATCAATCAAACAATACAAGTAGTGAGAAAGAAAAAAGCAATCCCTGACATCCAGGAGCTAGCCTTGTTACTATCAGGTAGGCCTTGGTGTTGCTACGAGCTGGCCTGGCCCTCACTGCTACACCTTACTTTTCTTCTATGAAGCCAGTTGTCCTCAAGTCGATTCCAACTGATAGCAACCTCATGTGTGTCAGAGTAAAACTGTGCTCCACAGGGTTTTCAGTTGCTGATTTTGGGGAAGTAGATCACCGTGCCTTTCCTCTGGGTGGACTCAGACCTACAACGTTTCGGTTAGCAGCTGGGTGCATTAACTGTACCACTCAGGGGCTCCTGGGTATAGTTACTACTACACTTCCCTTTTTCCTTCATTCTGTCCATGAGAATATATTGCACATGGGTAATGTGCTGGGACCTGTAGCTGCAGGAAAGGCATTTTCCAGGGCATGATGCTTCAGCAGGGTATCGTAAGCTAAGGTAGAATTTACTGAGACAGAAAAGATGAGGGGTGGGGGCAAGGGATGATGTATCGTAGGAAGGCAGGAAGTCTGCTCTATTTTTTGAGGGAAGTTTTTCAACTGAAAAACTTATCTGATCGTAGGGCCATGTTGTAAGGCCATCGTAAGCTAAGGTAGAATTTACTGAGACAGAAAAGATGAGGGGTGGGGGCAAGGGATGATGTATCGTAGGAAGGCAGGAAGTCTGCTCTATTTTTTGAGGGAAGTTTTTCAACTGAAAAACTTATCTGATCGTAGGGCCATGTTGTAAGGCCATGACTACGAACTGTAGTTAGTGAAGTACAAATAGCTACAGAGACAAAAGTGATAGTCTCTGCTACTTTTTTTAGAAACAAAGTTCATTCAAATTAAAAATTCATGCTAATTTATGTTTGGGGAATTCGAAGGCAGTTCAAAGTCAATAGCAATTTACCCTGCTACATAATCAGTGTCATTGATTATGTAATCAGCATATTAGAAAATGCATTCAAAATGCCCTAATATTCATGCAAACTATTAAGCTTTATTAAAGACATAGCTAAATTACATTGAGAAAACTAGTATACCTTATTCTTAACTGGGACATTCCAATGAATGTACTAGGTTGCATAGTTAGATGATTTTGAATTAGTTTGCCTAGGTTACACAATCTGAAACATGCTAAACACTAAGCTAACAAAACTTTAATAGAGAGTAAAATATTTTAACACACCTACCCTTTTAAAAAAAAAATGTTTTTTTTTTTTTTATTTACTCATTTTTAAGGACCCTCGATTTTTTTTTTTATTTAATGGTGCAGTGGTTAAGAGTTTTGCTGTTAACCAAAAAGTCAGCAGTTCGAATCCACCAGTCGCACCTTGGAAACCCCCTGGGACAGTTCTACTCTGTCCTATAGGGTACCTATGAGTCGGAATCGACTCAACGGCAATGCGTTTGGTTTGGTACTCATTTTTAAAGAAGCCCTGGTTAAATCACTTGGTTGCTAAATGAAAGGTTGGAGGTTCGAACCCACCAGCTGTTCCACAGCAGAAAGATGTGGTAGTCTGTTTCTATAAAAATTACAGCCTTGGAAACCCTATGGGGCAGTTCTACTCTGTCCTGTAGGGTCTCTGAGTAGGTATCAACTCCACAGGAATAGGGGTACAGGTTACTCCTTTTTAAAATGAGGCATTGTTTTATTATAGCACATGGGAGTCACAGGGTAGAGCTTTGATGTGTATGATTTGAAAAGTCCCATATTTGATTTAAACCCTGACAACCTACAAGTTCTTTAATACTGGATTCATGGGAAAAACAGTGGACTGGATTTAAACTTATCTGCAGTTTTTAATCCTGACCCTGTTACATGTACCTGTGGGAGCTTCAGTACTTTTTAAAAAACTTTCTACATCTTCCTTTTGTTAACTGCAAATTTAAGATTGTAATATTTAACTAATATGCGTTGTGATCATGCAAATAGTGATAAAGAATGCTACATTCTCGGAACTTCTTGTTATTAGGTCCTGTCCAGTCGGTTCTGACTCATAATGACAATATGTACAACCGAACAAAACACCACCAAGTCTTGAGCCATCTCAAAATTGTTGCTATGTTTGAGCCCATTGTTGCAGCCACTGTGTCAATCCGTCTCATTAAAGGTCTTCCTCTTTTTGCCTGACCCTCTACTTTACCAAGCATGATGTGCTTCTCCAGGGACTAGTCCCTCCTGATAACATGTCTAAAATATGTGAGATGAAGTCTCACCACCCTTGCTTCTAAGGAGCATTTTGGCTGTACTTCTTCCAAAACAGATTTGTTTGTTCTTCTGGCATTCCATGGTATATTCACTATCTTTTGCCAACACTACAATTCAAAGGCATCAATTCTTTTTTATGTGTGTGCTCCAATAAATCTTTATTTACGTACACTGAAATTTAAATTTCGTATCATTTTCATGTGCCATGAAATGTCATTATTCTTTTGATTCTCTCAGCTATTTAAAAATGTAGAGCCCATTCTTTGTTCAAAGACAAATTTGGTCTTCGGGCCATAGTTTGCTGATATCCTGCTGTGACAGGGGATAGATAACGAACACCCATGTGAGTGTAATATAGCAATAGCAGCTGATAGTTGACTAAATACTTAGGTCAAAGTACTGGGGGTCAGGCATTGGGAAAACAAACAAACAAACAAACAGTTACCATCAAAGAGATTCTGACTTATCATGAGCCTGTGTGTGTCAGAGTATAACCATGCTCATAGGTTGTTTTTTTGTTTTGTTTTTTAATTTACAGTATTTTCTATGCCGTTAATTTTTTTTTAATTTTATTCATTTTGTTGTCGAGAATATACACAGCAACACATACACCAATTCAACGTTCCTACATGTACAGTTTAGTGACGCTGATTACATCCTTCAAGTTGTGCAACCATTCTCACCCTCCTTTTCTGAGTTGTTCCTCCCTCATTAACATAAACTCACTGCCCCCTAAGGTTTCTATCTAATCTTTTAAGTTGCTGTTGTCAATTTGATCCCATACAGATAATTCTTAAAAGTGCACAATGCTCCAGGGAGACATTTTTTACTAGTCAAGGTAGAGTATTGTTTGGTTTTAAGAAGGCTTCAGGGGATGTTTTTGGCTTAAGGTTTAAAGATTATCTCAAGACAATAGTTTCAGGAGTTCATTCACCCTCCATGGCTCCAGAAAGTCTGGAGTCCATGAGAATTTGAATTCTGCTCTACATTTTCCTCCTTTTGATCAGGATTCTTCTATGAAATCTTTGATCAAAATGTTTAGTAATGGTAGCCAGACACCATTCAATTCTTCTGGTCTCATGGCAAAGGAGGCAGTTGTTCATGGAGGCAATTAGCCACATATCCTATATCCTCCTCCGATTCCTGAATCTTCTTTGTCCTCTGTTGCTCCAGGTGAATAGAGACCAATTGTTGTGTCTTGGATGTCTGCTCGCAAGCTTTTAAGACCCCAGGCACTACGCAACAAACTAGGAGGTAGAACAGAAGCACTAAACATGTTATTAGGCCAATTAACTGGAATGTCCCATGAAACCAGGACCCTAATCCTCAAACCAAGGAAACAAATCCCATGAGGTGTTTGGTTGTACATAAACAGTCTCAATAAATTTTTTTTTTAGCTACTCTTATTTATTTATTTTGTCATTAGGTATATCATTAGATATATTTACAATCCTTTTTTTTTTTTTTAAAAAAAAACAAGAAGTATTCAAGTTTAGGATTCTTAACAATCATCTACTCTAATCACATTATTATCACACTGACTGTCTTGATCTATTATATTGGGGAAGCCTTGTCCCCTCTCTGAAATTCACTTTCCCACTGTTCATCTTTCTCCAGTATCTTGGGAAAAGCTAATCTCCACCTTTACTGACTAATGACATAAAAAGAGTCACAGGATACAGCATTACTTACTGCAGTAGGTCCATGGATCAACAATTTGTGTGAAGTCCAGTGAAATAAACAACCCCCCCGCCCCAGCCCCAGCCATAAATTTCAAAGCTCAGGGCATGTTTGGCAGCCTTTTACAAAGACAGAAGTTGGAATGAGCTGCTTGAAGAACTGGTTTCCAGTAGCTACTTTTTTGTTCAAGGCATTGGTGGTTCAGTGGTAGAATTCTTGCCTTCCAGGTGGGAGACCCAGGTTCAATTCCCAGCCAATGCAGCTCATGTGCAGGTACTACCCACCTGTCCATGGAGGCTTTTGTGTTGCTATGATTTTGAACAGGTTTCAGCAGAACTTCCAGATGAAGGCAGACTAGGAAGAAAGGCCCGGAGATGTACTTGCAAAAATGGGTCAGTGAAAGCCCTGTGCATCACAATGGTCCAATTCACAACAGATCATGGAAATGGTACAGGGCCAAGAAGTGTTTGCTCCCATCGTGCATGAGACTGAGTGGACTCGATGGCAGCTAACAAAAACACTTGCATTTTTTTAAAAAAGACCTTTTAAATTTCTGTATAAATGGTCCTGAGCAAAAATGCTCCCTTGTCCCACTCAGCAAACACAGGTTCTCTAACTTCATTCGGGTATGAAGGCCAACATGGAACATGGGTTTGTTTTCCATTTCCTCCCCCAGACCAATTTTATTCTTGCTTCGCTTTAAATCTCCTGGATGGACAGGTCATTCCTCATTTGTTTATGGACCAAACGATTCATAATAGTGTAAATAACTCCCATAATATTATTCTCTCAGATGAGTGACTCTTCAGCAAAGCAATAATGAAGAGGATGTATAACTTCTGCTAATCTTGTTTATTGTTTGTTGGCCATGCCAATGGTTTTTCAGTTTATTAAGGTTTCTGGCAGGAAAGCAGAACTTGCAGGCTTCAAACTCCAGATCACCCTGCATTTTTAAAATTCTTGGTAAACACATTCAAATGTAACCCTTGAGGCTATAAAATTTCTGTATTCCACTAGCAGTTCCTAAAATCTTTATAGTTCTAATCTGCTTTGGGGAATTATAGCTGAACCATAAAATTTGGCCACTGTTCTTTTTGAACGGTAAGTGGTACGTTCTGTAAAACATTTCTGTTGTAAAGGAAACATCCAATGTAAACAATTAGGTGTTATATTTCAAGATATGCATTCTCCACAAAACACCACATCATTTTTTGTTTGTTTGTTTGTTCATTTTTATCCAAACATATTTAGAGGTCATCTTATACCCTTCTATTTCCTCATTTAAAAAAAAAAAATTCTTTTTTCTTTTCAAATCCAACATTGCTTTTGAAAAAATAAAATTGATTAATCAGAGTGGCAGTGGAAAAAAAAAATTGTGCAAATTCAGTTTTGCAAAAATTTGCTCAAAATTGCAAACTCAATCCATTGACTAATGATTTCAATATATATAAAACTCTCAAGTGTTAATAAAGCATTACAAGAATAGTTTAAGTCCAAGCCTTTTCTAACAGATTTTTTTAAACTCCCAGAAGAATAATCCTGATATTTAAATATCTTTATTCTTATATTCCATTTCTTTGATTTACACCAAAAGAAAAAAATATTACTAATAAAGACATTTTATTCATAATAATATTACACAATGCTGGTTGTTTTTTTTTAATTAGTCAAACCAAAAATCTGTCAAACAATAAATGGTGTAGGGAGAACCAATTATATGTTTTGAAGACCGAAGTTACCATCAAAATAGTTAAAATGTGTTCCTGCCCTCAAACAATGTATATATTTTTTACTGTGGTAAATATATATATAACAAGTCGTTTGCCATGTCAACATTTTTTGTATGTACAATTCAGAGACATTACTTATGTTTAGCATGTTATTCAACCATCAGCATTATCCATTTCCAAATTTTACCATAACTGAAGCTCACATATTTTATATCCCTAACTGGTTTCTAAAAATTAAGCATCGACTCTGAGAAGTATCTAATACTAGTGGTTCACCTGAGTGAAGCAAGTTTCAGAGAAGGAAGGAATGATTTGGTTTCTTAAAACAGAATAATATATTTAAAAAATGAATGATTTATTCAATAAATGAAATCATATTTTTGTTGAGTGGCTGCTACATGACAGGCATTATGTTTGGGATTGGGAATAAACTGAGGATAATCCAGTGAACAAAAATCAGATATAGTCACCATACTCATAGAGTTTACAGTCTAGATAGACAGAGCTTGAGAAATGGGGATGGAATTCTGGGAGATGGAGAGAAGAACATTCTGAGAGGGTAAAATAATGCACATTCTTGCTTTGGCATTCACGTAGATAACAGGCACCTACTAGGACTTGTGCTCACTAAAGAAAGGGACTGGGTCTCAGTGCTTACTGAAATCTTAACCCCTATACCAGGGCTTTTCAAGGAAAGTAGTCGTCAAATAAATACATGCTTGAATGAGAGACAGAGAGAAAGAACACTACTCTTGAAATAGAAAAATACAACTGGAAAATTTTTTAAGGACATCTTAATACAAGCATCGTTGGGTAAATATCTTGTAAATAAATGACCCATGTATCCTACAGACCTAGACTAGTACCACCTACTCATTCCTTGTGCACCTCGAAGCTCAGAAATTCTTTTGAGCAATGACTAGAAAGGCCAACCACGGTTGCTTAGTTTTGAAAACCTGCGTGGGCCTCAGCAGGTACAGGAAAAACCAAGCCCGAGAGGATTATTTCCAGGAACATTAGGATTAAGGCTCAAGTTTTCCTGGTTTTCATCCATCATAGCTGAGGAGAAGGCAGCTTTTGCAGCTTTAACAAACTTTAGACTCTCTTTGCTTTGTGCATAAAACCGTCCACACCTTGGGTCCCTTTGGAAAAGAAACTGATTAGATTCTTGCCTGGAAAGCTCTGAAACCCATGGAGGAATATTAGTGGTTTCCAAGTCTTTGGTGCAAGAACAAAAAAAAAAAAGGAAGAAGGAGAAGCTAGGCCCTGAAGGAGTTTGGCGAGTTAATGAATGATGGCCTCCTTCCATCTTCTGATATTCAGTTGAACCACAGCAGATGGGCAGGGGCTCCGTGGGAAAAATGAATCCTGCACATCAGACGGTTGTTACATTTCTCACAATCGCGTTTTCATCACCTCACCTGTTGTACGTCTTGGGCTGATTAATTATGCACCTCATCTCATATTGGCAGTCCTGGTTCAGAAATAATCTTTAATTGGTTTTGCCCTCCCATATGTGAGTCTGTTAAAGATTTTTGTCTCTCCTTTCCCTCGTCAGACAAAGCATGTGCATTGAATAATTTTAGAGAGGATGGTGAGTAGGGTTATAATATTAATATCAATTGAGAGCTTATGGATGGAATAATTTGTGAGGAAGGCTTGTTCTAAGTGGTAGACTAGAGGAAAGTTTATAGACGCTGGTATCCGTTCTGTACCGAAGGAATGGAGTATTTTATAATGTGCTGTTTAAGCAAAAACAATAGAGCTGGTAAAAGTTACTCGATCAGGGTTAGATCTGACATCAGATTAATTGAAGTGTTCCTAAAAGGCACATTCACTTGCTTTTTATTTGACATCTGCACAATTAAACTCATCGTTTTACTCCCTTAACCTGTTCTTTTAGCTTTAAGATCAGATAAGCATTTAATCATTAAGGGAAGCAGGACTGTGTTGTGGAAAGCACTTAATTTCGGGTTTAGGTCTGATTTTGGACGCTTATTTACTGGGTAGGTGTAGGCAAGCTACTTCACCTTTCTAAGCCTCGATTTCTGAATGATACTTTTCCCTTTGAAGGGTTGATGGGAAGATAAAGCGAAACAATGTGGGCAAAGTCCTTACGATGCTTTAAAAATGAAAAAAAGAACAGGGTTTGTTCAATAAAAGTTGATGAATCAGAGAATGTAGTGAAAAGTGAATTGGACCAAAAATCAGTCCTTACCTAGGCCTCATCTGTAATATCAGGGAAAACGGGATATCTAGGAATGTATTTTTCTGACATGGAACCAGTACATGTAAACAGGTAAATATCTAAAATGATCGTGCATGTCGAAGTGAAGGCAAGGGTTTCCAATCCCTGTCCACATAGCTCTCCTCTCTCCCCAAGACACCCTGGAGTCTGTTTGTCTCAGCAATCTCTAAAATCCCTTTCATCTCTGAAATTCTATGAGAAAAGAATAATGCATTAACATTCAGAACAACCATGTTGCTCTAATGTAGAAAACCCTCATATTAGTCAGAATCGAACCAGGGAAACACAAACCCTAAAAGTACCTAAATCAGGGGAGATAAAACTGAGCATTTGTTATATGCCTAAAAGAATTAGTTAAAGAAAAAAAAAAATGCCTCTACCACTTAGGCAAGAGGAACAAAGGAAGGCACAAAATTACCAGATACTATGTGCAAGCTAGGGGCACTGGTGGTGCAGTGGTTAATCGCTCAGCTGCGAAACTAAAAGGGTGCAGTAGAAATCCACCAGCTTCTCCTTGGAAACTCTACGGAATTGTTCCACTCTGTCCTATAGGGTCTTTATGAGTCCGAACCGACTGGACGGCAATTTTTTTTTTTTTAATGGCCAAGCTAAGGAGCCCTGGTGGTGCAGCGGTTAAGCGCTCTGCTGTTAAACCAAAAGGTTGGTGGTTTGAACCCACCAGCGGCTCTACAGGAGAAAGATGTGGCAGTCTACTTCCATAAAGATTACAGCCTTGGAAACCCTATAGAGCTATTCTGCTCTGTCCTATAGGGTTGCTATGAGTCAGAATAGGCTCCTTGGCAATGGGGAAAGGTATGGGGAAGCTAGAACAACAATCTGGAGGGAACTAGAACCACCAATGTAATCCCGATGCTACGCAGACATGGTTTTTGGTTTATGCAGATGCAGCCTGAGTCAGAGAGGAGGAGGAAAATAAATCCTGGGATTTGCTCTTCCTCTTGCCCTCCAATCTCTAACAAATATCTCCAGTTGGTCGAATCCAGCCAGAAGCTGGCTAAGCTGGGGGCCTGTAGGGACCAGATCCCCTGACAATCAGAACAGAGCAGAGAAAGAGCAAGGAATAGATCTGAGAATAAACAGGCTACCGGTTGGTCCAGGCCATGACCCATTCACGGTGGAAAAGGATTATCTATTACAGCCTTCAGTTAAATGGGTGAATTACTTCAAGGCCCCCAGCTCTACTCCCATGTGGTCACCTCATGCGTAGACTTTTGAATTTCCAGCTGGGTAAATACCTTTAGACAATGCCACTATATTTGCTGCTTTTCTGTTTTTTAGATTTTGGTTCTGGGATAACCCTAAATACTCATAGAATATTGGATGCTTGTGTTGTTCTAAAAACAAATGTGGTGATCATCTCCCAGTAGTTTATTTGTACTTATTTTTATATTTTACATTGCTAACATTACAAATAGTTTTGAGTAAGGTTAATAAGGGGGTGAAAATTGTATCTTGGGACCTCAGATCCATTAATTTTTTTTGAGCTTATATATTATTTATTGTTGTAAAATATATATAAACACAACATTTGCCAATTTAACATTTTTTGTGTGTATAACTTAGTAATGTCAATTACATTAATCATGTTTGCAACCATCAGCAATATCCATTGCCAAATTTTCCATCACTGGAAACTCAATTCCTCCTAAACAATGACTTCACCTTTCTCCCTTATTCCCCCTCCCGCTAACCACGAATAAACCTTGGTCTCTATACCTCTGCCTATTCTAGATATTTGTGAATGAAATCATACAATATTTGTCCTTTTGTGATTGACTTACTTCACTCAGCATAATGTTTTCAAGGTTCGTCTATGTTGTAGCATGTATTAGGATTTCATTTCTCTTCCTGGCTAAGTCCATTGTATGTATATATCACATTTTGTTTATATATTTATCTGTTGATGGAAATTTAGGTTATTTCCACCTTTTGGAAATTGTGAATAGTGCTGCAATGACCATTGTCTGTTTGCATTGCTGCTTTCAAGTCTCTTGGGTATATACCTAGGAGTGGAATTGCTGGGTCATATGGTAGTTCCATGTTTAAGTTTTTAAGGAACAACCAAACTGTTTTCCATAGCAGCTGTACCATTCCCAATAACAACAACAACTAAATAAGACAAATTATATATATAATATACTTATATAACCTGTTGCTGTTGAGTCCGTTCCGACTCATAGCGACTGTATAGGACAGAGTAGAACTGACCCATAGAGTTTCCAAGCAGTGCCTGGCAGATTTGAACTGCCAGCCTTTTGATTATTTGGTTAGCAGCTATAGCACTTAACCACTATGCCACCAGGGTTTCATATAGACATATGTATGTATACACTACAGTGAGATACCACTTCACCCCCGCTAGGATGGCAAATATTAAAAAAAAGGAAAACAACAAATGTTGGCCATGATGTAGAGAAATTGAAACATGTATCCATTGCAGATCCATTACTTTTGAGATTCCTTTTTTCCATATCCTCTCCTCCCATTCATTGTTTGGGAATGCATAATATCATTTGAAATGCTCTGCTAAGTCCTACACTAAAACAAATCTAACTTCATTAAACTAAGGCTTTCCCAATCATACTCAATGACAGCACCATTTAACTAAACCTGAACTACTCTTTCATGGCATATGCCTTATGAACATAAATATAAAACAACTTTAGAAATTTTTTACTTGACAATCTCTGCTTCTATGATAGAAACCCCACTCTTAGATAAGATGCTGTGTTGCACTTCTGGTCACGTTTGAAATTTTTTTGAAGAAAAAACTTTCTTGTATCTTCTAATCACTAGTTTTGTCTTCTTGTGGCAAATATTTTCAAACATCTAATAAATGAAATCTAGCACGTGCCACTTCACATGCCTCTTTCGAGTCTAAACACTACAACTTTCTCCTCAAAACCCAAAAACATTCCTTCGTCATTCTAGTTGTGCCCCTGAAAATGTTATAATTTTCCATATCTCTGCTTACGTATGGCTATCAAAAGGTGCATACTGTTTCAGGCGGATTCTTACTAACAAAGAGTAAAATTGAGCTATCATTCCTCTTATTTGAAAATTTTTAATTGCTCTGGTTGTTTGTATGAATAATACATCATGTAGTTGCATGCAATTTTGTCACTCAATATATTAGAAGGAAATGTAATCTAGGAAAATGAAATGTAGAATATTCCATGTTTACTATCCCGTGTAAGTTATTAGCGATGGGTAAAACCTAGGAATCCTGGGGCTTAGATTGCTTACTTAACTGTTTTCCAGGAGATTCTGATCTTGCAAGAATAGGCAGTAGAATAGGGATTTACCAGGTATTTCCCATCCCTTACCCATTACATATTCTAATATTTCCTATTATTTGAGGATAGCTGCCAACATTAGCCATTGTTTCTCATGAGAATGTTCCATGTCTCTTGGCTTTGTTAAAGATGCTAAAAAGTTGAAAATCAATACTTCTGTGCATAATCTCTTTCTACCCTCACCATTGTCACTTATGATGACATCATCCCTAGGCTTGATTGATTACTATCTTACTCTGTATGGTCCTTTCATTTCATCCTACAAATAACTTTCTGGCTTAGACTTAGAAAAATTTGGGAGTACTATCCTTTCCTGTAACCACGAAATATGGTACCAGATCCCAGAGTACAATTAGAAGCTCATGGGAAAGCCATAAATTTTAAGTTCTGAAAGCAGGAACAAAATAGGAGAATTTCAAAACTTAGTGGCCACACTGACCAAATGAAATCCATTGCTGTTGAGTAAATTCTGACTCATAGTGACCCTATAGGACAGAGTAGAACTTCCCCGTAGGATTTCCAAGGAGTGGCTGGTAGATTCAGACTGCCTCCCTTTTGGCTAGTAGCCCAGCTCTTAACCGCTGCACCACCAGGGCTCCAGCATTACTGAAGCCAGTGCTAGTTTTCATACTGAATGTATTATGGCTATAAATAAAAAATTTTTTATTATATATCATTCTTGCTTGAAAACATTACATGTATTGCTTATTCCTCAGTATATTCTGAAGACATTTTGCCATCACTGTATAAAAATCAGTTATCAAATTATCCATATATATTTTATATTTCCCAGTTTCCCAAACACATATAAAATATATTTTATATATTTATTTATATAAATTATACTTATTTAAATAACAAAGATGCGTATCCCATAGGATTTTGTGAAAAATTAAATGAGCTAATTCATGTATCCACGTAATGCACTTAAACCAAAAAAGCCAAACCAGTTACCATCAAGTCCGTTCCGACTAAAAAAAAAAAAGTTTTTCTGCTTCTTATATGAAAAGTTTATTGTACATCCTTATTACTCTGTGTATTTTCTTAAATCATACTTTTCACAAGTATAATAGTGTAACTGTTAATCCATGCCTTCTGATTTACACTTTATTCCATGAAGCAAATACAAGCCTCTCTTGTTGACCAGTGTATCTCCAATGCCTACAAAAAGCTTGGCACATTTACACAGTATAAATTGGTTAAATGGGTTATTGATGATGGATAGATGGATAAAATTTATAGTCAAGCCTAGCTCAATGTAGTTACTTTTATTGTTGCTGTTAGTTTTCATCGAGTTGGCTCCAACTCATGGCAACCTTACATATAACAGAAAGAAATACTTGCCAGTCCTGCACCATCTTCATGATCATTGGTATGTTTTAGTCCATTGTTGAGGCTCTACCTATGCATGGCAGGACAGAAAAGAGGCTAGACAACATATACCTTCTGCCCAGTATTCAAACAATTAACCTTGTGTGATCACTAATTCTGTCTCTCCTTCAAACTGAGAAGCTTGGAGTTAGGAGCAATCTTATAGATCACACAATTCAAATCGTTTCTTTAAGGATGAGGAAAAGGGGGCACAGACAGTTGCTAAAGGTTGCATAGCACATTATTAACAGAGCCAAAAACAAAAGCCAGATCTGCCATGACCAGCTCCTGGATACCTTGTGATGCCTGGCTAAATGTAGTGTATTCCTCTCTAATTCTTCCTCATTGAGCCAGATTCCCTGAATCACCTCTGATCTACCTGACCCAGGTTAACAAAACTGACCAGCCTTTAGTCTGGCCATTGCCTCTTCCTAAAGTAGATTTTTTATCTTCAGCCTCTTCTAGCCAAAACATGTCTGCTTCCCCATGCCCCGGGGGAAAATATCAGGGGAATGTTTTGCAAACATATGACACAAGAAAAATAATAGCACGTCCAAGAAAACTTTCAGGATGAAAGGCAATCTGGTAATGCTTCCTGTAAGGACCACACTCAAAAAAGATTTTACATCCACTTTCAAAGTTATGTAATTCATCCATACTTCACACAGTTAGAATTCTGGATTTATGTGGAAGACCTCTTTTTGCTCTATTCTGTATAAATTGTGAATGCCATTCCTGAGTTGAAGGTTACCCACAGTAATAGAAATGCAGCCAGGTGGAAATTGTCTACAGCAGAACTATTACTGGATCCCTGACGTGACAGCTCTCCATACAACATGCTTTGGGTGTAAACGAGGGCAGGAAAGAATGGCATTGAAATAGGATTCCCCCTCTACTGTTGCTACGATATAGGCTGTTCTAACTAAGGAAGAAATTACCTTATTGGAAAGGTGCCACTAGCTTCTTTTCAATATTCATTTGAAAGGAACTTTTCTGATGGCTTCATTTCTGCACATTTTCAACAAATAACAATCCAAAGAATCAGAACTTGTCATTTTTCATTTTATGCAGCTCACTAAAGGACCAACAAGAGAGAAAGCACTTCTACTTTTTCATACTTACGTTATTCCAAAACGGGACAATTAAAAAAATGTATGCTGCAAGATTTCAGACTCTTTTCTTCTAACATTTTGTAGAAAAGCCAAATGAAAAATGCAAACACCTTCAAAGCGCATTATATTTAAGAAAATAATTGGTTTTTATTCTAGGAGCTGATTTGATGGATAATTCCAAGCAGGTGTTTGATGGCTCGATAAGAACTACTATCATTTTCTTTGTTAGAGAGTGTTTTCTAATTTCCTTCTGAAAAACTGGGCCCACTGAAGGCTTGAACTTCACTTGTGCCTGGTACAGTATGAGAAAATGTTCTTGTTGGCTACTTGACAGTGTAAATAAAATAAGAAACTACTGGAAAAAGAGGATATATTACTCCCTGAAGGTGCAAGTGTTTCTTTGAGCTGAAAATTACACATTTATGAGAAACGCCAAGTGTCTCCCAACGGAGAGCCGGGTGTCTCAAATCGGCAGAAGTTAAATGAAATACATATATTGAATAGACAACTAAATTCCACAAACAGAACTGAAGGAAATGCAGCCTCCCTTGTCAAAACATTTCACATGGGTTCAAATAATTAGGATCAAGCATCATTTCACAGAATTAATACATTGTAAAATCAAAAGTTTAAAAAAAACAAGGGTAGTGGTTAGATTGTTTGTTTTCCCCCTTTCCCAGATCTCAACCTATCTTTGCCTTCCCAGATTTCTAAGAGAGTTTGATTTAAGTGTGTATTAAGGGGTTTTCTAGTTGTTTTCACTCATGGTCGATTTACCTCCACTGTCTTACTAACTTTTGTTTTACTGGTAACAAATAATATAGATTTGCTTCATTTTCTATTATTGTTACAGAAATGATTTACATTTAACATATATCAAGTAAAATGTTTATAAAAACAGAATTAATGAAAAACGGTAAAGGCAGAGCCTTGTCATAAGCACAGATTGAATGCACCAAATACCCACTTAAAGACTTTCTCTACAAGAGATATTAGCATCATTCTGATGGTAGCAAGGACATGAATTTGGACATTCTATAAAAAAAAAAAAATTTTTTTAATCATTAAATTTGATTATCTCTCAAAGTTATGTCACTGTCTTTACATACGATCTCCAACACTCTAGGCTACCAGCTATTATTTTTCTGCTGACAGTTCCCAAATGGGCATCTGTACTTTTTATTTTTATTCTAAGACGATTTCACGTGCCTCTTCATTACTCCTGTTGTTAGATGCCGTAGAGTTGGTTCTGACTCACAGAGACTATATGCACAACAGAATGAAACACTGCCCAGTCCTGTGCCATCCTCACAGTAGTTGCTGTGCTTGAGCCCATCCTTGAAGCCACCATATCAGTCCATCTTATTGACGGTCTTCCTCTCTTTCACTGACCCTCTGTCTTACCAAGCATGATGTCCTTCTCCAGGGACTGGTCCTCCGGATAACATGTCCAAAATATGTGAGACAAAGTCTCCCCACCTTCCTTTCTATGGAGCATTCTAGTTGTACTTTTTCCAAGGCAGATTTGTTCTTCTGGAATTTTATGGTATATTCAATACCCTTAGCCAACACCACAATTCAGAAGCATCAATTCTTCTTTGGTCTTCCTTATTCATTGTCCAGCTTTCACATGCATATGATGTGATTGAAAATACCATGGTTTAAGTCAGGCATACCTTAGTCCTCAAAGTAACACCTTTACTTTTTAGCTCTTTAAAAAGGTTTTTATTGGTCCTTCATATTTATCATGTATACAACTGAGCAGGAAGTTCATGGCAGACTCCTACCGCATCCTTTCTAGGAGCTACATCAGCTGGAAGGAAGGGGCGTTGTTTCTTCTACATAAAGGAATGGGAACTAAGCCATGTTCCAATGGGACTGCATTTGTCCAACCAGTAATCCAGTTGCCATGGAACTGATTCTGACTCATGGTGACCCCATGAGTGAGGGTAGAACTTTGCTCCGTAGGGTTTTCAATGGCTGGTTTTTTTGGAAGTAGATCGTCAGGCCTTTCTTCTGAGGTGCTGCCTCTGGGTAGATTTGAACCGCCAAGCTTTTGGTTTGTAGCCAGACACTAACAGTTAACGGTTTGCACCACCCAGTGACTCTGATTCTGTCCAAAGGAGGTGCCATTTCCTAATTTGAACAAAGGTGTTCTGTAGCCTAGCAAGGCCTCTAACTGAACTCTATTTGCAGGCGGCCCCCAGATTATGAACAAGCTCCAATCCTAAGTCTGTCTTTAAGTCTAATTTTATGTAAGTCAGAACATTTAGGTACAGTTTGTATCTGACGTCAGTTAGCTATTTGTCTTAATGTATAGTATATAGTGTACCTTCCTATGCATATAAAACTTAAAGAAACACTTCCGGATACACTAAAACATCTTTAACATAATAAAGGGTAATAATAATTATTTTGATGTGCATCACAAAGTAGTGTCCATTTTTTATTACAAACCATTGTATGTACCTCGAAATTTTAATATAACAAGCTTTACAGGGGTTGTTTGATAACTACAGATTATACATAAATCAGATGTTCATAACTTCCTTACTCTGTTCTTTTCCTAAATTTCCCATCTCTAAGATCGCTCAAATTTGGAAACTGAAGCCATCTCCTCATTTCTAGTCTTCACTACTTTCCCTAACCAATTAGTTTCTAAAATCTGTTAAAAAGTACATCAAAAATATTTTTGCTGTTCATCACAGGAGACTTTGTTTCTGTAAAGGAAATTGGAAGTAGTATTCTTTGATTTTAATGATACACATTAACGGCTGTAAAATAAGCCTTTATTTAACAGAAATTCAGTAAATTCTTCTTCTTAAGAGTTCCCCTTTCTCCAGGCTGATACTTCTTCAAACTAATCCTCACTGTATCAGACAGTGTTTTCTAAAATACATTTACCGTGCCATATCATTGCTTATAATTTATGATTGGCTGAATAATACCCCCTTCACTCCCAAAGACATCCACGTCCTAATCCTTGAGATTTGTGAATATGTTACTTTACTTGGCAAAAGGGACTTTGCAAATGTGATTAAGTTATGGATTTTGAGAAGTGGAGATTACCTCAATGAGTTTAATGTAATCACAACGGTCCTTATAAGAGGGAAGTAAGCCAACTGGAGTCACTATCAGGAGATGTGTCATGGCAGCAGTGGTTGGACCAATGTGAAGAAGGGGCCACAAATGAAGAATGCAGGCAACCTCTAGAAGATATATAAAAAAAAAATAGGCAAGAAAACATTCTCTTTTCAGAGCCTCCAAAAGGAAATGGTCAAGATGACACCTTAACATTAGCCCAGTGGGACAGATTTTGGACTTCCGGCCTCCAGAACTGTAAGATAATAAATTTGTGTTGTTTTAAGGCACTAAGTCTTGTGATAATTTGTCACAGCAGCAATACCAATACATCATCTTTCAATGGCTCTTTATAACTTTGAGAATAAATTTTAAACTTAACTGAGCACACAAGTCCCTCCATGATCTATTCCTGCACAGCCCTCTGACTTTACTTTCAGACACTCTCCAGAGACATACATTCCTCCAGCTTTAAACTACTCCTATCATTTCTGGAATCATCTCTTATAAGTATTAGGAATATCCACCCCATTGCTTTTTCATTTTGTTTTATCTCACTAAAGCCTATTGTCACTTCCTTTAGGAATCTTTTCCTGATACTCCCAATCCAGGGTGGAAAATGCACAAATAAAAGAAAAAAAAGAAATTCAGTAAAAAGGCACTTACTTGTAATAACCCAAGACAATTTGCCACAGTCTTGAGATACAGTTATCTATGAGATGGGAGTCCAGATCTCAGTCTCCAGAAGTCATTTTCACACTCTCTTTTATATTTTCCTGTATTTTGATAGATTATTTTAAATAATTAAGAAAGAAAAAACAAACTATCATTTGCTGAAGATTGTTCAAAAATGGCTGCAGCCCTGAAAGCATTCCCATTGAGATTGGGAACCAGACAAGGATGCCCTTTATCACTGCTCTTATTCAACACTGTGTTGGAGGTCCTTGCCAGAGCAGTTAGGCTTGATAAAGAAATAAAGAGCATCCAGACTGGCAAGGAAGAAGTAAAAGCATCTCTATTTGCAGATGACATGGTCTTATACACAGAAAACCCTAAGGAATCCTCAAGAAAACTAAAACGAATAGAAGAGTTCAGCAGAGTATTAGGATACAAGATAAACATGAAAATCACTTGGATTCCACTACAACAACAAAAAGAACATAGAAGAAGAAATCACCAAATCAATGCCATTTACAGTAGCCCTCAAGAAGATAAAATACTCAGGAATAAATCTAACCAGAGATGTAAAAGACTTATACAAAGAAAACTACAGTACACTTCTGCAAGAAACCAAAAGACACTTACATAAGTGGAAGAACATACCTTGCTCGTGGATAGGAAGACTTAACATCATAAAAATGTTTGTTCTACCAAAAGCGATCTATACATTTAATGCAATTCCAATCCAAATCCCAAGGACCTTCTTTAATGAGATGGAGAAACAAATCACCAATTTCATATGGAAGCGAAAGAGGCCCTGGATAAATAAGGCATTACTGAAAAAGAAGAACAAAGTGGGAGGCCTTACTTTACCTGATTTTAGAACCTATTATGCCACCACAGTAGTCAAAACAGCCTGGTACTGGTACAACAACAGATACATGGACCAATGGAACAGAATTGAGAATCCAGACCTAAATCCATCCACATATGAGCAGTTGATATTTGACAAAGGCCCCAAAACAGTTAAATGGGGAAAAGACAGTCTTTTTAACAAATGGTGCTGGCATAACTGGATATCCCTCTGCCAAAAAATGAAACAAGACCCACACCTCACTCTGTGCACAAAAACTAACTCAAAATGGATCAAAGACCTAAATATAAAATTTAAAACGATAAAGATCATGGAAGAAAAAATAGGGACAACTTTCCCAGTACCCAGTGCCGTCGAGTCGATTCCGACTCATAGCGACCCTATAGGACAGAGTAGAACTGCCCCGTAGGGTTTCCAAGGAGCCCTAATACATGGCATAAACAGTATAAAAAACATTATTAAGAATGCAGAAGAGAAACTAGATAACCTGGAGCTCCTAAAAATCAAACACCTATGTTCATCCGAAGACTTCATCAAAGGAGTAAAAAGACTACCTACAGACTGGGAAAAAGTTTTTAGCTATGACATTTCTGATCAGTGCCTGATCTCTAAAAAAAATCTACATGATACTGCAAAAACTCAACAGCAAAAAGACAAATAACCCAATTAAAAAATGGGCAAAAGATATCAATAGACATTTCACTAAAGAAGACATTCAGGTAGCTAAGAGATACCTGAGGAAATGTTCACGATCATTAGCCATTAGAGAAATGCAAATCACGACTACAATGAGATTTCATCTCACTCCAACAAGGCTGGCATTAATCCAAAAAACACAAAAGAATAAATGTTGGAGAGGTTGTGGAGAGATTGGAACACTTCTACACTGCTGGTGGGAATGTCCAATGGTACAACCACTTTGGAAATCAATTTGGTGCTTCCTTAAAAGGCTAGAAATAGGAGTACCATACGATCCAGCAATTCCATTCCTTGGAATATATCCTAGAGAAATAAGAGCCTTTAAACGAACAGATATATGCACACCCATGTTTACTGCAACACTGTTTACAATAGCAAAAAGGTGGAAGCAACCAAGGTGCCCATCAATGGATGAATGGATAAATAAATTATGGTATATTCACACAATGGAATACTACGCATCGATAAAGAACAGTGATGAATCTGTGAAACATTTCATAACATGAAGGAACCTGGAAGGTATTATGCTGAGTGAAATTAGTCAGTCGCAAAAGGACAAATATTGTATAAGACCACTATTATAAGAACTTGAGAAATAGTTCAACCTGAGAAGAAAACATTCTTTTGTGGTTATGAGAGTGGGGAGGGAGGGAGAGCAGGAGAGGGGCATTCACTATTAGACAGTAGATAAGAACTACTTTAAGTGAAGGGAAAGACAGCACACAATACAGGGGAGGTCAGCACAACTGGAATAAACCAAAAGCAAAGAAGTTTCCTGAATAAACTGAATGGTTTGAAGGCCAGCGTAGCAGAGGCAGGGGTCTGGGGACTATGGTTTCAGGGGACATCTAAGTCAACTAAAATCTATTAAGAAAACATTCTGCATCCCACTTTGAAGAGTGGTGTCTGGGGTCTTAAACACTAGCAAGCAGCCATCTAAGATGCATCAATTGGTCTCAACCCACCTGGATCAAAGGAGAATGAAGAACACCAAGGACACAAGGTGATTATGAGCCCAAGAGACAGAAAGGGCCACATGAACCAGAAGAACTAGATGGTGCCCGGCTACAACCAATGATTGCCCTGACAGGGAGCACAACAGAGAACCCCTGAGGGAGCAAAAGAGCAGTGGGATGCAGACCCCAAATTCTCATAAGACCAGACTAAATGGTCTGACTAAGACTAGAAGGACCCCAGTGGTCATGGCCCCCAGGCCTTCTGTTGGCCCAGGACAGGAGCCATTCCCGAAGCTAACTCTTCAGACATGGATTGGACTGGACGATGGGTTGGAGAGGGATGCTGGTGAGGAGTGAGCTTCTTGGATCAGGTGGACACTTGATACTATGTTGGCATCTCCTGCCTGGAGGGGAGATGAGAGGGTGGAGTGGGTTAGAAGCTGGCGAAATGGACACGAATAGAGAGAGTGGAGGGAGAGAGCAGGCTGTCTCATTAGGGGGAGAGTAAGTGGGAGTGTGTACCAAGGCGTATATGGGTTTTTGGTGAGAGACTGACTTGATTTGTAAACTTTCACTTAAAGCATAATAAAAATTACTAAAAAAAAAAAAAAAGGCTGCAGCAGTATATCCATAGGGAACTGCCAGAAATTCAGGCTAGCTTCAGAAGAGGACGTGGAAGCAGGGATATCACTGCTGTTGTCAGATGGATCCTGGCTGAAAGCAGAGAATACCAGAAGGATGTTTACCTGTGTTTTACTGACTACGCAAACGCATTTGACTGTGTGGATCGTAACAAATTATGGATGAGATTGCAAAGAATGGGAATTCCAGAAATAATTGTGCTCATGAGGAACCTTTACATAGATCAAGAGGCAGTTGTTCAGACACAACAAGGGGATACTGATTGGTTCAAAGTCAGGAAAGGTGTGCATCAGGGTTGTATCCTTTCACCATACGTATTCAATGTGTATGCTGAGCAAATGAGAAGCTGAACTATATGAAGAGGAATGGGGCATCAGGATTGAAGGAAGACTCATAACAACCTGTGTTATACAAATGACACAACCTTGCTTGCTGAAAGTGAAGAGTACCTGAAGCTTTTAGTGATGAATATCAAAGACCACAGCCTTCAGTATGGATTGCACCTCAACATAAAGAAAACAAAAATCCTCACAACTGGACCAATGAGCAACATCATGATAAACAGAGAAAAGACTGAAGTTGTCAAGGATTTCATTTTACTTGGATCCACAATCAACAGCCATGGAAGCAGCAGTCAAGAAGTCAAAAGACGCATTGCATTGGGTAAATCTGCTGCAAAGGACCTCTTTAAAGTGTTGAAAAACAAAGATGTCATGTTGAAGACTAAGGTGTGCCTGACCCAGGTCATGGTATTTTCAATCACATCATATGCATGTGAAAGCTGGACAATGAATAAGGAAGACTGAAGAAGAATTGAGAATTGACTAAGGAAGACTGAAGAAGAATTGAGAATTGATGCCTTGCCTTTGAATTGTGGTGTTCGTAAGGGATATTGAATATACCCACCCAACCCAGTGACGTCGAGTCGATTCCAACTCATAGCGACACTATATGACAGAGTAGAACTGCCCCATATATATAATAAATATATATAATATAGTCCATATAATATACTATGGACTGCCAAAAGAATGAACAAATCTGTCTTGGACGAAGGACAACCAGAATGCTCCTTGGAAGCAAGGATGGCGAGACTTCATTTCACATACCTTGGACATGTTGTCAGGAGGGATCAGTCCCTTGAGAAGGACATCATGCTTGGCAAGGTATAGGGTCAGCAGAAAAAAGGAAGACTCTCAATGAGGTGGACTGACACGGTGGCTGCAACAATGAGCTCAAGCATAACAACGGTTTTAAGGATGTCACAGGACCGGGCAGTGTTTCGTTTTGTTGTGCAGAGGGCTGTTATGAGTTGGAACTGACTCGACGGCACCTAACAACAGCATCACTGGAGGAAAACATACCCAGGTTTAACTTGCTCGAAAATGGAAATGGTATAGACAAATTATGTAAATTGCTTAAATTTCTACCCTGTAAAGATTACCGCAAAATGGTGCTAGATGTATCACTTTTCTAACTCTTTGTTCTTACCAGAGTTACTGTGTCCAGAGCAAAGTTCCCTACTGAGAGGAATACCTGTGCTCTGCACAGTATGTACAGCAATGTGGGGTCTTCTTCCAGCGTATGCCACATTAAGATAAGGCTTAAATGAAACATGATTCCTCAAAAGACAACACATCTAACAAGACAGAAGTTTCATCCACAATTAATAATACATCTAAATAGTGAGTCTGGTTACTATTAAAAGGAGTCCTTGAATTTTTAATAGGATCTAATTAAAATTAATAAGGAAAACAGTATGACAAAATTTAATAAGTACATTTTTCTTTTCCTTTATTGGAATACATGTCCAATTTTTAAAATAGATTGTTTTAATGCCCACCTCTATTATGCCCACATTTGTTTCTTCACTAGCTTCCTTTGTCAAGCAAGATAATGGATTTTCAGTCAATAATCAATCCATGGGATATTTAAAAAAAAAAAAAAAACTGCAATGTGCTAAACGCTAGGCTATGGGCTTTTACCTTCACTGTCTCGTTTACCACCTCCTGCCCCCCGCCAACCCCGACACACACAGCACTCACTACAAATGCTTGGTGTAGCTGTCATTTTACCCATTTTGTAGGTCAAGGAAATAAAGCTCAAAATGGCCAATGAGGTAACAAGTACAAGAGTCTGATTATATTTAAACCTCTTCTAATTCCGGGTTTAAGGGTTTGCCCCCTACCCCACATTCCTTCCATTAACCTCATGATTACAATAACTGACTTTTTCTCATTTAGTCAGATTCTCCACAGTTCTTTTTAAAAAATTTAGTTGAGAGATGTGCAAAGCCTGAGTAGCCCCAAATATTTTACCTCCTTTTCCACATTTTATTCCGACTTCCATACAAGTCATATCTTCTCCAGGGATGTACTTAATTATGGCACCCATGTAAAGTAATAATTCAAAGGGGAACATATTATCAATGATTAAAAATAAATATTGACTACTGCCATTTGGAATTGTTCTCACCTGTGTACATCATATTTTTTCAACAGGACTAATAAGTCACATCTGTTATAGTAGCAAATTCCAACGTCAGACACATCACAGAGGCATCAAACCAACATTGGTGATGGAATATGTATTCTCTTTAGAGACACAGGGCATTGTATTGAATCTCATATGGTTTT
Organism: Elephas maximus indicus; assembly: GCF_024166365.1. Taxonomy (NCBI): domain Eukaryota; kingdom Metazoa; phylum Chordata; class Mammalia; order Proboscidea; family Elephantidae; genus Elephas; species Elephas maximus. The sequence continues at coordinate 26,517,637 of NC_064839.1, forward strand.
TAAAAAGCTCTGCGATCTTGAACTAGTCACTTAAGGTGTCTCGGCTTCATTTTTCTCTACAGTGAGATTTGTATTTCACTGTATTCTGTTGATCAAAGCAGTCACAGGCTACTGTAGATTCAGTAGGAGAAATGGACTCCACCCTCAAAGGACAGATATTTCAAAGAATTTTCAGTCATATTTAATCAACCACAATTCCCTTTTTTTAATTGCTGTTGTAAAAAATGTATATATTACACAACATTCGCCAAGTCAACATTTTTTACATGTACACTTCCATGATGCTAATTGCATTAATTGTTTCAGGCAGCCATAAATGGATACTCAGTACTTCCTTCCTCCCTCGCTCCCTCCTGCCCCTAGTAAACTCTAACAAACTTTAGTCACTATACCTTTGCCTAATCTAGATATTTCATATAAGTGCCACAATTTCTTCTAAGATTGCTTCTTTCTATTTTCTCCTAAGGAAAATTAGTGGAGTAATTCTTAAGTGCTCAGCTGCCAACAAAAATGTCAGTGGTTGGAACCCACCAGCCACTCCATGGGAGAAAGATGTGTCAGTCTGCTTCCAAAAAAACTACAGGAAGCCTTATGGCCAGTTCTGCTTTGTCCTATAGGGTCGCTACGAGTCTGAATCAACTCAAGGGCTACGGGTTTGTCTTTTCTGGTTTAATGACCTGACTTTCATAGCCCTCCCCATTGGAGACACAGACACCCCCCTCCCCCACCTGCAGCACCAGGTCAACTCAAGTACTCAGCTCTGGTTTTCAGTGACCTCTTTGTGTCTAGTAACTTGCGGAGGGTTTCCCTTTTTTGTAAACTTAAGTATGTATTTCAAAGATTTTTAATAGTTTATCTAATATTTCAACTTGCCTGTAGTGAAAGTGTACTAAAGATTTCCTAGTTTGCTATCTTGCTGCAGTGAGAAATCCTATGTTTATTCTCGAATTTTAAAAACAAAGACAGGAAAAGAAAAAGAAGGTCCCTAAAGTCAGAGACATTTTTGTTTACAAAAAATTGCAGCAAGGTGCACAAAAATATGAAATCTAGAGATTTAGTCAGAACTACATCTTAGATTGGTATGAATGACTTCAAAGAAAATCTCAATTCAAAATACAGCTATTTGAAACAAGTTCTATTTAATTAAATAATGGCAAATTTGAAACAAGTTCTTCTAAAGACAGCTATCTCACTTGCAAATGTATGAATGAATATTTTTATAGAAAAATGTTTTGCCAAGTTAGCTGCTTTCTGCATTAATATTACAGTCAGAATAATAGAGAACAATAAAATTAGTTCCCACTACCTAAAGTTTCATACTTCAATATGACAAAATAATGCTCCTTATTTATCTTTTTTCCTCCATGCATAGTCTTCTGCTGACAGCCCCTACTTCTCTTCTGCACATCTGCAACCAAATAAATGATCATGTGCTAATAATGTAGCAAGATATCCAGCATTTTATGGACAATCCTGCTCATTTACAAAGCTAAGCATTTTTCTTCACCAAGTAGTTACCTCAAACATCCTCCAAAATGGAGACTACGTCAACACAAAATAGTTTAACGACTCTAGAAATACTGAGATTGTGGCAGAGCTACCTGAAAGACTCAGTATTTTTCTCTTTAAGAAAATTGGTATTAGGAATAATATTGAACAAATATGTCAACATTCTTTCTCTTTTGAAATATGAGTAACCCTGAACAGTACAACCAATACTACTTCACTTTTGGAAGTGAGAGAAAAATGAGAAAGTAAACAATATTCCTTAGTCTAGCTCCAGACCCTTTAAAATTAGCATGCCTATGCTAATGAAGAAGTACAGCCAGAATGCTCCTTAGAAGTGAGGATGGTGAGACTTCATCTCACATACTTTGGACATGTTATCAGGAGGGATCAGCCACTGGAGAAGGATATCATGCCTGGTAAAATGGCCGGTCAGTGAAAAAAAGGAAAACCCTCAATGAGATGGATTGACATCGTGGCTGCAACAATGGGCTCAAGCATAAAAAAGATCATGAGGATGGCAAAGGACCCGGCAGTGTTTCCTTCTGCTGTATACAGGGTTGCTATGAGTCAGAAGCAACTTGATGGCGGCCAACAACAACAACATGCTAATGAATACCAGGAATTAGTAAATGGCCTTGCTGTAAGCTTTAGGTTCATTTCTAGGATTCATCAAAAATGCTTTCTGTCGTTGGCTTCCCTTAATTTTTGCCCTTCTTTCAGCTGGTTTCAGCACTTCCTTGCCTTTGCCTCAACACTTCAGCCCCTGCGTGTATTCCTTATGTTGCCCTGGTGGAGGTGCCCTTGGTTTTGCTCCTCTGTAGAACCCAGACTAAGACACAACTTATAAATATCACTTCTCAAATACCGCATCAGTTAACAACAACAACAGAAAAAAAAGACAGCAAAAAATGACAGACATAGAGTATATAGAGTAAGCATTTTGTGAGCATTTTTAACATGCTTTGTGTTAATAAAGAGCCCTGGTAGCACAATGGTTAAGAGCTCAGCTGCTAACCAAAAGGTCAGCAGTTCGAATCCACCAGCCACTCCTTGGAAACCCTATAGGGCAGTTCTATGTCCTCTAGGGCCTCGGTGTGTCAGAATTGACTGGCTGGCAACAGGTTTGTGTTAATAAACCAAAACAGGGCTCACTCTGAGGTTTACTTTAATCTCAAGATGTGATCCTTGGGTAGAAATACCTCTTTAAGAGAAGGAAGAATAGAGGTATTTTATATTTTAAATGTTTGATTTTTTTTTTTTTTTTTTTTACCCATTTCAAACTTGATGGGGAAAGTAGAGTGGGGTGACAGAGCAAGAGAATTTGTGATGAAAGAAAGAACCACCAAGAGGTGTGCTTGCAATTTACCTCCGCTAATTACCTCATGCGTCCTAACCACAGTGGAGGATTAGTCTGGTAGGGGCACATGTTGTTAATTACAGACGACAGATATTCTCCAGCTGAAATTAATTAATTACCTTCCTCTAGGTGCGAGAGGCCCAGTGTGGTGTTTGAGACTTAGGGTCATGATTCCCTGTATCAATTTTGTATTTGATTATATTAGTACTGACAAGCTTTTCGCTAAGGATAGTATGTAATTCAGTCAATAGTGATATTCTTCCCCAGCTGTTCCAAGGCCAAATTACTGGAGATTAATCTTTGATCTCTCTGGTGCTCTGTTTTTCTGGGATTCTGGTTCTTATTCATTAAATAGACAGAGGCATAATGTTTGTATGAATTTCTACTTAGAATTATTGTTCTGGTGATTGGTAGATCTTATATGAAGAGATGATTAAACCCTTTCCCATCATATGTAATTTGGAAAAAAAAAAAGGCATTGTTTTAAATCTGAGAGATTACAAATTTCTTCCCAGTTAAGCTCAACAAAACAAGCGAAAGTATTAGCAAATGTCACCAGTTTGCGTCTGAAGTAATTCTTCCGTCCGTCTGTCTGGTTGGGCATTTATTAACCAAGTAAGGAGTGAAGTAGCACTCTCTAACGGGTAGGCTACAAAGCAAGCATGAAACAGCTGCACAACAAAGCCCCAGGGTGCTATAGCCAAATGGCGTGTTTGATATTGAAATACAGGAGGAAACATGCCTTCGTTATCTAGTGCTGCTATAACAGAAATACCACAAATGAACGGCCTCAACAAAGAGAAATTTATTCTCTCACAGTTTAGGAGGTTAGAAGTCCGAATTCAGGGTGCCTGCTCTATGGGAAGGCTTTCTCTCTTTCTGTCAGCTCAGGAGGAACATCCTTGTCTCTTCTGAGCTTTTGCTCTTGGGCTGTCTTCATGTGACTTGGCATCTCTCTTCCCCCATCTCTGCTTCTTTGTCTTGCTTGTTTAATCTCTTTTATATTTCAGAAGAGATTGACTCAAGATACAACCTTCACTCATCCTGCTTCATTAACATAACAAAGACAACCCATTCCCAAATGGGATTCTAACCTCACGCACTGTTTAGGATTTAAAACACATTATTTGGGGGGGGCAGGGTAGGCGGACACAATTCAATCCATAACAAAACATAAAAGTCAATTTCTTCTGTTCAGTGGGGGACCTTTTTTAGGTCACATAAAACTTGGAAGTCATTCTTTTTTTTTTTTAATTTTTATTAAGCTTCAAGTGAACATTTACCATTCCAATCAGTCTGTCACATGTAGGTTTACATACATCTTACTCCCTTCTCCCACTTGCTCTCCCCCTATTGAGTCAGCCCTTACAGTCTCTCGTTTCGTGCCAATTTTACCATCTTCCCTCTCTCTCTATCTTCCCATCCCCCCTCCAGTCAAGAGTTGCCAACACACTCTCCCCTGTCCACCTGATTTAATTAGCTCACTCTTCATCAGTATCTCTCTCCCCCCCACTAACCAGTCCTTTTCATGCCTGATGACTTGTCTTCGGGGATGGTTCCTGTCCTGTGCCATCAGAAGTTCTGGGGAGCATTGTCTCTGGGATTCCTCTAGTCGCAATCATACCATTAGGTGTGGTCTTTTAATGAGAATTTGGGGTCTGTATCCCATTGGTCTCCTGCTCCCTCAGGAGTTGTCTGTTGTGTTCTCTGACAGGGCAGACATCGATTGTGGCCGGGCACCAACTAGTTCTTCTGGTCTCAGGATAATGTAGGTCTCTGGTTCAAGTAGCCCTTTCTGTCTCTTGGGTTCTTAGTTGTCGTGTGACCTTGGTGTTCTTCCTTTGCCTTTGCTCCCGGTGGGGTGAGACCAATTAATGTATTTTAGATGGCCGCTTGTTGGCATTTAGGACCCCAGGGGCCACAATTCAAAGTGGGATGCAGAGTGTTTTCATAATAGAATTGTTTTGCCCATTGACCTAGAAGTCCCCTCAAACCAAGTTCCCCAGACCCCAGCCCCTGCTTCGCTGACCTTTGAAGCTTTCATTTTATCTCGGAAACCTCTTTACTTTTAATCCAGTCCAATTAGGCTGACCTTCCTTGTTTTGAGTGTTGTCTTTCCCTTCACCCAAAGCAGTTCCCATCTACAGATTGATCAATAAAAAGCCCTCTCCCTCCCTCCCTCCCTCCTCCCTTTGTAACCACATAAGTATGTGTTCTTCTCCATTTTTTCTATTTCTCAAGATCTTATAATAGTGGTCTTATACAATATTTGTCCTTTTGCAACTGACTCATTTCGCTCAGCATAATGCCTTCCAGATTCCTCCATGTTATGAAATGTTTCAGAGATTCGTCACTGTTCTTTATCAATGCGTAGTATTCCATTGTGTGAATATACCACAATTTATTTACCCATTCGTCCGTTGATGGACATCTTGGTTGCTTCCAGCTTTTTGCTATTGTAAACAGAGCTGCAATAAACATGGGTGTGCATATATCTGTTTGTGTGAAGGCTCTTGTATCTTTAGGGTATATTCCGAGGAGTGGGATTTCTGGGTTGTATGGTAGTTCTACTTCTAACTGTTTAAGATAACGCCAGATGGATTTCCAAAGTGGTTGTACCATTTTACAATCCCACCAGCAGTGTATGAGAGTTCCAATCTCTCCGCAGCCTCTCCAACATTTATTATTTTGTGTTTTTTGAATTAATGCCAGTCTAGTTGGTGTGAGATGGAATCTCGTCGTAGTTTTAATTTGCATTTCTCTAATGGCTAATGATCGAGAGCATTTTCTCATGTATCTGTTGGCTGCCTGAATATCTTCCTTAGTGAAATGTGTGTTCATATCCTTTGCCCACTTCTTGATTGGGTTGTTTGTCTTTTTGTGGTTGAGTTTTGACAGAGTTATGTAGATTTTAGAGATCAGGCGCTGGTCTGAGATGTCATAGCTGAATATTCTTTCCCAGTCTGTAGGTGGTCTTTTTACTCTTTTGGTGAAGTCTTTAGATGAGCATAGGTGTTTGATTTTTAGGAGCTCCCAGTTATCGGGTTTCTCTTCATCATTTTTGGTAATGTTTTGTATTCTGTTTATGCCCTGTATTAGGGCTCCTAGGGTAGATCCTATTTTTTCTTCCATGATTTTTATCGTTTTAGTCTTTATGTTTAGGTCTTTGATCCACTTGGAGTTAGTTTTTGTGCATGGTGTGAGGTATGGGTCCTGTTTAATTCTTTTGCAAATGGATATCCAGGTATGCCAGCACCATTTGTTAAAAAGACTATTATTTCCCCAATTGACTGACAGTGGTCCTTTGTCAAATATCAGCTGCTCGTACATGGATGGATTTATATCTGGATTCTCAATTCTGTTCCATTGGTCTATGTGCCTGTTGTTGTACCAGTATCAGGCTGTTTTGACTACTGTAGCTATATAATAGGTTCTGAAATCAGGTAGGGTGAGGCCTCCCACTTTCTTCTTCTTTTTCAGTAATGTTTTGCTTATCCGGGAGTTCTTTCCTTTCCATATGAAATTAGTGATTTGTTTCTCTATTCCCTTAAAGTATGACATTGGTATTTGGATTGGAAGTGCGTTATATGTATAAATGACTTTTGGTAGAATAGACATTTTTACTATGTTAAGTCTTCCTATCCATGAGCAGGGTATGTTTTTCCACTTAAGTATGTCCTTTAGAATTTCTTGTAGCAGAGTTTTATAGTTTTCTTTGTATAGGTCTTTTACATCCTTGGTAAGATTTATTCCTAAGTATTTTATCTTCTTGGGGGCTACTGTGAATGGTATTGATTTGGTTATTTCCTCTTCGGTGTTCTTTTTGTTGATGTAGAGGAATCCAAGTGATTTTTGTATGTTTATTTTATATCCTGAGACTCTTCCAAACTCTTCTATTAGTTTCAGTAGTTTTCTGGAGGATTTCTTAGGGTTTTCCATGTATACGATCATGTCATCTGCAAATAGTGATAGCTTTACTTCCTCCTTACCAATCTGGATACCCTTTATTTCTTTGTCTAGCCTAATTGCCCTGGCTAGGACTTCAAGTACGATGTTGAATAAGAACGGTGATAAAGGGCATCCTTGTCTGGTTCCCGTTCTCAAGGGAAATGCTTTCAGGTTCTCTCCATTTAGAGTGATATTGGCTGTTGGCTTTGCATATATGCCCTTTATTATGTTGAGGAATTTTCCTTCAATTCCTATTTTGGTTAGAGTTTTTATCATAAATGGGTGTTGAACTTTGTCAAATGCCTTTTCTGCATCTATTGATAAGATCATGTGGTTTTTATCTTTTGTTTTATTTATGTGATGGATTACATTAATGGTTTTTCTGATATTAAACCAGCCTTGCATACCTGGTATAAATCCCACTTGATCAGGGTGTATTATTTTTTTGATGTGTTGTTGGATTCTATTGGCTAGAATTTTGTTGAGGATTTTTGCATCTATGTTCATGAGGGATATAGGTCTAAAATTTTCTTTTTTTGTAATGTCTTTACCTGGTTTTGGTATCAGGGAGATGGTAGCTTCATAGAATGAGTTGGGTAGTATTCCGTCTTTTTCTATACATTGAAATACCTTCAATAGTAATGGTGTTAAGTCTTCTCTGAACGTTTGGTAGAACTCTGCAGTGAAGCCGTCCGGGCCAGGACTTTTTTTTGTTGGGAGTTTTTTGATTACTGTTTCAATCTCTTTTTTTGTTATGGGTCTATTTAGTTGTTCTACTTCTGAATGTGTTAGTTTAGGTAAGATAAATTCTTGTTCCAAGAATTTATCCATTTCTTCTAGGTTTTCAAATTTGCTAGAGTACAATTTTATGTAGTAATCTGATATGATTCTTTTGATTTCATTTGGTTCTGTTGTGATGTGGTCCTTCTCGTTTCTTATTCGGGTTATTTGTTTCCTTTCCTGTATTTCTTTAGTCAGTCTAGCCAATGGTTTATCAATTTTGTTAATTTTTTCAAAGAACCAGCTTTTGGCTTTGTTAATTCTTTCAATTGTTTTTCTGTTCTCTAATTCATTTAGTTCAGCTCTAATTTTTATTATTTGTTTTCTTCGGGTGCCTGATGGATTCTTTTGTTGCTCAGTTTCTATTTGTTCAAGTTGTAGGGACAGTTTTCTGATTTTGGCTCTTTCTTCTTTTTGTATGTGTGCATTTATCGATATAAATTGGCCTCTGAGCACTGCCTTTGCTGTGTCCCAGAGGTTTTGATAGGAAGTATTTTCATTCTCGTTGCTTTCTAAGAATTTCCTTATTCCCTCCTTGATGTCTTCTATAACCCAGTCTTTTTTTCAGGAGGGTATTGTTCATTTTCCAAGTATTTGATTTCTTTTCCCTAGTTTTTCTGTTATTGATTTCTAGCTTCATTGCCTTGTGGTCTGAGAAGATGCTTTGTAATATTTTGATGTTTTGGATTCTGCAAAGATTTGTTTTATGCCCTAATATGTGGTCTATTCTAGAGAATGTTCCATGTGCGCCAGAAAAAAAAGTATATTTTGCAGCAGTTGGGTGGAGAGTTCTGTATAAGTCAATGAGGTCAAGTTGGTTGATTGTTGTAAGTAGGTCTTCCGTGTCTCTGTTGAGCTTCTTACTGGATGTCCTGTCCTTCTCCGAAAGTGGTGTGTTGAAGTCTCATATGTGGAGGTGTCTATCTCACTTTTCAATTCTGTTAAAATTTGATTTATGTATCTTGCAGCCCTGTCATTGGGTGCATAAATATTTAATATGGTTATGTCTTCCTGATCAATTGTCCCTTTTATCATTATGTAGTGTCCTTCTTTATCCTTTGTGGCGGATTTAAGTCTAAAGTCTATTTTGTCAGAAATTAATATTGCTACTCCTCTTCTTTTTTGCTTATTGTTTGCTTGATATATTTTTTTCCATCCTTTGAGTTTTAGTTTGTTTGTGTCTCTAAGTCTAAGGTGTGTCTCTTGTAGGCAGCATATAGATGGATCGTGTTTTTTTATCCAGTCCGTGACTCTCTGTCTCTTTATTGGTGCATTTAGTCCATTGACATTCAGCGTAATTATAGATAAATAAGTTTTTAGTGCTGTCATTTTGATGCCTTTTCATGTGTGTTGTTGGCCATTTCATTTTTCCACATGCTTTTTTGTGCTGAGACGTTTTTCTTAGTAGCTTGTGAGATCCTCATTTTCATAATGTTTAACTTTGTGTTTATTGAGTCGTTACGTTTTTCTTGGCTTTTTTCTTCAGTTATGGGATTGTTATTCGTTTTTGTGGTTACCTTTTTATTTACCCCTATTTTTCTAAGTAAAACCCTAACTTGTATCCTTCTATTTCGCCTTGTATCACTCTCCATCTGGCAGTTCAATGCCTCCTATATTTAGTCCCTCTTTTTGATTATTTTGATCGTTTATCTATTGATTTCCATGATTTCCTGTTATGTGTATTATTTTGTTTATTTATTTATTTTTTAGAATTAGTCTTAATTTGTTTGTTTTTGTGCTTTCCCTGTTTGAGTTGCGTTGATATCAGGACGTTCTGTTTTGTGACCTTGTATTGTGCTGGTACCTGATATTATTGGTCATCCGGCCAAACAATCTCCTTTAGCATTTCTTGTAGTCTTGGTTTAGTTTTTGCAAATTCTCTAAACTTGTGTTTATCTGTAAATATCTTAATTTCTCCTTCCTATTTCAGAGAGAGTTTTGCTGGATATATGATCCTTGGTTGGCAGTTTTTCTCCTTCAGTGCTCTGTATACGTCGTCCCATTCCCTTCTTGCCTGCATGGTTTCTGCTGAGTAGTCTGAACTTATTCTTATTGATTCCCCCTTGAAGGAAACCTTTCTTTTCTCCCTGGCTGCTTTTAAAATTTTCTGTTTGTCTTTGGTTTTGGCAAGTTTGATGATGATATGTCTTGGTGTTTTTCTTTTTGGATCAGTCTTAAATGGGGTTCGATGAGCATCTTGGATAGATATCCTTTTGTCTTTCATGATGTCAGGGAAGTTTTGTGTCAGGAGTTCTTCAACCATTTTCTCTGTGTTTTCTGTCCCCCCTCCCTGTTCTGGGACTCCAATCACTCGCAAGTTATCCTTCTTGATAGAGTCCCACATGATTCTTAGGGTTTCTTCATTTTTTTTAATTCTTTTATCTGATTTTTTTTCAGCTATGTTGGTGTTGTTTCCCTGGTCCTCCAGAAGTCCCAGTCTACGTTCTAATTGCTTGAGTCTGCTCCTCTGACTTTCTACTGCGTTGTCAAATTCTGTAATTTTATTGTTAATCTTTTGGATTTCTACATGCTGTCTCTCTATGGATTCTTGCAACTTATTAATTTTTCCACTATGTTCTTGAATAATCTTTTTGAGTTCTTCAACAGTTTTATCAGTGTGTTCCTTGGCTTTTTCTGCATTTATCCTAATTTCATTTGTGATATCTTTAAGTATTCTGTAAATTAGTTTTTTATATTCTGTATCTGATAATTCCAGGATTGTATCTTCATTTGGGAAAGATTTTGATTCTTTTGTTTGGGGGGTTGGAGAAGCTGTCATGGTCTGTTTCTTTATGTGGTTTGATATGGACTGCTGTCTCCGAGCCATCACTGGGAAACTAGATTTTCCAAGTAGTCGGCTAAAAAAAAATGCAGTCAGATCCCTATCTGAATTCTCTCTCTGGCTCCGGATATTCGGATGTTAATGGGGTCGCCTGGGGAGGGTGGGGGAGGGATCTGAGAACTAGGAGTGTAGCACCACAGAATATAGAGCTGAACACCACGTTCACGCTCCGCCCCCGTTCGCCAAAATCCGGGCTGGACGGGTCCCTGGCTAGGACACTGCTTTCCTTGCTCGGAAACCAGTCACTTCCTCCTGGCGACTTCCTCCGGTGCGCGGCACCGCTCGTGGGCACTGGGTGGGCGTTTCCCGCACGAACGGGTGGGTCCGCCCCCAGGGTCTATTCAGGCGATTATAATTGGGTCCCGCGGTCACGCCCCGCCCGTGCGCCCGCCCAAATCCCAGCGGGATGACTTCCGGGTTGAGACGCTGCTTTCCCCGTTCCGGAACCAGTCACTTCCTCCTGGGGACCTCTTCTTCCGGAGCGCCACACCTCTCGCGCGAACTGGGTTGGCGTCACCTGCACGGCCAGGTGGGCCCGCCCCCTGGGTCAATTCAGGGTAATAAAAACGGACCCTGCGCTCACGTCCCGCTCGTGCACGTGCCCTAGTCCCAGCAGGACGGCACCCCGTCTAGGACGCCACTTTCCACGCTTCGGGACCAATCACTTCCTCCTGGGGACTTCTCCTTCCAGTGTGCCACACCTCTCGCGCAAACTGGGAGGGCGTCACTCGCACGACCAGGTGGTCCCGCCCCCTGGGTCAATTCAGGGTAATAAAAATGGACCCCGCGCTCATGCCCCGCGCGCGCGCGCCCAGATCCCAGCGGAATGGCTCCCCGTCTGGGATGCTGCTTTCCCTGCTTTGAGACCAGACACTTCCAGGGATTTCTCCCTCTGGTGTGCCGCGCCACACGCGCGGACTGGGTGTGTGTCCTCCCGCACGAACGTGTGGGCCCCACCCTGGGGTCACTTTAGGGAAATATAGTTGACCCCCCCCCCCGCTCGCGCCCTGTCCGCTTCTCGCCTAACTCCCAGCGGGACAGCACCCCAGCTGGGACGCTGTTCTCCCCCCTCCCAGATCAGTCACTGCCTCCCGGGTGCTTCTCCCTCCGGCTGCGCCTCTACGCCGCCGGCGCCAACCTGCTAAACTTCCTCCCTGGATGGGTTCGGGGGGGGAAGGGGTGGGCCCCCTTTCTGTGCCGTCTGCCCCCCTGAGCTCTGCCCCAGATCGGGCTCCGAAGGTCACCTGCCTGGTGCGCTGGCTCCTGGTTCTGAAAACAGTCGCTGTCTGCCCGTATTTGTTCATTTTCCGTCTCTAAGTCTGTGCTTGTTGTTCAGAGTTCACAGATTGTTATGTATGTGATCGATTCCCTTGTTTTTCCGAGTCTTTGTTGCAAGAGGGATCCGCGGTAGCGTCCACCTAGTCCGCCATCTTGGCCCCCTGGAAGTCGTTCTTATTCCAGTTGGAATGTAAAGCAGCCACTTGAAGGTCAGAGGGTTTGCAGAACAGTGTGAATTCAAGCACCGGTGCGTAGAAGGTAAATCAAAACAGGCATATTCTAGACCACACGTTGGGAATTCAGCTCAGCATGGAGATTCGTGTTAACCAGGCTGGGCAAGAACAGTAAAAGTGCTGTTGAAAAGATTCTGTTTAAATTTGTAAACATTGAACACCTGTAGTTGAAGTGATTGAAATATCCCTACAATGAGCATATCAAGTTGGATATTGCAGGTAAAACGAATGACTTGAGACACAGAATAAAATGTGAAATAGAAAGGAATCAGGGAACAGTCCTAGAAACCGCTGGTCAAAGAGGACATCTTGATAGATCCCATTGACTCACCTTGCTAGGGTTTTCTTTAGTGAGGAAAATAAGCAAATTTGAGAGATATTTAGACGTCAATATTAACAGAGCTGTTGAACAATAAGTATTAGAGATTGAGGAAACAGGCAATAATTTATACCTAACTGAGTCATTATATGGTCTATCTATATTTAGTAGAGGGTCTGGTGCATATGTTACACTTAATAAACAGTAATCATAATCCATTAGTATTATTATTGCTACCATTATAGTAAGTATTCAATGTATTTATAAGCCAGAATTATAGCAGTGTTAATTTTAGTAGTAAAAAAAAAATTTTTTTTAATAGTATGACTATAAAATGAAATTTTAGAAACAATGAATAGTATTTATAAGCCATATATATAAATAATATTTGTAGATAGTAATTACATATATCGTGTTTTAATATTAATTATTCAGCATCTTGATTTTTTGAGGGATAGAAAATTATAATAATTTAATATTGTTGTTTAGAAGTCAAAGTTACTCCACCCAGGGTATGCAATAATCCAGAAGTAAACTGATTTATGCTTTTGGACTGAATGAATTATCAGCATGCGCTTGAGAATTACTGCATTAAAAAGGATCACCCTTGCATCCCTGCAATCCCATAACTCTTTATGAGTTTGTCACAATCTGTCCAGACTATGACTCTGAACTCGGTGGTGATGGTACTAAAAGCTGTTAGCAAAACCTTTCCCTACTCCTTTTTACACATAGTGAAACCATAGCATTTATCAGCCAATAAAGCCAGCACAGGACAATATCACACTCAGGTTTATAGCATAGTAAGAGTCTTTCATATTTGCATAATACTTCAGCCATTTATAAGGCCCTTGCACACACAGCGAGTTGTTTGAGCTTCACAACTACCCTGTATAATTATCTCCACTTTATGGCTTGGAAATACAGTTTACCAGGAAGTGAGAGAGCTTGTCCGAGATGAGGCAGCAGTGAAATGCTTGATGTGGGTCTGATCCCTTCATGTCTAGTGCTTTTTCCACTGTACCGTGACTCCTCCATAGCAGAATATCGCCAGGGGTGTATTAATGGAAAATTTAGAGAATCCTCGATGTTAGATAATAAAATGAATTACAAAAACCGAAAGAGTTTTTTGAGACTCTAGGATTGTGGAACTTCAAATGATGTTGCTTGTGCTCAACCTACAAATCAGTGTAGTGCAATTCTTTTTTCTTGACCTAGATTGATTTCAATTAATCACACAAAGTTATGTCAAACATCAACGGTAGATAATCCATCTTGGGAGATTCAGAGAAAGCTCTCTGGAAGAAGTGAGACCTGAAGTGATTTTTAATGAAAGAATAGAATTTAAGGTAAAAATACAGGAAGAATAACATAAAAGATATAAAACCCTGTTGCCATCGAGTTGATTCCGACTCATAGACACCCTATAGGATAAAGCAGAGCTTCCCCATAGAGTTTCCAAGGGGCGGCTGGTGGATTCCAACTGCTGTCCTTTTCGTTAACAGCTGAATGCTTAACCATTGGAATGTTAGGCCTCCAAAAGATACAGAGGGGGCAGAATTTCCAGGCACAGTGAACAGCAAAAGCAATATGAAGTTCTAAGTTTTGTATTTTTAGAATAACAGATAAGTGGCAGGAGATGGAACTAGAGAGCTGGATAGCTAAGCAGGACCAGGTAATGGGGAAGCCTTGCAGACCATGTCGAGAAGCAGCTTAACTCTTAAAGGAAATTACAAAACACTGACTGATGATAGGAAAAAAAAAAGTGGAAGAATGACATGGTCAGGGTTGCTTTTTGAGAATACATACTATAAGTCCTATAGGCGATGTTAATGTAACTAGGTCAAAGCTAGAGGCAAGAAGATTAGCCAGCAGGCAATTTTTGTATAGCACAGGGGGAAAAAAAAAAAAGACAATGGGGGTCATACTCTCGTTCCATTTTTAAAGTCTCTGTTGTAACTCCATACCCAATTATCATGATATATACTGGCTCGACCTCGTAACCAATATTTAATTTATGGTACCCTTTCGTTTGCTTTAAATAGCCTAACTCTCCTCAGTAATAGAGCTGCCAAAGGAAGAGTTGGTGGTCTTACATTTTAGGAACAGGCACATGGCAACATCACCAACAAATTTAAAATCTGAGTTAGCTACCATGCAAGTTAAAACACACATGAACCTTCAAAAAGTGATTCTCTCTGCTTCAGAATACTTTTTCTCTCCTTTGAAATGGATTCATCTTTCCCAAATGAGTGATTATGCATAGGCTGCAAATTTCAGTGACATAGAATAGTATTTATTTGGGGACAAAAGAATGGAATGAAAAATAATCTCAATGCAGTAAAATCTCTTTAGACAACTACAGGGCCTGCTTTGCTTTAAAAGAGCAGTTTCCTTGCACCTTTCAAAATCAGTGAAAAATAACAATTTAAGAATAATAGGCTTCTTTTAAGATTTTAAACATCAAAATACTTTTTATAAAATAATATATTTAAAAGTCAGATGCTAAATTAAATAGTGATAAATTAATTTTATTTTTTGAAGTGGGTTTTATTCTATACCCACAATTTACAGGAAGTGTCAGAATTCTAAACAGGTACTAAGTGATTTAAATCTAATTAAAGACTTCGAGCAGACAGTGTAACTATTCCAGGGAAGAGGAAACCTCCAGGTTAGACATCTTTCATAATGACTGATATGACTTTTCTGTATTGTAGAAGGTCAACTAATAATCATGCTAGATATTGAGAAGCAAAACCCAGAAGACCTAGGCAAAGCCAACATGGCACTATAGACAGAAGCACCACGCCATCCCTCCACAGTAAAGACCCCAAACACTAAGTAAAACAGAGACAAATGTCAATCCTGGAACCAAAAGCAACAAATGAAGAGAGAAAGAACTCAACCAAGCACCGAATGGAATAAGAAACTGACAGAGAGCAGGGAGTGAGGGGAGCTATGAGTGGAGGTCCCCTATCAGTTAACACAGCACAGATCCGCCATCTTGGACTCCTGTCAGAAATTGGAAGACAGGACGTATGGCAAAGCAGCTTCACGGAGCTCCCAGCAGGAGACAGAGCACCTGGCTCCCTCAGCACTTTTTTTTACTTGGCTCCTGTTTCTCTCTCCACTCTCTCTTTTTTCCCATACCCATCTTAACTCCACACATCACAACCTCCCCCACTCCTCCTGTCCACCTGCACCGTGTGCTGAACATTGCACCCCCAAGCAGTACCGGCACAACCTACCGGAGCCTGCCCTGCACTGACCCCCCGCCTGCCCTGTCGACCACAGTAGGTGCCAGAAACAACCCATCCTAGCCCCTCCCCTTCAGCTGGACCTGCCCCGTTGCACCATAGCTAAGAGACTGGCTCTGCCATTGGTCAAGGAAGTGAAAATATCATGCCCACAGATAAGCAAACAACAAAGACCGCACAGCCTTCCTCCTCAGACACAACCAAATAAAATAAAAAAGCAGGGTGAAACAAACAAATCTATAATCAATAAATGAAGAAAATAACTACTGAATGTTCCAAAGACATCAGACAATATCAAAACATATTAAAAAAAAAAAAAAAGGACAGTATGGTTCCAGTAGGTATCCAAAATAAAACACCAAATGACTTTCCAGTAGAAGAAAAGGCACTGGAACTACCTGATACAGAATTCAAGTCTCTAATATTCAGAGCAATCCAAGAACTGAGGCAAAATGCAGACAAAAGTGAGAAAAAATAGACAAATTCATGGAAAATACAGGGAAAAAATGGTAGAATTCAGGAAAATAATACAGGAAAAAATGTCAAAATAAATTCACAACTAGAAATCACACAAAAACAACAATTAAAAATCCAAAAGGTAAACAACAGAAATAAATGAAATAGAGAATAGATAACAATAGAAAGAATAAAAAAAAAAAAAACAAAGGTTGGTTCTTTGAAAGGATCAATAAAATCAACAAACCACTGGCCAAACTGACAAAAGAAAAACAGGAAAAGATGCAAATAACCCAAATAAGAAATGAGATGAGGGATATTACAGCAGACCCAACTGAAATTAAAAAGGATCATAACAGAGTATTATGAAAAACTATATTCCAACAAATTTGAAAACCTAGAGGAAATGGACAAATATCTAGAAACACACTACCTACACAAACTAACACAAAATTATGTTGAAAATCTAAACAGACCCATAACAAGTGAAGAGATTGAAAAGGCAATTAAAAAAAAAAATTCCCCCGAAAAAAAAAAGCCCTGGCCCAGATGGCTTCACCAGAGAATTCTACCAAATATTCAGTGAAGAGCTTATACCAGTACTACCCAAACTATTTCAGAACACAGAAAAAGAAGGGATACTTCCAAATTCATTCTATGAAGCCAAAACTAGGCAAAGACACCAAAAAAAAAAAAAAAAAGAAAATTAACAGACGAATATCTCTCATGAATATAGATGGAAAAATTCTCAACAAAATTCTAGCTAATAGAATTCTGCATCGTATCCAAAAATAATACACTATGATCAAGTAGGATTCATACCAGGTATACAAGGATGGGTCAACATTAGAAAATCAACCAATGTAATCCACCACATAAATAAAAGAAAAAAATCACATGACCTTCTCATCTCATTTGACACAGAAAAGGCATTGGACAAAGTCCAACACCCATTCCTAATAAAAACTCTCAATAAAATAGGTATAGAAGGGAAATTCCTCAACATAATAAAGGGCATCTATACAAAACCAACAGCCAACATCATTCTTAATGGAGAGAGTCTGAAAACATTCCCCTTGAGAACAGGAACAAGGGCACCCTTTATCACCACTCCTGTTTAACATTGTGCTGGATGTCCTAGCAAGAGCGATAAGAAAGAAAAAAAAATTTTTTTTTTCTTTCTTATAAGGCAAGAAAAAGAAATAAAATGCATCCAAGCTGGTATTGAAGAAGTATAACTGTCCTTATTTGCAGATGATATACTATACATAGAAAACTCAAAAGAATCCATGAGAAAACTACTGAAACTGATAGAAAGTTTCAGCAGAATAGCAAGATACAAGATAAACATACAAACGTTAGGTGGATTCCTATACACCAATAAAGAGAACAATGAAATGGAAATCAGGAAAGCAATACCTTTTATAATAGCCCCTAAAAAAATAAAATACTTAGGAATAAATCTAACCAAGGATGTGAAAGACCTATATGAAGAAAACTACAAAACACTACCAGAAGAAACCAAAAGTGATCTACATACATGGAAAACATACCATGCTCATGGATAAGTAGACTCAACATTCTGAAAATGACAATCCTACCTGAAGCAATTTACAAATAAAATGCAATCCTGATCCAAATACCAACAATGTTCTTTAAAGAGATGGAAGAACTAATCATAAACTTTATATGGAAAGGGAAGAGGCCCTGGATAAGTAAAGCACTATTGAAGAAGAAGAATAAAGTATTAGGACTCTCACTACCTGCCCTCAGAACCTACTACTATACAGCTACGGTAGTCAAAATAGCGTAGTACTGGTACAACAACAGATATGCTGACCAACGGAACAGAATTGAGAACCCAGATGTAAATCCGTCCACCTATGGTCACCGGATCACAAGGGCCCAAAGTTCATCAAATGGGTAAAAGACAGTCTTTTTAACAAATGATGATGGCAAAACTGAATGTCCACCTGAAAAACTGAAACAAGACCCATACCTCACACCGTACACAAAAACTAATTCAAAATGGATCAAAGACCTAAATATAAAACCAAAAACTATAAAGATCATAGAAGAAAAAATAAGATAAACTCTAGAGGCCTTAATACAAGGACTTAACAGGATATAAACCGTAACTAACAACACACAAACTCCAGAAGATAAGCTAGATAACTGGGATCTTCTAAAAATTAAACATTTATGCTCATCAAAAGACTTCACCAAAGAGTAAAAAGAGAAACTTATAGTCTGGGAAAAAAAAATTTGGCTATTACAAATCCAACAAAGGCCAGATTTCTAAAATCAACAGGAAAATCCAACACCCCTACAACAGAAAAACAATCCAATTAAGAAACAGGCAAAGGAAATGAACAGACACTTCACCAAAGAAGACATTCGAGCAGCTAAAAAACACATGAGGAAATGCTCTTGATCACTAGCCATTAGAGAAATGCAAATCAAAACCACAGTGAGATACCATCTCACCCCAGCATTACTGGCATGAATCAAAAAACCAGGAAATAACAAATGTTGGAGAGGCTGTGGGGAGATTGGAACTCATGAACTGCTGGTGGGAATGCAAAATGGTACAACCATTTTGGAAAATGATATGGCACATCCTTAGAAAGCTAGAAATAGAAATATTGTATGATCCAGCAATCCCACTCCTAGGAATGTATCCTAGAGAAACAAGAACTGTCACACAAATAGACTTATGCACACTCATGTTCATTGCAGCATTGTTCACAATACCAAAAAGATAGAAACAACCAAGGTGCCCACTAACAGATGAATGGATAAAAAAACTATGGCTCATACATACGATGGAGTACTATGCAATGATAAGGAACGATGATGAATCTGTGAAGCATCTCACGGTATGGATGAATCTGGAAGGCATTATGCTGAGTGAAATAAGTCAATCACAAAAGGACAAATATTGTATGAGACCACTACAATGAAAACTCATGGAAAGGCTTATACACAAAAAGAAACAATCTTTGACGGTTATGAGGGGTGGGAATGGAAAAACACTAAATAGACAACAGATAAGTGGTAACTTTGGTTAAAGGCAAGACAGTACACAATACTGGGGAAACCAGCACAACTTGTACAAGTCAAGGTCATGGAAGCTTCATAGATACATCCAAACTCCCTGAGGGACTGAATTACTGGGCTGAGGGCTGTGGGAACCATGGTCTTGGGGAACAACTAGCTCACTTGGCATAATATAGTTTGTAAAGAAAATGTTCTACAGTCTACTTTGGTGAGTAGCGTCCGGGGTCTTAAAAGCCTGTGAGGGGCCATCTAAGATACTCCACTGGTCTTACCCCTTTAGGAGCAAGGGAGAATGAAGAAAACTAAAGACACAAGGGAAACATTAGTCCAAAGGACTAATGGGCAACTACCACAGTCTCCGCCACGCTGAGTCCAACACAACTAGATGGTGCCCGGCTACCACCACTGACTACTCTGGGATCACAATGGAGGGTCCCGGACAGAATAGGAGAAAAATGGACAGCAAAATTCTAACTCACAGAAAAAAACCAGACTTACTGGCCTGACAGAATGGAGAAACCCAGAGGGTATGGCCCCTGCACACCCTTTTAGCTTAGTAATGAAGTCATTCCTGAGGTTCACCCTTCACCTAAAGATTAGACAGGCCCATAAAACAAAACGAGACTAAAGGGGCACACCGGCCCAGGGGCAAGGACTAGAAGGCAGGAGAGGACAGGAAAGCTGGTAATAGGGAACCCAAGGTTGAGAAGGGAGAGTGTTGACATGTTGTGGGGTTGTTAACCAATGTCACAAAACAACATGTGTCTTAACAGTTTAATGAGAAGCTAGTTTGTTTTCTAAACCTTATTCTGAAGTACAATAAAAAAAGATCAGAGGGCCTGAAAATAATAATAAAGGAAAAGATAGCATTTGGCCCAAATATTAATACAAAATTTAATAATAATTTTCAATTATTAAGGACCTATTGTGAGCCAGAGTGTTAATACACATTTATGGTCTCATTTAATACTTCCTGGCATTTAACTCATCAAGCATTTAATCCCTCAGGTATCTTATAGATTGGGGCACATTAAGAGAGAGTAAGTACTTTTCTGTGCCTCTGGGTGGTGCAAACAGTTGTCGTGCTCAGCTGTTAACCGAGAGGTCAGAGGTTCGAGTCCACCCAGAGGTGCCTCAGAAGAAAGGCCTGCAATCTAATTCTGAAAAATCAGCCATTGAAAACCCTGTGGAGCACAGTTCTTCTCTGAGACACATGGGGTCGCCATGAGTCTAAGTGGACCCGACAGCAAGTGGTTAAGTACTTTTCCCTTTGTGACGCACAAGAGTACAGCACAAGAACTAAAATGGGAACCTGGTTCTTCTGGACTTGAACGTTTGTTCTCTTTCAATAGACAAAGAAGCTTGTCTTCTGAAGTCCAATAATTGTGCAACAGAGAGGAGTGGCACATGAAAATCCTTGCTTTAAGATCAGCATTTCCTAAATAATAAGTGAGTGTTTTCTGCAAGATTGAACTCATGCATTAAATGCCGCCATAACAAAGCCAGGTGGAGAAGTGAAGTCTGAGTGCTCAGCAAGGTGCCCTGGCCAGCTAAGGGGCTCTCTCAACTTCAGCGTCACAATGCCCACATTTCAAAGTTGAGCACCCGGCAGATGACAAATCACCACATGTCTTCCCTCTTCAGGGATGTTCATGAATAGTCAAAACCACGCCATTCAATCCGTGAGAGCCAGGAGCCTACTGAATTGCTGGGGAACCTTTTAACAAGTATGCAAAACATTGTAGGGAATACAGGTAATTCCAAGCACCACGAGTTGCAGGATGCTCTTATTTAATCAGTTAATCAAAAAATAATCACTTTGACAGTGGAGCTGTTTAATATGTCCAGCAGCAAAAACAAGCCCTGCCAATTATTCAAAGGCTTTCAAATACCTTTCAAATAACCTGGAAACAAGGATAATAAACAATGTGGAGACAGCTGTGGGGATTTGGGGACAGCTGAGATAAGGAGAGGAATAGAATAATGTTCACCCTTAAATACAGATATATAATCTCTACCTTCAAATTACAAAAATAAGCCCCCCCCTCTTTTTTAATTGTGCTTGAGGTGAAAGTTTGCAACTCAATTTAATTTCTCATATAAAAATTTATACACATATTGTTAGGTGACATTAGTTGCAATCCCTATAATGTGACAGCACGCACCCCCTTTCCACCCCAGGTTTCAGGTGTCCATCCAACCAGCTCCTGTCCCTTCTTGCCTTCTGATCTTGCCTCTGGACAGGAGCCATCCCTTTGGTCTCATGTATCTTCTTGAACTAAGAAGCACACTCTTCAGGAGTATCATTTTATGTTTTATAGTCCAGTCTAATCTTTGTCTGAAGAGTGGACTTCGGGAATGGTTTTAATTCTGGGTTAACAGAGAGCCCTGGGGCCATGGCTTCAAGGGTTCCTTCAATCTCAGTCAGATCATTAAGTCTTTTTACATGAGTTTGAGTTCTGCTCCACACTTTTCTCCTGCTCTGTCAGGGACTCTCTGTGGTGTTCCCTGTCAGGGTGGTCATTGGTGGTAGCCAGGTACCATCTAATTCTTCGGGTCTCAGGCTGAGGAAGTCTCTGGTTTTTGTGGCTCTTTTGTCTCTTGGACTAATATTTTCCTTATGTCTTTGGTGTTCTTCATTCTGCTTTGCTCCAAGTGCGTTGGGACCAATTGATGCATCTTAGACGGCTGCTCACCAGCTTTTAAGATCCCCGATTCCACTCACCAAAGCAGGGTGCAGAGCATTTTCTTAATGAACTTTGTTATGGCAGTTGATCTAGATATCCCCTGAAACCATGACCAAAGTAACCTTTTATCCAGCTCAGTTCCCTGGACAACAGAATATACAAAACAACCAAACAAAACAACTAGTTTTTATATGCTTAGAAAAAAATTCAAGGTACATTAAATATAGAAAATTTATGAGGCACAAAGCTATTCTGCATGGATACATTATCTGACCACTATTAGAGTAACTGGAGCCCTGGTAGTGCAGTGGTTAAGAGCTCAGCTGCCCTGATAGGGAACACAACAGAGAACCCCTGATAGAGCAGGAGAACAGTGGGATATAGATCTCAAATTCTCATAAAAAGACCAGCCTTAATGGTCTGACTGACACTAGAAGGACCCCAGAGGTCATGGTTCCCAGACCGTCTGTTAGCCCAAGCCTGGAATCATTCCCAAAGCCAACTCTTCAGACAGGGATTGGAGTGGACTATGAGACAGAAAATGATACTGGTGAGGAGTGGGCTTCTTGGCTCAAGTAGATTCATGAGACTATGTGGGCAGCTCCTGTCTGGAGGCGTGATGAGAAGGCAGAGGGGGACAGGAGCTGGCTGAATGGATACTGTGTCTACAGGGTGGAGGGGAAAAGTGTGCTGTTTCATTACAGGGAGACCAATTAGGAGTACACAGCAAGGCTTATATAAGTTTTTGTATGAGGGACTGACTTGATTTGTAAACTTTCACTTAAAGCACAATTAAAAGAAAAAAAAAGAGCTCAGCTGCTAGGTTGGCAATTTGAATCTACTCACTGTTCCTTGGAAACCCAATGGGGTAGTTCTACTCTGTCCTATAGGGGCCCAATGAGTCGGAGTCAACTCGATGGCAACAGGTTTTATTGTTTTGTTAGAATAATTATAGCAGTTAACAGTAATTTAAACTCATATCCATAGTATAGAAGCTTACAGTCTCATAAGGAGAAACCATGTATATAAATGTCTAATTAAACCTTGAAATATCTTCCTCCTTTTGAAATAATCTAAAAGGTTAAAAAACCAAAAAAGGTTAGAGGAGTGATAAATTCCAGCCTCGACAGGAAGAATTCCGGAAAGACCGCATGGAGGAAGTGACATTTGCATGTCTACATTCTACGTGAGCTTCAAAAGGTGGTTCAGAGTTTTAGGCTGCAAAGTGGAGGGAAAGAAGCAAAAGAACATTCCAGGTGTAGAGAAAACAAAGAAAAATACTGTAGTCATTTGAGTGTGATTCTCAAACATATTAATACGCTGTGAGTTTTATCTCAAAGAGCTTACAAAAATTTAGTTAAATATTAAAATTTCCGTATGATTTTTTTAGTGGAGCAAAATCAAGATTATTCTTAACATATTTTAGTCTCCCCGCAAAAAAAGTATGTCAGGATGTGAATTAGTAAAAAGAGTGTTGTAAGGGGAAGGTATGTTCAATAGAACTTGTGATAGAAGTTATCAGGTTTGAGGTCAGCCCTGTGAGGACTCTGGGTTGCAAGAGAGAAAGTAAAACTGAAGTAGATTCTGCAGAAGTTACAATTTGTTCCAGTCACTAAATCAGTGGGACTAGAGGAGAACATTCCTGTGTTCGTATCCCTTCCACCAACAGAGAGAAACTGAAGCTCAATATTTTTTTCTGATTTCAAATTTAAATAATAATAATAATGAAAACATCAAAAGGTTGGAGGTCCGAATCCACCCAGAGGTGCCTCGGAATAAAGGCCTGGTGATCTACTTCTGAAAAATCAGCTGTTGAAGATCTTATGGAGCACAGTTCTACTCTGACACACACGGGGTCACCATAAGATGAAATTGACCTGATGACAACCACTAAGATAACTCCCTTCTTTTGTAAACATGCACACAGCTCTGTATCTAAATTAATCATCAAAATGTTTTTTTTTATCTTTTCTCTTTAATGAAGCTGCCTTTTTAAAATACTTCTAAAAAAAAACAAAAACCTCTTTTTCCCTTTTTATTTCAGATAAAAACTCTTTAAACCAGATGGTTGGTCTTAATTAATTCTTATCACAGAGACATCTTTGTCATAAAGTATTTTTCACAGATGAACAGGATTATATAAGTGCCTTTGTTTACTGAATTACTACAAGAACGACTTTTCATGAGAGAAGCAGTCACTGTAATTTTATCTTTTATTTTTCCAACTCCTTGGCACTTAAAAGCAATTATAACATCTAGGCTATTGAGTCTTCACTGAAGCAGGAGATATATTTGTGTTAAAGGCTTATTTTTTCAAAAAAATGAATTTTTCAGTATTTTTATGAACTGCAGCATTTCATTTTAAAATAAATATTGCAAAGGTGACGTTTATCAGGAGGCTCCCCATCTGTATGCTTCAAACTTGCCTCCATCATCAGGGCATTCTGATGGATGTTGAAGTTTTCTTTCTCTTCCTTTTTTTTTTTTTTTCCTCCCTCCTCTTGCTTCCCATCTTACCAAGCAGAAATATCAAGTGAAATCCCCAGATATTTAGACCCTAAGATAGCAAGATTCTTTTTTTAAGAAAACAGAAAAGCACTTAATGCACCAGTTGGATTTCAACCAGGAAATGTAACACAATTATGATCTATTTGCTTTGGGCACTTTGAGAAAACAAGTAACAAACCATGGCACAGCTACACACACACACACACACACACACACACACAATCTAAAGTAGAATTGTATTTCTTGAAAGAAAAATTGCCAATCACAGAGTTCCCACAATATGGCAAAACTAAGTTTGATGTGTGTTATACATGAACTTCAAATTTCAGAACAATCGTTCAAGATAGGTTGAGCAATGCCATATGGTGAGCAAGTGATAAAGTCGGGATTCAAAGACAGGTTGTCTGAATCCAGGAGCCAAAGTTATTTGCGTTACACCACAGAGCTCCTTTCCTTCCTGACTCCGAAAATTATGCATTCATAGAGGTTTTTTTTTTTGCTAAATTAACAATGATTTGTTGTGTAGTGTCAATAAAGTCAGCTCCTTTGTTTTTATCAACATCTAGATATATTCAAAATTTAGCAAATAATTTAGAACTAATGTGTGTGTGAGTGTGTGTGTGTATACTCTTTAAGTCTTATTCTGTTTATATAAAGGCATTGTTTCCTCACTTACTGTTTTGTCATGTTGATTCCGTTACTGTTGCTTCCAGCCATCATTGGTACTTGTCTGGTTAAATATATGGATATATCTACCTAAATAGATTCCTTTCATATACTGATGCCAGGTTTAACCCATGCAGTAGCACGCACTATTAATAATAGTAATGCCTTCTAAATAACAAGCCTTGAAAACAATCTGACAATTTGTGTGTGTGTTTTTTTTTTTGCTCCAACCCCTTTTACCCCTCCTCAACCAATAAACTAAAAAAAAAAAAACAGTACCTGAAAAATAGAGAAGTTAAAAAAATTGGATGATAGAAGAGCTTTTAAAATTTGCAAATAAGTATTCATTCATTCATTTAGCAAATAGTTAGTGAATTCTATGTACCAGGAGCTGTGCTTGGATCAGGGTTACAATGGTGAGCAAAAACAAATTATTATAGATCTTATAAAAGTGCTCAAAAAGTGCTATGCAAGAATCATGGAATGCAAAGTAATATAAGATACTCATTAAGCGATTTAATATTTTTTGGGAGCAAAACAATTTTCCCCGTTAGAAGTACAAGCCAATTGTAAAAAAAAAGCCAAATCATTATCTTACCAATTAAAAGTCTTTGAAATATTTCAAATAATTTATTCAAGTCAACCAATTATTCCTATGAAGAGAAGAGAAACTTGTTATATTGTTTGATAATAACTTGGATGAAAGGCTTGCATAATGGCATTTTTGATCACAAACAACTTGAAAATTTAATCTCTAGGTACTTCAGAATAAGAAATACATTTTCCTGCTGTATTTGGTTCACAAGCAGCTTTGAATAGTGCCGACAGGAGAGAGGATGTGTGTGCCCATCAAGCATGGCCCACTTGGTTTGAACTTGAATGTCTCCTTGACTCTTTGTCTCCCACATATTGCAGTTCAGTGGTGACTTGGATGACAGCTGGGGTGCTGAATGTCAGTATAGAATTCAATCTGTGTAAGCTCTAAATATGTCGTCATGTGTAAAATGCCACACTTTTACCTCCGAACCTGCAGTCGCCAGGGCAATATTACTGTTCTCCTTAGAATAAATCATTACTGGTATTCTTCCCATCAATCCCAGTTATGATCAGGAGTTATAATCATCTCGCATTTCTGAATCCTGTGAATTACCTCAAGTTGCCCAAAAATAGGTCTATTGTAGGAAGTAATGGAACAGTTATACTCTTGTGCAATTTGGTCATCCTGTGAAATATGTGTACACTGAAACCATGAAACTGTAGACTGTCCTTAGAGACTTGTATGGGCATGCAGAGAAAAATAAGTTTAGTTTGCGGATAGAAGAACTGCAAAAAAAAAAAAAAAAAAGCTTGAATTTGCCTCAGAATTCTGATCAAGAGAAAAATATATTAAAGTAGGGTTTTTTTTTTTTTTAAATTAACAAATATGTGTAGGAAATATATATTTTTTAAGATAGTCTGTATATGTTAACGTCCTTAGGGGAAGTTGTCAGTACTTCGTTCAAGTAATCTTGATTTTTCCCAATCCGATGTAACCCAATTCAATTCAACTCAGTTAATACATTTGCGATACCCTGACTATAAGGAGTGCTCAAAAAATATCACAGCGAAGGAATCAAAGGACCGCTTTTCCTACAGCACCGAAAGGAAGGGGTTAAAAAAAAAAAAATTTTTTTTTTTTTTGGTAGGGACTGTTTTTTTTGTTTGTTTGTTTGTTTTTTTTTTTGACTCTTTGCCATGTTCCAGGGTCTTTATACACATTATGTAATGCAATCTTCACACTGTCTACAAAGTCTGTTTTATTGTCTGTCTTTCACAGATGAGGACGCTGAGGCTTAAATGTCATTTCTGTGGTCATTCAGCTAGAAAATGACAAAGCCAGAAGGCAACCCTTAGTCTTTATGGCTTCAAATTTCATGCTGTACCTAAACTAGGCAAATAAACACAAAATTTTAAAATGGGATAATATGTGATCTAATATATCTTTCTGAGTTGTATTTCCCCACTACTTCTCACAATAGTACAGGCCAGGTTGTTAAATTTGCTAAAGGGCAGGTGAATGGATGGTGCATGAGTTCATACACATTTCACACAATGTCTTTTTTATATAATGAAATGTAGATAAGTTCATTCATTCAAACAAAATACCTTTACAATAAGTCAAACATCATGTTCAGAGAGCAATCTTTATTTAAAACAAAGGGAGTAATGAGTCTTTGGTCAATTAGAGGTGGAGATTTCCCTGCATTTAGTTATCTTGAAGGAATCCCTGGGTGGTACAAACAGTTAATGAATGCACCTAGCAGCTGACCGAAAAGTTAGAGGTTCAAATCCGCCCAAATGTGCCTTGGAAGAAATGCCTGGTGATCTAATTCCAAAAACCAGGCATTGAAAACCTTGAGGAGCACAGTTCTACTCTGACACAGAAGGGGTTTCCATGAGTCCGAGCTGACTCCACAGCACCTGGGTTATTATGCTGCAGTATCTTGGGCATCGTAGTAGCTGAGGGTATTGACATTCTCCCCTAAGTTGTCTGAAAATACTCTTCCCTTTGCTAAGAATATCTGCCCCAAGTCTTCACAGAGGTAAGTGCTGAAGACTTCATCTCAAAAACCCCAAGAGAGCTGGTAGAGGCAGGAAATGAAGCAGCATGGTTCCCCATGTTTGGACAATGGGATACTGGGAGCACAGACGAGAGACAGAACCCATAAAACATAAACACAAACAAGCAAACACATGCAGAAGAATGTAGCTCAAATAACAGGGCTTTTTTTTTCTTCTTTTATTGTATTCCTTATTTTCCCTGGTCACCTTGTTTTCTTAGCTTGCTTTCTTGCTACCACAAGGCAGAAGAAACAATAAAAAAAATTAAGATATGAAAATAAATACCTTCCTATGATCTCTCAGGCTGACTTTGAATTACAGTCTTCTACTTTGCCTCCTTTTCATATCTTGCTCCCAGGTACCTCCATTCCCCTGTTCAAGTGAGCCTTAGAATTTGAAAGTATCTTGAGATTTGCCAAATAACTTGGAGAAAAAAGCAAGAAAATTACTACAAATAAACATACAGGTAGTCCCTGACTTATGACGGAGTTCCGTTCCAATGACTCCATCCCTTCAGAAGTCAGCTCTCACCTAAGTCAAATCCTCATTGTTCTTTTTTGTTTTCATTATCACTGCCTTCTATTGTCAGTATCTTATAAATTTGGTCTTTATTTGTCTTTGACAGTTGGCAAGAGAAAGATAACGTCGGCAAATTACATGTTGCAACATCCATCGTATGTAGTACATATTACTAATAATAAGATGTAAAAAACAAACAAACAAATGGAGGGTCAGAAGTGGGGTTCCTCATAACTGGAATACATTGTAATTTGGCAGCTACCTGTATTCCATACTCATTTTTACTATGCTTGAGAATACCAAGTGTGAGTTCTCTTCTACTAGCACCCAAATGATCCATAAATGGAAGAAAGTTATGCAAATCAAGTTTTTTCAGGTACTATTAGATTGTAAAACAGAAAACTAAACATTCCTATGAAATAGCACTATTACGAAATCTGAATAATTTTGTGTTTTGCTACCTATTGTTTCTTAAATGAAGATTGCCTGGTAAATTCTTCTAGACTTCACTGTCAGCAAAAAAAATAGAGATATACCAGATTATCCTGCTTTCAGTTAGAAAACAAAGAATTTTCCCTTTGACTTTGGTTTCCAAGAAGTTCAGAACTTATTACAATGTACTTGGTATGAATCAGGTTATTGAATTTAGAAAAGGGAAGATTATTATATTTATTCATATTTAATATTTAGTGGGTTTTTTTTCTGGGAAATACTTAGTGTAATACATACCATATTCCTAGTCCCTAGACAATTGTGGTGGTTGTGGTCGAGTTGGCTCCAACTCGTGGTGACCTTACATGTAACAGAGGGAAGCATCGCCTGGTACTGCGCCACTCTCAGTCTTAGCATGTTTGAGCCCGTTGTTGTACCTGTTGTGTCAGTCCATCTCATGCAGGGTTTCCCTTCTTTTAATGACCCTCTGCTTTACCAAATATGATCTCCTTTTCTAGCAATTGGTCTTTCCTAGAAAATCACCCCCTCCTTGTTGGCCAAATTACCTTTTCTTTTTAATATCATAAAGTCATGACATATCATTTTTTAGGTATATAGCGTGAGGTATTTATTCATAGAGGCCTTGCAAAGTTAATTGGGGTGTTATAGCCCAACTCACTGAGTCCATATGACTGAGAAAGGATGAAAAATAAAATGATACAATGGTACACATGAGATAAATTAAAAATTCAGTATCAACTTTAACTATCTGGAAAATGCATGCTTATGGAGCCCATTATTTTAATTTATAACCTAATAGAACGTTACCGAATATATGTAATTACAGGGGCTCTACATATTCGATGGGTCTCTGGGTGGCACAAAGGGTTAACGCTCAACTACTAGCCGAAAGGTTGATGGTTCGAACCCACCCAGAGCTGTCTCAGGAAACAGGCCTGGAGATGTGCTCCCAAAATATCACAGCATGGGAAATCCTATGGAGCAGTTCTACTCTGCACACACGGTGTTGCCGTGAGTCAGACTTGACTCCACGGCAACCAACAACGACAACAAATTAGATGGTTTAAAAAACACACTCCTCATGACATCGTCTCCACGAAAGAAACCACAGCTGTGCATTGCATATTCCAAGGATTGTTTTCTTTTATTATCTGAAAATTCTTTTAAAAATTTTGTTTTAAAGATGGACAACTTAATGTCTTGCCTTTGGTTTGCTTTGCTTCATGCCTTACAGTTAGTTCTCAAGTGATTGAAGGAAGGAGAGGCGGGTCCAAGATGGCGGACTAGGGGGACGCTACCGCGGATCCCTCTTGCAACAAAGACTCAGAAAAACAAGTGAATCGATCACATACATAACAATCTACGAACTCTGAACAACAAACACAGACTTAGAGACGGAGAACGAACAAATATGGGCAGACAGCGATCGTTTTCAGAACGAGGAGCCAGGGTACCAGGCAGGTGACCTTCGGAGCCCGATCTGGGGCAGAGCCCAGGGGGGCAGATGGCACAGACAAGGGGCCCAGCCCTACCCCCGGAACTCATCCCGGGAGAGAGCCTAGCCGGTTGGCGCGGGCGGCGTAGCAGCACAGCCGGTGGGAGAAGCACCCGGGAGGCAGTGACTGATCTTGGAGAGGGGAGAGCACGTCCCAGCCGGGGAGCCGTCCCGCCAGGAGTTTGGCGGGAAGCGGGTGTGACGCGAGCGTGGGGATCACCTATATTTCCCTAAAGTGACCTGGGGGGGGCCCAGACATTCGTGCGGGCGACGCCCACCCAGTTCTTGTGTGCGGCGTGGCGCACCGGAGGGAGAAGTCCCCGGGAGGAAGTGACTGGTCTTGGAGCGGGGACAGCAGCGTCCCAGCCAGGGAGCCGTCTCGCTGGGATATTGGCAGGTGCGGGCAGGGCGTGAGCGCGGGGACCAGTTATATTCCCCCGAATTGACCCCGGGGGAGGGCCCAGCCATTCCTGCGGGCAACGCCCACCCAGTTCTCTCCAGCGGTGCAGCGCACCGGAGGGAGAAGTCCCCGGGAGGAAGTGACTGGTCTCGGCGTGGGGAGAGCAGCGTCCCAGCCGGGGAGCCGTCCCGCTGGGATTTTGGCGGGCGTGGGCGGGGCGTGAGCGTGGGGACCAGTTATATTCCCCTGAATTGACCCTGGGGGTGGGCCCAGCTGTTTGTGCGGGTGACGCCCACCCAGTTCGCGAGAGCTGAGCGGCCCACCGGAGGGAGAAGTCCCCGAGAGGAAGTGACTGCTCTTGGAGCGGGGAGAGCAGCGTCCCAGCCGGGGAGCCATCCCGCCGGGATTTTGGCCAGCGCGGGAGGAGCGTGAACGCGGGAATCAGCTCTATATTCTGAGGTGCTACACTCCTAGGTCTCTGAGCCCTCCCCCACCCTCCCCAGGCGGCTCCATTAACATCCGAATACCCTGAGCCAGAGGGAGAATTCAGATAGGGATCTGACTGCATTTTTTTTTAGCTGAGTACCTGGAAAAACTAGTTTCCCAGTGATGGCTCGGAGACAGCAGTCCATATCAAACCACCTAAAGAAACAGACCATGACAGCTTCTCCAACCCCCCAAACAAAAGAATCAAAATCTTTCCCAAATGAAGATACAATCCTGGAATTATCAGATACAGAATATAAAAAACTAATTTACAGAATGCTTAAAGATATCACAAATGAAATTAGACTAACTGCAGAAAAAGCCAAGGAACACACTGATAAAACTGTTGAAGAACTCAAAAAGATTATTCAAGAACATAGTGGAAAAATTAGTAAGTTGCAAGAATCCATAGAGAGACAGCATGTAGAAATCCAAAAGATTAACAATAAAATTACAGAATTAGACAATGCAATAGGAAGTCAGAGGAGCAGACTCGAGCAATTAGAATGCAGACTGGGACTTCTGGAGGACCAGGGAATCAACTCCAACATAGCTGAAAAAAAATCAGATAAAAGAATTTAAAAAAATGAAGAAACCCTAAGAATCATGTGGGACTCTATCAAGAAGGATAACTTGTGAGTGATTGGAGTCCCAGAACAGGGAGGGGGGACAGAAAACACAGAGAAAATGGTTGAAGAACTCCTGACACAAAACTTCCCTGACATCATGAAAGACAAAAGGATATCTATCCAAGATGCTCATCGAACCCCATTTAAGATTGATCCCAAAAGAAAAACACCAAGACATATTATCATCAAACTTGCCAAAACCAAAGACAAACAGAAAATTTTAAAAGCAGCCAGGGAGAAAAGAAAGGTTTCCTTCAAGGGAGAATCAATAAGAATAAGTTCAGACTACTCAGCAGAAACCATGCAGGCAAGAAGGGAATGGGACGACGTATACAGAGCACTGAAGGAGAAAAACTGCCAACCAAGGATCATATATCCAGCAAAACTCTCTCTGAAATATGAAGGAGAAATTAAGATATTTACAGATAAACACAAGTTTAGAGAATTTGCAAAAACTAAACCAAGACTGCAAGAAATGCTAAAGGAGATTGTTTGGCCTGATGACCAATAATATCAGGTACCAGCACAATGCAAGGTCACAAAACAGAACGTCCTGATATCAACGCAACTCAAATAGGGAAAGCACAAAAACAAACAAATTAAGATTAATTCTAAAAAATAAATAAATAAACAAAATAATACACATAACAGGGAATCATGGAAATCAATAGATAAACAATCACAATAATCAAAAAGAGGGACTAAATATAGGAGGCATTGAACTCCCATATGGAGAGTGATACAAGGCTATATAGAATGATACAAGTCAGGTTTTTACTTAGAAAAATAGGGGTAAATAATAAGGTAACCACAAAAAGGAATATCAATTCCATAACTCAAGAAAAAAGCCAAGAAAAACGTAACGACTCAACTAACATAAAGTCAAACACTATGAAAATGAGGATCTCACAATTTACTAAGAAAAACGTCTCAGCACAAAAAAGTATGTGGAAAAATGAAATGGCCAACAACTCACATGAAAAGGCATCAAAATGACAGCACTAAAAACTTATTTATCTATAATTACGCTGAATGTAAATGGACTAAATGCACCAATAAACAGACAGAGAGTCATGGACTGGATAAAGAAACACGATCCATCTATATGCTGCCTACAAGAGACACAACTTAGACTTAGAGACACAAACAAACTAAAACTCAAAGGATGGAAAAAAATATATCAAGCAAATAATAAGCAAAAAAGAAGAGGAGTAGCAATATTAATTTCTGACAAAATAGACTTTAGACTTAAATCCGCCACAAAGAATAAAGAAGGACACTATATAATGATAAAAGGGACAATTGATCAGGAAGACGTAACCATATTAAATATTTATGCACCCAATGACAGGGCTGCAAGATACATAAATCAAATTTTAACAGAATTGAAAAGTGAGATAGACACCTCCACATTTATAGTAGGAGACTTCCACACACCACTTTCGGAGAAGGACAGGACATTCAGTAAGAAGCTCAATAGAGACACGGAAGACCTAATTACAACCATCAACCAACTTGACCTCATTGACTTATACAGAACCCTCCACCCAACTGCTGCAAAATATACTTTTTTTTCTAGTGCACATGGAACATTCTCTAGAATAGACCACATATTAGGTCACAAAACAAATCTTTGCAGAATCCAAAACATCGAAATATTACAAAGCATCTTCTCAGACCACAAGGCAATGAAGCTAGAAATCAATAACAGAAAAACTAGGGAAAAGAAATCAAATACTTGGAAAATGAACAATACGCTTCTGAAAAAAGACTGGGTTATAGAAGACATCAAGGAGGGAATAAGGAAATTCTTAGAAAGCAATGAGAATGAAAATACTTCCTATCAAGTGATTGAAGGTATAAAACACCGTGTAAGACAATATAAGAAAGTGATCTGTGTTCCTTCTTCTGTGGAATGTAGGATTTAATTGGCCTTCTTCTTGCTAGTGAAGTTTATCCAATGCCTATGCACCTATCCCTTTTATTTTATATTAAGCAACATATTTTTCTCCCTTCTGGACTCTTCTAGATTATTAATATTCACCCTTCTCCGTGATTTTTCATTTAACCCACAAACAGGAATATGGAGGAAGAACGTTCTCTCAAAAGGCATTTTCCTCTTGCTTCCTTAATAATGGTGGGGGTGGGGAGTGCTCTCTAAAATGGGAAATCTTCACTTGCTTTTAATAGAAAAGGGAATACTGTTTTTTAAAATATATATACATATAATAAACCTAATCCAGTGAGTGTTGGAAAAGGTGAGGAAAAAAGAAAGAAGCAAATGAAATATTAGTCGACCAAATTATGCATCCAAATATGTATCATTTTTGTCCAGTTGTTATCTCCATAAAATAGATTTACAGATACATTATTAGACATGTCAACACATACATGAGGATTTTTTTACAGTATTATTTCAAAAGTAAAATATTTTTAAAAACCTAAAAATCTGTTGTAGCCAGTGGATTACAAGCTCAGTGAAGGGCCCCATTTGTCTTGTTTATTGCTGTATCCCCAGGGCTTCATATCTGGAATTTAGTATGGGCTCCGAAAATATTCTCATGGTTCTCTGCATTAGTAAATGTAAATGAATCAAAGATATTTCTGAGCAATCAAATGAGTCCTGGGGGAGAAAGTTTCAATGGTATTAAGAAAGCATTGAATGGCCTCATTAAATCAGAACATGCAAAGTGTTTACATGCAAAATTTATAATGAAAAAGCCACTATTTAAGGAGCATCTTTGAACATCATTGCTGGGAAACCACAGCGTTTTAGGAGCAGAGTCCTACGGTGTCAGAAAACAGCCATAGCAATTCCTTTCAATAATAATACTCTACAATAATCAATAATATACTTAATAATTAATTATTTAATTGTATAACATGTAATTATAAGTATTAAAATAATCAAACTATGTAATTATAATTATAATAATAAATTATTGTAATCAACAATAATTCACTATACAATAGTATTATTAACAACGTCAGTTGGTTCTGCCACGTCAGGTGCAGGCTATGGGTCAAGTATCCTGCAGTGTGCTTTACATGTATTTCTCCCTTCAATCCTCTAACCCCATCATATAGAGAAAAGTATTAATTTTTCTTTTCTAAAGATAAGGAAGTTAAGTTAATAAGTGCATTATCTTGTCCTATTCAGTAGTAGGAGCCCTGGTAGTGCAGTGGTTAAGAGGTCAGCTCCACCATTTGCTCCTTGGAAACCCTATGGGGCAGTGCTACTCTGTCCTATAGGGTCGCTATGAGTCAGAATTGACTTGACAGTAACAGGATTTTTTTTTTTTTTTTGGTTTATTCGGTAGTGGGTTCTGAATTCAAACTCAGATCTTAATATATCAATAAGTATTTTGTGGTGACACAAAGATTATTTTATGCTTTCCGACTGAAAAAGTATGTCTTGGTAAGCTTCTTCCTTTCTGTAATTATAATTACAAAGAGTTACTTCAATCAAAATTCTTACACAAATGTCTTTAGACATTTTTTAATAAGTAGAAGAGATAATCCAGGAAGATAGACAAAGAGAGAAACAAGGGAAATCAAAACATAACATGTAAAGGTGATAAAGAGAATAACACACTCGGGCAAAAGTAAGGCAATGAAGGAAGAAAAACAATGAGCCACAATTTGTGCCTGGCTGGATTGCTGCTACTATTCATTTGTTAGATGGTTTTCTGGCGCTTATACTGGGATAAAATTGGCAGTTAAGAGAACCGGATAGTTTCCATAAAAACAAAACTGGTGGTCAGCAAAGTCAAAACAAATTTGCTATTTATGGGTGAGTATTTTCGGGCAAGGCACCTGATCACTCTGAGTTACTTTGTTCACCTAAGTGAAGTGTTCCAAGCCTGTTAATGCTTAGCTTCCTCCCAGCTTGCTTTCCTTGGTCTATGATACTTTGAATTCTTATTGCAGCCACCTCAGTGGAGGCTTGTGTTGCTATATGTTGAACAAGTTTCAGCAGAGCTTCCAGACTAAGACAGTCTAGGAAGAAAGACTTGGCAATTTATTTTCAAAAATCAACAAATGAAAACCTCATGGATCACAACAGTCCGATTCTGTTATTCATGGCATTGCCATGAGTGGGGGGCTAACTCAAGGGACCTAACAATAACAATTTTATCACTGGCTTCTATTTTAACTGCACCTTTGATCAAATAGACCAATTTATTACCCTTTAGACCACTCTTTCCTCCCCAATTCTAGAACACTTGTCATACTTTCCTTTTTAATCTGTTCTTAATGCAAATACCATTTTTTAGTTTGTGTTGTTGTTAGGTGCTGCCGAGTTCTAACTCATAGCGACACTATGCACAACAGAACGAAACACTGCCCGGTCCTGCGCCATCCTTACAATCGTTGTTATGCTTGAGCTCATTGTTCCAGCCACTGTGTCGATCCACTTCATTGAGAGTCTTCCTCTTTTCTGCTGACCCTGTCCTCTGCCAAGCATGATGTCCTTCTCCAGGGACTGATCCCTTCTGACAACATGTCCAAAGTATGTAAGACGCAGTCTCGCCATCCTTGCTTTAAGGAGCATTCTGGTTGTACTTCTTCTAAGACAGATTTGTTCATTCTTTTGGCAGTCCACGGTATATTCAATATTCTTTGCCAACATCACAATTCAAAGATGTCAATTCTTCTTTGGTCCTCCTTATTCATTGCCCAGCTTTCACATGCATATGATGCGATTGAAAATACCATGGCTTGGGTGAGGCACACCTTAGTCTTCAAGGTGACATCTTTGCTCTTCAACACTTTAAAGAGGTCTTTTGGAGCAGATTTACCCAATGCAACGCGTCTTTTGATTTCTTGACTGCTGCTTCCATGGCTGTTGATTGTGGATCAAGTAAAATGAAATCCTTGACAACTTCAATCTTTTCTCCATTTACCATGATGTTGCTCATTGGTCCAGTTGTGGAAGAGACTGGAAGAGATCCATATTTATGCCTATTCCCAAGAAAGGTGATGCAACTGAATGTGGAAATTATAGAACAATATCAGTAATATCACATGCAAGCAAAATTTTGCTGAAGATCATTCAAAAGCAGCTGCAGCAGTGTATCGACAGGGAACTGCCAGAAATTCAGGCTGGTTTCAGAAGAGGATGTGGAACCAGGGTTGTCATTGCTGATGTCAGGTGGATCCTGGCTGAAAGCAGAGAATACCAGAAGGATGTTCACCTGAGTTTTATTGACTATGCAAAGGTATTTGACTATGTGGATCATAACAAATTATGAATAACATTGTGAAGAATGGGAATTTCAGAACACTGAATTGTGCTCATGAGGAAACTTTACATGGATCAAGAGACAGTTGTTCAGACAGAACAAGGGGATACTGATTGGTTTAAAATCATGAAAGCTGTGCATCAGGGTTGTATTCTTTCACCACACCTATTCAATCTGTATGCTGAGCAAATAATCTGAGAAGCTGGACTATATGAAGAAGAACGGGGCATCAGGATTGGAGGAAGACTCATTAACAACCTGCATTATGCAGATGACACAAACTTGCTTGCTGAAAGTGAAGAGGACTTGAAGCACTTACTAATGAAGATCAAAGACCACAGCCTTCAGTATGGCTTGCACCTCAACATAAAGAAAACAAAAATCCTCACAACTGGACCAATTGTGTTGTTAGGTGCCATCAAGTCAGTTCTGAATCATAGAGACCCTATGTACAACAGAACAAAACACTGCTCAGTCCTGCACCATCCTCACAATTCTTGCTGTGTTTCAGCACTTTGTGCAACCACTGTGTCAATCCATTTCACTGAGGTTCTTCCTCTTTTTCAATGACACTCTACCAAGCATGATGTCCTTCTCCAGGGACTTCTCTCTCCTGATAACATGTCCAAAGTATGTAAGATGAAGTTATTGGATTACACCGATTCAAAGATGTATTCTACTAAAGGGTAGATCAAGCTTTTGAAGGTCTGGCCTGGAACTGCCATTGAAAAGAGAAAAATAAGTCCAAAAATTCCTTAGAGGTGCATTGAAGGGCTTCCAGGGGCCCACATTTGGCATAGGCCAAGCTGACTAATATCTGCATATTTACATGAGAATTGAGGCTAAAGAGATACCATCAATAGTTAGTTACATCAAATATGTGAGCAAATCCTTGATTTATATTATTAGAATTTCTAATAACTTATGTTGTCTTCATCTTTCTTATTGAGAAGAAAGAGAAAATTGACAAGATTACAGCAGAGTAGTTACTTTTCCAGACTGTGGTGTCTGACAGTCCTGGGCTGAAATCCTACCTCTACATCTTACCAGTTATGTTCCATGGCATCTCTGAGCCTGAGTTTCCTCAGAACGGGGGGTGGAGGTGGGGAAAGTTGTTGTTGTTAGGAGCCATCAAGTCAGTTCCAACTCTTAGTGACCCTATGTGCAACAGAATAAAACACTGCCCAGTCCTGTGCCATCCTCATAATCTTTGCTATGTTTGAGTCCATAGTTGCAGCCACTTGTCAATCCATCTTGTAGAAGGTCTTCCCCTACTTTTATGATCCTTACTAAGCATGATGTCGTTCTCCAGATACTGGTCCCTTCTGATAACATGTCCAAAGTACCTGAGATGAAGTCTTGCCATCCTTGCTTCCAAGCAGTACTCTGGCTGTACTTCTTCCAAGACAGACATGTTTGTTCTTCTGGAAGTTCTTGGTATATCCAGTATTCTTCACCAACACCATAATTCAAAGTCATAAATTCTTCTTTGATCTTCCTTATTCATTTTTTTTTTATTATTATTCATAGTCCAACTTTCACACGCATGTGAGGCAATTGAAATTACCATCACATGGGTCAGGAGAATCTTAATCCTCAAAGTGACATGTTTGCTTTTGAACATTTTAAAGAGGTCTTTCGCAGCAGATTTGCCCAATGCAATGCGTTCTTTGATTTCTTGACTACTGCTTCCATGGGCATTGATTGTGGATCAAAATAAAATGAAATTCTTGACAACGTCAATGTTTTCTCCATTTATCATGTTGTTGCTTATTGGTCCAGTTGTGAGAATTTTTGTTTTCTTTGTGTTGAAATGTAATCCATACTGAAAGCTATAGTCTTTGATCTTTATCAGTAAGTGCTTCATGTCCTCTTAGCTTTCAGTAAGCAAGGTCGTGTCATCTGCATATATCAGGTTGTTAATGAGTCTTCTACTAATCTTAACGCCATGTTCTTTTTCATATAGTCCAGCTTCTCAGACTTGATTAGCATACAGATTCAATAAATCTGGTTAAAGATACAACTCTGATGTTCCCCTTTCCTGATTTTAAACCACGCAGCATCCCCTTGTTCTGTTTGAACAACTGCCTCTTGGTCTATGTACAGGTTCTGTATAAGCACAACTGAGTGTTCTTGGATTCTCATTCTTTGCAATGTTATCCATAATCTGTTATGATCCACACAGTCGAATGCCTTTGCACAATCAATAAAACACTGGTAAACATCTTTCTGGTATTCTCTGCTTTCAGCCAAGATTCGTCTAACAACAGCAGTGATATCCCTTATTCCACGTCCTCATCTAAATACAACTGGAATTTCTGGCAGTTCCCTCTCAATGTACTGCTGCAACTGTTTTTGAATGATCTTCAGCAAAATTTTATTTGCATGTGATATTAAAGATAATGTTCAATAATTCCCTCATTTTATTGGATCACTTTTCTTTGGAAAGGGCACAAATATGGACCTCTTCCAGTAAGTTGGCCAGGTAGCTGTGTTTCAAATTTCATGGCATAGATGAGTGAGCACTTCCAGAAGTTGCATCTGTTTGTTGAAACATCTCTTGGTATTTAGTCAATTCCTGGAGCCTTATCTTTTGCCAATGCCTTCAGCACCATTGGCTCTTGAGCATATGGTACCTCCTGAAATGGTTGAAAGTCAACCTTTTTTTTTTCTTTTTGTACCTTGACTTGTGTATTCCTTCCATCTTCTTTTGATGCTTCCTGCATTGTTCAATATTTTGCCTATAGAACCTTTCAAAATTGCACTCAAGGCTTCAATTTTTTCTTCAGTTCTTTCAGCTTCAGAAATGCTGAATGTGTTCTTCCTTTTTGGTTTTCTAACTCTAGGTCTTTGCACTTTTCATTATAATACTTTGCTTTGTCTTCTCAAGCTACCCTTTGAAATCTTCTGTTCAGATCTTTTACTTCATAATTTCTTCCATTCTCTTTAGCTACTCTATGTTCAACAGCAAGTTTTAGAGTCCCTTATTCGTTTATTTTTTTTTATGACAACCAATTTGGTATTTTCTTTCTTTTCTGTCTTTTTAATAACCTTTTGCTTTTTTCTTGTATGATGTCCCTGATGCCATCCCACAACTCATCTGGTCTTTGGTCATTAGTGTTCAATGCATCTAATCTATTCTTGAGATGGTTTCCAAATTCAGGTGGAATATACTCAAAATTGTATTTTGGTTCACATGGACTTGTTTTAATTTTCCTCAACTTCAACTTGCATAGGAGCAATTGATGTTCTGTTCCACA
This sequence comes from Elephas maximus indicus, assembly GCF_024166365.1. NCBI lineage: Eukaryota > Metazoa > Chordata > Mammalia > Proboscidea > Elephantidae > Elephas > Elephas maximus. Next base: position 26,557,626 of record NC_064839.1, read on the forward strand.
GTCCATCCTTGGTCTTATTCTAACTGATGATATTGAGCTTTTCCACCTTCTCTTTCCAAAGAAGTAGTAGATTTGATTCTTGTTTTTCATTTGATGAGGTCCATGTGTATAGTTGCCATTTATGTTTAGAAAAAAGGCATTTGCAATGAAGAAGTCATTGGTCTTGCCTAATTCTGTCAGCGACCTCCGGTGTCGTTTGTATCACCAAGGCTCTATCTTCCAACTATGGATCCTTTTTGTTTCCAACTTTTGCATTCCAATCACCAGTAATTATCAATGCATCTTGATTGCATGTTCAATCAATTTCAGACTGCAAAAGTTGGTAAAAATCTTCAACTTCTTCATCTTTGGCATTAGTGGTGATCATTAATAGCACTGATCTCTTAGGGTCAGTGTGAGGATTAAATGACATTCTGAACATAAAGGATTTTGCTCTATGTTTTTGCATGTAGGAGATGATGAAAAAAAGAGTAACTTTGCAAAATGCACACACATATACTTAAACAAAAAAAGAAGTTAATAAAAACTAAACCTCTTAAAAAAAAGAAGCTGCCTTCTTTACTACTCTCCAAGATCTTAGTGTAGGCACAACATAGTTCAAGTGCTCATGAGGGAGCTACTATTATATGATGCTAAATTTCCCATCCGTTGAAATCTCAAGCTTTGATTCCTGCTCTTTACCATGTTGGCCACAGGAATGCACTGTGCTCCTTTTAAAAATCTCTTTGAAAGCATTATCAGTTTGGCTGATGGGACATTTGGGCCAGAAATTGAACACTGAAAAAGAAAAACAACCCGGGAAGCAAGTAGATTATACCAGAAAGCATCTAGGACTTAAAGGAAAAAAAAAAAAAAAAACCATTGCCATTGAATCAATTCCAACTCATAGCAATCCTTTAAGACAGAGTAGAACCGCCTCATAAGGTTTCCAAGGTCCCACTGGTGGATTCGAACTGCCAATCTTTTGGTTAGCAGCCTTAGTTCTTAACAGGGCTCCTGACTTAAAGACAGACAGACCTAAAGTGAAATCCCAGCCTCATCTGGAAAATGGAGTTGACAATCTCAATCTCAAAATGAAGTAATGAGGAATAAGGAGGTGAAGGATGCAAAATTATAAGGAAGTGATCCATAAATGTGTGCTAGGAGAAGAAGATGATTTTGGAAAGCTCCTCATTTTTGCAGAGTCCTCTATGATTATAATTTCCATTTGAGCTTTTCCTGGTGCTCATTCCTCAGAGAATTGATGAATTCTGTGTTCTAGAATATTCCATTGCAAAATCAGGCAAAAGATTGCTATCGTAAAGAGGTTTTCTGTTCACTTGCAGTTAACAAAAATATTGACCATATTCACAAGTACTCAAACTAATTGAGGTTTTCCTTCCAACCAGGTACTCAATAAATAGTCCCGGATAGAATGGGAGAAAAATGTAGAACAAAACTCAAATTTCTAAAAAAGGCCAGACTTATTGGACTGGTAGAGACTAGATGAAACACTGAGACTATAGCCCTTTGAGATGCTCTTTAAACTTGGAACTCAAACCACTCCCAGAGGTCATCTTTCAACTAAATGACAGATTGGCCCATAAAATAAATTGCATCACCCGTGAGTACTGTGCTCCTGAAAATAATCACCTAGATGAAACCAAATGGTTAACACTTACCCCAGACCAAAGATGAGAAGGATGGGGTGGGGTGGGGGGGGGGGCGACAGAGAATCTAGGTTAATGGGAACAGAAGAACAAAAATGGAAATTATAACAATGCTGGTACAGTATGAAAAAATGTAACCAATGTCACTGAACAATATGTATGAACAATATGTATAGACATTATTAAATAAGAACCAAATTTTCTGTGTAAGTTTTTACCAAAAACACAATAAATTATTAATTAAAAAACTAATTAAGGTTTTATAATATATAATCTATTCACAACTGTGATTCATGATTGTGAAATTTTCTTTAGCTCTAAAGAGAAAAAAAAAAAAGTCATATCTTTTTGTCTTGGTCCTGGGCTGGTGTTGGGCATCCGTGCCTAGGGTTGGTAGCCTAAGGTTTTCTCTAAGGTCTGTGCTTTTCTGTATTGGCTTACTAGGCTGGTAGATTGAATGGGATCAGGGTACAGGACTTTTCAGCACAAAAGAGTAAAACCTGAGATTTCAGAAGCAGTCAGGATTATATCAATAAAAGATTCTGTAAGCCTTGGGAAGAAATATATTTACAATAGTACAGACCAGTCGATACGCAGATATTCAATAAAATGACAGGTTGATCAAGACATATAATGTGGCACATTTTCTCCTCAAGTCCGGGAAGCAGTTTTGACATTTCTGTTTTTGCCATAACATAATGGACTTTCAAAGTCGCAGTGGAATCCTCTCAGGGTGAAGTCGTTTATCACAAGACTAAATACAAGAGCTGTCTTCCTTCGCTTTGATCCCCAGAATGGAACTTCTGGTGGACTCCAAAACACGTAATTATAGTTGAGTTTTGTACCTAACATTCCGATGATAATCCCCCTCCCCAATTCTGACTCCAGGTTACCAGTAGAAATTCCATTAATTTCTATCATAGGTGATAGCTTTTTGCTGTATGTGTAAAATATGATGTTTAAAAACACATAGCTTTTATTTGAAACAATATGATTTTGTATCTATTAGCAATAAAAATAATATCAGCTATCGTTTTTGAATGGTTGTGTGTAAAGAACTCTGTCAAGTACTTCATACATAATTTTATTTGGTTATCACTAGAATTATGACAGATAGCTGTTTTTATCCTCATTTTGTAGGTGAGGAAACTGAGAAACTGTCAAATCATCATCCAAACACAGGAATGTCCGGCACGAAAATACATCGTTATTTCTGAAGTTTTCGTGGCCTACTATTAGGAACAAAATTCAGAGCAAAAACATTTAAAATAAAATGAGAGAACTTCCATTTTCAGGATGAACGACATCTTGCTGTGCCATTTGAAAGAATGTTAATTCCATCATTGTTCATTTTAGTAAATATGAAAAACATAAATATCTATGGAATAAATCATGGACATTACACACACACACACACACTTACAGATCCTTTTAGGAGCATGAGATACAGTCTATACTTACTGAAATGTTTTAAAAAGTCTGTGATACTGGTAATGGGAAGAAAAACTGTGCTGTGTGTCAATGTGTAAAGCCTGATATCCCCTGCTGTCCTTTTCTGTTTTTTCACTTTTACAACAGGAAGTATCTATGGACATATATGTATATATAGCTATGCTTTTATAAGACTGAACACAAAGCTCATGATGCTCAAACGTCTGAGATCTTTCAAAACTCAGCTATTATTATAATGTTTATTTTTGGGGTCATTAATCTACCAAGGCATCTGACTCAAAGAAGACATAAAACAAGTAAGTGTTCGTTGAACTAAAAACTTTCTTGCCCATGATATCACAATTATCAGGTGAAGGAGTGAGGACAGCCACATCCATATCCCCATTCTAAGAGAAGAGCTCTTCCCACCACACTTTAGTTCCAAACATGGGTGAAGAAGAAAGAGCATTCTTCTGTGTTTTCTTCATCTTTGTTTTTTTTTTTTTCCCATCATCTTTGGCACATGCCTCAGCCATAGCAGGTGCTCATTAAATGTTCATTAAAGAGAATCCAATCTTTTTTTTCCCCTGTAGGGCACTTCTCTTCCCTTCCAGGTCTCATCACCTCATAGTTGACACTGCAAAACTTGGCAATTTCCATTCACAGCTTTGAGTGATTTAAAATTCTGTTTTGCATTTCAGTTTTGTCTGAACCCATATGGCAAAGTCATAACTCCAAACAAATCTGAAAAAATTCCATCTTGTGCTAGCCATTGCCTGTGGCTCAGTAAAGGACTGCAAGCTTTTGCATCACTCAGTTCTTCCTCGCTCCATGACCATCTGCATCGCCATCTTCAGACTTGGATGGCTCTCACAATTATCTCTGAAACACAGCATAAGGGTCCCAGTATTTCACTTATTAACAGTGACTTTCTAGGAAACTAAGAGAGTAAACAAACCAACCTGAGAACAAGAGTTTACAGTATTAATGTAATGTTCTACCTCAGCACAGGTATGCACACCTGCATAAGATTGCTCTTGGAGTTAAACAGCCTAGGTTTAGAGTCTATGAATTGTCACTTAATAGCTAGTATAAAGACTAATTGATATTCACCAGGTGCTAAAAACTTTACAAATTTATCTGATTAAATTATCCAAAAACTCTGTTATACATTGAATTATGTTCCTCAAAAAGATATGTTGAATTCCTAACCTCTGTACCTGTGCATGTGAACCTGTTTGGAAGTAGGAATTTGAAGATGTCATCCATTAACATGAGGTCTTACTGGAGTAGAGTGGTTCTTAATTCCATGTGAGTGGTGTTTTGTTAAAAAGAAGAACAGAGACAGATATAGATAGAAGGATGACTGCGTCAATATGGTAGAACATGCAAACTAAGGAATGCCAAGGATTGCTAGGAGCTAGCAGAAGCTAGGAGAAAGCCAGGCAACAGTTCATTTCTCAGAACCCTGAGAAAGAATCAACATGGTGATACCCTGATTTGGACTTCTAACCTTTTCAGAACTACAAAACAATACAATTCTGTTCTTCAAAGCCACCCATTTTGTGGCATTTTGTATGGCAACCCTATGCAACTAAAACAAAACCCTTTGAACTAAACATTAACATTATCCCCACTTGATCTTTCAGCTTGGTTTGTTCCTTGATCAAAGTGCTGGGCACTCAGAATTTAGTTAGTATTATTCATCATAAAAATGCAAGTAGCACATGTGAAGACACAGAATATGCTTGCGGGATTCAGAGAGAATTTTACATTTGAGCTTTGTCTTGGAGTATAAGTGGGATTTGAACAGGTTGAGCATGATGGAAAGCGTATACGGGGTAAAGGACCAATGTGTACAAAAAATCAAAAGGACTGGTGAATGAATGATATACGTTCAAAGAACAATGTGGCAAAAATATATGACTGGAGAGCAATATGAGAAGGTGACCAATGACTAGGAAAGTTGCTTTGGGTTTATTTATGGAAGACTGTGAATGCCAGACATTACTGTTTGGACTTAATTTTCTAGGTAATGGAGACCTGAAAAGTGGAATGCTGTGACCCTCTGGCAGCAGCAGAAATGGTGCATTGAAGAGGAATCAGAGGCAGGGTCACTAGTTAGGTCGTCTCTGACTAATTGGTTTAGGGTGAACATAAGCCTTGAGCTCATTAATATGCTTTGCTCTCTATTAGATTTTAGGTCCTGTGGCTCATTAATTCCCGGTTGATATAGCCTCAGGCTGTGTATCTTCTTCACTGAGTTCATGGGGTAAAGATTTTTCTCTCTCTCTTAACAACGCATCAACATCCAGCCTCACTGGGCTGTGTGGCCTTAGCCGATTCCTTTGTGAGCACCTCTAACTCATAGGTGGGTCCAGTTCCAAACTTGAACTTAAAAGCCAGGGAAAAATACTTACATGCAATCAGATCTGGCTGAGGTATTCCCAGCATCTATTTCTGAGACTTTCCACAACCAAGATGCAGCTCCTTTGTTATGTCACTGATCTTATTTATCTGAAGGGTGGAAAGTGTGATGATCATTCAGCATGTTTCTTTCATGGAAAGAGGTAGAAGAGGCCAATGCAAAGTCTTAGATAATTTTATTTTAGTTTTTCAGTAAATTAAAAATTTTTATAAAATGTTCATTTATGCCTCCTACTATACATAGACATAAAAAAAAATAAGATCCAAAATAAATAGATAAAGAAATCAGAACAAATGGAAAATAAGAATAAGGTAAGAACAAGACTGATACCAGTACCCACAATGTTTGTCCTAAGGACCTGCTTACTTTTAAGTGGTGCGCCATAAATTCAACTCCAATCTATCTGTCAAACAATCAGGAAATGTGAACCTTTTCAATACTCAGTTGATGGAAGAAAGGGGAACATAAACAAAAAAATAAAAACACACAGTCATAAGTATAAACCAAAAAAACCAAACCCAGTGCCGTCAAGTCGATTCCGACTCATAGCAACCCTATAGGACAGGGTAGAACTGCCCCGCAGAGCTTCCGAGGAGCTCCTGGCAGATTCAAACTGCCAGCCCTTTGGTTAGCAGCCGTAGCACTTAACCACTATGCCACCAGGGTTTCCAGTCATAAGTATAAGCATTTTAATTTCTCCATTATCCAATGGGTACCTAAAAGAATATTATGGATCATAATGAAAACAGTTTTACAAAAATATCCTGGTAGTATAGCTGCCACTTTAGAGAATCTTTCTCAATTTTAGCTGACAGTGTAAGGTTAAGACACATTTCAGTAACATAGATGTTATAAAATTGAGAGAAGAGATGAAGGCTAAAATAAAAGCTGTTCAAATATATAGTTTGCTATTCATCTTGCATAACCCAAAAATGGGTTCCAAAGCAGGTATTCTTAACTCAAGATGATGTTGGCCTCCAGGGAATCTTCTCAATTGCATGGTCAGGATCACCCCCAGATCTGTTTAAGCATTTAATCTTGGAGCAAATTTCTTTTGGGAGTACCACAAAGGTAAACTGGATACAAAACCTACAGCTAAGTAAACAAGCAGACTAACCTACAACATCAATCTCATAATAATAAATGTGTCAGGTTAGTATTGGGAGACTTTACCAAAATTATTGACTTAGATTTTGTAATAGTTAATTATAATTTTTGACTTGTTAATTGTAGGTTTTTTTCTTTTTTTAAACTTGGGAAGTCAATAGTTAATTGACTTGTTTTTTAAAACAAAACATAATCATACCAAAAGAGTAAAAAAAAGAACCTACAGACTGGGAAAACGTAGTTGGCAATGACATATCTGATCAGGGTATAATCTCTAAAATATATAGAAAACTTCAATTCAACAACAAAAAGACAAACAATTCAATCAAAAAATGGGCAAAGGACATGAGCAGATTCTTCACCAAAGAAGACATTCAGGTGGCCAACACTTGAAAAGATGCTAGTGATCATTAGGCATTCCAAAAACCAAACCAACCCATTGCCGTTGAGTCAATTCTGATAAAGATACAAATCGAAACTATAATGATATACCATCTCACCCGAGTAAAAATGGCACTGTTCAAAAAAAAAAAAAAATACAGAAGACAACAAATGCTGGTGAAGTTGTGGGGAGATTGGAGCTCTTATACACTGCCAGTGGGATTATAAAATGGTACAACCAGTATGAAAAACTGTATGGTGTGTTCTCTAAGCTAAAAATAGAAATACTTTATGATCAAACAATCCCATACCTAGGTATACATCCAAGAGATATCAAAGCATTGATACTAATAGACATAGGAACACCCATGTTCACTGCAGCATTATTCACAATAGCAAAAAGATGGAAACTGCCTAAGTGCCCTTCAACAGATGAATGGATAAACAAATTGTGGTACACACATACAATGGAATACTATGCAACTATAAAGAATAATGAGAAGTCCTTTAAACATCTTTTAACATGGATGAAACTGGAGGGCATTATGTGAGTGAAATAAGTCAATCAAAAAGGACAAATATTGTATGGCCTCACTATTATAAAAGTTAAGAATAGGTATGTATAAAAAAAAAATTTTTTTTTTATACACACAGAAAGCAACATTCTTTAATGGTTACCAGGGTTAGGAAGGGGAGGGAAGGGAAATCACTTTCTAGATAGTAGACACTTCTTGCGTTTGGTGATGAGAAAGGCAATACTCAATGAGAGTGAAGTCTGTACAGTTTAACCAGGGTAAATGAAGACACTAAGAAGTACGTAAGAATGAGGAACAATTTTGGTAAATGCTATAGCAAATACAATTTTGCACCAATGGTTGTAACAACCAAAAAATCTGAGTGTGGTTACACAGGTAGATATTTATGCATGTGCTTTCCTATACACGTGTAGTGGTAGATGCACATGCAGGTATAGGTGTATCTGTAGGCATAGGTATATACATGTTTGTGTGTGCAGCATATATATTCATGTGTGTGTGTACTAAAACACATAGGGGGAACAGTTGCAGACACTTCCTAGACAGATCCGAACACCACCTGGGATTGGTTTAGTGGGCTAAAAGTCTTAGGACCATAGTCTCGTGGGACAGCTCTATCAGTTGGCATAACATAGTTCATAAAGATAAAGTTCTACATCCTAAATTGGTGAGTAGCATCTAGGGTCTTAAAAGCCTGTGAGTGGCCATCTAAGATACAACTATTGGACTCTACTTATCTGGAGCAAAGAGAATGAAGGAAACCAATGACTCAAAGAAGAAACTAGTCCTCAGGACTAATAACCCACATGAACCATGGCCTGTTCTAGCCTGAGAACAGAAGATCTAGATGGTGCCTAGCTACCACTACCAATGGTTCTGACCAGGGACACAGTAGAAGGTCCTGGATAGAATGGGAGAAAAACGTAGAACAAAACTCAGATTCCTAAAAATGGCCAGACTTATTGAACCTATAGAGACTAGAGGAGCCCCCCAAATATACTCTTTGAACTTGAAACTGAAGCCACTCCTGGAGGTCACTTTTCAGCCAAATAATAGATTGGTTTACAAAATAAATATCACCTGTGAGTAATGTTCTCCCTGAAACAATCAACTGTATGAAACAAAACGGCCATCAGTTACCCAAAAGCAAAGATGAGAAGGCAAGGAGGGGCAGGGAAGGTAGATCAATGGAAATAGAATGAACAGAGTGGAAGCAATGAGAAAGTTGACACATTGTGAATATTGTAACCAATGTCATGGTACAATTTGTATAAAAATTGTTAAATAGGAACATAATTTGCTGTGTAAACTTTCACCTAAAACACAATAAAATTTTTTTTAAAAGATTATATCAGGGAAAGAGAAAACAACACATAATCACAGGCATTTCTAGGAAAAAATAGAAGGGTTATGCAAAATGATATAGTCCTAGGATCCTGAGTGCCTAATATTAGGAGCTGGGAAGGTGGCTTGGAGAAATGGAACGTGTTAAAGACACGCTTCTCTTTCACAGCCTTGTGAGTGGCTGGTCTAACTTACAAAGCGTATAAATTGGATCTGATCCGATAGTACGTTAAAAAATGAGAGGGAGAGAATTACATGTCTTGCTTTCAGTACTGAGCATTTTTAGCATCATTGCAACAGAATCTTACAAAGTTGTTTACTGCAGGTGTGCCAGTAATTATGCTATATTATAAACATTTATGTTGGATAATGGTCCTCAATGTCTTCCACCTGTGAACTGGTACCTGCATACCAAGCAATCATGCAAAGAAGGTAGAAATATGGGCTGTTGACTTCTAGGAGAAACATATTTTTTTTCTCTTTTCAAATGTGTCGTTATCTTAAGACACTGATGTTTATCTAGGGATTTTTTTTTTTCATCCAGTTTTCGAAAGTGTTTCACTTAAATACACTTTTATTTTAAACTGTTAACAATTTTAAGCAGAACCCTTTCTAAATGACTTACAAGTTTTGTTGTATTCCTAAACCAAGTAAATAAAAAGTTACATTTTTTCCCTAAATGATCCAGATCTCATTGCATCAATGATTTGACCATGATGAAATGAATCCCACTAATGGATAGTAATGAAAGAAAAACAGGTTTTGCCTGTCCTAAGTGGTGGCATAGCTTTGTGTCTTACAAGCCCTTAACTTTGTTTGATAATAGTAAAAAAATCTTATCGTACATTATTCACCCTACTACCTTTCACTGTGTCTTGGTTATTGATATCAACATTCCTGCATCTAGCGTCTTTCCCTCATTCCATCCCTTTTGTGATGTGTATCTCTTATTCTTAAAGTATACCTATTATAAGAGCAACAGCAGCAGTAACAATCACCACTTGTTATGGATTGAATTCTGTCCCTCCGAAATATGTGTTGTAGATCCTAACCTCTATGCCTGTGGTTAAGAACTATGGTTGCTAACCAAACGGTCAGCAGTTTGAATCCACCAGGTACTCCTTGGAAGCTCTGTGGGGCAGCTCTACTCTGTCCTATAGGGTCCGATGAGTTGGAATCCACATGACAGCAATGGGTTTATGCCAGTGGTTATAATCCCATTTAGGACTGGGTTGTCTTTGCTATGTTAATGAGGCAGAATTAGCGTAGTGTGTATCTTTAGTAAATTTCTCTTGAGATATAAAAGAGATTAACACTTTCAAGAGCCAATTATTTTCTGCTTTGAATTTTTTTGGATACCGTGCAATTCAGTAGTGGAATGCATGCTGAGTCATTGAGTGTGTTTAAATTTTTGGTTGTTAATATAGATTCTATGTAAAAATACATGACTTGTGGAAGCCCATCTGGCCCACCTGTCTTGGGCAGCAGGCTTATTGTGGGGTGCCTTCCATTTGGGTACATGCCTTCCATTTGGGTCCTCTGGTTGTGCCTAATACCCAAGCTATTTTACTTCAATGAATGTTTCTTTCACCTTTCACCATTATATGAGTTCTCACAGGAAGGAAGCAAATACTTTCAGCAGGAAAAGTATACTCCCAAAGAACTCCAGAGGCATAAAAAGTAAGTGGAACACTGTATGTTCCAAAGGAGCTACATCTGTTGTCCTCCAAAAAAAAAAACACCATCCCTGGAGAAGCTTGGAGATCAACAGTACTGTTGGAAGGAGCATGGGAACCAGGGTCTTCTTGGTTTCCAAGGGTGGGGCCAAAGCCTCCTAGGTTTTTGGCGAATTCAGTTCCAAAATGTGAGGCTGCCATACAAGTATGCCAAGGCTGAGTGGGCAGGCCGCCATGCCCAAGGGGCAGAAGAGTGGGTCCTAGGGTTGGGGTTGCCACTCAAATGGCCTAGGAGAATGGGGCCACCCAATGTCAAAATAGCAGGGTTGCCTTCCCACTGGGCCTGAAGGCTGGAGCTGAAGCCCATGGCTGGGGGGCCTCCACCCAAAATTCAGAGTTCGTGGCCGACATCCCAAGTTTGGACGGCCCGGCCATTGCCCAGATGGTCTCAGAGAACAGAGGATTATTTTCAAGCATTAATAGCTAATGTAATTTCTTCTGCTGGGTTTTGGACTTGCTTGGACCTGTTATCCCTTCTTTCCCTCCAATTTCTTCCATTTGTAATGGAAATGTCTACCTTATGCCTGTTCTACCACTGTACTTTGGAAGCAGATAACTTGTATTCTAGATTTCACAGGTTCACAGACAAAGAAAAATTTTGCTCCAGGGTGGAATACACCTAAAGACTCACTCATATTTGATTTAGATGCTTCAGAAGATAAGATTTTGAGGTGGGGTTGATTTAAGACTTTTGGGATGATGTGATGGGGTGAATGTGTTTTATATGTGACAGGGACATGAATTTTGGGGACAAAAGGGTAGAATGTCATGGATTGTGTTTTGTTCCCCCAAAATAAATGTTGTAAATCCTAACCTCTGTGCCTGTGGTTTTAATTTCACTTGGGAATGGGTTGTCTTTGTAATGTTAATGAGGCAGGATTAGTGTAGGGTGTATCTAGAGTCAATCTCTTTTGAGATATAAAAGATTAAACAAGTGAGCAGAGGAGAGATGGGTAAGACAGATTCCAAGACACATGGAGATCTCAAGGAACCAGGAAGCAGAAGCTGAAGAGACAAGGACCTTCCTCCAAAGGTGAAAGAGAGAACGTCTCCCCTAGAACCAACATTCGGAATTCAGACTTCTAGCTTCCTAAACTATGAGAAAATAAGCTTCTGTTTGTTAAAGCCATCCACTTGTGATATTTCTGTTACAGCAGCAGTAGATAACTAAGGCATCACCCATAGCATTTATCCGGTGCCTAATATATACCAAGAGCTCTGTTAGAAATTTTATATCAAGTGCATAATTTTCTTTCACATCACTTATAAGGGAGCTATTATTAACACAGGTGAGGAATTATTTAAGATCATGGAACTGAGACAAAGAGAATGCCTAACTTGTTTGAGATTACTCAGAGCGGAAATATGTCATAAACACAAGTTTTTATTTTATCACAGCAGGTCCTGACAGTCAATACTTTTCAGTAAAGTATACAGGGCATTTTACTTTGTGGCTCTTATAGTTACTGTGGGGTTGATGATATCAGATGTCTGACCTCCAGGGAGGCAGGATTGAATGCTCTGAAATCCTGAGAATAAGAACATGGTAAGTATTATCTTTTTTCTGGGAAAACATTGAGTTGTGAGGAAATTAGGAAATAACACAAACTTACACAGCTCTAGAATCAAAACATTTTGAGAGAGAGAATAATGTGGTTTTCATGCAGAAAAAGAAAAAAAAAAAAAAAAAACCTTTGAAAAGAAATCCATAAGAGCATCTGCCATACAGGTAGAGGAGCTAACCTGAATATTTCTAAACAAAAGAACACAAATCCCACGCTCACAGGACATTCTCTAGACGTAAGAAATTTGCATCTAGAACAAAATAAACCACTGGAAATTCTGGATTTTTTTTTTTTTTCAGAGTATAATCTTTGTCTTTAGCTCAGTTCTATTTACACTAACTGCTACTGAAATTCAGCCAAAGTTGTAGAAGAGGGCCATGATTGTGTTGAGCAAGAGGGATGAAGGGCCAAAAGATGATGATGACATTTCTGTCCTAAATGGCTTTGGGGAAGAAGGAGTTGGTTGACAAAGAAGGTAAGTTCTGTTCTTGAGGTATTGATTTTGGAATGCTAGCAGTACATCTAGAAGGCACCATTCAATAGGCTGTTGGTTATTCTGTTCTTAGGATCTGTTATGGATTGAATTGCATCCCCCAAAGACATATGCTGGAATCCTAACTCCTATACGTGCGGCTGCACCGTAGTTTTAAGCAAATAACACGTGCCTTCTGCATTTATTTGCCGGCCATGCCCCCACCCCCCACCAAGGTATTTTCAAATGTGTGCTACGCTAATTTGTTTACAGCAATGTATGGGAGAAGATTGGCATGGGGGTGCTTATGAGGGTGTCTTGTGGGGTTGGGGAGAGGGTACAGCATGCAAAAAAATGCAGAAGGCCAGCTGCAGAAGGTGTGAATTATTTGCATAAAATACCATAATCTAGACTGGGAATAAGGTTTTCTTTGTACGTTAATGAGGGCATAACAGTGTAAGGTGTGCCCTAAATTTAATCAATTCTGTATTACGAAAAGATAAGATTAGACACAGAAGCACACAGGGGAAAAGACAAACACTATTTGACAAAGATGCAGGCAGATGAATCTACAAGAGCTCCAAGAATTGTCAGCAACTAGAAGCTGAAATAGATAAAGAAGGTCCTCCCCCTAGATACAAGTCCTTGGACGTCTAGCCTCCTCAACACCGTGAAAAGAAATTTCTGTTCTTTCAAGCCACCCACTTGTGGTATTTCTGTTAAGGCAGCACTAGGGAACTGTGATAGTTAAGATTGTATGTCAATTTAGCTGGGCCATGATTCTCAATGTTTTGGCAGTTGTATAATGTTCTGATCACTTCCCTGTTGAAATTTGATGTGTGATCACCCCCATGATGGAATCTGCTGAGTGGTACTGGTGGGGGCAGGGCCTGTGGCAGCTCACGCCCCTCAGCCCGCATCTCTCCATCTTCCACTGCCTACTTCCTTCCTGCTAGCCTTACCAAGGTTATTGGCTTGTTCTGGATCCAGTTGCCTCTCGTCTGACCTCTGGTTCTTGGGACTTGAGCCAGCAGCTTATCTGTCCATCTTGGGATTCATAGATCTTCACAGCCTGTGAGTAAGAGTTCTGCTCCCTGGCCTACCAATCTTGGGTTCGCCAGCCCCTGCAGCTACATGAATCAGGAGAAACCTTGCGGTCTTGCCTGCCGACCTTGGGGTTCTTCGACCTTCACAGCCTGTAAGCGGGAGCCCTGTTCTCCGACCTGGTGATCTTGGGCTCACCAGCTTCTGCTGCTCTGTGATTTGGGAAAGGACTCTATCCTTATCCATGGATTTGTGATGTTCCAGCCTCTACAGTCACATGAACTGTTTCCTTGATATAAACCTCGCTCTCTATGTATTTATATTCTTTACTGGTTTTGCTTCTGTAGAGAACCCAGACTAAGACAGGAACTAAGACAAAATTCAAGGGGAAAACAGGCTTAGATTTGGTAACTCACTTGTTACATACTTGAATGTGAGAAGTCTGAGGAGGAAAATGGCCAGTAAAAGAAAAGAAATAAGAAGTTAGACTAATGCAATATAACAGAAGTCAAGAGAAGAAAGGATTAAAAAAAAGATGGGGAGTAGGGCAGTCAAATTATTCTCTTAAAAAAAAAAAGAAGCAATTTTAGTGATTCTTCTGTGACAATGTGGGATGACTCCCAATGTCCTAGAACATCAAGTTTGTGGGGGAATTCTAGTCTCCCATGTAGTTTACAGTCTTTCTGGACCACTCTTTGACAACAATCGATTGAATCTAATTTGTCCTACATCTAAACCTTCTGGTATGTAACCTGGATGCTTATCATTGGTCATTGTGATCATTAAGGTTGTATGTCAACTTGGCTGGGCCATGATTCTCAGTGTTCTGGCAGTCATATAATGATGTGATCACTTCCATGATGAGATTTGATGTAATGTGATAACCTCCATGATGGGATCTGCTATGAGTAGACAATCAGCTGAAAGAGAGTTTCCTTGGGGGTGTGGCTTGCATACAATATAAGTAGACTTTCTGGCAAGACTCACAGGCTTTCACTAGCTTTGCGTCTTGCAGCTGGCTCCAGTTCATCTGACTTCAGGTTCTTGGGACTTGAGCTGGCAGCTTACCTACTGTCTTATCTGCCAATCTTGGAATTCCTTGGCCTCCACAGCCTGTGAATAAGAGGGCTGCTATCTGACCTTCCAGTCTTGATTTCAGCAGCACCTTTGGCTATGTGAGTCTTGGCGGGGGGGGGGCTCCAGCCTGACCCATGAACTTGGGACTTTCCAGTCCCTACAACTGTGTGAGTCATTTCCTTTATAAAAATCTATATATATATATTTATACACTGCCCTGGTTTTGCTTCTCTAGAGAACCCAACCTAAGACAACCATTTTTACCCCTTTTGCCCTTTGCAATTGCCATTTGGGGGACTGTATTTCAACTTCTACTTTAAATTTTCTCCGTAGTATTTCTGGATTACTGTTCACCTTGACCAGCTATTTCAACTAGCTTTATATAAGAATCTATCACACGTAAAAACACCCCCTTCACAGTTCTATCCTGTGCCATCAAGTTTCCACAGGACACAGGGATAGACTGGACACCAAAAACGCCATATCAGGAATGATAGAAGCTACCCCAAATAGTTACGTTGTTAAGCAAATGTTTAAGCATCAGAGCCTAAGGGAAAAGCTTTTATTTGTTTTGCTTTGTAAGTTTTTATGTGTAAAATTGAGTTATTATTCTTCCATTTCACAGTTGGTAACACTTAGAAAATCTGTTGTCATTGGAAATCACATCCTCACCATGTTCTGTAGCTAAAAACTACAATGCTTGGGAAAAGGGGAAAAGGTAGCTTCTCCAAAGGAAAATATTTGTGTTAACAAAAGATACAGTATGCCCACAATGAGGATCTCCGCCTTTTTATGTTCCTTCTCCTCTCCTCCTGCCTAGCTGACTTTGGGTTTGTTTTGTTTTGTTGTTGTCTTATAAGCTGTCACAGCACTAGATGCAGATTGAAGCTCCAGGCAATTGCAATTAAATCAGGAAAAAGATATGCATTCACCAAGGTTAACACAAGCTGCAGCTTAATCAGGATGAAACAAACAAATAAACACATCCAAGGACCTCAAAATAAATACAGTCACTTCAATCACATTCTCTTCACGTTTTTTTCCCCCCCCAATGATTTGGAAAATATGTGCAATCAAAAGCTAAATAAATAAGTGTCCAAATCAATACATGTGTCACTAAAATTTTCAAGCTACAAATGTAACATGTCATCTCAGTTTATGGGCTATAGTTATCAAAACAAGTCATGATAGTATTAAAGCCAAATTTTAATAAAATGGAAACTTCCTGCATATAAATGTATTTGTCGTTAGTTGTCATTGTCGATTAAGGCTCATGGCAACCCCATGTGTGCAGAGAAGAAATGCTCCATAGGGTTTTCAAGGCTCTAACCTTTCAGAGAAAACCCTGGCAGCGTAGTGGTTAAGTGCTACAACTGCTAACCAAAGGGTCGGCAGTTCAAATCCACCAGGCACTCCTTGGAAACTCTATGGGGCAGTTCTACTCTGTCCTATAGCATCACTATGAGGTGGAATCGACTCGACAGCACCGGGTTTGGTTTTTTTAGGTTTTGGACCTTTCAGGAGCAGATTATGAGGCCTGTCTTCTGAGGTGCCCCAGGTTGGGTTCAAACCAACAAAGTTACAGTTAGCAAACTTCAAAATACCCGTTAGATGACAGCAAAAACTGTTGCTATGAGTGAGTCTAGTAACAATGTGAGCTGGTACATCTTTCCATGGATTTGGTCATACACAGTAGAAGCAAATAGAATTATAAGGGATTGGCGAGGCTTCTAGGAAAGGATTAAAGAAAGATGAAATTAAGAATACGTTTAGGAATATTGGGTACTTAGTCTTTGGTTTTAAACCCAGAGCTGCTAATATCTGCATTGATTCAGGAAATGTACTTAAAGTTTTTATCCTACACATCAAAATAAAACACAAGAAAAAAAATGAGACTTGGCAGAAACAAAATCAACAACAATGAATATGACGAAAAGACAATATATAAACTACTCAGCAAAAAAAATTAAGTGTGAAAAAGAAATTGTCAACAACACACAAAAAAGACATCAAAATGACAGCACTAAATTCATACCTATCCATAATTATGCTGAATGTAGATGGACTAAATGCACCAATAAAGAGACAGAGAGTGGCAGAATGTATTAAAAAACACAATCCATCTATATGCTGCTTAAAACAGACACACCTTAGACTTAGAGACACAAACAAACTAAAACTCAAAGGATGGAAAGAAATATATCAAGCAAACAACAATCAAAAAGAGCAGGAGTGGCAATATTAATATCTGACAAAATAGACTTTAAAGTTAAATCCACCACAAAGAATGAGGAAGAACACTATATAATGATTAAAGGAACAACATACCAGGAGGATATAACCATGTTAAATAGTTATGCACCCAATGACAGGGCTGCAAGATACATAAAACAAACTCTAACACCACTGAAAACTGAGATAGACAGCTCCACGATAATAGCAGGAGACTTCAACACACCACTTTTGGTGAAGGACAGGACATCCAGAGAGAAGCTCAATAAAGACTTGGAAAATCTAAATGCCACAATCCACCAACTTGACCTTATAGATATACAGAACACTCCACTCAACAGCTGTCAAGCATAATTTCTTTTCTAGTGCACATGGAACATTCTCTAGAATAGGCCACATATTAGGTCATAAAGCGAGCCTTAGCAGAATCCAAAACATTGAAATATTACAAAACATCTTCTGACCATAAGGCCATAAAAGTAGAAGTCAATAACAGAAAAAGCAGAGAAAAGAAATCAAACACTTGGAAACTGAACAATACCCTGCTCAACAAAGACTGGGTTATAGAAGACATTAAGGATGGAATAAAGAAATTCATAGAATCCAATGAGAATGAAAACACTTCCTATCAGAACCTTTAGAACACACTGAAAGCAGTACTCAGAGGTCAATTTATTCAATAAATGCACACATCCAAAAAGAAGAAAGGGCCAAAATCAAAGAATTGTCCCTACAACTTGAACAAATAGAAAGAGAGCAACAAAAGAAATCCTTAGGCACCAGAAGAAAACAAATAATAAAAACTAGAGCAGAATTGAATGAAATAGAAAACAGAAAAACAATTGAAAGAATGAACAAGACCAAAAGCTGGTTCTTTGAAAACATTAACAAACTTGATAAACCATTGGCCAAACTGACAAAAGAAAAAACAGGAGAGGAAACAAATAACCCAAATAAGAAATGAGATGGATGATATTACAACAGATCCAACTGAAATTAAAAGGATCATATCAGATTACTATGAAAAACTGTACTCTAACAAATTTAAAAACCTAGAAGAAATGGATGAAATCCCAGAAACACACCGCCTACAGAAACTAACACAAACAGAGGTAGAACAACTAAATAGACCCATAAGAAAAGAAGAGGTTGGAAAGGTAATCAAAAAGCTCCAACAACAACAACAAAAAAGCCCTGGCCTGGATGGCTTCACCGCAGAGTTCTACCAAACTTTCAGAGAAGAGTTAACACCACTACTACTAAAGGTATTTCAGAGCGTAGAAAAGGATGGAATACTACCAAACTGATTCTATGAAGCCACCATAACCCCGATACCAAAACCAGGTAAAGACACCTCAAAAAAAAGAAAATTACAGACCTACACTGCTCTTGAATGTAGATGCAAAAATCCTCAACAAAATTCTAGCCAATAGAATTCAACAACGTATCAAAAAAATAATTCAGCATGACCAAGTAGATTCATACCAGGTATGCAGGGATGGTTCAACATTAGAAAAACAATTAATGTAATCCATCATATAAATAAAACAAAACACAAAAATCACATGATTTTATCAATTGATGCAGAAAAGGCATTTGTCAAAGTTCAACACCCATTCATGATAAAAACTCTCAGCAAAATAGGATAGAAAGAAAATTCCTCAGCATAATAAAGGGCGTTTATACAAAGCCAAGAGCCAACAGCATCCTAAATGGAGAGAGCCTGAAAGCATTCCCTTTGAGATTGGGAACCAGACAAGGATGCCCTTTATCACCACTCTTATTCAACATTGTTCTGGAGGTCCTAGCCAGAGCAATTAGGCTAGATAAAAAAATACAGGGCATACAGATTGCCAAGGAAGAAGTTAAAGTATTTCTATTTGCAGATGACATGATCTTATACACAGAAATCCCTAAGGAATCCTCAAGAAAACTACTGAAACTAATAGGAGAGTTCAGCAGAGTATCAGGATACAAGATAAACATACAAAAATCAATTGGATTCCTCTACAACAACAAAAAGAACATTGAAGAGGAAATCACCAGATCAATAACGTTTACAGTAGCTCCCAAGAAGGAAAAATACTTAGGAATAAATCTTACCACATATGTAAAAGACTTATACAAAGGAAATTACAAAACACTTCTGCAAGAAACCAAAAGAGACCTACATAAGTGGAAAAACATACCTTGCTCATGGATAAGAAGACTTAACATTGTAAAAATGTCTATTCTACCAAAAGCAGTCTATAGATACAATGCAATTCCAATCCAAATTCCAATGGCATTTTTTAATGAGATGGAGAAACAAAGCACCAACTTTAGGGAAGGGAAAGAGGCCCCGGATAAGTAAAGCACTACTGAAAAAGAAGAACAAAGTGGGAGACCTTACTTTACCTGATTTTAGAACCTATTATACTACCGCAGCAGTCAAAACAGCCTGGTAATGACATAACAACAGATACATGGACCAATGGAACAGAATTGAGAATCCAGACCTAAATACATCCACATATGAGCAGTTGATATTTGATAAAGGCCCCAAAACAGTTAAATGGGGAAAAGACAGTCTTTTTAACAAATGGTGCTGGCATAACTGGATATCCATTTGCAAAAAAATGAAACAAGACCCATACCTCACTCCATGCACAAAAACTAACTCAAAATGGATCAAAGACCTAAATATAAAATCTAAAATGATAAAGACCATGGAAGAAAAAATAGGGACAACATTAGGAGCCCTAATACATGGTATAAACAGTATACAAAACATTACTAACAATGCAGAAAAGAAACTAGATAACTGGGAGTTCCTAAAAATCAAACACCTATGTTCATCCAAAGACTTCACCAAAAGAGTAAAAAGACTACCTACAGACTGGGAAAAAGTTTTTAGCTATGACATTTCTGATCAGGGCCTGATCTCTAAAATCTACATGATACTACAAAAATTCAACTACAAAAAGGCAAATAACCCAATTATAAAATGTGCGAAAGATATGAATAGACGCTTCACTAAAAAAGACATTCAGGTAGCTAACAGATACATGAGGAAATGCTCACCATCATTAGCCATTAGAGAAATGCAAATCAAAACTACAATGAGATTCCATCTCATTCCAACAAGGCTGACATTAATCCAAAAAACACAAAGTAATCAATGTTGGAGAGGCTGTGGAGAGATTGGAACACTTCTACACTGCTGGTGGGAATGTAAAATGGTACAACCACTTTGGAAATCTATTTGGTGCTTCCTTAAAAAGCTAGAAATAGAACTACCATACAATTCAGCAATCCCACTCCTTGGAATATATCCTAGAGAAATAAGAGCCTTTATATGAACAGATATATGCACACCCATGTTTATTGCAGCACTGTTTACAATTGCAAAAAGATGGAAGCAACCAAGGTGCCCATCAACGGATGAATGGATAAATAAATTATGGTATATTCACACAATGGAATACTACGCATCCATAAAGAACAGTGAT
This sequence comes from Elephas maximus indicus, assembly GCF_024166365.1. Classification (NCBI taxonomy): domain Eukaryota; kingdom Metazoa; phylum Chordata; class Mammalia; order Proboscidea; family Elephantidae; genus Elephas; species Elephas maximus. The sequence goes on from NC_064839.1 coordinate 26,578,119, forward strand.
GAATCTGTGAAATACTTCATAACATGGAGGAATCTGGAAGGCATTATGCTGAGTGAAATTAGTCAGTTGCAAGAGGACAAATATCGTTTAAGAACACTATTATAAGAATTCGAGAAATCGTTTAAACAGAGAAAAATATATTCTTTGATGGTTAGGACAGGGGAGAGGGAGGGAGGGAAAGAGAGGGGTATTCACTAATTAGATAGTAGATAAAAACTACTTTAGGTGAAGGGAAAGACAACACACAATACAGGCGAGGTCAGCACAACTGGACTAAACCAAAAGCAAAGAAGTTTCCTGAATAAACTGAATGCTTCGAAGGCCAGCGTAGCAGGGGTGGGGTTTGGGGACCATGGTTTCAGGACACATCTAAGTCAATTGGCATAATAAAATTTATTAAGAAAAAAAAGGTGGATTCAATATACAGAAGACTTGCAATGCTAGAAGAAATGCAGCGTGTACAAGGCAGGGGCAGCTAGCCTGGGGGTCAACCTGAAGGCTGATCTAAAGGGAAAGGCAAGCGTGGCCAGGCTCAGTGTGGTGTGGGGTTGGGAGAAGGGCTAGGGCAGGGGCTGGCAAACATTTTCTGTCAAGAATCACATAGTAAGTATTTGCGGGCCATATGGTCTGTGTCACAGCTACTCAAATGTGTTGTTATACCATGAAAGCAGCCATAGTCAAAATGTAAACAAATGAATTTGGCTGTTCCAATAAAACTTTATTTATGGACACTAAGAAAAAAAGGAATGAGCTTCTTGGATCAAGTAGACACGTGAGACTATGTTGGCATCTCCTGTCTAGAGGGGAGATGATAGGGCAGAGGGGGTCAGAAGCTGGTGGAATGGACACGAAAACAGAGAGTGAAGGGAAGGAGTGTGCTGTCTCATTGGGGGGAGCAGTTACGAGTATATAGCAAGGTGTATATAAATTTTTGTATGAGAGGCTGACTTGATTTGTAAACTTTCACTTAAAGCACAAAAAAAATTTTTTTAAATGTAAAGTTTTGAATCTCATTTTTCTTTTGCTATGAACATCCTAATTCATAGAGCTATTGAGATAATATAAAATACTTAGCTTCTGGAATTTATGAGGCACTCAGGCATTGTTAATTCTACCTCCTTCTAAAACAGATACACCTCTCCATTCCATTTGTAAGCAGCCAAAATTGTCTTTTTAAAAAAGTCATTTCCTTGTAAAGTTTCCCTGATCCTTCTTACTCCACCCTGGTGATATAGAATCTAGATTGGAATGCTACAAATGTTTTTAGCTCAAACATTCTATGATGAAATCACACACACACACACACCTATTTTCTGCATGAAGAAATCATAGCACACACAGAGCTAGTAACCCCTAAGTTCCCCAGCTAGTCCATGGCAGTGTCTGGGTTGCAGTTTAACTCTCCTAATTTAGAGTTGTGTGCAATTCTACTGCAACCGTCTCTTATTTTACTTCGCTTTCTCCTCTGGCTCTAAAGATTACTCATTCTTTCTCAAGAAAATGTTTCAGGCAAGAACCTCAGGGCAGAACATCAGGAGATCTTCTCTAGTTCTATATGGATATTTGACTTCATTTTCATTGCATCACTGAGGTAGAAAGGAGGAAAGTATTCAGAACAGGATCTGCATGGTGCTGGCCCAACACAGGTCTTTAATTCATCATCTACTGAGTAATTACTATAACCTGGTGGTGTGCTGCAGCGTTGTTCCGTAGGGTTTTCTTGGCTGAAGGACAGCAGCAAGTTGGGTTCTATTGTTGTTTTGGTGTTGTGCTGAGCACTAGTGAGATAGTGATATGGACCCTGACTTCGTGGAGCTCACAGCCTAGTGAAGTTTGTGACAAACACTATTCTAGAGACATAAAATATGAATTGGATGGAACAGATGATGGTGGGCATAACTCTAGATGAATAATTACAGAAGAATTCACAAAGACAATGCTGTTTGCCCTTCATTTTGAAGTATAGGTGTGTCCCGAGTACAGAAGAATATAAAATGGCTTTATAGGCTAATGTGAACACTGTGATATTCCACCTAGACTCCCCTTCAAGACCAAAGTATTCATTCCTCCATATTCTGAGAGTGTTGGCTGCTGATGGCAAACAGCTGAGTCTTTCTCTGGGCCTTATTTTCCGTCAAAGGGAAATGCTTTGCTCACAATTCTCCCCCTCTCCCAGAGGCCACTTGCATTCAATGACTGGTCAGTTTGGATAACAAAGGTCTGGCCCCTTTGCCTTAATTCAGAACAATGCTGAACAAGATTGGTTAAACTCTGTTTCAAATACTTCACATTTCAATTTCTCCCACTACCTAGTTCTAGTTCTCTCACTCACTTTAGCTTTTGTTCCAGAGAGCACTCCCCAGTAAACCTCCTATAGGCTAATATCCAACACAGTCTGTTTCCTGGACAACTTTACCCAAGATATAGAGAAAAAGGAACATTTTCTTCAAAGAACCAAGGAGATGCAAGAGTCTGGTGTGTTTGGGTCCAGTTGAGCTGATTCATGCATGAATTTCGTGGAGCTGGAGGGAAGTCCTGAAAATGTGGCTAAAGGAGAAGAAGAGAGCCAATGGCCTTCTGAGGAATTTCTACCTCATCTTGAGGACACTGGGAGATCATTAAGGTTTCCCGTGGTTTTAGTAGTGGCACAATGGTTAAAAGCTTGGCTGCTAACCAAAAGGTCCGCTGTTTGAATCTACCAGTTGCTCTTTGGAAACCCTGTGGAGCAGTTCTACTCTGTACTATAGAGTCGTTAGGAGTCGGAATAGATTCGATGGCAACGGGTTTTTTGTTTGTTTGTTTTTCGTTTATGTGTTACTGTCGTTGTTATTGTTGTTGTTATGTGTCTTCCAGTCAGTTCTGAAGTAACCCAAAAACCCCCAAATCCACTGCCATCCAGTTGATTCTGACTCCTAGCAGCCCAACAGGACAGAGTAGAACTGCCCGATAGGGTTTCCAAGGCTTTAATCTTTACAGAAGCAGACTGCCACATCTTTCTTCCATGGAGCAGCTGGTGAGTTTGAACCACCAACCTTTTGGTTAGCAGCCAACCATTTAACCACCGCACCACCAGAAGGAGAAAAGTCACCTGATGGCCATGGAGAGAAACTCAGTTTGCGATTGGTTCTAGCTCTATTTCCTCCTCCATCCTTGGAATTTTCCGTTTTGATTTTTTGTCTCTTACTTTTCAGAAAAAGTCACTTTTAAAAAGATGTTATTGCAGTATGTAAGAAAAAATGAGGTCGTGGTTTCTGCTGTCATATTTTCAAGAATTCTCTAAAACTACAAGGGAAAGGATACTTTTTTTAGGCTATTGCAATAAGAGGGAGAACACCCGGAGGGTCTGTATTCCCAAACACGGGGAATAAGAAGGATTTTATTGCTGTAATGAGGTGGGCTCTTGTCAGAAAGATGTTGCAATCTTGCAGAAGAGGGTTGTTTCCCTTTGCAGTTTGGGCCACCTCAGTCCATTCATCCTGTTCTTTGAATGGTGAGATCAAATAAGGAATTTAGAGGAAGGGAATTTTTATCTTCCTGGGAGCAAGGGGGTCTATGTAAGTGCAGAGCAGAAAATGCTTCAGTTCTTCACACTTCCGAGGACTGGGAAAGAATGTTGGTGTTATTGTTGTGTGTGGGTTGATTCCAACCCACAGCACCCTATAGGATAGGGTACAACTATCCCATACAGTTTCCAAGGCTGTAATCTTTATGGATGCAAACTGCCACATCTTTCTTCCATGGAACGCTCAACTTTTCAGTTAGCAGCTGAGTGCTTAACCACTGCACAACCGGGGCTCCTTGGGAAAGAATGAGAGGAGAGAATTCAGAGCTGCTGAGGGCTGGAATGAAAGAGTTCTTGGCAACCAGATGTGCAGAACGAAGAAGAATAATGAGTCATGGATGAGTTGGGTTTAGGTGACTGGTCAATAAGGAAGTGGTGATATTCTTAATCATGAGCTGTAGTACAGAGGAAGGAGTAGATTTGCTGAAGAATTTAAGAGGTTAATTTAAGGAATGTACTGAGTTTGAAGTCTCTGGGCAATATGTTGTTATTAACTACTGTTGAGGCAGCCCCAAATTCATGGTGGCCTCGTGCACAACAGGATCGGAATTCTGTCATCCATAGGGTTTTCACTGGCTAATTTTCTGAAGTAGATCACCAGGCCTTTCTTTCTAGTCCCTCAGTCTGGAAGCTCTGCAAACCTGTTCAGCATTATAACAGCAAGCAAACCTCCACTGAGGGAGAGGTGGTGGCTGTATATGAGGTACATTGGCTGGGAATCAAACTTGGGTCTCCCACATGAAAGGCTTACTACCAGTTGACCTTCCAAGAGTGACTTACCTCTAAGTATCCTAAGCTGTAAAGTGAGGATATGAAAGAATGCAGACCTCCTAATGATGGTGCTATAATTGAAGTGGAATAATGCATATGATGCATTTTTTACAATGGGGTCAGAGAATATATGTTAAATAATAATTATTATTTTCTGGTAGTGAGTAGTTTAGAAGAGAGTGAAAGGTAATTTGAATTATAGAAGCAGGAATCAAAGGAGATGCCTATCATGGTAATAATACAACTGACTCGTTGATTGGGTAAAGTGCATACATAAATTGAGAAAGCTACACTCTTTCATATGCTAAAATTAGTGTTTCATGGATGACATCAAATCAATATTCCATCCTATTATGAATGAATAAAACAGGGCTCTGAACCGATTATTTTCCATTCAACCACCTGCTGAGAATGTGCCTTTCACATAAGAATCGCCTGAGGAGCTTGTTAAAATATAGATTCTGATTCAGTATGTCTGGGATGGAAAGGCACATTCTCAGCACACGGTCGAACCAAAAATAACTGGTTTGAAGCCCTGGAATAAAATGTAAGAAAAATGTTTGTTGAGATTCCTTTATGTCCCTTACTTTGTGTAGGCACTAGAAATACTGTGGCTGAGAAGGCAGTCATGGTCCCTGCTGTCATAGAGTCACACTTTCTTTTAGTAATTACTTTAGGGGACCAACTCTGGGGCTTTATACTCTTTCTCCTACCTGAATCACAGCTGTGGGAATACAAAAATACATTAATAAATTGATTACATTTACCACATACATAATGAGCACCTTCTGTGTTCAAGGCACAGTGCGGGGTACTTTGGAAGCTATTGAGACAAATTAATTAAGGAATCTCCAGGAGCTTCCAATCTAGAATGGGCCAAAGATAGGCACATAAATAATGACATTACACAACTGTCAAAAATGATTTCATACCATGAGAGAGAGAAACACCACAGGAATTTTGAAGAAGAGATTATTTTTATTTGTTAGAAACAAATAAGTCTGCAATGATACTTGATGAGTGAGAAATATTTGAATATTGATATGAAAGTCTTATACTATTTTATGTACTACTTCCCTACTTTCTACCTGGATTTGGTGAAACAGGGTGCTGCCATGGGAAGATCTCTGGGTGTGGGAAAAATATGTCTAAATTTCAGTCCCAGTTCTTTGTTTTACTACCAATATGTATCTAATATGTATGTTAATCCAAGTTTCATGTTTTAAAAAGTGCATCTGTGTATTTTCTGACTCTTGATTTGGGGTGGAATCACAACGTTCCGAGCCTCCGTTTTTGTCAACAGAAAAGTAGTAAAATCATCTTTCGTGTATGTCTGAGGATCAAAGGTGTTCGGGATATGAGAGTCTTTTACAAACTATAAAACATCATGTGGCTGTGAGGGGCTGCAATCAGAACAGTGAAGTCCTGGGCAAATCAAGTAACTCATTTCACAGTGTTGGATGACTGAGTTTTAAAGCTTCAAGCTCTTAATATACTATTCAACCCTCTGAAAACATAAAGTTGAGACAAGGGAAAAGTCAGGAAAGGATGACAGACTCTTGAAAAGGGACCTAAACACCTATTAAAATGCATCTGGCAGGGGTCATAAAACCAATGAGAAGGAGCAATTTTCTTTTACTGCTGGGGCAGGAGTCTTGCAACTATTTTTACTAACTACGGCTGCTTCCCAAGTCTAAGGGAGTACTTAAATATTTATGATGGCTGCGTCTGTGTGAGACATTGTCGCAAGCAGAGAAGCTAACCTGTGTTGGAATGTGTTTGTTGTCGTTTTCTTGCCTGTCTGATAAGTAATGCACTGAAAACAGAGAGGGTCTGAGGAAAATCCTCATATAGCTTATCAAGAAAAGAAAAATGAGGAAGCCGTGGCACCATGCCAGGAGCAAGAGCTTTGCCAATTTGGCGCTTTGCCTACCTAGACTTGGGGATTACCCTGTAGTATATTAAAGTATCAGATTTTTAATTTACCATATTATTTTCCAGATGTTTTTGGTAGAAAGGGACTTCTCGCCAAACACTTGAGTGCTTGTCAGAGAATTACACATTTAATATTACACTACTCATTATTTTAATTAATGACAGGAAGAAGTTGCTCGAAGACAATTCTTAGTCACACAAAAAAAGGAAGTTAATATTTCATGAGGGGAGGAAATTATCTTCAACACTGATGAATTGGAATGTTCAGAAATGATAATAGGAGGAATATTACTGGGGAAAAAATGAGCTGGCTGTAGTGCCATGTAATGTTATACACCAATTCTGACACAAAGGGATCATAGGAAAGATTGGTATTCAGGAAACATGATGTAATATTAGGGCTAACATATATAAAATTGGAATGTACCGTGTACCAAAAGCACAATAAATAACAGTTCAATTGGAATTTGGAAAAAGAGTGAAAAAATAGTGTTGTATACTGAAAAATCAAACCCGTTGTCCTTGAGTCAGTTCTGACTTATGGCAACCCCGTGTGTTACAGAGTAGAACTGCTCCATAAGGTTTTCTTTATGGAAGCAGTTTGCCAGGACTTTCTCCCATAGTGCCACCGGGTAGGTTTGAACTGCCAGATTTAAGTTAACAATTCAGTGCAATTAATTTGTACTACGCAAGAGACATAAATCCAATTATCTGGTCTGTTTTCAATTTTATATATCAATGCTATGGCTCACCTTTACCAAGTTCTCTTTATGGGGCAGGCATTGTTTTAAGCACTTTACACACATTAGAACTTTAAGCAACTATTTTTTCCTGCAGAGAAGAGTGAGCCTCATAGAATTTAAGTAATTTGCTCATGCTCTTTGAGCAAATAAGTGATGGAGTCATTCCAAAACCGAAGTTCTGAACCATGTTATTACTGCCTTTCTAAATCTCTCAGAAAAAAACAAAAGCAAAAACAAATCAAATAAACAAAAAGTAAGCTTAGTTTCTTCATCATTCAAATGAATTGGCTGATGTAGGAATTCTTTTGGATCACTTCCAGTTCTAAAATTCTGAGGTTTAATTTTCAACACATGTTTATCCATTCCTACTGAGAGTCCCCAGGTGGTACAAACAGTTAATGTGCTTAGCTGCTAACCAAAAGGTTGGAAGTTCAAGTCCACACAGGGGCACCTCAGAAGAAAGGCCTTGCAATCTATTTCTGAACATAGCCATTGAAAACCCTGTGGAGCACGGTTCTAATCTGACATATATGGGGTTGCCATGAGTCAGAATCGACTCAGCAGGTGGCGAGGCCAAGATGGCAGAGAAGCCAGAGGCTTCCTGTGGTCCTTACAACAAAGACCTGAAAAAACAAGAGAATCGATTATATATGACAATCTAGGAGCCCTGAACATCAAAGGCAAAGTTCAGGAATCAGACCAAGCGACAGGGGGAGGGAAGAGACAGTTCAGAAGCAGTGTGGAGTTGCCAGACCTGAGCCGGCAGGAACTGGCACCCTGCAGACTGGATCAGCTATGCACGGTGAGGGTAAACAGTGCACTTGGGACATGTTTCCCACATAAGGAGAGGCCGAGCAGCAGAGAGTCTACTCATGCCTCCAGAACCAGTGAAATGCTGCACCCAATTGCCAAAAGATATGTACATGTGTCTAACCTACCGCGTGGATCAAAAAACATCCCTTTGGGAAAAACCTCTCTTCCATTTACCTGTCCCCTCCCAGCTCTGCACCAGGTCCTGAGCCAGCTCTAGAGATTACCACGTCCCCTGGGCTGGAAGTAGGACCTGCCATGCACCTGGGCCATTCTCCTGGCCTTGGAGAGGGAAAAACAATCTGCAAGCTCCCGTAAGCCAGGAACTCAGGGCAGGCAGAGCTCCTTTGCTTAGGCACAAGTAAAAGGGGTCCAGGGACTTTGAACACCTTTCAACCCTGCATAGGCTTCTGTGGGCCCATTTCAACAATGTAGGCCCTCATTAGCACAGTATATACCTGAAGCCTAACTTCAACTGTATCAGCTATGTGGTGGAGAGGTAGGTTCGTGACATTTAACACCACTCTGCCTATGAAGCAGGGTCCTCACCTTCCCACATCAGGGGCCTGAGGACTGGTGGCTCTACCCTTACCACCTAGCCACCCATGACAGGGGTCCAAGAATAAGTGATGCCACCGAGTCCTTACATCCAACAGCATTAGGTGCTCATAGTCCAGCTGCAAAACTCAACCACCTATGTACTCTAGGGAACAGGGACATGCTTTCCTCAAAGACACTCAGGGGCTGCTGTCAGCCCTCTGCCTTGGTCAGTGCATGACCGACTACTGCAGCCAGATACCTGTGCCTACACCAATCACCCCTGTCCACCTAGGACTGTAGGTGAGAGCCTGCACCATACGCTTGGTGACTGATAACCTGGACACCTGAGCTGGATCCATACAAAAAAAATAAACAGACTCCTGAGTTCACATACCTAGTAATAGATCTAACCACCTGGTGACAGGACGTTAGAGCATCAAAAGCAACAATAATCAAACTAGCCCATATGAGAAGCCTCTTCGGGCATATCAAAACAAAACAAGAGGCTAGGACACAGTAAGCAAACATAATATAAATAAATATAACAACTTATTGATGGCTCAGAGACAACAGACAGTATCAAATCACATGAAGAGGCAGACCAGGATGGCTTCAGCAAGCTCCCAAAACAGAGAATCAAGAATTCTTCTGGATGAAGATACTTTCTGGAATTACTGGAGGTAGAACACAAAAGATTGATATACAGAACTCTTCAAGAGATCAGGAAGGATATCAGGCAAAATGCAGAACAAGCCAAGAAGCACACAGACACAGCAATAAGGAACTTAAGAAGATTAGAGAAGAGCATAGTGACAAATTTAATAGGCTGCAAGGATCCATAGAGAGACAGCAAACAGAAATCCAGAAGATTAACAATAAAATTTCAGAATTGGACAACTCGATAGAAAGTCGTAGGAGCAAAATCGAGGCAATGGAAGTCAGAATTAGTGAGACTGAAGATAAAGCATTTGACATCAACATATTTGAGGGAAAATCAGATAAAAGAATTTTTTTTTAATGAAGAAACTGTAAGAACTACGTGGGATTCTATCAAGAGCGATAACCTACAAGTGACTGGAGTACTAGAATGGGGGGGGATAACAGAAAATACAGAGAGAATTGTTGAAGATTTGTTGGCAGAAAACTTCCCTGATATCGTGAAAGATGAGAAGATATCTATCCAAGATGCTCATTGAACCCTGCACAAGGTAGATCCCAAAAGAAAGTCACCAAGACATATTATAATCAAACTTGCCAAAACTAAAGATAGAGAATTTTAAGAGCAGCTAGAGATAAACAAAAAGTCACCTACAAAAGAGAGTCAATAAGAATAAGCTTGGACTACTCAGCAGAAACCATGCAGGCAAGAAGGCAATGGGATGACATATATAAAGACTTGAAGGAAAAAATTGCCAGGCAAGAATTATATATCCAGCAATACTGTCTCTCAAATATGATGGTGAAATTAGGGCATTTCCAAATAAAGAGAAATTTAGGGAATTTGCAAAAACCAAACCAAAATTACAAGAAATACTAAAGGTAGTCCTTCATTTAGAAAATCAATAATATTAGCTAACAACCCAAGGCTAGAACACAAAATGAAGCAACCAGATATCAACCCAGGTACGGAAGTCACAAAAAATATAAACCAAAGCTAAAAAACTCCCGCATACTTGTATTCCTATAGGACCTTCTTAAATTGAGAGAAAGGAATGGAGTTATAGCTAATATGCGTGCTAAAGGATACTCTTATGGAAATTTTTCATAGATGTCTAAATCAACCATCATTTGTTTTGCATTAAAAAAAAAAGGTAACGATGGTGGCTATACCTAAGGGTATCATCAATATCAATGTGCCTTCTTTCTCAGTCTTTTAATGTTGAAACCTCCCCCCCACCCGGGGAATAACTGCCAGTTCCAGCCTTCCTTAGAGTAATATCATGGACTACAATTGTAATAATCGCCACGCTCCACTAAACCTGAACCAACATTGAGGCCCACATCTCTCTTCTACTCCTCTGTTCACAGGTACCAAAACCCAAACCAAACCCATTGCTGTTGAGTCAATTTGGACTCATAGCGACCCTGTAGGACAGAGTAGAACTGCCCTATAGGGTTTCCAAGACTGTAATCTTTATGGAAGCAGACTGCCACATCTTTCTTCCTCAGAGCAGTTGGTGGGTTGGACCTGCTGACCTTTCAGTTAGCAGCTGAGCACTTAATCACCGTGCCACCAGGGCTCCTGTTGTTCACAGGCACAGCCTCCTCCAGTTCTGAAGTTCGGCTTGTATTCCTCACTCTACCCTCCACAGCACAGTTCACATTGCCACCCAATGCCAGCTTGTATATAACTTTTCTTATCCTAATTACTTTGCCCTTTAGAATGAAGTTTTATTCTTTTAAAAATAATTATTTCAGCATTTGGAAAGAACAGCGCGGAGTGTACTTTGTGGTTTAAGAGATTTTTAAGCAATGAAAGTTTACTTTTCAAAACTTAGTGTAAGCACTGTGTAGCATTCTGTTGCCTCATTTCTCCAGCTGCATAGACAAAGCCAGAGGTAAATGCTGCTTTTATCACTTAATGTAAATGCTCACATATGTTTTACATTAGTGCTCGACAGAGCAATTAAAGCTCAAAGGTGTAGAGAGAAAAAAGCAACAAAAAGTAGATGGGTAAATCTGAACAAACATTAACTCTATATAATATTGATAATAATAATAGCAATAATAATAATGTCTTGTGTTGTCTAAAATATACACGGCATTAAAAGAAATGACAATAATAGCAACTAAGGTGGGAAGGAGAAAAGTGTAATTAAACTGTTTTTTGATGTTTGCATTGCTCTGGAACTGGCAAACATATTAATTTATCCTGACCTTTTGCCTTTGAGGCGATTCTGACTCATAGCGACCCTGTATATATGGACAAAGTAGACCTGCCCCATAGAGTTTCCAAGCAGCGGCTGATGGATTTGAACTGCTGGCCCTTGGGTTAGCAGCTGTAGCTCTTAACCTTTGTGCCACCAGGCCTCCATTAATTTATACTAGACAATAACAAGTCAAGGATGGATATTGTAATCTCTATGGCAAATACTAAAAGGATAGTGAAAATATTAAAAAAATTAATAAGTGCCCAAACTCGAATATCAGTTACCTTTCAAGGGATTTGATTTATAGCTTCAGGACATAAAAACCAATTGTCTAACCGTCACCAAAACTTGACTTGTAATTCAACGTTAACATGCCTAAAATCATTAGTTGTCAAGTTCCAGGACAACACTTCTGCCGGGACACCAAGTCTACCCAGGGCCAGGAAAGGTTGTTGTTAGGTGCCGCCGAGTCAGTTCCAACTCATAGCAGCAACCTTGTGTATAACAGAATGAAATGTTGCTCAGTCCTGCACCATCCTCACAATCATTGCTACGTTTGGGGCCATTGTTACAACCACTGTGTCAATTCATCTCATTGAGAGTCTTCCCCTTTTTACCTGACCCTCTACCAAGCATGATGTCCTGCTTCAAATGCTAAAGGTTTTTGATCGTACTTTGGTACAGAATAAATCTAAGAACCCTTCAGATTCTCATCTTAATGTAACTGTTTGAAGAAGGTAAGAAAATTACTTAATTTGGGAGGAGGGGCATGACTGTGGTCTATATTTTCTTTCAAGAGAATGAGGTCTGTCTAAGAGGAGCTAAAGAATTATTTGATATCCATCTTGGTATGATGTCCCATAGCATGCAGTGTGGATGAATCTCAATTTAAGTACCTTTCTTATGTCAAAATTATTAAGGACCATTCATCCTTTGGAAGTCATTTTTCTGAGATCTTTAGTTTCTTTTTTAATTTCCTTCTTTTTATCATTTCTTAAAAATAAAGGATACTTTGCAAAACAGTTCTGATGCCTTGATACCAGAATACATGTTAAATAAGGTCCATAGTGTCTCCTTCTTGGGGATATTATAATTATCTGACATATAAGCATGTACATTTTTATGTCATTGAAGAAGTCTCAGTGGGCATAATTAATAGAAAAATTATTCCACTTTAGTAAGAATATTTTTTTTCCTTCAGTTGAGGGCATTTTTTTCTGATTAATAATTCTCTCTGAACAAAAATATTTTCTAATATAATCATGGCTCTTTTTTCTTATTTTTTTAACCCCAGACAACTCAGGTACAGTGATTACGTTGACTAGATTCCAGGGTCTGCTATAATTATATGCTTAACTGCTGTGAATGACAATATAAAGCCTTTCTCTTGTAGTGTTGAGGAATTATTTTTAGTCTTGATAAAATATTGCTCATTTTAATATACTCGATGCTTTGCATTTGTTAACTGTCACAGTCTTCATTTTTCTGCAGGTGTTGTTGTTGGACAATAAGTTTGGAGATTTTCTTTGTTGCTTGATTAAAATAATGGAAAACATGCAGTGAAAAGAATATTCCAATACAATTCACTCATTAGCATAACTTCCTTTTATGAGTATCGTTCTTCCAGTAGCTTCACAAAGAATATTAGTCTGTGTGTTCTCAGAGGTGATTTACAAAACTCATTAAAGATATGGAAGTTATTTTCGAAACTATCTAAATTGAATTTAAGAGTGGCGGTAAATTCTATGTATGATTTCAAACAGTACAAATATGTGAAGTAAAGTGATTCAATAAATATAGAAATGGGACTTTTTTTTTGGGATAGACAAAATTTCAGATGTTTTTCATGACATTTTCTAAATTTGAATCCTGAAAATATGATTGTAGTAATTGGTAAAGAGAATGTGGAAAAGCATAAGAGATTTTTAGTTCATAGACCACTTCTGTCTTTCACTAGTTCTGGAATCCTAGCACTTCAGGGCAAAAATGATCAGGTCATTCATCTATCTGCACGATTTAATAGCTACCCGTTAGTCTGAAAAAGGACAAAACCCCCAAAACCAAACCTGTTGCTGTCGAGTTGATTCCAACTCGTAGTAACTCCGTGTGCAGTAGAGTAGAACCGATTTCTGTAGGGTAGTCTTGGCTGGAATCTTCACAGAAGCAGATCTCCAGGCTTTGCTTCTGTGACACTGCTGGGTGAGTTCAAACCGCCAACCTTTAGCTTAGTAGATGAGCACAAACCATTTGTCCCACTCGGGGACCCCCTGGAAAAAGACAGTTCTCTAAATGGTTTAACTAAATTCTGTTTACATCTCTGCCTTTTTATTGCTATGCCCCTTGTCATATTTCTTGAGCAACAATCACATTGAACTTCTTTACATCCCTCAAAGGACATGACCTCTGTGGTCTTGAGTGTCTCGTGAATTGTGCCGGTGCTGAAACACTCTCCTGCATTTTCTGGCCATGCTGGACCAATTTCTAATCACCGTAAGTATTAATCAGTCCAAGCTTTGCCAGAGTGAGTATAATCTAAGCTGAAGAGATCTTGTCTACCTGCTAACATAACCTGCCCCTGCAGAGAACACATCACATTGTATTGCCTTTTCCTATTTTTTGATCACATTTCTTTACCACACCAGAGCAGGGCACCATGTCTACCTGGTGTTCATTACAGCCTTACACCTATAGGTGTGTGTAGTACCCAGGAAAAAAAAAAAAAAAAGGCAACTCAACAATACTATGGGTGGCCTGAAAGAATGAGAGGCTGAAGAACAGGGCCTGTGAATTAAAAAGGTTGACCTCAAGTTCCTCTTCTGAAACACTTGGATAAGATTACAATTTTGTTGTGGCAGAGTCAGCTAGTTACCTATTCCCAAGTCTTTTTTGTTTTTCCCTCCTTCCTCCTTAGGAACACACCTTATCCCCCGTCCTCTGGATTTTTTTAAATTGTTGTATATATGTATATGTGTATGTATGTATATATTAAAAAAAAGCCAAACCCACTGCCGTTGAGTTGATTCCAACTCATAGCGACCCTGTAGGACAGAGTAGAACTGCCCCATAGAGTTTCCAAGGAGCACCTGGTGGACTTGAACTGCCGACCTTTTGGTTAGCAGCCGTAGAACTTAAACACTACGCCACCATATACATGTGTGAATATATATATATTTATATACACATAACAAACCATTTTCCATTTCAACAGTTTTTCCATGTACAGTGTATCGGCACTGAGTAGGTTCATTTTATTCAGGGATAGAATGTGCCACATTTCTGGATATGGTCAAGAGGTTACATTCTGGCTAATGAGATGCGAGCAGAAGTGTTGCATGGGATTTCTGTGAAGATTAAAGGTTAAAAGTGCTGACTCAAGCAGGAAGAATCCTGATGAATTTCAGCATCCATCTTGAACCAGGTGGTGACCTTGAAAATGGAAAAGATGTTCTCGGATGGCAGAGCAGAGAGCTGGCACGGTTTGAGTCCCTCTTGTTACCCTGAAGCAGACACTCCAGCCCTGGACTAGCTATGTTCAGATTTCTTTCTGCATACAAAAAAAAAAAAACAGACTTTTATTTTGTTTCAGCTAATGTTATTTTAGGAGCCATGGTGGCACAGTGATTAAGGGCTCAGCTACAGACTGAAAGGTTGGATGTTCAAACTCACCAGCTGCTCCATGGGAGAAAGATGTGGCAGTCTGCTTCCAGAAAGATTTACAGCCTCGGAAACCCTGCAGGGCAGTTCTACTCTGTCCTATGGGTTCCCTATGAGTCGGGATCAACTCCATGGCAATGGGTAATGTTATTTTGCAGTGTTCAATTTTATGCAACTGAAACGTAGTCTGAATTTATACTATTGTTATAAATATATAAAATATTATTAAATATATATGCATATACATAAAAAAACCCAGACATATATGGTCATTATTCTCATTTTATTCTTAACTATAAATAATTGGTTAACTTCCTGAGAGAGAATAAATCACACGTAGAAAAGCTTGTAGCATGTGGACCGTGTACCTTGTCTTTAAGAAGATTCAAATTACTCCACACCACAACCTCACCAAGATGTTGCTAAGAAAAACAAAAATAAAAAATTCCGTCTAAAAAGAGATCGGATCAGTGTGATCTTTGTGAGTTACAGTTTATAGGTTCCTTAGCATCAAGCCATACAGACGAGCCTGCTCTGGGTTCTGAAGATCATTGAGCAAGTTAGGGAACACTAACACAATCGAAAAGGCTGATGCCCAGACTATGGAAGCCCCATGCATAGCAGTTAATAGATTATTGCTCTGAATATGCATAATGCATGTTTTGGTTGATTCCTTGCAATGCTTACTGATAATTACCAGGTTATTTAGTGTGAGCACTTTGTCCTTGATTTCAAAGGCACTATTTTCATCCTACATTGAAGAAACATCTTTTCTAATGGATTCATGCATTTTATACCAAATGAGGAGAACATAAGTAATTGCCTTGATCTGATTTGCATGCCGTTTGGGCTTCAGTTTTCATTCATATATTCAAGCTTAAATCACTTCCCTTATCCTTTTTGAATATGTTAATGCATAAATATTACAGAAAACATCACTGTAGACTGTTCCCCTGTTAAGTGACTGTTCTTTCAGAGCAGAATGGGTATCTTAATGACATTTGTATTTCAAGCAACAAGCCCAGTGCCTAACTCACAGTAGAACTAAAAAATATGCTGACATGATGGTAGCATGCTTTAAAAAATGATGTTCTTATGGGTTGGTTACAACAGATTAAGCCCTAAATTGATATCTTGTTTCTGATGGTTCAGGCTTTTCCAAAGAAATCCTCATAGATTTTCCTTCACCTCTCAAATTATCATCCTTAGTCAGTATTGATTAAGTATCCTTTGGAGCTCTGCTCCCTTGTACACATTGCGCGAAGCAAGTTAAATCAGCACAGTTTCCTCTCTTAAAGAGCCTTATACCTAAGAGACTGAAGTTGTCTAGGATTTCATTTTACTTGGATCCACAATCAACAGCCATGGAAGCAGCAGTCAAGAAATCAAAAGACGCACTGCATTGGGCAAATCTACTGCAAAGGACCTTTACAAAGTGTTGAAGAGCAAAGATGTCACCCTGAAGACCAAGGTGCGCCTGACCCAGGCCATGGTATTTTCAATCACATCATATGCATGTGAAAGCTGGACAATAAATAAAGAAAACCAAAGAAGAGTTGACACCTTGGAATTGTGGTGTTGGCGAAGAATATTGAATATACCATGGACTGCCAAAAGAACGAACAAATCTGTCTTGGAAGAAGTGCAGCCAGAATGCTCCTTAGAGGCAAGGATGGCGAGGCTGCGTCTCACAATCACATACTTTGGACATGTTGTCAGGAGGGATCAGTCCCTGGAGAAGGGCATCATGCTTGGCAGAGTACAGGGTCAGCGGAAAAGAGGAAGGCCCTCAACGAGGTGGATTGACACAGTGGCTGCAACAATGAGCTCAAGCATAACAACGATTGTAAGGATGGCACAGGGCCGGGCATTGTTTCATTCTGTTGTACACAGGGTCGCTATGAGTCGGAACCAACTCGACGGCACCTAACAACAACACAACCTCCTAAGAGACACACCAATGGTCAGCTCTTAAGGGATTCAAGGCAGCAAATGGGTGTCCTGTTTTTCATACCAGAGAAAGGACATTGTGAGGCAGGAGGAGGAGGATGGTGGAGGAATGATGGCGGAGTGATGGCTTCTCTTGTTGTGGATCTTTACGCAACTCTAAAAAAGGGAAAACTGTTAAAATCTCTTCATGAAGAGCCAGAGAATATAGTATTGTTTGCTCCAAACAAAGCTTCAAGCCTATGTCCAACTAGGAGATCGCCATAAAACCTGTTGCTGCCAAGTTGATTCTGACTCATAGTAACTCTATAGAGCAGAATAGAGCTGCCCCTTAAGGTTCCATCAATGAGATGGATTGACACAGTGGCTGCAACATTGGGCTTAAACATAGCAATGACTGTGAGGATGGCACAGGACTAGGCAGTGTTATACACAGAGTCACTATGAGTCAAAACTCTCTGGACAGCACCTAACAACAATAAAAATCTTTATGGAAGCAAACTGCCACATTTTTCTCCCTTGGAGCAGCTGGAGGGTTGGAGCCACTGACCTTCTGGTTAGCAGCCAAACACCTAACTACTGTACCACCAGGGATTCTTGGAGATTGCCATACCACCTTGGAAATGGTGGAGCCCACAGAGAACATTGGCTGAAGATGGGATATCACTTTGTCTCTTCATTTATGGTTATAATTATTATTGTTGAAGGTCATATATTTGGGAATCTCTTTCCTTATGCCGGTTTAATTAAAACATTTAGATGCATAGGAACAAAACATAACTGTGAATATTGGAGATCAAGTTACATGCTTTTCATAACATTTATTTCAGGTAATTGAACTTCAGAAAGTTTCAATCATACAAAACATTTTCAAGATAATAATGATGCAAACAACAAAAGTAATATCACTACCAGTGTTTTGAGTACATACTTGCTTAAGCATTTTGTAACTATAATCTCATGTAATACAATAATCAAGGAGCCCGGCTGGCTCAGTGGTTAAGCTCTTGGCTGCTAACAGAAACATCAGTGGTTCGAAACCACCAGCTCCTCTGAGGGAGAAAGATGTGACAGTCTGCTTCCAGAAAGATTTACATCCTTGGAAAAAAGATTTACAGCCTTGGAAACCCTATGGGGCAGTTCTACTCTGTTCTATAGTGCTGCTATGAGTTGGAATGGCAGTGGCTTTTGTTTCGGGATACAATAATCCTAAAATACAGTTCCAAGACTTCAAATCAGTTTAACTTCAAAAGCTCCTCTAGCAGTTTTTCTTTAGATACATTTTTCTCTTCACTATAAACCGTTAATTAGACAAAGAAGGTTCAAGATGGTGATGGATATAGTGATGTCCTATAAATGTCTTTCCTGTCTGCAGACAATTTATATAATAACCCTGCCCAAAGTTTGTTTTGGTTTTGAATAGTTGTTTGCTGATTGTTTGATCTCAGAGGAGAAAATAAAACAACATACAAAATGAATCGTACATTTTACAGAATTACTCTTCAGAGTAGTGTTCATGAATATTCAGTATCAATACCTGATGTTTTTACAAGCCCACTAAAGGTAAGCAATAACTGAAATACAAGAAGTAGTAATTAGGTTTTTAAGCACTTGTCTTAGCACTTATTTCATTTCGCTTTATGGACGTCTTGTCTCTCCCCTTGTAGACTATTAGAGCCTTGGAGTTAGCATCATTTTTCATATTTTGCTTAAACCCAAACCAAAACCCATAGCTGTTGAGTTGATTCCGACCCATAGCGACCCTATAGGACAGAGTAAAACCTCCCCATAAGATTTCTAAGGAGAGCCTGGTGGATTTGAACTACTGACCTTTGGTTAGCAGCTGTGGCTCTTAACCAGTATGGCACCACAGTTTCCCCTAACTTTGCTTGGTACTTAGTAAATATTTGAAAAACATACATATCATTCACCCATTTATTCATCCACTAATATAATAGTATAGTTTCTGTTTAAAAACAACCACCCTCTAAGGGACAAATTGACTGAAATAGTGCAGCCTACACAAATAAGAAACAAAAAGCTTTTAAACTATAAAACGCCTGGCTGCTATAGCCAATGGAGTATGGGAATATTTACTGGTTAAAATACATATCAGAAGTGTACTGCAGCAATATATGTATGTTGTTCACAGAATTAATTAAAAAATATATTCTAACCTCCAAAAAGTACTGAATATTATACTAAGGCCTGGGATAAAAATGTTACCATTTGTTGAGTGATGAATATCAGATACTCTAACTCAAATATTTTATTTTATTTAACCCTTTCATAAACCAAATGGTTTTAAGCATATTTTTGCTTACATTAACTTTGTTTGAATCCTGGGTGGGTATTCTATTTTTTAAAACGGTTTCTTTTTTTTAACTTTTCTTTTTTTTAAATGAGATTGACTTCCCTGAGTAGTACAAACAGTTAATACACTCAGCTGCTAACCAAAAGTTTGGCAGTTTGAGTCTACCCAGAGGCACCTGGGAAGAAAGGCCTGGCTATCTACTTCTGAAAAATCAGCCATTGAAAACCCTATGGGTCAATTCTGCTCTGACCCATACAGGGTCACCATGGGTTGGAACCAACTTCATGGCAACTGTTTTATTTTTTAGGGGATTGCTATAATGTCCTAGGTAGAACATGTTCCTTTAGCCTCATTAAAGACAAATGAAAAGCATCTGGGTGGGGACCAAAATGAGCAGATATGACCTTTACTTTGCCTTACATGACACATCTCTAGGGTTTCTTCTTGTTTTCACATTTTAACCAAGAAACGTGTTACTTAAAATAGAATGTATATCCTTGTTGCTGTTATTCTCTGGTGCACTAATTTTAGGTCCTAAATTTCTAATGCCAATGATCCAGAAAAACAAAAAAAAATCCATTGCCATCAAGTTGATTCTAACTCATAGTGACCCTATAGGACAGAGTAGAAAACTGCCCCATAGTGTTTCCAAGGAGCGGCTGGTGGATTGGAACTACCCACCTCTGGTTAGCAGCCATAGCTCTTAACCACTCCACCACCAGGGCTCCATGCCAATGACAGCACCACTGAAAAAGCAGTGTTTATATGAATTTGAAATGGTGTCATCATAACAAAAATTGTGTTGAAGGTTTTACATCTATGCATGTTATTTTCTACTTAACAATAATTAAATATAATCTACTAATGAAAAGAAAAAAAGAAATTGCTTCATCTAACTGAACTAATTTCATTGGACTGGCTTCTCAAAATCTAGTCAAAAATTTAGAGTATGTCACCGTTGAGCACTTGGCTGCTAACCGAAAGTTTGGCAGTTCGAACCCACCAGCCATTCCATGGGAGAACAGAGCTGGCGTTCTGCTCCTGTAAAGATTACAGCCTAGGAAACCCGATGGGACAGCTCAACTCTGTCCTATAGGATTGCTATGAGTCAGAATCAACTCAATAGCACACAATAGCAGCAATATTTTTTAAAAATTCACACAACTGCACATATTGTCATTTGACTGGTTGGGAGCTATTAAATTTGCAGTGGATCGACTGGAAAAGTGACCATAATTTTTATCCTTTCCCCATATCCATGTCCCATGAAATGTGACTTCATAGCTCATCCCATCAAGAGGTGGTATGCATTTTCCCACCCCATGAATCTGTGCTAGCTTTGTGACTTGCATAAAGAAAATGCCAAATGCAATGTTATTTCACGATTCCTTTTACTTCCTTGGAACCTTGCCACTGCCATGCAGATAAACTGAGGCTAGTCTGTGGGATTTGAGCTTGGCTACTAGCAAAGGGTTGTTGGTTCAAATCTACCTAGTAGAGCTGTGAAAGAAAGTCCTGGTGACCTGCTTCTGTAAGATTATAATCCAAAACATGTGGGGTCTCCATGACTCAGCACTGACTCAAGGGCAACAAGTTTGGTTTTGGTTCTTAGTCTGTAGGATGTTGAGAAATAAGTGGTCTAGACACCCCATTTCCCTAAACGACTGCCATCCAATCAACATTCATGCAAGTGGAGCCAGTTCCCAGCCACACTGCCCTTGACTGATGACACCTGATTGAGCCTGGTTGAAATCAACCCTGCCAACCTACAGACCCAGGAGTGATAAGAACTGCTTATTCGTTTAAGCTACCAATTTTGGGGGCTGCATTTTTTTTTATAGCGAGAGGTGCCTAATGCAGAATTATGTAAGATACATTTTTAACTCATATAGGGGGTAACAAAAACTGACTTACGAAGTAGTATGGTAATTGAAAAACTATTAAGCCTCCATTATGAACCTTGTGACATTTCTTTTGACTGTCTTACTAAAAGCATTTAAGAGATAAATATCATTCTTCTCACTCCACTGTGAGGAGAAATACTGAAGACAGAGGCTTACATTGAGTTTGTGTTCACCTGAGACCTGTGAAACTGGCTAAGAAAAGTAAAAGTATAAATCCCAATAGTAGCCCATGACTTTGCTCATGATTATAAAGATGATGGACCCCTGGTGGAGCAGTGGTTAAGAGCTCAGTCTGCTAACCAAAAGGTCAGCAGTTCAAATCCACCAGCTGCTCCTTGGAAACTGAATGGGTCAGTTCTACTCTGTCCTATATGGTCACTATGAGTCGGAATCGACTTGATAGCAATAGGTTTGGTTTTTTTGAAGACAAATTGTTTGAAGAGAAAATACTTGAACCTACATTGTCTAATGATCAACATACAGCTTCTTACTGGATAGTATAATTCAACAAACTATAATTAATATAGCCCAGTGGTACAGTGGTTAAGAGCTATGGCTGCTAACCAAAAGGTCAGCAGTTTGAATCTACCAGCCACTCCTTGGAAACTCTACGGGGCAGTTCTTCCCTGTCCTATAGGGTCGGTATGAGTCAGAATTCACTCTGTGGCAATGGGTTTGGGTTTTTTTTTTTAATAAAGATCACAAAAATAAGATGCAAGCGTCTTACTACCTAGTTCCATTGCATGAGGGCAGTCAGATGCCCTTTTAAACTTTGGGCCATCTTTTCGAGTTTACTGATCTGACTGGCAATCTACTGGGACAGAGCAGGCTTTGTATGAAAACTGTCTTAAACATCTAGGTGCCGTGGGGAACGCTATAGGATGCAGTCACAGGACAACGGGCCTCCCGCTCAGAGAAAAAAGGCATTGAGGGGAAGGAACATCATTTATCAAACATAAGTGTGGAAGCAAAGATGGGAAGTTTCAAGGGAAGGTATTTATCATGAGCTATTGTTCTATTAAGTCGGCTTTATTTTGGTTATGTCGAGTGATTGATGTGCGGGAGATGTAATCATTTTGTCGAAAAGATGTTAGCCCGGCAAAGTGTCAGCTGCTCACTGTACCATTATTAAACAGCTGCTTTCTGATTGACTTCTGAACAAGAGACTTTCTGTTAATCAGAAATAGGCGATCCAAAAGCCAAGGCAAATGCAAAGAGAGGTGACAGAAGTACTTGATATATTTCAAAGTGTCAAGTGAAAGAACCAAATTATATTAAATACAACTTATCTTTAAAGAAAAGGTAAAAAAAAAAAATAGCATATGGCAAGAACTGGGAAATTATACACTCAGTTTTGCAACCTTTTTGCTATCATTGACTTGTATCATTATCTTCCTGGAAGGAGATAATTAATCTTGGAAAATATTGATGGCTTTTAAATTAAAATTTCTTCGAGGAAACCGAATAATAGATTTTATATATTTTTAAAAAGCTATCTGACCTTGGGCCTTATTCAAACTGAATTCCCTTGCGTTGCTGATGTTTAAGGGAAAAAACACAAAATCTCTTCACTTTGACATTTGAACAAGCCTCCCATAGCAGGGCCCAGACTTTGACGTACATTTCTCCAATAAAAAGAGAAGTATTCAACACATATTTTACAAATGCATACCAAATGTTGGGCACTGTTTTAAATGCTGGAAATATTACAGTAAATAAAACTGTTATCTTGAAAAATTTAATTTCCTTTCTTCCCGGATTCAACGAAATTGACTTTAGAAATGCCTGACAAGGCTCACTTATGAAGTCCTTACTAACTGTAGCTAGTCTTGGAAGAAATACAACCAGAATGTTCCTTAGGAACAGGGATGGCGAGACTTTGGCTCTCTTGCTTTGGACAAGTTTTCAGAAAACGTCAGTCACTAGAAAAGCACACCATATTTGGTAAAGTAGGTCAGTGAACATACTTTGACACAACAGCCTCAACAATGGACTTGAACATACCAACAATCAGAAAGATGAAACAGGACCAGGCAAATGTTTCATTCTGTTATACTTAAGGTCATCATGAATCGGAGCTGACTTGATGACAACTAACAATGACAACTATAACCATGGGTGCCAAACTCTAGGCTTGCCTGCTCTGGGCTTGGCTGTACTTCAACGTGTGAGACAGGGAGGCTGAATGGCAAATATTTACACTGACACTAGCTAGACACATACACAGTGGTGGCTCCTGGTCTCACCTCTCCTAGTTGTGCAGTTCTGGGCAAGATATGTATATATATACTTCATCCTCTTTTCTTCACTATTAAAATGGGAATTATCTTAGGTCCCTTAGAAGATTAAGATAATTGGGGCTAATTGGTCTAATCTTTAGAGAAAACATATGTAAAGTGACTAGGACAGAGCCCACACATAATAGTTGCTCAACAAATTGAAGTTAATATAACATCTTGTGAAAGAAGGTGTTTTGTGTGTGTGTGTGTGTTTTCTTTTGGAAACGCAACATGTAACAGCGTAATGGAGGGTGTGGAAGGATATGAGACTCACAGCGGTGTGTATCAATATAGAGAGAGGACAAAGTGGTGGACATACAAAGCTCTATAACTGATAAGGAAGAATACTTTCCAGGAGGAAGAGATTATCTCTGTGACTTTGGCCAGCCGTTTAGGATCCCTTGGCTTTATTCTTTCTATTGTGAAACACAGGGCCTGGCCTAGGGTGAGGCAATTGGCTAGGGCACAAAATGTAAGGGGCACCAAAACACTCAGCAATCAAGATAAACAATATTTTAATGCAATGTTTTTTAAAATAAAATTGATATAAAAAAAAAGTCCATCATGAACACAATATCAAAATTTCAATAAAGGCAGGATTGGTATTACTGATTTTTTGTTTTGCTCAGGCAACTGTAAAAATACCTATATATATATATATATATATATATATATATATACATTTACAACCCAATGCATTTTCACAAACTCAACACGGTTCCTTGAAACCAGCACCCAGATGAACAAACAGAACACAACCCATATCCCAGGAGCTGTCTCCTGTTCCCTTCCAGTCACTACTCACCTGTCTTCACGTGTTACCAAAATCTTGATTTATAACTCCAGAAATTAGCATTGCCAATTTTTGTAATTTATATCATGGGAAGCATACAGTATGTTCTCTTTCTGTCTGGCTTCTTTTGCTCAACATTACATTTGTGAAATTCACCCATATTTTTGTGCAGTTATGGAAAGTTGTTCTCACTGCTATGTGACTATAACACACTTTATTGATTTTACTGCTGATAGGAATTTGAGTATTTTCCTGGAACAACTAACAAACAAAACAAAATATAGATTTCACAACATAATAGCTAACAAACCAAAACAGATTAAACCAACCAAAGAAAAACCAAACAGTAGTGCGATAGGGGTATTGGCTTTCTTTGTCCTCTTTTTTGGTAATACCATCTCAATCATCATTTGGAGAACTTCCACTCACATATTCTGTATTAGTTGGTGGGACCCTTAATAGTACCGTTCCTCCACCTCCCAGCCAAGATGAGCTCACGATCCAAATTAAAATGATTCCTGGAATTTCTATTCTTTGCATAGTGACATGGAGCAGATATTAGTTCGAGAAAGAAATTGTGCATACTTAAAGGTATCAGTAACAGGTACCCAGCTTTACCTTTGATTCTGTGAGCTACCTACTGCCCTTTCAATCAATTACTTGAAAAGATTAAGCTAACCAAGTTATATTTCTGTTGCTTGTATTCAGAGAATGTCAACAAATAGAGGAGGTGGGTATTTCACATGGGAAGAAAGAGATAGCTAAACTCCATAAACGTAGAAGTCAAAAGGTAAAACTGTGTTACTTGTATGTTGGAGAAATTTTGAAAACTCCCCTAGCATATGTGACACTCTGAATTAAGAGTATTTTAAAACTCCAGTGAGGATTTATCTTTTAAATGGAATTTTAATCATCATGGCTGACATCCCGTCTCTGCGGGCTTTGGAAAGTGATGACCATGACTTTTGGAAATGTCTACTCAAATGTTTTATACCATATATTTGGGACTGCATTTCCATAAGAGTCAGCAGGGTGAGAGCCTTACCCGAGCAAATCAATGTGTAGTGTCCTGTAAGGGCTTTCCTAGGGGCTACTAAAAAACAAACAAACAAAAAATCCAGTCAATTCCAACTCACAGTGACCCTATAGGACAGAGTAGAACTGCCCCACAGTGCTTCCAAGGAGTGCCCTGTGGATTTGAACTACCAGCCTTTTGGTTAGCAGCGAAACTCTTAACAACTGTGCCATCAGCACTCCACTGGCAGCAGGGGTCTATACAAAAAAAATAAAAACCAAACCAAACCCAGTGCTGTCGAGTCGATTCCGGCTCATAGTGACACTACAGGACAGAGCAGAACTGCCCCATAGAGTTTCCAAGGGGTACCTGGCGGATTCGAACTGCCAACCCTTTGGTTAGCAGCCATAGCTCTTAACCACTGCACACCTGATAATGGATCCAGGCTTAGATCATCGCTTTGCCAGGTTGGAACCCTGTCTGAAATGTGATTGGGCGTGACTATAAGCGAGAACAATGCATGAAATAGTTGTTGGTTATAGCACAGAAAACAATCTATGTCATATTCAGTTTCTTATTCCTGAAGTCTTGGAAACATCCTTGAGGCTTTAAAGAGACACACAATATTTCATCAGCGATTATTGCAAAGAGTTGTCAATCCAACGAGATTCAAAGTCACTTGTCTCCTCTGGATACCTGGGAAAGCCGCTGTTCTATGATTTTGAAAGGTAAATGTTTTTCTGCCTTTATGTTTTTAAGCTCTTAGACAACTCATATGGCCATGATGGCTGAAAGTTTTCCCTATGATATCGCATCTTCTGACAAGTTGTCAACTATCAGAAAACACATGAAAATTGTCACTGTGAATCTAGTCCACTGGATCTCCTTTCTTTCTGTGTAGAAGAAAAAACACCTTGATATAAAGCACATGTGCCAACCTGGCATTTTGGAATAACTAGCTCTAAATTCAGAGGTAGATATTTTGTAGTCAATTTTAGAGCAAGCATTAAATGTAGAAGTGAAATAAATGGAATATGGTGTCTGGTTTTCTCTACTTAAAACAGGTTGAGTAATCTTGAAGCATCTGTCAGCCTTGTAAAATAATTTCAAAGCCAGTCTCTGCTTGCAAGGAAAATGTAGGATGTTGGTTGATTTCTAATATTATCACTCCATTTGAGTTGTACAAATGAATAATGAACAAAAACTCCTTGAGAGATAATTTGGTCCTTCTAGATGCAGAATAATTTGATTTAACCAGGCGCTTAAATTTTACCTATTCATCAGAAAAATTTGTAGGTCAAACTGCCCCAGGAAGCTTCCCGTGATGTTTCACTGTTAATAAACTCAGTATTTCACCAAGACTTGAGCTCCAATTTCAATCAGAAATATTATCAGATTTGAGTTCAAATGTGATCTCAGTCACTGTGCGACCTTGGACAAGTTACTCAGTCTCACTATGAGTCTGTCTCCTAATTTGATACTGGGGAAGAGAACAATACCTACTTCGCAGGGTAGATAGGAGCATTAAATGAGAATATATGGAACATGTACAGGGCTTTCCATGTTTTTGTACTGTGTTTCTTCAGCCTCAAAACCTTTGAATATACTGTTCCCTTAATCTAGAATGTCCTTTCTCTCTCTACAGTTTTCACCTAGATAATTCCTACTTTTCCTACTTGCTTCTTAAGCACCCTGAGTCTCCAAACTAGGTCAGGTTCCTGTATCATGTACTCACAGAATCTTCTTGATAGTATTTCTCATAGGCATTTGTTAAATCCTATGCATTTTATTGTTCTTATCCCATGAAACTTTAAACTCTGTGATGATAGGGCCCATGTCTACTTCGTTCCCCATTAGAACACAGGATGGAATTTAGCATTTGGTACACAGTGGGAGTATGGCCTCTTTCTCTCTCTTTACAATCACTGTCCTCTCCCAAAGGCCATCACCCCTTCTGTTAGTCCTATTTGCTATTAACAGGATGACAGTGGTGATGTTGGTAGTGAAGGACCTAGAACTCCTATATAACCCCTGTAAGCAGGTAGTTTAGCCAAACCGTGGGTAGCTCTCCAAACTTAGCCTTTTTGGTCCTCAACTTTAGACTTTGGAACCTTGTGTAGAATTTTTCCTGTTCTTTTGGAATTGTGTGCAAGTAACACGTTTCTTTTTTCTTTTTTTTTCATTGTAGTTATTTATTACCCATGGAATATAATAGCTACAAGTTTTTTGAGATTTCTTCAAAAAAGGCCTTTTGGGATTCCAGCCATATCAGTGATTGCCGTCTCAAATCTAGATTCTACTTTATGATCAGGGGTCGCTATGAGTTGGAATCGACTCGATGGCAGTGGGTTTTTGGTTTTGGGTCCTGTTTTGTGTGTGTGTGTGTGTATAAGAAAGGGGAGAAATAATTATCTATCAAATGATTATACCATAAAAGCATGTATCCCTAGCCATTTTCAAAGAGTTGAAGAAATTTTAAAGCAT
Source organism: Elephas maximus indicus (assembly GCF_024166365.1). Lineage (NCBI taxonomy): Eukaryota > Metazoa > Chordata > Mammalia > Proboscidea > Elephantidae > Elephas > Elephas maximus. The sequence goes on from NC_064839.1 coordinate 26,605,740, forward strand.
CTTCACAGATGTTTCTAATATACGATGATATTTATCACATTCGATGACATATAGCCACAGTTACTTGTCCAATACTACCTCCTAGAATATAGGTGAGCTACTAATCCATGCCAGACTTTTCTAAATCCAAAGGCAACAATAAGTTCAAGTTAGTGATTTCACATTTTCCATTTACTTGTAGGGCTACTAAGTAACGGAAAGACCCATATTTCTGAATCCATGATTATATGATTTTGCTGCTAGCACAGGGCTCCATCAATATTGGGGAATGGATCTCATTGCCGAATTAGGCTAACTAAAAAAAAAAACTTTTTTTTTTAGTAGATAGGCACAATTTCAGTTCTCCTGGAGTTTACTCTCTATTGAGGAAACCTACTTGGGTATGTATCATTTTAATTACAATTGTGATATAATTTTTAGAAGAAAAATGTAAGGACCTGTAAGAGCACAGGGAACAGGAAAGGCTTTCAGTGTTGAGGCATTTATGGTGAGACTCGAATGCCCCATCGGAGCCTGCAGGAACGGTCCTCTCTTCCTTCCTTCTTTCATACCTTACAATGGTCCCAATGTGAGAAGGCGTTTGGCCTATATAAGATGATCATGCTGACACCAACAGAATGAAAGGGAAGAGTGTCACAAGAGAAAGCAAGAACAATAGTTAGGGGCCAAAGCATCCAGTGCCTCTGAACCTTAGTTTATTCATCTGCAAAATGGAGCTAATTTTGATTGCTGACATACCTGATAAGGTTGTCTGAAACCAGTAATGCCTGGTGCAAATTTTAACACCATATATAAAATGTTCAACAGTCACCTTATGTAACATCACATGTATATGAATGTGTTACATAATGAGAGGACAATGTATAATACAACTATACAAAAAAAAAAAAAGTGTCTATCTACGTGAAGCCCATGCTCTAGCTACATGGCTTTGAACTTAAATTTTTCACTGGGGTGAGGGGCCCCTGATAGGAGGAAACTTAACATCAGTTTCACAACTCACAAGCTGATACTATAACAAGGCTTAGAACAGGGTTTATTTCAGACCCAATTTGAGCTATTGAGTACATACCAACAAGACCGCCAGCATTCATTACACCGCAGAGACAGATGGTCTGGACTGAGACCACCAATTAATGTAAAATGCATTCTTTGTTGGAACTTACCACAAAGAAGGATCTTTTTTTGAAGTACCTTGTCGTTAAAGTTTCTTCTATTTTCAGGCCAGAGTTCCTTATCTGTAGAAAATAAAAGCACTTAAAGCATCTACAGGTAAAATTTTACCTGATTTTTACAACATTTAAAGAAAGCTAATGCATATAAATTATTGTTTTATTTAATTTTAAAGACTGTCAAATAAGATATTCACTGGAAGTACTTTGATCTTCCGTTAGTCACATTTTTCATCCCGCAGAAAAGTTTAAGGAAACTGCTTTTCCAAAGATTGCTCTATCAGGCCATTTGCAACTCTCTTAAAAATCTTTTATTAAATTGTGTAGGTGCCACTGGATATAAGAATTGTTCTGGCTGGTTTGCGGAAGAGAGAAAACACAAATGTACTCTTTATTTACAACACATATCTTTCCGGGTCCTAGCTGTTTGATCAAACATGAAAAACATTTTTAATAGTTGGAAATGTTGGAAATGTTGTAAGAAAACTTTGCCCAGTGTCTTATTATTTAAGTGTCATGGATTGAATTTTGTCCCACCCAAAAAATATGTGTCAACTTGGTTAGACCATGATTCCCAGTATTCTGTGGTTGTCTTCCATTTTGTGATTGTAATCTTATGTCAAAGAGGATTTTGGTGGGATTGTAACACCACCCTTACCCAGGCCACAACCCTGATCCAAAGTAAAGGCAGTTTTCCTGGGGCATGGCCTGCACCACCTTTTATCTCTCAAGAGATAAAAAGGGAAGCAAGCAGAGAATGGCGTCCTCATACTACCAAGAAAACACTGGGAGCAGAGAGCGTCCTTTGGACCTGGGGTCCCTGTGCCTAAGAAGCTCCTTGATCAGGGGAATATTGAGGACAAAGACCTTCCTCCAGAGCCAACAGAGAGAGAAAGTTTTCCTCTGGAGCTGACTCCCTGAATCTGGACTTTTAGCCTACTTTACTGTGAGGAAATAAATTTCTCTTTGTTAAAGCCATCCACTTGTGGTATTTCTGTTATAGCAACACTAGACGACTAAGATATTGAATTTTACATACTTAAAGTCACACAGGAAATAGGAAGTGTTCCCTTATTCCCCGACCAAGGTCAAACTCATGCAAAGGAAAACATGTCTGTCTTAAGTGATAAAGAATGGATAGGAGGTAGGGTTAGGGCAACATCTTGGTTTCTCATGTTTCATATTAGACCTTGAAAGCTAGGGTTCAGAGATCAAATATTTCCTTTGAAGCCAAGGTAAAGTAAGCAACATGATTTATTTGGTTTGGTAAAGCAAATAATAGAATTTACTTTTATAAATGTTTTAATTTTTTAAATTTCTGCATAAGTTTTATAATACACAGAATATCTTTTTGCAGAAGTCCTTGTTTACTACTTGTGATAAACTAGTTGCCATCAAATTGACTCTGATTCATAGTGACCCCATGTGTTTCAGAGTAAAACTGCTCCATAGGGTTTTCAGTGGCTGTGTTCTTCCAAAAGTAGTTGCCAGACCTTTCTTCCAAGGCATACCTGGGTGGATTCAAACCACTAACCTTTAGGTTAGTAGCCAAGCACTTAACTGCTTATGTCACCCAAGACATGCACACAAATTCGCTTACGATGAATGGTAACCCCTTTTTCCTTTCTTTACTTGTTCCACTAATTTAAGTAGGAAATGCAGGACAAACAGTTTTACAAAGAAATAACAGGTCAGTTATTATGCATTTGCTTATTACAAAATGAATGACTGAATTCTACTTATTTAATCTGGTTTTTTAAGCATATAATTAGTATTTGAGAAATTGTATTTCGCTGTTGTAGATTTGATCAGTAGGGAGGCATTGATATGAGCTCTTTTTCATTCCTATTTCGATGACTTTTGCAAAGATATACCAAGAGTGTGCTTAAATATAAACAAAAACATACATAATGGGGGTATATATAAGCTCCCACTCATGGATGGCTCTTCCAGGTAAGCAACATGACCAGAAAGCAGAGTGAATGGAAAAATAGATTTTTTAATCATCAGAAGACGTTATGGATGTAGCTGGAATTGACTTGACAGCAACGGGCTGTTGTAGTTTGTTTTTAAGTTAAGAAAACCATAATACATTGTTTCAAGTGTACAGAACACTGCACATTTGGGAGAGTTTTCAACATTCTGTTGATAACTAGATAATGATGTTTTGTGGGCAGACTTTATGGATAATGTATTGCAGTTCTAGAAGTGAGCTACAACTGGAATGAGGCAGGTATATTGGTGAATATTTAAAATGATTTGCTCTGAGTGTTTCACCTCTCATTATACAGTAACACTGTTTAGTTTGAATTATCTGGAATAAATATACCTTAGTTCTTTTTTTTTTTTTTTTACAACTAAACATCTATAACTAAATATTTTCTGATTAGCAAAATTAATACACTTCCTGGCACTGACTCTGTATTAAATATGGGGGTTTGAGTGTGAGCTTGCATGTACTGACTTCTCCTGGGAAGGACATGGATATATATCAAAGTGTATTAGGTGTCTGTATGTGGGCAGAGTACAGGGTCAGCGGAAAAGAGGAAGACCCTCAATGAGGTGGATTGACACTACAGTGGCTGCAACAATGAGCTCAAGCATAACAACGATTGTAAGGATGGCGCAGGACCAGGGAGTGTTTCTTTCTGTTGTGTATAGGGTCGCTGTGAGTTGGAACTGACTCGATGGCACCTAACAACAACAACAACAACAAAATGTGGGCAGGAGTGGGTGGGGTACATAATGTCAAGCACAATGACTTTTTCTAATTTTGGGATACTCCCTTTTGTTGATTGAAGACTTTCAAGGTGTATTAACTGTGTGGGTGTGTGGAGGTTGGACATATGAAGATGGCTTTTTAATCATTAATTCATTTTTCCAATACTCTTTTGCTTAAAAGGTCATATGTAGACACAAAGGTTATGTGTATGCTTTCAAGATTATTCTTCAGAGAATTCAAATTAAAAGACTACTTGAATAGATTCTAAGGTTAATTTAGAATCTACAAGAGAAAGGGTGGGTAGAGGCATGACTACATGGAGTAGGGTCAGAAACATGTATCTTTGTAGATGGTATGAATTTCAACAGGGAGGCAAATAATCAACAGCTCCTTCACCCGCATTGATCAATAGACTCTTTGTTTACTACCCCCAATTTCCCAATATACTTCTCCTCTTCCCGTGTAAGACAAAAGTAACTACTTACAGAGTGCTGACCAAAATGGCGAGGGTGATGAATTCTTGTCATAAGAGGTGGGGTGGATGTTATTGAGGTGTTTACTTAATATGGAGGACACAGTTGGATTTACAGCCTCACAATGGAGATCGAACAAGGAACTGGGGAACCAGGAATAAACCCAAAAGGCTTTCAGGAAAAAGTAAGATTTAAAACAGTCCACGGACAAGGCCCCCTGCTTGTCTATCAGTTTGTTGTACTGTGAAGGCTTGTGTGTTGCTGTGATGCCGGAAGCTATGCTATTGGTATTCAAATAGCAGGGCCACCCAGGGCAGACAGGTTTCAGCTGAGCTTCCAGGTTAACACAGACTAGGAAGAAGGGCCTGGCTATCTACTTCTGAAAAGAATTAGCCAGTGAACACCTTATGAATAGCAGCAGAACCTTGGCTGATATAATGTCTGAAGACGAGCCTGTCAGGTTGGAAGGCACTCAAAAGACGACTGAGGAAGAGCTGCCTCCTCAAAATAGAGTTGTCCTTAATGACGTGGATGGAGTCAAGCTTTCAGGACCTTCATTAGCTGGTCTGACAAGACCCAAAATGAGAAGAAACAGCTGCAAACATCCATTAGTAATCGGAACCTGTAATGTCTGAAGTATGAATCTAGGGAAATTGGAAATCATCAAAAATGAAATGAATCATATAAAGATCGATATCCTAGTCATCAGTGAGCTGAAATGTACTGGTGTTGGTCATTTTGAATCAGACAATCGTATAGTCTACTATGCTGGGAATGACAACTTGAGGTGAAATGGAGTTGCAATACTGAAGGATCTACAGGGAAAATATTAAATAATGCAGGAGGCATCAAAAGAAGATAGAAGGAATACACAGAGCCACTATACCAAAAAAATTGGTCCACGTTCAACCATTTCAGGAGGTAACATATGATCAGGAACCGATGGTACTGAAGGAAGAAGTCCAAGCTGCACTGAAGACATTGGCAAAAACAAGGCTCTGAGAATTGACGAAATATCAATTGAGATGTTTCAGCAAATGAATGCAGCACTGGAAGTACTCACTTGTCTATGCCAAGACCTTTGGAAGAGAGCTACCTGGCCAACCGACTGGAAGAGATCCATATTCATATCTATTCCTGAGAAAGGTGATCCAACCAGATGCGGAAATTATCGAACAATATCATTAATATCAAATGTAAGCAAAACTCTGATGAAGATAATTCAAAAGTGGCTGCAGCACTATATCAACAGGGAACTTCCAGAAATTCAGGCCAGTTCCAGAAGAGGACTTGGAACTAGGGATATCATTGCTGATGTCAGACGGATCCTGGCTGAAAGCAGAGAATACCAGAAAGATGTTTACCTGTGTTTTATTGACTCTGCTAAGACGTTCAACCGTGTAGATCATAACAAATTATGGATAACATTGCAGAGAACGGAAATCCTGGGACACTTAATTGTGCTCATGAGGAATCTGTATATGGATCAAGAGGCACTTGTTTGAACAGAACAAGGGGCTACTATATGGTTTAAAATCAGGAAAGGTGTGCATCAGGGTTGTATCCTTTTACCATGCCTATTCAATCTGTGCTGAGCAAATAATCCGAGAAGCTGGACTATATGAAGAAGAATGGGGCATCAGGATTGGAGAAAGACTCGTTAACAACCTGCATTATACAGATCACACAACCTTGCTTGCTGAAAGTGAAGAGGACTTGAAGCACTTACTGATGAAGATCGAAGACCACAGCCTTCAGTATGAATTACATCTCGACATAAAGAACACAAAAATCCTCACAACTAGACCAATAAGCTGTATCACTAGAAACAGAGAAAAGATTAAAGTTGTCAAGGATTTCATTTTACTTGGATCCACAATCAATACCCTTGGAAGCAGCGGTCAAGAAATCAAAAGACGCATTGCATTGGGCAAATCGGCTGCAAGGGATGTCTTTAAAGTGTTAAAAAGCAAAGACATCACCTTGAGGACTTAGGTGTGCCTAACTCAAGCCATGGTGTTTTCAATGGTTCCATTTGCATGCAAAACTGGACAATGAATAAGGAAGACTGAAGAAGAACTGACTCCTTTGAATTGTGGTGTTGGCGAAGAATATGGAATATACCACAGACTGCCAAAAGAACTAACAAATCTGTCTTTGGAAGAAGTACAACAAGACTGCTCCTTGGAAGCAAGGATGGCGAGGCTGCGTCTCACAATCACATACTTCGGACATGTTGTCAGGAGGGATCAGTCCCTGGAGAAGGACATCATGCTCGGTAAAGTAGAGGGCCAGCAAAAAAGAAGACCCTCAACGAGACGGGTTGACACAGTGGCTGCAACAATGGGCTGAAGCATAGCAACAATTGTGAGGATGGCACAGGACCGGGCAGTGTTTCATTCTGTTGTGCATAGGGTCGATATGAGTCAGTACCAACTCAATGGCACCTAACAACAACTACAACATGGACAAGGCATGTATTAAAAAGTATTCGTTCAAGGGCTTTATTGCAGAGGTGGTTAACAGAAATCCCTGGATATTCCTAACACCAATAGACAAGGCTTTGTTAATTAGTTCACCAAATATCATAAATGGAGCTGTACTGGTGAATCTAGTAATATCTAATTAGGTAGTGTGATGAAATGAGCTCTTACTAGTGAAATTCAAGGTTATCAAGATTTATGGATTGGAAGAGATTTTATACTCAAATTGGAATCTGTAGAAGAGCAGCATCAAAACAACCAGGGAGGTTGTCAGAAATGCAGAATCTCAGGCCCTATCTACCTCAAGATCACTGAATCAGAATCTGTTTTTTAACAAAATCTCTAAGCAATTCATATGCACATTAATTTTAAGAAATAATGCCCACCCTTAAGAGAAAGTGTTATAAAACTCAAGGAAGACCTTAGGGATTATGCCTTGAGCTAAATCCCCAAATCAATCCAGGGTTTGGTTTTTACACCTTGGATTCTGTCAGCCAAAAGGATGACAAAATCCTGCCTCTGAAATCTTGGCATTGTTTTATTTAGACCTTCTTCTCAAGGTAATGATGACCAGAGCATCAAAAAAGAAAACTTTGATTCAAAGAACCAAATTTAGAGTGATTAAACACCCAGGGCGGTCTCAGTTTATGACCACACCCAACTAGAATTGTTAATAATGCCCTTTTACTCAAAAAGATACCTGGGTTTGGATGATAAATTATATGGTCACCCTAAGAATGGGTCAGTGTTAAAAAGCAAAGATGTCACTTTAAGGGCTAAAGTGTACCTGAATTTTCAGTCATCTCATATGCATATGAAAGCTGGACAACGAGTAACGAAGACCAAAGAAGAATTGATGCCTTTGAGTTATGGCGTTGGCAAAGAACGTTGAGTATACCATGGACTGCCAGAAGAACAAACAGCCAGAATGCTCCTTAGGAGCAAAGGGTGGTGTACTTTGGACATGTTATCAGAAGGGACCAGTCCCTGGAGAAGGACAAAATACGTGGTAAAGTAGAGGGTCAGCAAAAGAGAAGATCCTCAACGAGATGGATTGACACAGTGGCTGCAATGATGGGCTCAAGCATAGTAAAGATTGTGAGCGTGGCATAGGACCAGGCAGTGTTTTGTTCTGTGTTGTACATAGAACGAGTTGAAACTGACTCGAAGGCACCTAACAACAAGAATGCATTTTACTTTCATGCTTTCTAACAAATGGCTAGTTGATAAATACTTGTATGCTTATCATAAACAAAAACAAGGATAAAATAAACAAAATGCACTCTTCCATAATGTTTATTTAGACAAAAAAAAAAAATCTTGTTGGTAGCAGTAGTAACAGAAGACAGATGAGCTTGGTAGAACAAAGGGCTGTCCTCATGGGGGCTGGCTGCCTTCACATCTGTACATCTTAAAGGGCAATTCAAATTGTTTTCCAGGAACAAGTGACAGCCCACCCCAGAGGAGTATTCAAGCCTCTGCAAGACTCATGCTTCCAATTCTAAAATGTTGTTTTTTTCCAGATTTTTCTCATCTTGACCACTAAGAATTAAAAAATGGTGGGGCCAAATTTTATTCAGAGCTCAAGCTGTAGGTGTTGTGTGTTACCCTATCCTCAGTATTCTCTGCAGAAAGAAAGATTTGCTAACTATTTGGCCAAGAAGCTCAGTCTTTGATGACAGCAGATGGGATTTTATTTCTAACTGCTTTTCTTGCTCTGGTTGTTTGGCTGCTAAGACAAAGTTTGGAGGTTCGAACACACCCAGAACTCCATGGGAGAGAAGATCTGGTAATCTGTTCCCATAAAGGTTACCAAAAAAATTCACTGCCAATGAGTTGATTTCGACTCATAGTGCCCAACAAGGTTTCCAAGGCTGTACATCTTTCCAGAAGCAGACTCACATCTTTCTCCCATGGAGCAGCTGATGGGTTCCAACCACTGACTTCTTGCTTAGCAGCCAAGCACTTTAACCACTATAGCCGCAGGGTTTCTCCCATAAAAATTACAACCTTAGAAACCCTCTAGGGGGCAGTTCTGTCCTATATGGTCAGTATGAGTCAGAACTGACTCAACTAGAATGGGTTTGGTTGGTTTTGTTACAACCACTGCAGTGATTTCCTAGGACACTTTTTTTCCTAGGTAGTATCACCTGCTTATAAAATCATCTCTTCTTGCTTCTTATTATCCCATACCATTTTTGACCCCCCCACCCCAATTTTCTTACCTGTGTTCTTTCTCTCTCCTACATAAGACAAAAGAACTGTCTGCAGAGTGCTGACCAAAACAGTAATAAGGGGGGGGGTTGATGTTTCAAGGTGTTTATTTAATCAGAAGGATACAGTTGTTCTTAAAATCTTAAAACTACAGAGCTGTTATTGAACAAGGGGGCAATGAATTACTAAAGCAAAGATTTTAGTAATATGCTTATCTTCTGCTATAGTCTCCCAACAAATATTTCAAACAAAATAGAGTTAACACTACTCAGAAGAAAAATAATTAAATAGAAATAAACACCAGCATCAGCTACCTAGAGTAAAACTCACATCAAAACAGAATATTTTATAAACCACAATAAATATTTCCAATTCCGTGGGCTTGTCTTCGAGTTATTAAATATTTATTCCACACCACCCTCAATATGTTGTCTAGGGAGATAGTTGGCTTATTTCTGTGATTAATAAAAATTTCTGTTTTCCCTTGACAATGCCAGAAAAGTAATAATAAATCTTTAACAGAGCAAACTGTGGAATGATAATCAATATAACTCGTGTTGTTACCCATGCAGTCCCCTAAAAACATCGTTAGCAATGATTTCCAGCACAATGTAACAAGTTTTCATAGTGGGTACCACTTTTTTTCTATGTTAAGGTCAGTGAAGAGAATAGCAGAAGGAAAAGAAAAAGAATCAGTTCACCATCCTGCTGCGTTCATTGAATTTTCTTTGAAATTAGTTATAAAATTCCATGCCTGGGGGATGCAAATGGTTTATGCTCAACTACTAACCTAAAGATTGATGGTTCAAACCCACCTGCCAGCACCAAAGAAGAAAGGCCTGGTGAACTGCTTCCATAAAGATTACAGCCAAGAAAACTCTATAGAGCAGTTCTACTCTGTAACAGGGGGTCACCATGAGTGGGAATTGACTTGACAGTAATGGGTTGTTTTGTTTTTTTTTGGTTTGCTATCTGTTTTAAATTTGTTTAGAATTAATAATCAGCTGATCTAAAAGTTACTTACAATAAAATCACTTGCATACCCCTGTAAATGTTATACAGAGATATGGAGAAAAATAAAAAGACTGATACCATCAACAAAATGAAGAAATAATTATGCTGGAAGGCAAAGTTGAACTATGTACACAGTATATTATACTTTGTGCTTCCTGGCAGCCAGTGCAAAGAGAGAAAGAAAGTGAGAGCAAGAGAGGGAGGGAAGGGAAGAAGGTGAGAAGAGGGGAGATAAATAGCTACTATTACATGGTGTAAGACTTCCCTGTGGCTCTATAGAAAGTACGGCACAAGCACAGTTGTGTAAACAAGGCAGTGGTGCTGAGTGCCTGATCCACGTCTCCACGTAGCCTCAGCCTACTCTTTCATATCATTATCTATAAGTAAAATGTATGTTAGAGCATAGCTATTGCCAGAAATATTCCCCTGCTTTCCATATTTCACTTTACAGTTCATTACACACATTTGCTCTTAAATACAGTAGTTTTAACAGCTGTCTATAGTTTCTATCAAAGTACCCTAAAAATCCTATAATAATATTTTCCACCTCATTTCCTCTTTTCTTTTGACTGCATTGTGATAAAGCACTGTGTCCGATAAGGGAAAGTGACAGCCTTGTCAAACTCTAGGGCAAGTATTTGCATATTGTTATTTTATTCAGACGATTACAGCAGTCACCAGCAACTGAGGGAATTTACTTTTCCTCAGTAATACATTTTCACTGATTATGATGTTTTATCCCACAATTTGTCATTCACAACCACCTCTTTTGTAGTTCTGTTAAAATTTTTAAGTCAGGGAAAAAGTCATTATTTTTTGCTAACAGATGCATTGTTAAGGAACAAAATCAGCATAGGAACACTGGGCGTTGTCCTTATTTTTTATAAGGGATTGAATGATAGTCATTAATGTTAATATGATGACAAACCCACTAAATAGCTTTAGTGTCTGTTAGGGATTGAATTGTGTCTCCCCAAAAGATACATGAAAGTCCTAACCTCTGTACCTGTAAATACGACCCTGTTTGGAAGTAGGAGTCCCTAGCTGGTGCAATGTGTTAACGAGGTTCACTGCTAACTAAAAGATTGGCACCTCAGAAGAAAGGTCTGGTGACTTATTTGCAAAAATTCAGCTATTGAAAACCCTACAGAGCACAGTTCTACTCTGACACACATGGGGTCACAATGAGTCAGAGTCAACTTGGTGGCAACTAGTTTTTGAAAAAGTTCTTCTTTTTTATGTTAATGAGGTCATACCAGTGTAAGGTGAGCACTAAGTCTAATCCATTCTCAGTGGTGTCTTATAGAAATAGCAGAATAGTCCCAGAGACACAGGCAGGGAGAAGACAGACACCACATGAGGAGAACTAATCTACAAGTCAAGGAATGTCCAGAATTGTTGGCAGACTCCAGAAAATAGAAGCAAGGCCCACAGAAGGAATGGACATAACTGGGACCTTGATTTGGAATGTTAGCCTCCAGAAATGTGAGAAAATAAGTTTCTATTCTTCAAAATCCCTCACTTGTAGGTTTGGTTTTTTTTCCTTTTATTATGGCAGCACTAGATAACTAAGACAGGGTCTTTAACCCCAGAAGACGAAAGTGCTTTAAAAAAGAAAGAAAAAGAGGTGGAACTAACATGATACTTGAGACAGAAGCACCACATCATCCCTCCACACCAAAGACCCAAAAAACTAAGTAATAGAGAGACAAACGTAAATCCTGAAACCCTAAGAATCAAATGAAGAGATAAAGAACTCAGCCAAGCACCAGATGGAATAAGAAACTGAGAGAACAGAAGCAAGGAGATAGCAGCGGAGGTCCCCTACCAGCTAACGCAGCACGGATACACCTGTCAGAGATCGCCGGACAGGGAGTACAAGAACGCAGCTTCATGGAGCTCCCGACAGGAGACAGAGCACCCTGTAACCAGCGATACACACTTTTCTTTTCTCCTTTTTCTTCATTTCTTGATTTCTCGTCTCCCTCTACTTTCTTTTCCTGTCTCCTGAATACCTGGCACTGTGTGCCATCTTGGCCCCTTCTAGCCAGGCTGTACTGCAAGGCTTGGGGGCCACTTCCCCAGTCTGAGCAGCCACATCAGTGGGATTCCTGGGGGGCATTTCTTCCTTTTTTTAATTATTTTTTTCTTTTTTCCTTTTTGCCCTTTCTTCATCTCTCAGTTTCTCGTCTCTCTCTACTGACCTTCTTTCCCAGTCTCCTGAATACCTGGCACTGTGTGCCATCTCCACCCCTTCTAGTCAGGCTGTACTGACCTCAGAACCTACTGTAGAGCTATGGTAGTCAAAACAGCCTGGTACTAGTACAACGACACATACATTGACCAATGGAACAGAATTGAGAGCCCAGATGTAAATCCATCCACCTATGGTCACCAAACCACAAAGGCCCAAAGTCTATCAAATGGGGGAAAGTCTTTTTAACAAATGGTGCCAGCAAAACTGGATGTCCATCTGCAAAAAAAAAAAAAAAAAAAATGAAACAGGACCTATACCTCACACCATACAAAAAATCAATTTGAAATGGATCAAAGACCTAAATATAAAGCCAAAAACTATAAAGATCATAGAAGAAAAAATAAGATCAAATCTGGAGCCCTAACACATGACATTAGCAAGACACAAACTATAGCTAAGAACGTACAAACTCTAGAAGATAAGCTGAATAACTGGAATCTTCTAAAAATTAAACATTTATGCTCATCAAAAGGCTTCACCAAAAGAGTAAAAAGAGACCTACAGACTGGGAAATTTTTTTTTTTTTTTTTTGGCTATTACAAATCAAACAAAATCTAATTTCTAAAATCTACAAGAAAAATCCAACACCTCTGCAACAAAAAGACAAATAATCCGACTAAAAATGGGCAAAGGAAATGAACAGACACTTCACCAAAGAAGATATTCAATTGGCTAACAGACACATGAGGAAATGCCCATGATCACTAGTCATTAGAGAAATGCAAATCAAAACTATGATGAGGTACCAGCTCACCTTGGCATTACTGGCATGAATCAAAAAAAAAAAAAAAAAAAAAAAGCAGAAAATAACAAATGCTGGAGAGGCTGCGAGGAGGTTGGAACTCTTATGTACTGCTGGTGGGAATGCAAAATGGTACAACCATTTTGGAAAATGACATGGCACTTCCTCAGAAAGCTGGAAATAGAAATACCATATGACCCAGCAGTCCCACTCCTAGGAATATATCCTAGAGAAATAAGAGCTGTCTCATCCATGTTCATCGAAGCATTGTTCACAATAGCAAAAAGAAGGAAACAACCTAGATGCCCATCAACAGATGAGTAGATAAACAAACTATGGTACGTACACACAATGGAGTACTATACAACAATAAAGATCAATGATGAATCTGTGAAGCATCTCACAACATGGATGAATATGGAGGGTATTGTGCTGAATGAAATAAGTCAATCACAAAAGAACAAATGTTGTAGGAGACCACTACTATAAACAGTCATGAAAATGTTTACACACAAAAAGAAAAAACTTTGATGGTTACAAGGGAGGAAGGGGGTACAGATGGAAAAACACTAAATAGACAATAGGTAAGTGGCAACTTTGGTTAAGGGTAAGACAGTACACAATACTGGGGAAGCCAGCACAACTTGTACAAGGCAAGGTCATGGAAGCTCCATAGACACATCTAAACTCCCTGAGTGACCGAATTACTGGGCTGAGGGCAGTGGGGACCCTGGTCTCGGGAACATGTAGCCCAATTGGCATAATTATAGTTTATAAAGAAAATGTTCTACATCCTACTTTGGTGAGTAACATCCGGGGTCTTAAAAGCCTGTTAGCGCCCATCTAACAATCTCCACTGGTCTTATCCCTTTGGAAGCAAGGGAGAATGAAGAAAACTAAAGATATGAGGGAAAGGTTAGTCCAAAGGACTAGTGGACAATAACTACCAAGGCCTCCACCAGACTGAGTCCAGTACAACTAGATGGTGCCTGGCTACCACCACAGACTGTTCTGACAGGGATCACAGTAGAGGGTCCTGAATAGAACTGGAGAAAAATGTAGAACAAAATTCTGACTCCCAAAGAAAGACCTGACAAAGACTGGAGAAACCACAAGAGTATGGCCCCTGGAAATCCTTTTAGCTCAGTAATGAAGTCACTCTTAAGGCTCACCCTTTAGCCAAAGATTAGGCAGGCTCATAAAACAAAGCAAGACTAACGGTACACATCATCCCAGGGGCAAAGACAAGAAGGCAGGAGGGGACAGGAAAGCTGGTAAAAGGGAACCCAAGGTCGAGAAGGGAGAGTGTTGACATGTCATGGCGTTGTTAACCAATGTCATAAAACAATATGTGTACTGTTTGATGAGAAACTAGTTTGTTCTGTGAGCCTCCATCTGAAGTACAATTAAAAAAACCATTGCTATCAAGTCAATTTTGACTCATAGCAACCCAGTAGCACAGAGTAGAACTGCCCCACATGGTTTCCAAGGTGTAAATCTTTATGAAAGCAGGCTGCCACATCTTTCTCCTTCAGAGCAGCTGGTAGGTTTGAACCACTGACCTTCCAGTTAGCAGCCAAGCTTAACCACTGCGCCACCAGAGTTCCTGGAAAGTGCTTTACAAACGTTAAATATTGCAAAGGACAGCGGTGCTTCCTCAGGTGCCTTTAATAGCTGCTTCAGAAAGCACCTTATTTCCTGTCCACAGGCTTGTAGAGTAAAAAATTCCCTCACTCAAAGGTGCCAATATTACTTCCTCTTCAAAAGGTGGAGCAGCTTATAATGGTTTTTGAGCTTGTTATTGCTCAAGCTCATTCATTCAAAGGGTAAACTGTAGACTGAACCATTTTTCTCAACAAATTTTGTTCCGGTCAACCTCAAAGGGAAGGAAGGCTATCGACCAAGATGCTCTGACAGAAATTGTGCTAAAAGCTAGCCTTTTTCTCTATTAATTATATGAGTATTAGAATGCTTACCCTAGGAAAGAATAATTTTCACAGGAGGAGACAGGTTAAAAAAATTTTTTTTATAGTTGCTTACAGTAATAGCTGCAATTTATTTGCAAGTTATTTCATGTTATTTTGTCTAGTCATATACCAAAGGACAGAGCAGAAAGCCTGTTCTCTCGGATTGGATGCATCTGTATTTTAATTCTTGCTCTCTCCTTACTAGTTCTGTTACCTTGGGAGAGTCACCTAAGTATTCTGAGTTTGATTTCTCATTTGTGAATGGTGAAAACAAATAACCAGATTCCAACTCATGGCGACCCCTAGTGTGTCGGAGTAGAGCTGTACTCCATACAGATCTTAATGGCTGATTTTTTGGAAGTAGGTCATGAGGCCTTTCTTCCAAGATGCCTCGGGATGGACTTGAACCTCCAATCTTTTGGTGAGCAGCCAAGTATATTAATCATTTGCATCACCCAGGGACTCCAAAATGATGTAATTTAACTAATACTATATTCTTGCTTGTTCTTGAAAGAACGTTTGTCTTGGATGTTTGAGACTGGAAGAGTTTTGCATAGCTTCTGCTTTGAGCTCATAGAGGCATTTTCCTTTACCTCCATAGAATAAAGGAAACTACAGCAATTTTTTTCCTAACCACTAATCCAATATACCGAGACATTTGGCCTTAACTATGTGGATAATAACTTTATACCAAGCAACCCATATCAGCAGGTGACTCTGAGAGCTCTCTGCATCAGCCCTGCGTTCAGTGTATCTCCATGTAGCGTACACAGAACTTTGTTCCAGGGCTAAGCTAAGCATTCTTTCCTCCCATTTTCCTTCCCTCCCTCCTTCCCTCTTTCCCTCCTTTTTTCCTCAAGCTTTGTCCCTTCCTTCTCCCCTCCCCCACCCCCCTGGCTCTCTCCCTCCTCCTCTCTCTCTGGAGGCAGGTTTGTGAAATTCTGTATTTCTGCGTGGTGATAAAGAGGTAAGTATCTCCATTCAGGTAGACCTGACTATGAATCCTGGACTGGCCCCTCACTAGAGATACTGCATTGAGCAGCTAACTTGACTACTCTCTGCCTCATTTTCCTTATCTGTGATATGGGATTTGTGAGTAACTTTTGTTTGTGAGGATTACAATGAAAAAATATTTGTAAAATGTCCATCACCAAGAGACCGGCACTCTGTAAGATGTCTTGAACATTGGCAATATTAGCAAAATTAGACGTGGACCAAAACCCTTACTGTCGAGTGGAATCCGACTCACAGCAACCCTATAGGACAAAATAGAACTGCCCCATAGAGTTTCCACAGAGCACCTGGTGGATCTGAGCTGCTGACCTTTTGGTAAGCAGCCATAGCTCTTAACCACTAAGCCACCAGGATTAGACTTGGACAGTACCCCCAATGAATTCTGAAACCCTCTAAGGGTGATATAACATAAGCTCTTTCTTTCCTTGTGCCCTGAGGTCGCCTGTGAGTTTATTCATAGATGTTTATCTCAGCCCTTATTCTTTTCATCTCTCCACTCCTCAATGATCCCTTGATATTTTAGACTCTTCTGCCCTCTTTTCCCAGTGCCCATTCTCTTTCCTTCATTTCAGGCTTAGGCAACCAGTCAGTCCAACCTTTAAGGGATTTCCCTTTGATGAAACTGCAAGGGAACTTCAGTTCCATGCACAGGTGGACAGGATGACCAAAGGAGAGAAAGACACCTTAGCCCACCCTCTGCCTGAAGCATCTATCTTGAAAAAATGCCGGTCATTTAGTCTACAAAAGAGTTGAGGTATAAAAATCCTTGTTGGACTGTTATTATTATTCATCACTGACGGTAGACTTACTGTATGTCAAAGGCCCTCTTCCTAATACTGACTGGCTCTAGTGTGTGGTTTTCGCCAACAGGGTCTCTATTCTTGTCTCCAGTATGTGGATAAACCTGAGTTTGCCCTTTCTGTCACTTGCTCAAACCTTGGAATGATCCAAGACCTTCAAAGGTGGGAGGATAAGTATCTTGGGAGGCGGTGAATGGAGGAGAAAACCCCCTCATACCCTGATTTGTACTTTCTAATTATTATGAATATTTTTGTAAACAGCTTAGAACAATGCCAGCATATACTTGGTGGTTGGCATGTCTCCATTACCCTTATACAATATCGTAATTGAGAGAAGAGGACAGTCATCTGTATACTTAGTCCTTCATATTCACAGGTGCAAAGGGTTAAGGTTCTCAGCTGCTTGAAGAAAGATCTCATGATCTACGTCTAAAAAATCAGCCATTGCAAACCCTATGGAGCACAGTTCTGCTCTGAGACACATGGTGTTGCTATGAGTCAATTTGACAGCAACTAAGCTCTGGATCTATAATCGACGTTTTACAATGATGGAAGTCTAAGAAAGATTTATACACCTTAAAATTTCGGGAGATTAAATGATTGTCTTTTTTTGTATAGGTGTTTTTACTTACCCTGTTAGAATATCAACAAAAATGTTTGGCAAGATATTTTAATGAAATGCCATGTAGCAAAATGAATTTTACTAGCTCTTAAAACTTCTATAATATGGGGAGGGAGGAGCAACTACATTTCTTTAAAATTGTCCTTGAACATAATATAAAATTTCTGATTTTATATAAAATAGAAACTATACATATATGTAATTATCGCTTGATTTTCTTTCTGGTGTATATTACATTTATGTTAATATTAAATAAGTAACAGTCAAAATACAGATATTGTCTCCCAGCTTTTAGACCCCTAAGACATTGCTGAAAATTTTCAGAAATATCCTTTTTTCTCTGGAGACAAGGCTCACCCCTTCCAAGAATGCAACTATCATTATAACACTTGCATTTTTTTAGCTAATAGGAAATATAAAAATACAAGGCTAACCTTAAAGTCAAATGTGTTCGCTTTATAATCACCAACAAAAAAAAAGGAGGGAGGGAGTTGTTTTACCACCAATTCTCACTTTGTATTTTTTAAAGAAAAAAGAGATAAGAAGTTAAACCTTCCAGATTCATATACAATATTGAGTGTCCACTGTTGCAGATGTTTTACGTGTGTTAGTTCTTTTTTCTCAGCATCCCTTTGACTGTTTGTCTCAACGTTACTTGCCAGAGGCTTTTCATCTTGCTTGGAGGCAAACAAAATACCATTCATGTTGATCATGCTGAATGCCTGTTTTCGCATCATAAAATAATTTTCTAGTGATCAGAATTCCTGTAGAATCTGCAGAATTCTCCTTGTTTTCGATAGCAATGGCAAAAGTTTGCACTTCACTGATGGTTAATGCTTTTTAGAGTGACTTCATTTGCAAAGAAATTAGACAATTGGGATTTAAACCAAATAATCAGTCACTTTCCAAACACACCTGAGTAGTTAAGAAGAATGTGGGGAAAGTAAGCATGGTAGAAGTAAAGCCAACTTCCAAATTCAAAGGTATCTCCCAACCAAATTTGAGGGTAGTGAACAGAATTGGAAAGAAGCAGCTGAGAACCAATATACTAACAAATCTAAGGTGTCTACTGGCAAGATGCCCAAGCCAGTGGTGGGAGAACAGCTGATACAGGAAAACAAGCATGACCTTTGAAGGTAGACACCTGTTAGTTTGAATCTGAGCTGTACTCTTTCTTAACGTTGATGCTAAGCATATTCCTCAAATTCTCTGTTTCTTTATTTGCATAAAAGAAGTAATATCTATCTCCAAAGCTTTTGAAGAATTAAAAACCAGAATATGGTTGGTCAAATGCATAGCACACTTCTCTGGCACACAGTAGGCATTCAAATGTGTCTTTCCCCACTTATCCTCTTAATAAATAGCATTAATTCCTGCTGCTGTTCATTTTGCTGTAACACTATGCTGGTGCTAAATTAATAAAACTGCCCAAATTTCCTTTAAAGGTGTGAGTGCGTGCGTGTGTGTGTGTGAGAGGGAGAGATGTCTTGAGTCCTTCATTCAGCTGCTCTATTTTCAAGGATTAATGACGTAGTGCTGTGAGGGGAACATAAAGGCAAAATTTCAATTTGCAAAGAAAAAAAATGACGGAAGAGATTTCTTTGCAACTCTTCAATGTCACCATCAAAAAAGTCACTTGTATGTTTTCAAAGGAGAGTCTTCCCCCCCCACCCCCGCCTTTACAAATAAGTTATAAAAGACTATTTCTTGAAACTGCTAGTGATGGGGAAGGTTTCCCATCACTGGGAAGTCAATAGAATTATTGGACAGCTCTAATTGTTAAACAAACCAAAAAAAAAAAAAAAAAAAGAAAATCTTTAGAGTAGTCCAAGATTGTTGCTTCAGAAAGCAGAATTACCAGCATTTATAAAGAAGCATTAAGAATAAGGCAAGTATTTGAAAAAGTGTCACTCTGCAAAGGAAATACAAATACAGCGCTTCCATCATTTCCTTCTTCAGGTTGAGCAAAGATTTTTATTTGTTTCCAACTTGAGCATAGATTTGGATGCCCATCGGTGTTTGAATTCATAGCTGTAGGACCTTGGGAACTTCTACTCACTTTCTTGCTGGTTCTGGTTCTGTATATATGAAAAATTAGATCGGTAAGTTGCATCTAGCTCATGGGAGGTGCCCAATAAATGGAAATTTGTATACTAGTATACTAACAGCACTAAGGTCATTCTCTTCTTCAATTCTGACAAGAGTTTTATGGGTTAGATATTCTAATCCTGAATTTTCTAGTTGGGAAATTAGCTTAACTAATTCAAACAAGTTCATGCAGATAGTAAGTAGTTTAAGGAGTCCCTGGGTGGCACAAATGGTTAAGCACTTGGCTATTAACTGAAATCTTGGTGGTCTGAATCCACCTAGGACACCTAGGAAGAAAGGCCTGGCAATCTGCTTCTGAAAGCTCACAGCCATGAAAACCCTGTAGAGCAGTTCTGCTCTGCACACTTGAGGTCGCTATGAGTCTGAATCGACTAGATTTTTGTCTGGTTAATCAGAAAGACGTCCAGAAGAGTCTCTGGCTTAGCTGTCTGTTTTATTCCTGGTGTACGGCCCAGTATCTCACACACGTAATTGCTCAACTGATATTTGTGAAATAAATTATTTTTATCAAACCTTAAAATCAATTATTTTTACTCAGAATGCAATGATTTGCTCCTTACCTCTGTTTTCATCTAACTGTTTGCTATACGGACTTTCACCAAATATGCAGTGCCACAGGACATGAAAGTAACTTATTCGTAACACAAAGTCCTGTACAAACGAAGTTATAAGTGAAGCCCAGCCTAGGCCACAATAGAGCTGGGATTTGTCCCTTTGCCCTGCAATTAATTCTTTTGCTTCTACCAAACGAAATCTGAGTTATGGTCCTGGCCCTGAAGGCTCAGAGACTTTCTTTGAGAAGTAACCATTAGTTTGCAAGTCGTTTTTTGTACATCTGTCAGTCAGTCCTCTGGGTTTTCCACTGACCTGTTGAACCCACGGCCATTCAGTCACTTCTGACTCATAGCGACCGTATAGGACAGAGTAGAACTGCCCTGTGGAGTTTCCAAAGCTATAATCTTTACAGAAGCAGATTGCCATATCTTTCTCCTGAAGAGCAGCTGGTGAGTTCAAACCACTGACCTTTTGGTTAGCAGCCGAGCCAAGGCTCCAGCGCCCCCAGGGCTCCTTAGATTTTCCACTGAGGTAAGTATTCTTTATGACCATATTACACAGATGAGCAAAATAAAGCTCAATTAATTTATTACGTTCTTACATTGCTGAATGCCCTGTCCCTGGTTTTTATTTCGTGGATATTTTGAGAAACTTTCAAGGCTAAAGATGGGTGACAAATAAGTCGCTATAAAATATTTCTCATTAGTCAAGCTTCTCTAAGCTAGGAGATGCCTGTATAGACAGGTTCGGGAAGGGGATCTCCAGTGAAATAGAGATACAGTTTAGTCCATTACTAAATCCATCTTTTCTCCCTCAAAGAAAGAAGTTACCATGACAAATAAAATGAGAATGCTTGGTAATTAGTACCATAATTCACAAAACAAACCTCATCTTGGTATCAGTATCAAGATAATCCAAATTTAAAAACAAAATAAAAACAATTATGTAAGTAATTTTCTCAATCTCCCTTTTGTCTTTACAAAATGAAATTGGTTTCTATAAGCACATTTGTTTTAATTTTCTTGCCATGGAATTACCATTTCATTAAAAAAAAATTTTTTTCCAATGTCTGCATCTTTACTATTTTGAAATAATCATGCTTTTGTACTCTGTTCCCCATTATTCAGTTTAAGAACAATCGCTTGAAATGGTGTTATTACTTTTATCAGAATGGTCATACTTTGTGAATTCATACACGTTATATTGACGGCACTGGGGTTTTTTTTATATTGATACGTTGTTGTTCTTAGCTGCCATCAAGTAGGCCCCTGACTCATAGCGACCCCATGTATTACAGAGTAGAACTGCTCCATAGGGTTTTCTTGGCTGTAGTCTTTTTTAAAAAATAATATTTTATTGTATTTAAGATGAAAGTGTACCCAGCAAATTTGGTTCCCATTTCATAATATCTACTCAAATTATTCAGTGGTATTGGTTATATTTTTCAGAGTGTGTTATCATTCTCATTCATTCCATTCTGTTTGTACCATTTCTAGAACTCTAGTTTCCCTGCCCCTTACCTTCTCACTTTTCTTTAAGGTAATTTTTGACCATTTGGTCTCATGGAGATGATTTTTCAAAAAAGCTCACTACTCACAGGTGTTATTCTTTATTTCACGAGCCAATTTGTTATTTAGCTAAAAGGTGACCTCAAGGAATAATTTTGGTTTAAGGTTTAAAGAGTATCCCAGAACAACAGTCTCAGGGAGTCCTCTAGTCTCAATCAGTCCAGCAAGTCTGGACTTTTTAAGAAGTTGAGCCCTGCTCCACACATTTCTCCTGTTCTATCAGGGTTTATCTACTGTGGCCTTAACTTAGCTGTAATCTTTATGGAAGCATTCACCAGGCCTTTCATTCAAGGAGTAGCTGGGTGGGTTTGAACTGCCGTCGTTTCGACTACAAGCCAATTGCAAACCACTTGGGCCACCCAGATTCCTTCTATATTGATACACATTTAAATTTATGACATTTAAGTTTATTACTCTGTTTCAAAACATTCTTATATGTGTACTTTTTTAAAATCATTGTCTTAAATGGGTACTTCTAGTACCTGACACAGTCCTGCTATGCCATTATATACTCTGTGGATTTTTTCCCCCCTAGGGAAATCGTAGTTAGAATCCAAGAGAAGTATTAGTAACAGGCAAAAAGTTTAGCATGCAGATCTCTTAGCTAAATGAGCATGCAATGTAAAAAAGGGGTCACTTATTGGTTAATTCATTGAATGAAAAATCTCTCATATCACTAATTATCTACTCTGAGTTCAATGAGAGTTTGATTTGAAAATCTTTTAATTGGGTGCTACCAGTTAGCACGAATTGGCTCTATAACATAGACAATCCTTTTTAACTATTAGATAACATGAGAGTTTTATAGTAAAATGATGACCACCTTTATTATCTCTGACATTTTGTGATGCAGATGTTGCCTTCTTATGCAAAACGTAAGAGATAATTCTTATAAAATACTATGCTGGAATCAGGCTGATAATTCTATTTGATTTAAAATGTCATGAAGTAAAGGTTATTTTCACTCATTAAGATTAAATGCATGTGGCCATATGTTAGAACAATCTTTGCAATTGAAAGTACACGCAGCTGAAAATCATCAACAAAGTCAGAAATTTCCCAAGAAAAACTGCTTTCTTTTATTTGCCAAAGCATCTCCTCTCAATTAAAATGTCATTATGTTATACTCGTGGATGACACTTCATTATGACAAATCTGATCTTGTAAACAGTAAATCATTCTCTATATAAACTTGATGGCATTTTAATATTAAAATGTGTAAAATCTGTCAATACTCCAGAAATGGAGCATCAGCAAAGAGGATTATGGTCTACCCAAATAGTAATGTAACTGTTAAGAGAATAACATTTTCCAATTGCAATTACATGCCCTAATTTTAAAGGGGCTATCATTTATAATAATTTGGCAGATTTGGTCCATATTTCTTTCAGAAATTCATTTCTTCATTATGCCTCAAAACAATTTATGGTGCATTTATGGTGGTGAAGGTAATTTGCTTAGTTTATTGTGAATGGAAATCAGTAATTACATACAATCTCATTTTCTGCAGACATAAAGTTAATTCATAGCAGTAATTTTATACAGAATATTAGCTTGTATTAGTTATGATGAAAATGTAACTGTGGTAAATGCCTCTATTATAAGCAAATTTCCTTGGACTTGATGATAAAAGAAATGTTGACTAGGTAATAGCAATCCCATGGATGATTTTGTGACAAGCTCTCAGATCACTTTGCCTTACTAGCATGGTTTGGCAATAATTCTTGCCAACACTCTGGTTTTGAATTAAAATGAATTTGAATCTCAATGTCTCTATTTCTATATTTACGGCTTTGGGCAAGTAAAATAGCTTGCCCATGCCTCAGTTTTATCACCTGCAAAATGGGAATAATTTTAATACCTACCCCATAGCACTGTTGACAGGGCAAAGAGAGATGATACTTGGAGTCTAATGAAGGAGCTCTGGTGGCACAGTGGTTAAAGCACTTAGCTGCTAACCAAAAAGTTGGCGGTTCGAACCCACAAGCCTCTCTGTGGGAGAAAGATGTGGCAGTCTGCTTCCGTAAAGTCTACAGCCTTGGAAACCCCGTGGGGCAGTTCTACTCTGTCCTATAGGGTCGCTCTGAGTTAGAATCGACTCCATGGTGGGGGTTTGGTGGAACCTAATAATGAGTAACAAATATTAAAACTTTTATTAACTACACCATCAAAATAGGAAAAACACTGAAAAGTTCAGAATATGAATTCACAATTATAAGTGGAATCAGTTACAAAAAAAAAAAAACTTCAAAAACCTTAAAGGTAGATATTCGAACATCAAAAAGAAAAAAAAAAAAAGACTGAAGTAATTCAGATTTTCCTTAGTTGACAAATCAAATTCAAAAATATATTTCGTACACTGAATCGCACAGAGCATTGCTGTTCTTAGGTGCCATCAAGTCGGTTCCAACTCATAGCGACCCCTATGCACACTGCCCTGTACTGCGCCATCCTTACAATCGTTGTTATGCTTGAGCTCACTGCTGCAGCCACTGCGTCAATCCACCTTGTTGAGGGTATTCCTCTTTTCTGCTGACCCTATACTCTGCCAAGCGTGATGTCCTTCTCCGGGGACTGAACCCTCCTGACAACATGTCCAAAGTATGTAACATGCAGTCTCGCCATCCTAAGGAGCATTCTGGTTGTACTTCTCCCAAGACAGATGAGTTTTTCTTTGGGCAGTCCATGGTATATTCAATATTCTTTGCCAACACCAGAATTCAAAGGCATCAATTCTTCTTTGGTCTTCCTTATTCATTGTCCGGCTTTCACATGCAAATGATGCGATTGAAAATACCATGGCTTGGGTCAGGGACACCTTAGTCTTCAAGGTGATATCTTTGCTCTTCAACACTTTAAAGAGGCCCTTTGCAACAGATTTACCCAATGCAATGTGTTGTTTGATTTCTTGACTGCTACTTCCATGGCTGTTGATTGTGGATCCAAGTAAAATGAAACCCTTGACAACTTCAATCTTTTCTCCATTTACCATGATGTTGCTCATTGGTCCAGTTGTGAGGATGTTTGTTTTCTTTATGTTGAGGTGCAATCCATACTGAAGGCTGTGGTCTTTGACCTTCATTAGTAAGTGCTTCAAGTCCTTTTCACTTTCAGCAAGCAAAGTTGTGTCATCTGCATAACGCAGATTGTTAGTGAGTCTTCCTCCAATTCTGATGCCCCGCTCTTCTTCATATAGTCCAGCTTCTCGTATTATTTGCTCAGCATACAGGTTGAATAGGTGTGCTGAAAGAATACAAACCTGATGCACACCTTTCCTGACTTTAAAACAGTTAAGTATCCCCTAGTTCTGTCTGAACAACTGCCTCTTTTTTTTTTTTTTATAATAACTTTTATTAAGCTTCAAGTGAACGTTTACAAATCCAATCAGTCTGTCACATATAAGTTTACATACATCTCACTCCCTACTCCCACTTACTCTCCCCGTCTTGAGTCAGCCCTTTCAGTCTCTCCTTTCTTGACAATTTTGCCGGCTTCCCTCTCTCTCTATCCTCCCATCCCCCCTCCAGACAAGAGTTGCCAACACAATCTCAAGTGTACACCTGATATAATTAGCTCACTCTTCATCAGCGTCTCTCTCCCACCCGCTGACCTGTCCCTTTCATGTCTGATGAGTTGTCTTCAGGGATGGTTCCTGTCCTGTGTCAACAGAAGGTCTGGAGAGCATGACCGCCGGGATTCCTCCAGTCTCAGTCAGACCATTAAGTTTGGTCTTCTTATGAGAATTTGGGGTCTGCATCCCACTGCTCTCCTGCTCCCTCAGGGGTCCTCTGCTGAGCTCCCTGTCAGGGCAGTCATCGATTGTGGCCGGGCACCAACTAGTTCTTCTGGTCTCAGGATGATGTAGGTCTCTTGTTCATGTGGCCCTTTCTGTCTCTTGGGCTCTTAGTTGTCATGTGGGCTTGGTGTTCTTCATTTTCCTTTGCTCCAGGTGGGTTGAGACCAATTGCTGCATCTTAGATGGCTGCTTGTTAGCATTTAAGACCCCAGATGCCACATTTCAAAGTGGGATGCAGAATGATTTCATAATAGAATTATTTTGCCAATTGACTTAGAAGTCCCCGCAAACCATGTTCCCCAGACCCCCGCGCTTGCTCCGCTGAGCTTTGAAGCATTCATTTTATCCCGGAAACTTCTTTGCTTTTGGTCCAGTCCAATTGAGCTGACCTTCCATGTATTGAGTGTTGTCTTTCCCTTCACCTAAAGCAGTTCTTATCTACTGATTAATCAATAGAAAAACCCTCTCCCACCCTCCCTCCCTCCCCCCCTCGTAACCACAAAAGTATGTGTTCTTCTCAGGTTTACTATTTCTCAAGATCTTATAATAGTGGTCTTATACAGTATTTGTCCTTTTGCCTCTGACTCATTTCGCTCAGCATAATGCCTTCCAGGTTCCTCCATGTTATGAAATGTTTCAGAGATTCGTCACTGTTCTTTAGAGATGCGTAGTATTCCATTGTGTGAATATACCACAATTTATTTACCCATTCATCCGTTGATGGACACCTTGGTTGCTTCCAACTTTTTGCTATTGTAAACAGAGCTGCAATAAACATGGGTGTGCATATATCTGTTTGTATGAAGGCTCTTGTATCTCTAGGGTATATTCCGAGGAGTGGGATTTCTGGGTTGTATGGTAGTTCTATTTCTAACTGTTTAAGATAACGCCAGATAGATTTCCAAAGTGGTTGTACCATTTTACATTCCCACCAGCAGTGTATGAGAGTTCCAATCTCTCCGCAGCCTCTCCAACATTTATTATTTTGTGTTTTTTGGATTAATGCCAGCCTTGCTGGTGTGAGATGGAATCTCATCGTAGTTTTAATTTGCATTTCTCTAATGGCTAATGATCGAGAGCATTTTCTCATGTATCTGTTGGCTGCCTGAATATCTTCTTTAGAGAAATGTGTGTTCATATCCTTTGCCCACTTCTTGATTGGGTTGTTTGTCTTTTTGTGGTTGAGTTTTGACAGAATCATGTAGATTTTAGAGATCAGGCGCTGGTCGGAGATGTCATAGCTGAAAATTCTTTCCCAATCTGTAGGTGGTCTTTTTACTCTTTTGGTGAAGTCTTTAGATGAGCATAGGTGTTTGATTTTTAGGAGCTCCCAGTTATCGGGTTTCTCTTCATCATTTTTGGTAATGTTTTGTATTCTGTTTATACCTTGTATTAGGGCTCCTAGGGTTGTCCCAATTTTTTCTTCCATGATCTTTATCGTTTTAGTCTTTATGTTTAGGTCTTTGATCCACTTGGAGTTAGTTTTTGTGCATGGTGTGAGGTATGGGTCCTGTTTCATTTTTTTGCAAATGGATATCCAGTTATGCCAGCACCATTTGTTAAAAAGGCTGTCTTTTCCCCAGTTAATTGACACTGGTCCTTTGTCAAATATCAGCTGCTCATACGTGGATGGATCTATGTCTGGGTTCTCAATTCTGTTCCATTGGTCTATGTGTCTGTTGTTGTACCAATACCAGGCTGTTTTGACTACTGTGGCTGTATAATAGGTTCTGAAGTCAGGTAAGGTGAGGCCTCCCACTTTCTTCTTCTTTTTCAGTAGTGCTTTGCTTATCCGGGGCTTCTTTCCCTTCCATATGAAATTGGTGATTTGTTTCTCTATCCCCTTAAAATATGACATTGGAATTTGGATCGGAAGTGCGTTAAATGTATAGATGGCTTTTGGTAGAATAGACATTTTTACTATGTTAAGTCTTCCTATCCATGAGCAAGGTATGTTTTTCCACTTAAGTATGTCCTTTTGAATTTCTTGTAGTAGAGCTTTGTAGTTTTCTTTGTATAGGTCTTTTACATCCTTGGTAAGATTTATTCCTAAGTATCTTATCTTCTTGGGGGCTACCGTGAATGGTATTGATTTGGTTATTTCCTCTTCGGTGTTCTTTTTGTTGATGTAGAGGAATCCAAGTGATTTTTGTATGTTTATTTTATAACCTGAGACTCTGCCAAACTCTTCTATTAGTTTCAGTAGTTTTCTGGAGGATTCCTTAGGGTTTTCTGTGTATATAATCATGTCATCTGCAAATAGTGATAACTTTACTTCTTCCTTGCCAATCCGGATACCTTTTATTTCTTTGTCTAGCCTGATTGCCCTGGCTAAGACTTCCAACACGATGTTGAATAAGAGCGGTGATAAAGGGCATCCTTGTCTGGTTCCCGTTCTCAAGGGAAATGCTTTCAGGTTCTCTCCATTTAGAGTGATATTGGCTGTTGGCTTTGCATAGATGCCCTTTATTATGTTGAGGAATTTTCCTTCAATTCCTATTTTGGTAAGAGTTTTTATCATAAATGGGTGTTGGACTTTGTCAAATGCCTTTTCTGCATCAATTGATAAGATCATGTGGTTTTTGTCTTTTGTTTTATTTATGTGATGGATTACATTAATGGTTTTTCTGATATTAAACCAGCCTTGCATACCTGGTATAAATCCCACTTGATCAGGGTGAATTATTTTTTTGATGTGTTGTTGGATTCTATTGGCTAGAATTTTGTTGAGGATTTTTGCATCAATGTTCATGAGGGATATAGGTCTATAATTTTCTTTTTTTGTAATGTCTTTACCTGGTTTTGGTATCAGGGAGATGGTGGCTTCATAGAATGAGTTGGGTAGTATTCCGTCATTTTCTATGCTTTGGAATACCTTTAGTAGTAGTGGTGTTAACTCTTCTCTGAAAATTTGGTAGAACTCTGCAGTGAAGCCGTCCGGGCCAGGACTTTTTTTTGTTGGGAGTTTTTTGATTACCGTTTCAATCTCTTTTTTTGTTATGGGTCTATTTAGTTGTTCTGCTTCTGAATGTGTTAGTTTAGGTAGGTAGTGTTTTTCAAGGAATTCATCCATTTCTTCTAGGTTTTCAAATTTGCTAGAGTACAATTTTTCATAATAATCTGAAATGATTCTTTTAATTTCATTTGGTTCTGTTGTGATGTGGTCCTTCTCATTTCTTATTCGGGTTATTTGTTTCCTTTCCTGTATTTCTTTAGTCAGTCTAGCCAATGGTTTATCAATTTTGTTAATTTTTTCAAAGAACCAGCTTTTGGCTTTGTTAATTCTTTCAATTGTTTTTCTGTTCTCTAATTCATTTAGTTCAGCTCTAATTTTTATTATTTGTTTTCTTCTGGTGCCTGATGGATTCTTTTGTTGCTCACTTTCTATTTGTTCAAGTTGTAGGGACAGTTCTCTGATTTTGGCTCTTTCTTCTTTTTGTATGTGTGCATTTATTGATATAAATTGACCTCTGAGCACTGCTTTTGCTGTGTCCCAGAGGTTTTGATAGGAAGTATTTTCATTCTCGTTGCTTTCTATGAATTTCCTTATTCCCTCCTTGATGTCTTCTATAACCCAGTCTTTTTTCAGGAGGGTATTGTTCATTTTCCAAGTATTTGATTTCTTTTCCCTCGTTCTTCTGTTATTGATCTCTAGTTTTATTGCCTTGTGGTCTGAGAAGGTGCTTTGTAATATTTCGATGTTTTGGACTCTGCAAAGGTTTGTTTTATGACCTAATATGTGGTCTATTCTAGAGAATGTTCCATGTGCGCTAGAAAAAAAAGTATATTTTGCAGCAGTTGGGTGGAGAGTTCTGTATAAGTCAATGAGGTCAAGTTGGTTGATTGTTGTAATTAGATCTTCCGTGTCTCTGTTGAGCTTCTTACTGGATGTCCTGTCCTTCTCCGAAAGGGGTGTGTTGAAGTCTCCTACTATAATTGTGGAGGTATCTATCTCGCTTTTCAGTTCTGTTAAAATTTGATTTATATATCTTGCAGCCCTGTCATTGGGTGCGTAAATATTTAATATGGTTATGTCTTCCTGATCAATTGTCCCTTTTATCATTATATAGTGTCCTTCTTTATCCTTTGTGGTGGATTTAAGTCTAAAGTCTATTTTGTCAGAAATTAATATTGCTACTCCTCTTCTTTTTTGCTTATTGTTTGCTTGATATACTTTTTTCCATCCTTTGAGTTTTAGTTTGTTTGTGTCTCTAAGTCTAAGGTGTGTCTCTTGTAGGCAGCATATAGATGGATCGTGTTTCTTTATCCAGTCTGTGACTCTCTGTCTCTTTATTGGTGCATTTAGTCCATTTACATTCAGGGTAATTATAGATAAATAAGTTTTTAGTGCTGTCATTTTGATGCCTTTTTATGTGTGTTGTTGACAATTTCATTTTTCCACATACTTTTTTGTGCTGAGGCGTTTTTCTTAGTAAATTGTGAGATCCTCACTTTCATAGTGTTTGACTTTATGTTAGTTGAGTCGTTACGTTTTTCTTGGTTTTTGTCTTGAGTTATAGAGTTGTTATACCTTTTTGTGGTTACCTCATTATATACCCCTATTTTTCTAAGTAAAAACCTAACTTGTATTGTTCTATATCGCCTTGTATCACTCTCCATATGGCAGTTCAATGCCTCCTGTATTTAGTCCCTCTTTTTGATTATTGTGATCTTTTACCTATTGACTTCCATGATTCCCTGTTATGTGTATTTTTTTTTAATTAATCTTAATTTGTTTGTTTTTGTGATTTCCCTATTTGAGTTGATATCAGGACGTTCTGTTTTGTGACCTTGTGTTGTGCTGTTATCTGATATTATTGGTTCTCTGACCAAACAATATCCTTTAGTATTTCTTGTAGCTTTGGTTTGGTTTTTGCAAATTCTCTAAACTTGTGTTTGTCTGTAAATATCTTAATTTCGCCTTCATATTTCAGAGAGAGTTTTGCTGGATATATGATCCTTGGTTGGCAGTTCTTCTCCTTCAGTGTTCTGTATATGTCGTCCCATTCCCTTCTTGCCTGCATGGTTTCTGCTGAGTAGTCAGAACATATTCTTATTGATTTTCCCTTGAAGGAAACCTTTCTTTTCTCCCTGGCTGCTTTTAAAATTTTCTCTTTATCTTTGGTTTTGGTGAGTTTGATGATAATATGTCTTGGTGTTTTTCTTTTTGGATCAATCTTAAATGGGGTTCGATGAGCATCTTGGATAGATATCCTTTCGTCTTTCATGATGTCAGGGAAGTTTTCTGTCAGAAGTTCTTCAACTATTTTCTCTGTGTTTTCTGTCCCCCCTCCCTGTTCTGGGACTCCAATCACCCGCAGGTTATCCTTCTTGATAGAGTCCCACATAATTCTTAGGGTTTCTTCATTTTTTTTAATTCTTTTATCTGATTTTTTTTCAGCTATGTTGGTGTTGATTCCCTGGTCCTCCAGATGTCCCAGTCTGCATTCTAATTGCTCGAGTCTGCTCCTCTGACTTCCTAGTGTGTTGTCTAATTCTGTTATTTTATTGTTAATCTTTTGGATTTCTACATGTTGTCTCTCTATGGATTCTTGCAACTTATTAATTTTTCCAGTATGTTCTTGAATAATCTTTTTGAGTTCTTCAACAGTTTTATCAGTGTGTTCCTTGGCTTTTTCTGCAGATATCCTAATTTCATTTGTGATATCATTAAGCATTCTGTAAATTAGTTTTTTATATTCTGTATCTGATAATTCCAAAATTGTATCTTCATTTGGGAAAGATTTTGATTCTTTTGTTTGGGGAGTTGGAGAAGCTGTCACGGTCTGCTTCTTTAAGTGGTTTGATATGGATTGTTGTCTCCGAGCCATCACTGGGAAACTAGTTTTTCCAGAAAATCCGCTAAAAAAAAACTGCAGTCAGATCCCTATCAGAGTTCTCCCTCTGGCTCAGGCTATTCAGATGTTAATGAAGCCGCCTGGGGAGGGTGGGGGAGGGAACAGAGAGATAGGAGAGTAGCACCTCAGAATATAGCCAGAGTTGCTTGTCTTGCTTGGAATGACTCTTATATCTGAGATTCCCGCGGGCGCGTCGCCTATGCGTGCTGTCTGTGTGGAGATTGCCCCCGGGGGGTCTGGCCCGCTGGAGTCACGGTCAGATCCTCCGCTTCCAGCCCCACGCCCAGCGTCAAGGCTCCCCTACTGGGACGGTGCACTCTCGACTCCAAAATCAGTCGCTGCCTCCCGGGGACTTCCCGTCCCTCCAGCCGCGTGGCCGTGCCGCCCCCGTGAACCAGGTGGGCCCCCTCCCGGGGTTAGTTCAGATGGGTGGAGCAGCTCCCCGTGCTTGTGCCGCGACCGAGTGTCCCGGCTGGAACGCTGTTCTCCCCGCTCCAATACCAGTCGCTGCCTCCCGGGGACTTCTCCTACCGGCTGCGTCCCACGCCGCCCGCGCGACCCGGATGGTCACCTTCCCGGGGTTAGTTCAGGGGGTGGAGCAACTCTCCGTGTTTATGGCGTACCTGCGTGCAGTCCAAATCCCTGTGGGACGGTTCCCCGGCTCGGATGCTACTCTTTCTGCTCCAAGATCAGTCACTGCCTCCCGGGGACTTCTCCTAACGGCTGCGTCCCACGCCGCCCGTGGAACCGGCTAGTCCCCCTCCCGGGGTTAGTTCAGGGGGGTGGAGCAGGTCTCTGTGCTTGTGCCGTACCTGACTGGTATGCTGGCTCCAGGCTCTGGAAACAATCGCTGCTTCCCCGTATTAGTTCGTTCTCCGTCTCTAAATCTGTGTTTGTTGTTCAGGGTTCGTAGATTGTTATGTATGTGATCGATTCACTTGTTTTTCCGTGTCTTTGTTGTAAGAGGGATCCGAGGTAGCGTCTGCCTAGTCCGCCATCTTGGCTCCGCCTCAACAACTGCCTCTTGATCTATGTACAAGTTCCTCATGAGCACAATTAAGTGTTCTGGAATTCTCATTCTTTGCAATGTTATCCATAATTTGTTATGATCCACACAGTCAAATGCCTTTGCATAGTCAATAAAACACAGGTAAATATCCTTCTGGTATTCTCTGCTTTCAGTCAGGATCCATTTGACATCAGCAATGATATCCCTGGCTCTACATCCTCTTCTGAAACCAGCCTGAATTTCTGGCAGTTCCCTGTCGATATAGTGCTACGGCCACTTATGAATGATCTTCAGCAAAATTTTGCTTGCATGTGATATTAATGCTATTGTTCTATAATTTCCACGTTTGGTTGGATCACCTTTCTTGGAAATAGGCATAAATATGGATCCCTTCCAGTCAGTTGGCCAGGAAGCTGTCTTGCATATTTCTTGGCGTAAACAAGTGAGCACTTCCAGCGCTGCATCCATTTGTTGAAACATCTCAGTTGATATTCCATGATTCCTGGAGTTTGTTTTTTGCCAATTCCATCAGAGCAGCTTGGGCTTCTTCCTTCAGTACCGTCAGTTCTTGATCATATGCTACTTCTTGAAATGGTTGAACATAGACTAATTCTTTTTGGTATAATGACTCTGTGTATTCTTTCCATCTTCTTTTGATGCTTCCTGTGTCGCTTAATATTTTCCCCATAGAATCCTTCACTATTGCAACGCGAGGCTTGAATTTTGTCTTTGGTTCTTTCAGCTTGAGAAATGGCAAGCACGTTCTCCCCTTTTGGTGTTCTATCTCCAGCTCTTTGCACATGTCATTATAATACATTGTCATCTCAAACTGCCCTTTGAAATCTTCTGTTCAGCTCTTTTACTTCATTATTTCTTCCTTTTGCTTCAGCCGCTTGATGTTTGTGAGCAAGTTTCAGAGTCTCCTCTGACATCATCTTGGTCTTTTCTTTCTCTCCTGTCTTTTCAATGACCTCTTGCTTTCTTCATGCATGATGTCCTTGATGTCATCCCCCCATGTGTCTGTCAGTTTGTCATACTGTAGGGAATTGCGTGTTGCTGTGATGCTGAAAGCTATGCCACCGGTATTCAGATACCAGCAAAGTCACCCATAGAGGACAGGTTTCAGCTGAACTTCCAGACTAAGACAGACTAAGAAGAAGGACCTGGCAGTCTACTTCTGAAAAGCTTTAGCCAGTGAAAACCTTATGAATAGCAGCTGAACACTGTCACATTCACACAGTACATTAAGCAAATTAAATTATAATATTGCAATGCTCCTTCCTCTTCTTTTCAGTGGAGACCATTTTTCCTTTTGTTATTTGGTAAATTGTAGCATGAAAATTATAAAATATAATTAATGTTGATATACCTACTCCCTGAGATGTTTATGAAGATTAAATGAAGTCATATAAGTAAAGTATTTAGAACACACCAGATACTTGGGTAACATAAATACAAATAATGAAATGTTTTTATGTGTCTTTCTTTCTTATCTCGAATCCCCAAGAGTTTTGCGAGAACAGCCATCTCTTAGGGTGATTGTAAGTGTCCCTAAAAACTCCAGAATATTAACTAGCTAACCTTTCAGGCCAAAGATGGTTATGTACAGATTCTTCTTGTCCATGTCTGATAGAGCTGTGTCAACTGGACTAGAGCAGATAAGGGCCTTGTGAACCAATTTGCTGATGGGGACAAAAGGAGTTTTTAATTGATTGATCAATAAGCATTTATTTTAATGCTCATGTATCTCTTGTTTATATATTTGAGATTTGGGGGATACCTTCTGTTGTTCCCACCCCAGCTCCACTAGCACCTTCTCCACCATGTTTTCTGCTCTGGAAGCCTGACACATGTGAACTGCATCAGTGATTGTCAAAGTGTGTTCCTCAGACCAGGAGCATCAACATGACCAGGGGTCTAACTGTTGATGTCGTTGTTAGCTGCTCCTGCTCATGGAGACGTTATGTACGAGAGAACAAAATATTTCCCAATCTTGTGCCATCTTCATGATCCTTGGTACGTTTGAGTTCATTGTTGTGGCTATTGTGTAGGCCTTCTAACCTAGGGGGCTCATCTTTCGGCCCTATGTCAAACAATATTCTGCAGTGATCCGGAAGGTTTTCATTGGCTAGCTTTCAGAATATTTTTGCCAGACGTTTCTTCCTAGTCTGTCATAGTTTGGAAGTTCCTCTGAAACCTGTCCACCTTGGGTGACCCTGCTGGTATTTGAAATACAGGTGGCACAGCTTCCAGCACCATAGCAGCAGGCAAGCCACCACAGTATAGCAAACCAACAAACAGGTATTGGGAGATCTAAATAGAAATGCAAGTTATTGAGCCCCACTCATACTTACCAAAACAGAAAGTTTGGGCTGGGGTCCAGTAATATGTGTTTTAAAGTCCTCGAAGTAATTCTGAAGCAGGCTAAAGTTTGGCACTATCTAGACTACATGAACAAACTCCCTTGACTTCTGGTTGAGTTTAGCCAATGGGGAGCATCCAAAGTGGACTGAATAAAAGGAAGGAAATGAGGTTGAGGTATTTATTCTCCAGGAAACCTTTTTGTACTGACACCTCAGGCTGGCTGCATCTCTTCACACAGGGTTAGAGGTCCTGTTAGGTGGCTCTTTTACTGCTAGATCTCTCTCAAGGTTCTGGTCTTGCTTCCCTCTCTTGCCCTTTCAGTTCTGAGTGTAAGAATGCTCCTCTGTCACTAGCCTTGGGACAGGCTGATGCATAACTACTTGTGGGTTTCCTACTTTATTGGCTACAGCTTTGTAAATAATCCCATCATTAAAATTTGCTGAAATTACACAAATTGAGGGAGCCTGTTCTTATTTTTTTCCTTCCAGCACTCTGACTGCTATAGGCTAATGAAGAAATGAGACATTGAGAATTTAACTTGCACAGAGCCACTGAGTTAGGCTTAAAACTAGGGTGTCTCTGATTCCAATATCAGATTGTTAGTAGGAAAAATTCTAACATTCACTTCCAGGATGCTTATTTAATATTTTATTGGGCTATAATTCACATAAAGTATTCAGGTCAACGATTTTTTGACAAATGCTTACACTCTTGTAACCCACACACCTAAAAAGACACAAGGCATTGCTGTTATCTTCAACGGTTCCCTCCTGCTCTTTCCTAGTCAATCCTCCCAAACAGAGCCAACAACGTTTTGCTTGCTATTTCCTGTTCTATATCTTCTTATGAATTGAATTGTAGGAAATGTACGCCTTTGTGTCTGACTTCTTTCGCTCATTATAATGTTTTTGTAATTCATCCATGTCATGTTTATCAGTAATGTATTCCTTTTTTTGACAGGTATTTCTCCGTTGTTCGACTATACCATTACATTAAATTCCATTTTCCTGTTGACAGACATTTGAATTTTTTCCACATTTTGGCTATTCTGAATAAGATGATATAAGCATTTATATACAGGTATTTTGATGGACACATATCCATTTCTCTTGGACCGAAGCTCACTATGTGTCAGAATTGACTCGACTGCAATGGATTTTAACAGAGTATGTGTATGTTTAACTTCAAAATAAAATTTTTAAAAAATTTCATTCGGCTTTATTATTTTACATGCCCTATATTTTTTTTTTTTATAGCAATATAGAGCAGTTTCAGTTACTTCAGCTCTTTGCCCAAATTTCCTCTTGTCAGTCTCTGATATTAATTATCTTCGTATAATCTGGTTATAAGTTCTTTGTCAGAAATGTATTTTGCAGATATTTTCTTTCCCTCTGTGGCTTTCTTATTCATTTCCTTAATGGTTCATTTTGATAGGTAAATGTTTTTAATTTTGATAAAATGCAACTTATCAAAAATTCTAGTGCTTATTCCTTTTTTCCTCTAGCTACTAAATTGTTACATATTCCATGGTCACAAAGATATTTCTCAATTTTTTTTTCTTAGAATCTCTATAAATTTAGCTTTTATGTTAAATATGTGATCCATTTCAAATTAGTTTTTGTGTATCATGTGAAGTAAGGATTGAGGCTGATTTCTTTTCTATGTGGAAATAAAATTATTCCTGTATGATTTATTGAAAAGAATTTCCTTTTCCACATGAATTGTTTTGGAATCATTGTTCAAAGTTTGTTAACATTAGCTGCATGTTTGGGGATTTTGCAGATATCTTATGTTATTGTTTTCTAATTTAATGTTCCTGGAAATCCTGGTGGTGTAGTGGTTAAGTGCTACGGCTGCTAACCAAAAGGTCGGCAGTTCAGATCCACAACATGCTCCTTGGAAACTCTATAGGGCAGTTCTATTCTGTCCTATGGGGTCACTATGAGTCGGAAACCACTCGATGGCAACAGGTTTGTTTTTGGGTGGTCAGTGGACATTCTCCATCTGATTTCAGATTTCAAAATTTAGTGATACCTGTGTTAGAGCCCGAATGGTCTATCTTGGTGAACTTTCCTTATGCATGTGAAAAGAACATGCAGTCTGCAGGCGTTAGGCCAAGTGTTCAATAAATGTCAGTCAAAGTCGGTTGATAGCATTGTCCAAGTCTGCTACTTAATTTTTTTTTATGTTTTTTCTTCTTGCTGTATTAATTAACGAGAGAGGCGTATTGAAATCTTCAATTATAATTGTGAATTTCTCCTTTCAATTCTGTTTTTGCTTCAGGCATTGTGAAGCTTTGTAATGAAGTTCATATACATTTAGGATGCTTATGCCTTCTTGATGAATTGATCCTATCATCATTTCATGACAAAATGTTATGTCCTGAAGTCTATATTGTATGTTATTAAAACAATCACTTCAGCTTTCCAGTAATTTTTGTTTGCATGATTTTTTTTACATCCTTTTGTTTTAACTTATCCATGTCTTCGAATATGTTAGGAGGCTTTCTTTGAGGAGATATATCATATCATTCAATTACATTAATTGATTTTCAAATGTTAAATCGTCCTTCCATTTAGAGATAAAACTAACTTTGTTATAATGTATCATATATGTGTATAGTTGGATTTGAATTGCTAATATTTTGTTAATTGTGTCTGAGGGTTACTAGTTTGAAATTTTATTTTTTTGTTATATCCTTGTCTAGTTTTCCTATCAGGGTTACACTGACCTCATAAAATGGGTTGGAATGTGTTTCCTTCTCCACTATTTTCTGAAAGAATTTGTTTATACTACTTCTTCCATTAATGTTTTCTAGAACTCAACAGTGAAGCCATCTGCATCTGAATTTTTCTTCATGGGAAAATTCTTAATTACAAAAATTCATTATCTTTAACAAGTAGAGTTATTTTAAGTATTTCTTCTTGTACCAGTCTGTAAATTTGTGTTTTTCAATGGATTTGTCCATTTTATATGAATAACTGTCAAATTTATAAGCATCAAATTTTTGTTCATAGTATTTTCTTATTACAACAGTATACCTCAATTTCCAACTGCCTTCCTTTTTGCTTTAGTTGTTTTATATTTTACTTCTACATTTAATATAAATACCAAGTATATTACCATTATTTTGCTTTAGTCAATCATCTTTTTTAATAGCAAAAATTTTCTTAATATACATGTGTACTTATCAATTTTTTTTGTAATTCTTTTATGTGATCCAAAATAGTGTCAGATATCCCCTTCCTCCAAACTAATAAACTTGCATTAATATTTTTTTAGTGCCGGACAAAAAAAAGCTGGTGTTAAATTCCCTCAGATCTCATTAAACCTAAGATGTCTTTATTTGCCTATATTTTTATTACTATTTTCTCTGGCCATAGATTCAAGGTGGACATTTTATTTTTAGCAATTAAAAAATATTCCATTGCTTTTCATTTACATTATTCTGATGAAATATCAGCTCCCATTCTTATCAATGCTTCTTTGTATTTTTTTTTTTTCTTTCCTTACCTTATTTTTCTTGAGAGTTTCTCTGTTTCTTTGGTTTTCAGCAATGTAAGCAAAAATGTATTTAAGTCTTGTTCTTTTTTTCTTTATACTGCTTGGTGTTTGTTTTCTTAAATATGTAGGTTAATATTTCTATCTATCAGTAGATATATCTCTGTCCAAATCTTTCTTTGCTTCCACTTGGGACTTTGATTATGCATATCTTTTCATCCATTATATTTATCTTTTCTGTTATATCCTTGAACATATTTTTACATAAAAACCAAAGCCAAACCTGTTGCCGTTGAGTCGATTCTGACTCACAGCAACCCTACAGGACAGAGGAGAACTGCCCCATAGAATTTCCAAGGAGCACCTGGTGGATTCAAACTGCTGACCTTTTGCTTAGCAGCTGTAGCACTTAACCACTACACCACCAGAGCTTTTAAATAAATTTAAATAGCTCCTTTAAAATGAATCCTCTGTTAATTCTGACAATTGCATCATCATTCCTTGGTCTGGTCCTACTTACTATTTTCTTTGTTCCTGGTTATGTGTTACATTTTATTTAATTTGCGCCATGTGTATATTATGTTGTTGTTGAGAAATTGGGTTTAATTTTAAGAGTGTTCAGTTTGGCTCTGTCCAGCACTTAATTCACTATTTTCTCAGCTTGATTAAACTTAAGCTCGTTTTAGGTTTTGTTAGGAATGATCTAGAGTAACCCTTATCCTATAGCTATGTTAGCTCTACTTGTAAGAAAGTTTTTTCTGGGATTTTAATAGAATAACTGGGTGTTCAGTGATATCTTCCCACATGGTTGATTAGAAGTCCAATCATTCCACATGTTGTTTGTCCTCCATAAGGAAAAGTTACTCTCTACAAGTTGTCACAAAGTCTCCTCCTGCACATATGAATCCAGTAATCAGCCAAAGATTCAAAAAATCACTATGTAGATATCTGCGACTTCTCTGCCCCACAAATGTCAACCTGTTCAGCAGCCTCAAACTCTGATCTTTGTTTCTTCTGTCCAGTGAGACTATTGCTGTTTAGCCACTACTCCCTTATAACAAAGTATAGAAAATACCGCAAGACAGAACCCAGGGTAGATGTGGAGCACACACTGTATATTTCTTTTCTGTGTGTGCTTAGGTGAAAACTTACAAATTAGTTTCTCATTCAACAATTTATACACAAAATGTTTTGTAAAATTGGTTGCAATCCCAGTGATGTATCAGCACTGTCCCCTTCCCTACCCCAGGTTCCCCATTTCCATTTGTCCCATTTACCTGTCCCTTCTTGTCTTTACTTTTGGTCAGGTGTTGTCCATTTGGTCTCATATACATGATTGAGTTAAGAAGCATGTTCCTCACACGCTATTGTTCGTTTTATAAACCTGCGTGATCTTTGGCTGAAGGGTGAACTTAAGGAGTGAATTCAGTTCTGAGTTAAAAGGGTGTATGGGGGCCATAGTTTTGGGTTTCCTCTACTTTCCGTCGGACTGGTAAGTCTGGTCTGTTTTTGTGAATTTGAATTTTGTTCTATATTTTTCTCCTGCTCTCTCTGGGACCCTCTACAGTGATTACTGTCAGAGCAGTCAGTGGTGGTAGCTGGGCCCCATCTTGTTGTTCTGGGCTCAGGCTGGTGGAGGCTGTGGTACTTGTGGTCAATTAGTCCTTTGGACTAGCATTTCCCATGTGTGTCTTAGGTTTTCTTCACTCTCCTTTGCTCCAGACGGAATGGGACCAGTAGATGTATTTTAGATAGCCACCTACAAGCTTTTAAAACCCCAGGAGCTACTCACCAAAGTTGGATGTAGAATATTTTCTTTATGCACTATGTTGTGCCTGTTGACCTAAATGTCCCCCGAGACCATGGTACCTAGCCCTCAGCCCAGTAACGTGGTTCCCCAGGGTGTTTGGATGTGTCTATGAAGTTTCTATGACTTTGCCTTGGTCACATTGTGCTGACTTCCCTGTAATATGAGCTGTCTTTCCCTTCAACAAAGTTGCCGCTTAACTACTATCAAGTTAGTGATTTCCCCTCCTCACTCGTCCCCTCCCTTGTAACTATCAAAGATTTTTTTCCCTGCATGTAAACGTTTTCTTGAGTTTTTGTAACAGTGGTCTCATACACTATTTGTCCTTTTGTGATCTGACTTGCCTCACTTAGTATAATGCCCTGCAGATTCATCCAAGTTGTGAGATGTTTTTTGGATTTATCATTGACTAAGTTATCTAGTGCCATTATAACAGAAATACCACAAGTGGATGACTTTAACGAACAGAAATTTATTCTCACACAGTCTAGGAAGTTGAAGTCCAAATTCAGCATGCCAGCTCAGGTGGAAGCCTTTCTCTCTCTGTTGGCTCTGGGGAAAGGTCCTTGTCATCAATCTTTTCCCCTAGTCTAGGGGCTTCGCAACACAGGGACCCCGGGTACAAAGGATGCAGCTCCCTGTTCTCAGTGCTTCTTTCTTGGTGCTGTGAGGTCCCTTCCTCTCTGCTCATTTTTCTTTTTTATATCTCAAAAGAGATTGACTCAAGATACAACCTAATCCTTTAGATTGAGTCCTGCCTCATTAACATAACCACCTCTAATCCTGCCTCATTAACATCATAGACGTTAGGATTTACAACACATAGGTTAATCACATCCGATCACAAAATAGTGGACAACCACACAATACTGGAAATCACGGCATAGCCAAGACACACATTATTTGTGGGGCAGAATTCAACCCATAACAGTCATTGTTCTTTATTGTTGCATAGTAGTCCATTGTGTGTGTGTACCATAATTTTCATTTGTCAATGAACACTTGGGTTGTTTCCACCTTTTTGCTATTGTGAATAATGCTGCTATGAATATGGGTATGCATATGTCTATTTCTGTGACAGCACTTATTTCTCTAGGATATGTTCCTAGAAATGGGATAGCTGGATCCTATGGTATTTCCCTTTCTAGCTTTTTAAGGAGGCACCATATGATTTTCCATACCACTTTACATTTCCACCAGCAGTGCAGTTCCAATCTCACCGCACCTCTTCAACATCTATTATCTTCTGGTTTATTATTATTATTATTCTCAGGTTGTTAATGAGCCTTCCTTCAATCGTGATGCCAAGTTCTTCTTCATATAGTCCAGCTCCAGTTCAGCATACAGATTGAATAAATATGGTGAAAAGATACAACCCTGACACACACCTTTCCTGACTTTAAACCATGCGGTATCCCCTTGTT
Organism: Elephas maximus indicus; assembly: GCF_024166365.1. NCBI lineage: Eukaryota > Metazoa > Chordata > Mammalia > Proboscidea > Elephantidae > Elephas > Elephas maximus. Next base: position 26,647,211 of record NC_064839.1, read on the forward strand.
CTGTTGAACGACTGCCTCTTGATCTATATAGAGGTTCCTTATGAGCACAATTAAGTGTTCTACAATTCCCATTCTTCGCAATATTATCCATAATTGATCCACACAGTTGAATGCCTTTGCGTATGCAATAAAACACAGGAAAACATCTTTCTGGTATTCTCTACTTCCAGCCAGGATCCATCTGACATCAGCAATGATATACCTCCTTCCACACCCTCTTTTGAATCAGATTTGAATTTCTGGCAGTTCCCTGTTGATATACTGCTGCAGCTGCTTTTGCATGATATTCAACAAAATTTTACCTGTATGTAATGACATTGTTCGATAATTTCTGCATTCTGTTAGATTACCTTTCTTGGGAATAGACATAAATATGGACCTCTTCCAGCTGTTGTCCAGATAGCTGTTATCCAAATTTCTTGGCATTGATGAATGAGCACTTCCAGTGATGCATCTGTTTGTTGAAACATCTCGGTTGGTATTCCATCAATTCCCCGAGCCTTGTTTTTCACCAATGCCTTCAGGGTAGCTTGGGCCTCTTCCTTCAGTACCATCAGTTGCTGATCATATGCTACCTTCTGAAATGATTGAACATTACCCAATTCTTTTTGGTATAGTGATGCTGTATATTCCTTCCATCTTCTTTTGATGTGCAGTGTGATTAATTACTTTAGTGTATGACCTTTCTAGCTATGATCTTGTAACTCCCACCCAGATAATTGTGTGATAGGGTAATTGTGGCCTACCAATGGGATTGGTCAGTTTTACCTTAAAAGAGCTAATCGCAGAACAGTGAAGAGGAACCCACCACCAACAAGGAAAGAGAGACCAGCAGGAAAGACCCAGCAACAGAAAGCCAGCTGCAGGGCATACAGGAGACGATGTGGTTAGCTTCCTGACCCATGGAGAGAGAAAGCTGAGTGCATTTGGGCACAGACCGAGGGCCAGAAAGAGGCATGCCTGTGAGGAAGGCTGGGCAGAGTCTATCCTAATGGAAGAAGTGTATCCTGAGAGTTCTTGAGCCTGAATTGTGACTGTTATTTTCCTTATAAACCCCATAATTGTGAGTATGGTCTGTGAGTTCTGTGTGGCCATTGTAATAATTATGGAATCAGTAGAGTGTGCTGTGGGAGGGACAGTTGGTATCAGAATTAATAAAGATGGCAGAGAGAAGAGGCTTGTCTGGCCTCCACCTCATGGGCATCAGCCTTGCACTGTTGATCTTGGTTCTCCTTCTCCTTTGTGGGGTTGGAGGAGGTCAGACACCACTCCCACAATGTTTTTATAGATGCTTCCTGCATCATTTAATATTTTCCCCATAGAATCCTTCAATATTGTAACTCAAGGCTTGAATTTTTTCTTCAGCTCTTTCAGCTTGAGAAATGCCGAGTGTCTTCCTCCCTTTTGGTTTTCTATCTCCAGATCTTTGTACATATATATCATTTAATACTTTATCTTCTTGAGCCACCCTTTGAAATCTGTTCAGCTTTTACGTCATCATTTCTTCCATTTGCTCTAACTACACCATGTTCAAGAGCAACTTTCAGAGTCTCTTCTAACAACCAATTTGGTCTTTTCTGTCTCTCTTGTCTTTTTAATGACCTTTCTTTCTTCATGTATGATTTCCTTGATGTCATTCCACAACTCTTGTGGTACTTGATCATTAGTATTCAATATGTGAAATCTTTCTTGAGATGGTCTCTAAATTTAGGTGGGATAATCCCAAGGTGGTACTTTGGCTCTTGCGGATTTGTTCTAACTTTCTTCAGTTTCAGCTTGAACTTGCGTGTGAGCAATTGATGATGTGTTCTGCAGTCTGCCCCTGGCCTTGTTCTGACTGATAATATTGAGCTTTTCCTTTGTCTCTTTCCACAGATGTAGTCCATTCGATTCCTGTGTATTCCATCTGGCAAGATCCACATGTATAGTTGCCATCTATGTTATTGGAAAAAAGTATTTACAATGAAGAAGTCATTGGTCTTGCAAAGTTTGATCATGCGATCTCTGGTGTCCTTTCTACCACCAAGGCCATATTTTACAACTACTGATCCTCCTTCTTTGTTTCCAGTTTTTGCATTCCAATCACCAGTAATTATCAATGCATCTTGATTGCATATTTGATCAATTTCAGACTGCAGAAGTTGGTCAAAATCTTTAATTTCTTCATCTTTGGACTTAATGGCCAAAATCTTTTAGTTCTCTTTTATTATTGAGAGTTCTTTACCTGGGTTGGCATCTGGCTGATGCTGTCCTTTGTCCTAGCCTTAAATAGTAGAAATATTTTTGGCACAAGCCAATACTGTCCTTTGTCCTAGGCTCAGGTTGTTATCTGATGTCGTTGGTCCTTTTACCAAAGGACTCCCTTTAATATTTCTCGTAAATTTGTTTTGGTTTTTAATAAATTCCCTTAATTTATGTTTATTTGGAAATATCCTGATATTGTCATTACTTTTGAGAGAGAGTTTTCAGGATATATTATTCTTGGTTGGCAGTTTTCTCTTTCAATGTTTTGTATATGTCATCCCATTGCTTTCTTGCCTGCATAGTTTCTGCCAAGTAATCAGTGTAGTTTTATTGTTTTCCCTTTGTAAGTGACTTTTCTTCTTTCCCAAGCTGCTCTCGGGATTCTGTCTTTGTCTTTGATTTTGGCAAGTGTGATTATGATATACCACATTGTGTATTTCTATTCTGTTTCCCAATGCATGAAAATGGTTGTTCCATATGTTTTACCTATTGATAAGGTAGTTTATGGTTAGAGTGTATGCTGGGTATCCACATCTCTGTCTTTGTCAAAATTGGAAATCCATTTTAACTATCTTTATTTCCCATTACTTTCTTTTGAAACTTTCCTGTATGCTTAAAACAATAGCCCTTCTTTAGGAAGTCTCCCTTGGTTTATAAAAGCAGAAAAACTAAATATTTGGTTAACATGGATAAATTTTCTTCTAAGTATCATGACAGCAGGTTTTGAATATTTATATAACTTTCAAGTAAAATGAATCTTTTGACTAGGTGAAATAAAATTCTTGTCATGGATTGAATTACGTCCCTCCAAACATGTGTGTATCAGTTTGGCTGGGCCATGATTCCCAGTATTGTGGTTGTAATTTTATATTAAAGGGGACTAGGGTGGGATTATAACACACTAAGGTCACATCCCTGATCCAATGTAAAGGGAATTTCCCTGGGGTGTGGTCTACACCACCTTTTATCTTACAAGAGACAAAAGGAAAGAGCAGCAAGCAGAGAATGGGGACCTCATTCTACCAAGAAAGAAGCACCGGAAGCAGAGCACATCCTTTGGACCTGGGGTTCCTGCATGGAGAAGCTCCTAGTCCAGGGGAAGGTTGATGAGAAGGACCTTCCTTTACGGCCCACAGAGATAGAAAGCCTTCCCCTGGAGCTGATGCCTTGAATTTGGACTTCTAGCCTACTAGACTGTGAGAAAATAAATTTCTTTGTTAAAGAGAAATTTATTTCTCTTGTGGTATTTCTGTTATAGCAGCACTAAATGGCTAAGACACTTCTGTATTGCAAAGTGATATGTCAAGGTTCAAGGACAGGTTTACTGTATGAGAGACAGATCAGAGATGAAAACCTCAGAGCTGCAAGACTCACTTTCAGAGCCTTAACCTGGGTTATTTTCCCTTTGTCTTTCACTGGATTTAGGAGTGAGGACTAAGAAATAGCATGGGGCAAATTCTTTAAAGAATGACATTGTCATCAGAGGAGTTAATGTGTGTATCATTTCACATACAGTATCTTTTCTCTCTCAGATGATTTGAAGAATATGTTACATTGTTTAACTCCCTGATCTCCAAAGAAGAAAGAGAAAAATGACTGAAGCTCTCCTGGACTGTCTGTTGTTCAACAGTATATTTCCATGGGGCATTTTTTTTTTTGTTGTTGTTAAATGTGCTTACCCACCCCCACATATCCACCAAAATACTTATGAATACAGAGTCTTTCTTTTATTATAGGTGGATGCATGTTAAAAGTAACAAGTTACTTAAGGGATTTTCATTTCTTCATTCATTTAATACTTATGAAAATTACTACTTAGTAATAGTATTAAACTATCAATTAAAATAAGTGTATTTCTTGAAACAGAAAAAAAGAAATCATTCTGGAATGCCATACTGCAATTGTAGAATGTTTTCTTGTTCCTCTTGAGATGTGCTGATTTACATAATATTTTAACTATCACACATTTCTTTCTTTTGGATAGAAAACCCTTGCTGGAGTTCTGAATGTGAAACATTAAAAGGCTTGCAATTTGTTCCTTTTTTTTTTTTCTTTCCTTTTTCAAGTTGTTCACTGTGAAGACATAAGAAACAGACTGACGCTAACCACTTCAATGTTTTGCTTAGAAATGGAGCAATGAATTGTGCACAATGCAGTCCATTCATGTTGGCAAAAGACTGAACTCCTCAGGGATCCAAAGTGCCAACGTTTCCCTTTGTACAGTTTTTCACAAACCTTGGATCCATATTAAACAAAGTTTTTGACATGGATGCCCTTGAAAAATTCCGTGTCTATTCTCAGCCCAGTTCTGGTTGGTTCTAATTGTCCTCTTTAACAGTTTGAGAGACAATTTTTTTTTTCTTCCTGTGAAACTAGAGAGGACAGTTTAGCTATGTTGTTGTTGTTAGGAGCCACCGAGGACAACAATTTAGAAAATACGATCATATAAATAATAACAGCTAAGATTTACTGGGAGCCCTGGTTGTGCAGTGGTTAGAGCTATGGCTCTAACCAAAATATCAGCAGCTGGAATCTAACGGCCGCACCTTGGAAACACTACAGGGCAGTTCTACTCTGTCCCATACAGTTGCTAAGATTTACTGTGTGCTCATGTCTGATGAGTCCAGCTATGGATTACGCATCTGCAGAGAATGAGCCTTGGAGGAGCCAAAGCTGGATAAAGCTGGGCTGTGTGCCTGGAGGCCTCCGCGGCTCCACTCCTATCCCTGCAAGACCTGTGTTCACAATCCTGGAGCCTACTCTGCCCACCAGGCCTGGAGAGGGTGCTGGGAGACTGTCCTACCAAGCGGATGCTTCAGGCCCAGTTTTGATCATTTTGGAATGTTATAAAACTCACACACATTTCTTCCAAACACCCTCTCCAGTGCCTCTTTCTTTCCTCCCTTCCCACCTTACAGCGGTTTTGAGCTGCAGGGCCTCAAACTGCATAGGAGCTGGGAACCCAGAGCAGGTGCCCACCGGTTCGGTGCTGCCTGTGCATAGGCCTGGAGGCCACAGGCACTGAGGAGGCTGGCCCTGCAGGCAGCTGGATGTAACACCTCCACAGGAAGGAGGGAGCGGAAGGTGTGGAGCACCACGACCCAGCTTCCCCGGAGGCCACCAGGAGACCCACCTCAAAGGAGAGGACACTCCACTGTTGCTGCCATGCCCACTGCCTTATTACTGCACAAAATAGTTGGATAGGAGGTTTTTTTAAATTGTCGTAAATGCGAAGTGTTGGATAATACGTTCATTGATAAGTGAAGAAAAGATTTACTTTCAAACCTTATACCTTAGGGATTTATCTAGAAAAGACTGTTGTTTGTTTTTGAAGGGCTCATAATGATATTTCTGCCATTCATTAGAATCTACCATGAGTCAAAAACTGTGCTACACACTTCATATTCATTAATTCTGATTCTTACAAATAACTATCTCATTGAGTTATAATATTCCTACTCTATTCATAAAAAAAGAACAACTTCAGAGACACTAAGACACTTACCCAAGTGTACACAGCCAGTGGTAGGATAGAACCTGGGTTCTACATGTGGCCTATGCTATCCTGACCTGATGCCCTTTCCACACCAGATTCTAATTAGAAATATGAGAATGTAAGAAAGATAACTTAGAGTCCTCTAAATTGTTCATTTTTTCTTATTCACAGTTTCCAATGGTATCTTCATTTTCTTCCCAACCAGACTCAAAACATTTTAATTATCATTGCCTTTTCTCTCTGACATATCCTCCTAACTACTTCCATATTTTATTCCTCTCTCTACTCTCTCCTAAAATAACCACTAATTCTGCCTCGCTAAGGTCTCTGGCTTGCATTTCTTACTTTGCATTCATTTTGCAACCAAAGAGTCCATTCCCTCATTCTCTCATGCCTGGACTTTTATAGTTTAGCCGAGGGGAGGCAGTATTGCCTGCCTAATGGTTAAGAGCAGTGGCTGCGTTTGACCCAGCCTAAGTTTGAATCCTGGCTTTCAGTTTTATAATAGAATTTTACTTGCGAAAAGAAGAATGTGGACTCCTCAACTAACTACCCCTTATGGTTAGGATACCCCTTAGGATACTAAGAATAGCAGATTATTCCCAAACTAGTCATTTTTATGAACCCTCAGCTCCAGTCAGACTGACTAATAATTATACTATTTTTCCTTGAGCTCACTATGTAAATTTTAACCTTGGTTCCCTTTGTGTGCCCCCTTTCTTTAAAATATAATCTTCTGTCTTCGTTGTTAATATTTAAGAGCTTAATCCTAACCTCTACTATCTCGCTTCTTATTATCTCTTCCAAAACAGTCTCAAACTTGTAATACAATTTTATTTATGCTTGTTTGTTTATATGTGTACGTTTCCATTCTGTTCCCCAGATTAAACCAAAAGCTAGTGGAAGCTGGACTTTGTAAAGCAAACATAAAACAGTATTATGAATACAGGACAGAAAACAAGAAGATGATAAACATTTTCTGAGGATCTACTCCACCTGGAGGCACCTCAGAAGAAGAGCCTGGTGATCTACTTCAAAATGATCAGACACTGAAAACCCTATGGCACACCTGGGTCACAAGGTAACGGACTCAATGGCAATCGGTTTATACTGTACTTGGGGCATGGTGCTAATTCCTTATTTGTTTATTTTTCTAATCCCCTACAAAACACGTAAGGTAGATATAAGGGCCCTTGCTTTAAAAATTATGAATATATGGCTTAAGGTGTCGAAATACATTGCTTATACCATCCAGACAATGAAAGGCTGAGCCTCCTTTTTAACACCATCTCTCTGATTTCAAAACCTGTGCTCATTCCTTTATCCCGAAGAGTGTCTTCCAGATTTCTAATTATTTAACATTTGTGTTAATACAATTTCACAGCAGTACAGGGAGGTTACAGGTTCAAATATTTTTGAGCTCGCATACCAATGCGCATCGCTTTTAATAAATTCAGGAATTCTCAGAACATGAATGATTAATTTCAGCAGTGATTGACCAACTACATAAATTGGAAGAAAACCATAGTCCATGTAGAATGAAGAGTGTAGAAAGGTAACAGAATCAAATAATGAAAAGAGATTTTGGGCAAAGTGTAAGATGAACATGTAGAACTTCAAAAGTATATGTGGATTCATTACCAAAACAGAGAATATAATCCAAAAGGGCTTAATTATATTTGCAAAAGCACCAGGCATTGCTTAATTATGACTGTATACTCTTTGGGTTTTCATACTAAAGAAAAAAAAAATTTAACCTTCAAGAGATTTGAAGGCATGCGATGTGGCATGGGTGATAAATTGAAATCTTCTGTGCCTTCTTATTCATTCTTCTTCATTTTCTGTGGGTTGACAAGACTTGCCAGCAGGCTGGGCCCAGTAGACACACATAATAATAAGAGGTTATTCTTACAGGAGTGGTTTAGATTAAATTTCAAATCAAAGGGAATTGTTACCACTAGCAAGATGAGATCAGATTTACTTATTTAGGCAAAGTTCCTTGAGTTCTGTGTTTATTTCAATAAATAGATAAAGGACAATATATTTTGCAATGAAAGAATAACTAAATTTGGAGACAATAAACTGTGTGTACCTAGTTAAGCCATGGAAAACAGAATTAAAAAAAAGTAGCAAGATAAAGTTGTAAATTCCGCGGATTTTGTCAGCATTTCTTACATAATATACATTTCTGTCTTAGACTACTTGGGTATTTATTTTTTATTTAGCCATAATTTTTGTTTCATTTGCCCCATAATTGCCTCATATCCATATTTTTTCTGGATAGAATTTTGTATATCTGGCTGTTTAATATAAAAGAACTCTTCCAAATTCTATTTTTAACAGCTTTAATGAGATATAATTCACATTTACACAATTCACTCATTTAAATTGGACCATTCCATGCTTTTCAGTATATTCACTGAGTTGTGCAACTGTCCTCACAATCAATTTTCCAACATTTCATCATCCTAAAAAGAAATTCTGCCATGTCTAAGATGTCATATCTAACATGATATAATAATAAAAAATAATTATTTAACCCAAGGTTATGAATATTTACTCGTTTTCTTCTTAGAATTTTATAATTTTAGTCTTGCTTTTAGATGCCCTTTAGCAGTTAGTGCTCTATTTCCCTCAGCCCATCCAGTCCTAAACACCCCCCTCCAAAAAAACCCCGTTGCCATCGACTTGATTCCAACTATAGCAACTCTATAACCCTATAGAACAGAGTAGAACTGCCCCATAGGGTTTCCAAGGAGTGGCTGGTGGATTCGAACTGCTAACTTTTTGGTTAGCAGCCAAGCTCTTAATCGCTGCACCACCAGGGCTCCATCCAGCCCTAAACAAATACCAATCTTTCTGTCTCTATAGAGCTGCCTATTCTGGACATTTATATAAATGACAATCATACAATATAGGGATTTTTATGACTGGATTCTTTTACTTCTTATGAGAATTTCAAGGTCCATCCATATTATAGAATGTGTCAGTACTTTATTCCTTTTTATGGCAAAAAAAATATTTCAATTGCATGGATATAGCCTCCCTCTTCCTCTTCTTTCCCTCATTGGGGGAAGCTGAAAAGAAAGCTCAGATTCTCCTTCCTTTAACACTGGAAGGAAGTTTGAGCCACACATGGGAACCTTTTCCTAGCTCCCAATAAAACCCCATACCAGTCTCCATTCCCTGCCTTCTCAAGTCATTTTTGGACCATCTTGGGAAACATATCCTGCTCTCCCCAGAAAGCCTCATTTTGAGTGATAAACATTTTCTACTCCCTTGATGTGTGTGTAACATCATCAGTCACAATATCTGAACCAAATTATGGGTGGCAGTCTGTCCTGCTTCTGTGGGATGACTACAACAAAGGTATTGCAATCTCCAACTATTATTGTTTAATCGTCTATTTCTACCTTGAATTCTTCAGGTTTTGCTTTGTGTATTTCATGCTCTGTTGTTCGTTACATATATATTTATAATTGTTACACCTTCTTGATGAATTGACCCTATCATCACTATAAAATGTCCCTCTATTGCTGATTACATTTTTTTTCACTTAAAGTCTATTTGTGTTTAGAGTCACACCAGCTTTCTCATAGTTGCTGCTGATACATTCAACCAAATAGTATATTTGAGTCTAAAGTGTGTCTCCTGTAGTAGCTTGTGCTTTTTTTGTTTGTTTTAGCCCAATTTGACAACCTCTGTCTTGGATTGAATTGTTTAATATATTCACATTTAATATTATTATTAAGCCATTCTTTTACTTCTGAGATAAATCCAAGTTTCCCCAAAGTTAGCGAAAAGAGGAAAATGACCACTGTCACTTCCATAATATTTTACTGTATGTACTAGAAATCATATCTGTCAATGATAAACAAGAAACCAATAGTCAAAGAACCAGACAATAGAATAGAATGTACAGTAATTAATGATGCTCACTTCAGTATGCTTTTATTCATTCATCTATTGAACAATATTTGGAGAGGATGAACTATGTGCCAGGTACTGTGATAGGCAATGGGGATTCATCAGTAAACAAGGAAGACAAGGTTCCCACCTAGTGCAGCAGAGCAATGTACAAATAGATTTTTTTTTTTTAAGTGGATGCAAGAATTACCAAATGCTTGTTTGACGTTAAAAAGGAAATATCTCAGGGGATGTGACAGAGAAGGGGAAGGGTTATCACAGATGTTCTCTTTTGAATATTGAGTACAAGACCTCAAATTAAGAAGAAATCAGTCATAAAGTGAGTCTAAGGAGTGTCATTCCAAGCAGAGCAAAGAGCAAGTTAAAAGCCTGGATCAAGGAAAATCTTGGCATGAAAAGCAGGAAGGAATTCATCTGAGTGATTGTACTGGAGAATAATGAAGAACTTGAGAGCCAGGGTAAGGAATTGAATTTTATTCCAAATGCAATAAAATGGTATTTAAAGTTCACAATGGCTGTTGCGCAGAGAATGAGTTTGGGTTGAGCTACTGGGTGAATGGTGGTACCATCAACTAGAATAGAGAAGACTGGAATAGAGAGAGACTCAAGAGTTTGTTTTTTTGGAAATGTTATGTTTGAAATGTATTTAAGACCCTAAGGTGGAGGTATTAGAAAGGCAGTTGGATATATGAGTCCGAACCTTAAGGGAAAAATGTGAATCAAAGATATAAATTCAGTTGACCTAGCTTATAGACGATATTTAAAGCAATGAGATAGTCAGCTAACGAGAAAGTGTAGCTAGTTCAGCATCTTCAATATTTAAAGAGTAACAGAAATGTAGGGTATAGTAAGAGACCTGAGATGCAGTTGCCAGAGAAGGAAGAGGAAAGATTCCCATGTAGGACAGAGAGGTGTTCTGTGTCATATGCTCTCAAGAGACTGAGAACAAAGAGGAGAGCCCCCTTGGATTTGGCCACACGGAGACTGGTGTTCACGAGGTTAGTGTTTGCATGCTATCAGGAAGTAAAGCAATGTGGAATGGTTAAAAGGTATATTTATTTTGCTTTTGTTATTTTGTTTTATTTCATTTTCTCCCTTTTTTATATTTTAATATTTTTATGTTTTATAATCGAGCAATTTTTCTATAAATCTAAAATGAGGTTTTTTTATGTTAAAAAAAAATCCTGTTTTATAGATGAGGAAACCTAAGTTCAGAGAAGTGAACAGAATTGGTGCACGGTTAGAGAGTAGGTACCAGGGAAAACATTAAATTTCCCTACATTATACTGTACATATTTACCTCCTACTAAAGACAAAAAGACAAAAAAAGCTGGTTTCTCTGTGCTTCTTTCAATTTTGATGTTCAGGGATGAAACTGACTCCTAGCTTCCTAAAAAATTGTGGCTGTCCAAAGAATGTAAAAGCAACAAAAACAAGATCCTTCAGCAGGATCCTAAAACAAGGCATCAGTTCAATTTAGAAGATACCAAACCAAACAACCAAACCTGTTGTCGTCAAGTCGATTCCGACTAATAGTGACCCTGGTGGCATAATGGTTAAGTGCTACAGCTGCTAACCAAGAGGTTGGCAGTTTGAATCCACCAGACACTCCTTGGAAACTCTATGGGGCAGTTCTACTGTGTCCCATAGGGTCGCTATGAGTGCATGAATTTAGCAGATAGCCTCTACAAAAACAGGTACATCTGAATAAAAAAACTACTAACACCGCAATTAGTAAGTATGTATTTATTCAACAAACACCAAAGATATGCCCAGCTCTGTGTGAGATGAAAAGGTTAGGACACTACTCCTACTTTTGAAAAAACAACATGCACACACAAAAATGAAAGACTGTTTGGTGATGTGCACCAAACCATTCTGAGAATAAGGAATTCTTTTTCTTCCTTAAGATTCTTAGTCATCAAGTAGGGTTAGAGGTTTCAGGTTAGAGTTGTGAGATATTGTGGCGAATGGGAAAGAAAAGACACATTTTCCGGAAAGAAATTCAAACAGGGCTTGAAGATTGGGTAGAATACAGAGACAGTGAGCAGGAAAAACTATTACTTGGATAAACTCACAGACGTACAGCTAAATATTTTCACTACTCAACCTGTATATTTGATTGATGAAATATAATTATGTATAAAAATTTGCTCAATTGGATGTTTTGCAGGAAAAAGCGTATTTGCCTATATTAATAACATTTCAGCTACAATTATAAAAATTACAAACATATCAAAAATAATCTTAGATGAATGTATTTTCTTTAGAAAGTATACATGTAAAACATGTATATATTTAATATACTTAAATATTATCAAGGGTATAAAATTTATATGAAATTTTTTCTGGTCTTCCATTTCTTTTCCTTCACTTCGTCCTGATTCTTTAAACCTTCTCTGGAGTTAATCACTGTTAATATTTTACTTTAGATTTCTTCTAAGGCTTAAAAAAATTACCATTTACTCTGAGCTGTCTTTGTTGTTAGGCACCATTGAGTCAGTTCCGACTCATAGCCACCCTACGTACAGCAGAACAAAACAGTGCCTGGCCTTGCAGGATCCTCACAGTCATTGTTATGCTTGAGCCCATTGTTGCAGCCACTGTGTCAATCCACCTCTTTTTCACTGACTGTCTACTTTACCAAGCACGATGTCCTTCAGAGACTGATTCCTCCTGATAACGGGTCCGAAGTATGTGAGACCAAGTCTCACCATCCTTGCTTCTGAGAAGCATTCTGGCTATACTTTTTCCAAGACAGATTTGTTTGTTCTTCTACAGTCCACAGTATATCCAATATTACTGAATGTATATTAGTTTCCTGATTGGACCTAACATCAAAAAAGATAACTAAGTTTTATGTAGCTGAATTAGGATAAATCACCTTTAAATGTCAAGTACAATATCTGAACTAATTGATAACATATTTGGATTTATGTCATGGTAGTACATTTTTCAGCTTTCTCCTTTTAATAATTTACAATCTAACAGGAATTTTTTTTTACACTAATCCATGAAGACACAGATATATCAACTTTTAAAATCAATTTACTCCTTTTCAGAATTCCTCATACAAAATAAAGTAATTATACAATCAGATTCCTCCATGTGATTCATTTTGCTGAATTCAGTTCACAGACTAGAAAGTAGTTATCTGTATCAGATCTCAGCCACCAAAGTGGGGGAACTGTCTCACATTTCCTGTGAAACTGACTCGGAATTGAATTATCTCATGGATTGCTGAATTCTCAACAACATACCATATAGAACATAAGAATGTTGTTTTCTGTATTGGTCACATACAACATATGGCCAAAACTTTCTTGCTAACCTTTCCACATCTTTTTAATATACAAACATTTATATCAACAAGAATATTCTCAATTATTAGAGTATAAAAGCAAAAATTATTAAAATAAAAAGGATTGAATTGTCCTTTTTTTTTTTTCGGTAAGTACTTTGAATATCGTACAGGGAAAAAGAAACTGGCATATTTCAAATTGGGCTCACTGAGAAGTTTTATAATATCAAAAAATGCCTTAGACCCTGGCATTCTTTTTCCCTTTTCCACTTCATCTGTTCCTCAAAACTGGGCACAAAAAGTCAAGAAAGTTCTACATATTATAAAAAAAAGAACAAAAACCAAACCCAGTGCAGTCGAGTCGATTCCAACTCATAGCGCTCCTATAACAAATCTCCCACATTTCAAGATTTCCATACGTAATTACTAAGCATAGATCTTTCCCAGAAAGCCTTACTAAAGAAACTAAGCAAAACTAAGACAGAACCCCCACAGTGCTGTATTCTTTACCTGGCTTCCTCCCCTATAGGATGTATTGCAAAATCGTTCCCATTGCTGGGCTCCCCTGCTCAGCTTCGCATTGGAATCCTGCATTTGCTCGGGGGAAATGTGTAAACCCATTGCGCCTGCGTAGTGTGAGTGAGACTGTTGCTGACGTAACATGCATGAACTCTCTATTTGTAAGGCCCTGTAAAAGTAACCTGTCTCCTCCACCTTGGCAAGCAATCTTGGCAGCAATAAGCACCAACTGACTCCATTTCCTTATACAACGAAATAAAGGTGACTTATTTTGTTCTCCCACTTCCTTACCTCCTTTATTGGCCAATCTGAGTCACACCAAGCGAGAACCTAGGGTTTCCACCTGGTAACAAAACAAGCAAACAAAACAACACAAACCCTAAAGTGAAATGATTGCCTATAATTTTAATTAAAAAAAAAAAATTCTATTCTACGGAGGCTTGGGGAAACCTGGAGTTAGTAAAACCATTCCTTCATTTCTAGTTCCATAATTCCAAAGTCATGCTTCTGTTGATTCATTGCGAGATCATGAAAACCACTTTCCATACCAGGCACTCCTCATTTTAAAAGAAATTAGCACATTCTCTCTACACATAACATGTATTTTACGGGTACTTTTTAAATATTAACTGACTAGGCAAATAACATTGTGGCAATTAATTAGACACATCTTAATTTTTATCCAAAAGGTCGTTGGAAAGATCAGGAACTTTACTACCTCCAGCACGCACTTGGTAAAAGATACAGCTCTCAAAATTGTCTCGTATTGTACTCACAAGCATCTCCCATAAATTTTAATCTCCTCACTATCTATAAATAAAATTCAAACAGAGAGCCTAGAAAGGACAAGGTAATAAGTCCTTTCACAGATGAAAGATGACATGTGTCGATTTAAACCATGCTGTATAAATGGCAAATATAAGTCAGGTATAATCTGTAATATAAGTCAATTTACAGTGTTTTCCTTTTTTTTGTTTTGTTTTAGTTTTTTTTTTCTCTTTAGCAAATAATATGAGGTCTAGAGTGGTTGAAATATCATTTGTTAAATAAAAACATCAACTTGTTCCCCGCTGTACTGATTATAAATTGCCCAGACATGGTCACAAGTCAACTTCAGAATCTCTTTATTGTGCGGTATTGTCTAGTATTTCCAACGAAGACAGGGCATTTATTCAAATGCCTCCTCATGCCATTATGTACCCAGAAACCTAAATTATGCTTAGATCATCTGTCTGAGGGAAGATAAATGTAGCCTTTGAACTGTTTGTTCAAATAAGCACCCTGAAAATACAGACTTTGTCTTTATTATTTTGGTATTAACACTCAATGCAATGCATGATATATAGAACGTCCAATTACTTAATTTTACTTTTGGGGAAAAGAAAACAAAACAAAAAGCAACCAACAACAATTACCTTTTCAAAGAGAAAGAAATGAATCTTCTCCATGTCTGGGAGCTGCAGAATTATATGTTTAAGAAATGCCATGAAACACTTCATTAGAAAAGCTGATTGTCTGTCAATAGAAAAATGGTCTAATAAGAGCAGTACCATTTTAAATGTGCCCTCTATGACTCACAAGTGCTATATTTTAATAAACCACCATTTTAACACTCATATAGGCATATTTATTTTCTAAAGACTTAGCACCAATTGTATTTTTTAAGCTAAATAAGGAAATGAGCAAACAAGAGATGTGATTTGGTAATGTTCACGCACTATTTCCAAAAAGGAATAATCACTCAAATGGCGGGGATTACATGCAAGCCACTATTAAAAAGAGTGTTTTACATTTGATTTGCTGAAACAATAAGAATAATCATTCTTCAAGTATGCTAAAAAGGTCACTAGCCTTGGTACAGGGGTGTTTTTGCAGTTTCCTTTCAATTGTTCCCTCTTTCCTTGTTATTGCATATTATATATAATTGGGGTTTGGGTGAAGCCATGAGTGGGTTGTTTTGTTACCGGAGAACTCTTAAATGTCCTCAATCAATCTCCTGTTTTCTATAGACTAGAAAATAATACGTTTGCAATAAAAGAACATTTGGAATTTTAAGTGGGAATCCAGCCAGAGGCAGCTTGATCAGTAGCAAAGGTAGCACGCACATGCTGGTCACAAGTTAGTTCTGCTCTATCAGAAAAGCAGCTGAAAATCAAATGCAAAAATTAAAAATTTAGCAGTGAATAAGTCACCTTTCTTTCCTCTTTAGTTTCCCCTCCCCTTTGAGAAGACCTGAGTCCACTGACTTCCTCCTCTCTAACTTAGAGTCATGTCCACCAGGGGCCACCAGGTATTGGAGAATGATCTCAGTAAACATTGTATATTTGTGGCTGGGAGTGATGGACTGTTGCAGTTCTGGATCAACCTGGTTTAGATTTTCTAGGTTTTATTTGCTGCTCTACCTTTGTCCTGATTCCACATACACAGGCAACTTAGCAGGAGGGTATTTCATCTGGTTTGTTCTGAAAATGTTAATGAAATTCTCAGAAGCCATTGATTTGGAAATGACCTACAACCCAAGTCATGGTCTGTTGTTATCTGGGCTCCTCTAGAAGAAGCAAAGAGTGCGAAATGAAGACACCCACACACAATCCCCTGGCCCAGGCCTATAGAGACTTTTACAAGCATTTAGTTAAAATTTGGTGGAAAAGGTTAGGATCTAGTGTTTATTTAATTACGGAAAACCCAAGGAGGACATTTGGTGACTCATGGCGACCCTATGTGCTCTCCAAAACAGTTTTCTCACCTATGACGGATATAACTTTTTTCTCTTAGCTTTCCAGTCATCCTTTTATGTGCTCTCCTTTGTATTGATCAGAGTCCCTAGGTGGTGCAAATTCTGTGCTGCTCACCAAAAGCTTGGCAGTTCAAGTCTACCCAGAGGCTCCTGGGAAGAAAGGCTTGGTGATCTACTTCTGAAAAATCAGCCACAAAAACTCTATGGAGCACAGTTTTACTCTGGCACACATGGGGTCACACACATGTTGTTTGTTTTTTTTATATCGATGGGGCTAAATGCCTGCAAACTATATTAGACTGACTACCCATAAGTTGTAGACTGAAAAATGGGAGGAAGTGGCAGGCTGGGATTTGTGGGAAGTAGCAAATTTTAACATTTGCATTAAAAAAAGCCTCTTTTTTTTTTTTTGCTCCTTCAGATATTCCCACTTCCTCCCTTTTGCTTTTCCAGTTTTGTAAGAAGTTGCTACTTTCAAAAACGTAAGAGAAATAAATACTTTTTCGTACCAACAAAAGCTGAAAAGAGACCTGCACTACAAGAAAAGTGATAACCAACAAAACCAATAACTGGTTCTTTGAGAAAATCAAAATTATTGGAGAGAAATATGCCTAAAACTATTTAGGTAATGAAGAGAGGGTAGTTAGCAGGTTCCTGAAATAAGATAGTGGGCTGCAAAAAAAGCTAAGTTTCCTAGTAGCCAACAAGGAAAAATAGAGGGTGAGAGCAGAATAAAGTATGGCTTTCTTCTTGTCTATTAAAATCACGCTTGAATCTTTTTTCGGAAAGAAAACCAGATGTCCACAGTGTTATACACTTTTCTCTGGGCTGAAAACCAATGTAGGGCCACATGGCATGGGGGTCTGTATGATAACTAGGGATACACTGCTTTCTTTCAGTGGACATAACCCTCATCCCAAGCATCCATTGATGACTATCAGAAAACAGCGAACAGAGTGAACACCTCTTGATACCACTGGTGTTATGAAAGCTTGGGTGTTACATTAAGCATTTTATTAAGTATACATCATTTGCTTAATATGGTTTTCATTTTAAATATGGAGTTTCTCTCTAGGATGTTGATGTTATTAGCTGCTATAAATTCAACTCCAACTCATGATAACCTTATGTACAACCGAATAAAACATTATCCAGTCCTGCCTCATCCTCACAATTGCCATTGTTGTGGCTATTGTTCCAATCCCTCTCACCAGGGGTCTCCCAGGCCCTCATTAGCCCTTTACTTCATCAAACATGATGTTCTTCTCTAGCTATTGATCCTTCCTGATGTCATGCCCAAAGCAAGGGAGCTGGGCAATGAATGTCCTGTTGTAATCCATAAAGTTTTCATTGGCTAATTTTTGGAAGCAAATCTTCCTAGTCTTTTTTAGTCTGAAAGCTATACTAGAATATGTCCATCATAGAGGACACTGCTGGTAGATGAAATCGTGTTGGCATAGCTTCCAGCATCACAGCAATGTGCAAACTAAAACTACCATAGTGCAATAAACTAACAGACTAGTGGCAGCCTCTGTACCAGTAGTCAATTCAAGGCTCAAATTGAACTGAAGTGGGCTTCTTTCTAGAGTATAAGGTCTGTGAATGGCTTTTCTCAATGCTGAAACCACCAAGAGTATGCCAGCTACAAGAGTGGGTCAGGTTTCTTGAGGCAAATAGAAAAGCAAGGCTTACATTCCTCAGTTAAAAGCCAAGTTTCACTTTTCTTTTACTGAAATAACCTGCCTGTCTTCTCCTCAGCCTCATGGAAGGCAGTGTTTGGAATAAGAAGAAGGCTTTTTTACAACAGCCCATCTTGAAATGCAAAGACTATTTTCTCTGGGTTAAATCAAGTGAGTATTCATGCCCCTGTCAGGCACCTTTGAGGAGACGCTGCCTCATTGGTTCTGCTCAACTCTGTTTCCCTCTCACCTTTCCACTTGGCTTCTGCGTCTCAAAATGACATTAGAGCACTTTATATCTGGAGATCAAATTAAGTATTTAGCCAAATCACTACAGTGGAGGAGATAATGCTCAGAAGTAAGCATTTCACTTACAAAAAGGCACATTACATAATGCAATAAATGGTGATAATGTGTCTTTAGGCCCTGGTTGTGCCAGCAGTTGGAGAAATAATAAAGACTTTTCATTTTCTTCCTTAGATCTTAAGTGCTGTGTTATTAGTGCCGTCTCAGCGTTAAACCAGGTTGCAAGCTGCTTATTCTTCAAAATGAAGCTTTATTTTTTAGTTTAATTGCTTTTTCAGGAGCATCATTGACTTCCAGAAGAGGAGAAAAAAATTAAAGTGGCTGAAGCTATAGTTCAGTATATTTGAAACTAAAAAAACACATTTCAAAAACCAATGCAACAATAATGTACAAATTATCAAGAATATTATTAGGGTATATACCTAATGTAATAATTATAGAAAGAAAGATCTTTTAAATACCAGGTGTGAGCACCATCTGCATTTTTCTGTTAGGCGCTTAACATGCTGAACATAGAATTATCTCATTGTCCTGAGACTAGATAATGCCCCAAACTCTCTGAACTCTTTAAAAACAAATCTCCTCCAAACTTTATACTCCAATCAATCACCAAACTCTAGATTCAAACTTCTTAATGCCTCTCAAATTCATCACTTTCACATTTTCACAGACCTCCACCCCATGTCAGAACTGGAGCATCTGCCCTGCTGGCCAAGTGGTCTCCTCATCTACCAGTCCATTCCCACTTGCAGAATTATCTTTCGCTAAGTCAGTTTTATGCTTGTCATTAATAAAGTTGAAACAAAAATGCCAGTGCCCAGATTTTCAGGGCCTAGTTTAACCATTTCTTCTCCTGCTTCTAATGGAATGTTGGACTATGCTCTGATATGTCTCATTTGCTCCATTTAGGCTGGCCTAGTTGTTATACCCAACGCCTACCTGTCACTTTATCGTACTATGATGGTTCACATGTTGCTGTGATTCTGGAAGCCATGCCATTAGTATTTCAAATACCAGCGGTGTCACCCATGGTGGACAGATTTCAGGTGAGCTTCCAGACTAAGAAGGACTAGGAAGAAAGGTCTGGCAATCTACTTCCAAAAATTCGCCAATGAACACCTTATGGATCACAACAGAGCATTGCCCAACTCACTTACTTTGGGCATGTCATCCAGAGAAATCAATAGCTAAAGGAAAATATCATGTTTGGTGAAGTACAGGGCCAACAAGGGTGTGGGAGACCCTCAATGAGATGAATTGGCACAATAGCCTCAGTGATGGACTTGACTATGCTGGTGGTTTTGAGGCTGACACAGGACCAGCAACATTTTGTTCTGTAGTATATAGGGTCACCATGAGTAGGGGTCGACTCGAAGGCAACTGACAATGAAAAGAGTTCCTACATGTCACAGTGTCACAATATCCAAGAGTGATATTGGAAGACCGGGATAGGGAGGCTTAGGGGAAAAGACATGTGAACAAACATAAGGGTGTTGGCACCAAGTGTGGAAATTTTATATCAAATGTTAATGCCCACCATCCCCAGACACGCTTTTAGCTCAGTAACGAAGTCTCTCTGGAGGTTCGCCTCTTAGCCTAAAATTAGACAGACCCATAGGACAAAACGAGACTAAAGGGGCACACCAGCCCAGGGGCAAGGACTAGAAGGTAGAAGGGGACAGGTAAGCTGGTAACAGGGAACCCAGCGTCAACAAGGGAGAGTACTAACACGTCATGGGGCTGTTAACCAATGTCATAAAACAATATATGTACTAACTGTTTAATGAAAAGCTAGTTTGTTCTGTAAACTTTCATCTAAAGTACAATATGTTAAAAAAAAAAAAAAGTAAAATAATGTTAGTGCCCACCAGAGAACACTCACTGCAGAAGAGACAATAAACATGGAGAATAGGATGACTCAGACAGTTGATGTTAGCAAGACTTTGTCCTTGGCCACTCCAGTGTTTGTATAATGGCCTTATGAATGGAGTAGCCATGGCGGCAGAGAACTGCTCTTGGCCAGTGATGCCTAAGATAGGCCTGAGAAGATGGGTTTCCTCTCTTCAAGGCTGATTTCATTTCTACTGCTTCTGAATGTAACCTTTCAGCAATAGAGACTCACATCGTGCTCCTGATAGACTACCATTCTATGAGGAGACCAGCCAGCCACTCAGTGGAAAGTTGATTACATTGGACTCCTACCCTAGGAAGAACAATGAATCATCCTGACAGATATTGACATGCTCTTCATATGTGCTTCTCTTTCTTGCCCTCAGTGTCTCAAGGTGTAGCAAAGGAGGATGGGGGCGGGGAATTTGCCCCTAGGTGCAAGTCCAAGTGGGTGCCAGACAAGGCCAGCTGGTGGTGAATCACTCCCCCACCCCCTGTCTACAAGGCCGGTGGTGGGGGGGGGGGTGCACAAACTTAGAGATTACCCCTGGTTACCTTCGTTATACCTCTGCAATGTCTAAGGCAGCGCCACTATCTAAGGATTCAACAAGTATCTGACCTACTGCATAGGATGCTGCATAACATTGCTATGGATCGCGGGACACACTTTATAGCAAAGGAGGAGCACCCCTGGGCATATGACCTTGAGATCCACTGGCCCTACTGAAAATGACACTGTTTAGAAGTTGCTATCTTGAAAGAGAAGTGGAATTGCCTCTAAAAGATACAGCTGAGGCATCACCATGGAGATAACTTTCAAGAAGCAATATATACGTTAAATGGATTGTCACTGTATGACGCTGTGTCCTCTATAGGTATAACACACAAGTATGGTAAACAAGAATTGAGATGGCAGTAATCACTCTTGTCATAATTTCCACTGACCACTTGAGAAATTGGGCTTCCTGTCCTTCCAACTGGAGGCTCTGTGGGTAGACTCCAGGTTCCCAGATGGAAGTTCTTTTCACCTAAACATAGAGTAAAAGTCCCACTCACCTCTATGCCAGGTCTGTCAGCCTGGTTACTTTGGGGTAAAGGCCAGTAGTCAAAGAAAGGGGTTATGATACTGTATGTAATTACACTGCCACATAATGCATGCAGGAAGGAATATGTTACTCATGAAGCTGGTCCACTGTAGCATCTCTTGATATTCCAAACTCAAATTTAACTCTAAATTGGCAAGTGAAGCAGCTACAGTCTGATAAGGTCGTGGTAACCAGGATCTCAAGCCTCCATCTTGAAAGCCATCTTGACCAGTGGAAATGCTAGCAAAGGGGAAAGGAAAGTAGGAGTGATGGTAAAAAAGAGAGATGATGGTTTTCAGTTATCGTTTTGGGACCACCACAGGCAAAGGGGATGAAGTTTATTACACTAACCTTCCTCTGTTTAAGTTGCTACCAAAATTGTGACCAACCAGAATTCTCAAGAGGCTATGCCTGGATAGAGTAAATTTACTGGGAGAAGTAAGTAGATTTGAGCGGTGAGAGGATGGCATCTCATAGGTGCTGCTGGTGCCCCACTGGGATCACTTTGATGGGGGAGTGCACCCATGCTTTGGGTGCTGTGTGCATTGACTATTGACATCTCTAACTACACCTCCTTTTGAGAATTCCCCTTGGGAACTACTTCACCAGGAAGTGCCTGGTTTTGTCCTTCGCTGGGACAGCTTGCAGCCAATAACTAACTGATGCTATGCAAAAACTCAGCCCGCTTACCTCCAAGTAGTTCAAAACTGTGGGGCCATTTTAGCTTCAGGGTTCATTGTGGAATCAGGCTCAGACGAAACATCATTTGATATTACATATTTCCTTAGCTTCTGCAGACCCTGCACTATCCTGCTTGCCTTGCTTTGTTATGGATTTCTCCTGGGAACATTCACTCAATAAATGATTTTCAGAAGAATCCTCTCTTCAGGCTCTACTTCTAGGGAAGCTGGCCAAAAATACCTCTCCTTTACTATACTGAGTATTTTAGCTCATAATGATGTTTTGTTTCTTAGTTAACCCACATTAACAAATTCCTCTTACTCCTTAATAGTCTACATTTTGAGTAGTTTATATTGAAGCTTCATGTTACTTTGCCTCTGGAGGGAATTCTGACTGTCTTTGGCTTTCAGCTCCATGGGGTGTAGGTACTGGTACCCACAGGAATGAGCTGACCAGGCCATCTATGAATGGACGGTTCTCCATGGGTTTTCCTGCATCAATTTGTCTTAGTGAAGATTCCATAGGCAACCCAAGTTCACTAAAGCCACAGACAACGTGGAATGGAGGTAACCGGGTGGACACTGTGGTCCACAATATCTGTCTGCCGACCCTGTTCTACCATGGGCATCTTACCTTCTCTCCAGATGGAATCCCTCTCGTCTTATTCATTTCCTGCTTACGGTTGCAATAGCATCAACTAGGGAGGTGCGGGGGTGTGGACCGCACCGGGTAACATTGTCAGAGGAGGTGACACCAAAATAACTGTCTATAAAATTTTTGTGTAGGGTTTCAGCAGAAATTTATTATTTTTTATAAAGATATCTGAGTAGTTATAACAACAAATATATTTTTCGTAAGCCCAGCTTACATGTATCAATATACCAATAAAGCTAAAACTCTTGTTTTTTTTTCTGCGTGTGCCAAGAGCACACGCTGTTGTTGTCGTTGCTGCCAGTGTTCTCACAGTCACTGATTGGGGGACTGGGATTCGGTCGCTAGGATATAGGCGGAGGGCAAGGTCATATGGTCTGGTACGGGAGGAGGTCCATGGGAGGGTGACACCAACCCTAGTGACACCACTGAATGGGTGTTCCCCTTTTGTACTTATTTTTCTTGGACAGAATAGATTAAATATAAGTTAAATTTCAGTGAACTTCCTCAAAAAACACTGTTGTTTTTCCATTCTGACTTTCCATATCTGAGTCATTCTCGGACACTTGCTAGTAGATGAAGCTAATTAGCATATCTAAGCTTTTTAAATAAATACATATGTTTTTCAAGGTGTTTAGCATTTCCAAATTTCATACATGTTAACATTGATTAAATAATACTCTGAAGTACAAAGAATTCCCTTAGATAGCATATGTTACAGTTCAGCTGTTTTTGAATATTATGCGGAAGTTTTAATGACTATCTTATGGAATGTCACATTGTTTCCCAAACACTGGCCTAATGCCGAGTGGTGTGACTTGCTACCATTTGATTCACATGCCTAGGGAAAATGTCAAATTATCTCTAAATTAAGCAGTCGCAATTATGTAACTGCCTCCTTTACCTTGGACTCAGTTTTCTGTGTTGTTATATTGAATATCATTAGGAAATAAGAAAAACATCTTAGTTTTGAAGTCTCTGCTGATCTTTTAACTATTACAAACCAAGCCCTTCTTTCATACCTTCATATTGTATGCTCTATAACATTTAACATCTTCATTAAATGACAGGATTTATGGGGAACAAAAACTCCACCTCCACAATCCGATCAAACTATCAAAACGTGAATGTCATCAAGCATTTACTGAATCCCTACGCTATTCAAGCACTGGTATATGAGAGGTTCCAACTGATAATTGAGGAAGGTTGTGTTTATTTGCAAAGGGTGTATTTATGAGATCACAAGGGATAGTGTAGACCCCACAAGTTGGTAGCAGCTGTGATGTCATCATGTCTGGGAAAGAACGGATATGGCATAGAAAAAAGGAAATCAGAAATCAGAAGGAGAGAGTAACATAGAGCCCTCCTGGTCAAAATATGCCCATGAAATGACAATAATGGCATCACCTGCAAACTTAATAGAAATGAAAGAATCCCAAGCCCTATCTCAGATCTACAGAATCATAACTGCATCTTAACAAGCTCCCAAGGTGGTTTGCACACACTTTAAAGTTTGAGAAGCATTAGTATAGAGACGTTGAGTCTTCAAGAGAATTGGAGCAGGTATATGAACATTCCATAATACAGAAACTTAATGTTATGCTGTTGTTGTTAGGTGCCATACAGTTGATTCCAGCTCATAGCAACCCTATGTTCAACAGAACAAAACACTGCCAGGTTCTGAGCCATCCTCACAATCATTGCTATGCTTGAGCCCGTTGTTGTAGCCACTGTGTCAATCCATCTCATTGGAGATCTCCTTTTTTGCTGATCATCCACTTTACCAAGCATGATGTCCTTCTCCAGGGGCTGGTCCCTCCTGATAACACGTCCAAAGTATGTGAGACAAAGGCTCACCATCCTTGCTTCTAAGGGACATTCTGGTTGTACTTCTTCTAAGATAGATTTGTTCTTTCTTCTGGCAGTCCATGGTATAATCAATATGCTTCACCAACACCATAATTCAAAGGCATCAATTCCTCTTTGGTCTTCCTTATTCCTTGTCCAGCTTTCATATGCATTTGAGGTGATTGAAAACACCACAGCTTAGGTTAGGCACACCTTAGTCCTTAAAGTGGCATCTTTACTTTTTAACACTTTCAAAGAGGTCTTTTGCAGCAGATTTGCCCAATAAAATGCATCCTTTCATTTCTTGACTACTGCTTCCACAGGCATTGATTGTGGATCCAAGTAACATAAAATCCTTGACAACTTCAATCATTTCTCCATTTATCATGATGTTGCTCACTGGTCCAGTTGTGAAGATATTTGTTTTCTTTATGTTGAGGTGTAATCCATGCTGAAGGCTGCGGTTTTTGATCTTCGTCAATAAGTGCTTCAAGTCTTCTTCACTTTCAGCAAGCAAGGTTGTGTCATCTGCATATTGCAAGATGTAAATGAGTTTTCCTCCAGTTCTGATGCCCCATTCTTCATACAGTCCAGCTTCTCGTATTATTTGCTCAGCATACAGGTTGAACAAGTGTGGTGAAAGGATACAACCCTGACGCACACCTTTCCTGACTTTAAACCATGCAGTATCCTCTTGTTCTGTCTAAACAGCTACCTCTTGATCTATGTACAGGTTCCTCATGAGCACAATTAAGTGTTCTGGAATTCCCATTCTTCGCAGTGTTATCCATAATTTGTTATGGTGCACATGGTTAAATGCATTTGCATAGTTAATAAAAAACAGGAAAACTTCATTTTTGTATTCTCTACTTTCAGCCAGGATCCATCTGACATCAGCAATGATATCTCTGGGTCCACATCCTCTTCTGAATCTGGCTTGAATTCCTGGCAGGTTCCTGGCAGCCTCTTTTGAATGATATTCAGCAAAATTTTACTTGTGTGTGATATTAATGATATTGTTCAATAATTTCTGCATTCTGTTGGATCTTCTTTGTTTGGAATGGGTACAAATATGGATTTCTTCCAGTCCGTTGGCCAAGTAGCTATCTTCCAAATGTCTTGGCATAAACCAGTGAGTGCTTCCAATGCTGTATCCATTTGTTGAAACATCTCAGTAGGAGTTCTGTCAGTTCCTGGAGACTTGTTTTTCGCCAATGGCTTCAGTGCAGCTTGGACCTCTTCCTTCAGTACCATTGGTTCTTGATCATATGCTACCTCTTGAAATGGTTGAACATCGACCAGTTCCTTTCGGTACAGTGACTGTATATTCCTTCCATCTTCTTTTGATGCTTCTTGTGTCACTTAATATTTTTCCTGTTGAATCCTTCAATACTACAACTTGAGGCTTGAATTTTTTCTTCAGTCCTTTCAGTGTGAGAAATGCTGAGCATGTTTTTCCCGTTTGGTTTTCTATCTCCAGCTCTTTGCACATTTCAGTATAATACTTTATCTTTTAAAGCAGCCCTTTGAAATCATCTGTTCAACTCTTTTGCCTCATTTCTTCCTTTACTTTAGCTACTGTACATTCAAGAGAAAGTTTCAGAGTCTCTTCTGACATCCATTTTGGTCTTTTCTTTCTTTCCAGCAATTGATGGTGTGTTCCACAGTCAGCCCCTGGCCTTGTTCTGACTGATGACATTGACCTTTTCCATTGTCTATTTCCACAGATGTAGTCGATTTGATTCCTGTATATTTCGTCTGGCAAGATCCACATGTCTAGTTGCCACTTATGTTGTTGAAAAAAGGTATTTTCAATGACGAAGTAGTTGTTCTCGCAAAGTTCAACCATGTGTTCTCTGATGTCTTTTCTATCACCAAGGCCATATTTTCCAACTACCAATCCTTCTTCTTTGTTTCCAACATCTGCATTTCAATCACTAGTAATCATCAATGCAACTTGATTGCATGTTTGATCAATTTCAGACTGCAGAAGCTGGTCAAAACCTTCAATTTCTTCATCTTTGGCCTTAGTGTTTGGTGCCTAAATTTGAATAATCATCATATTAACTGGTCTTCCTTGTAGGCATATGGATATTTTCCTATCACTGACAGTGTTGTACTTCAAGACAGATCTTGAGATGTTCTTTTGGACAATTAATACAATGCCTTTCATCTTCAATTTGTCATTCCTTGCACAGTAGACCATATGATTGTCTGGTTCAAAATAGCTAATTTCAGTTCACTAATAGTCCACTTCACTAATGGTCCCTTTCAGGTCACTAATGCCCAGGATATCAGTGTTTATATGTTACATTTCATTTTTTGACAACTTCCAATTTTCCTAGATTCATACTTTGTACATTCCACATTCCAGTTATTAATGGACGTTTGCAGCGGTTTCCTCTTGTTTTAAGTCATGCCACATCAGTAAATGAACGTCCCAAAAACTTGACTCCATCCAGGTTATTAAGGTCCACTCTACTTTGAGAAGGGAGCTCTTCTCCAGTAGTATTTTGGAACTATATTAGACATCATTCCACTGCTACTCATAAGCTTTTCACCAGCCAATTTTTTCAGAAGTAGACTGCCAGATTTTTCTTCCTACACCGTCTTAGTCTGGAAGCTTAGCTGAAACCTGTCCACCAAATGTGATTCTGCTGGTATTTGAAACACTATTGGCAAAGCTTCCAGTATCACAGCACCACGCAAGCCACCACAGTATGACAAACTGATAGAAACTTAAAAAAAAAAAAAAGTTATAGCAAGACATAAAAAATAACTACTCAATTATTTAGTTTAAAAGTATATGTGAAATACTTCGCCAAGTGTTTTATGTACATTACCCGTTGTAATACTTAAAACAATCCTGTGTGATAGTATTGTTATTCTCATTTTACATATAAGGAGACTAAAGTTTCAATAAATTATTCAAGACTATATCACTAGGAAATAGCAGACCTATGGTTAAAAAAAAAAAAAATTATGGTTGGAAGACGTTAAATCCAGTCTCCTAACATAGTCCTGTTTTTGTTGTTGTGTTTTAAGTGGGAAATAGATATTTCTTCACTCGCCTGTCTCCCTCTTTGTTCTTTATCCACTGCGCACTGATAAAACAGTATTCCTCTGGTGGGGCAAGGGGGACAGCTCATGAACTGAATTTTCCATCCTTACTCCTTGCACATAATACTGTCTATTTTATAGTGCTCAATTTTCTGATAATTCAAATAGATTGGAAGACAAAAAGACAGTGATAATGGATATTGTGTTTAGGTGAACAGTGACAACTTCTAAAAATCCAATCATAATGATTTACACTGTCGAACTCAATAGCCACTCTCATATGTACCATCTCCCATCCAGAAACTATTCAGAATGGAAATGAAAAGGAGGTAAGCATTGTATAATTTCATTATTATACCTTCAGAAAATATGCTGTTAAACCAACTTTTAACTTACATATTATTTTTAAATACTCCGATACAAAAGCAGAAACTAAATTTTCCATTTAGCAAATGTGAAAACAGAAACAACTCACTTTACCATCTCTGCGCCTTATTTGTAAAATAGAACATTATAATCAGTTAATGATTTCTCTACACACTCACTCCATAAAGGGACTTAGCTGGTGTTCAGAAAATCTTTTCTTCTAAAACATCTTGAGAGAGAAGGAGGGTTGAATGTTTTTTATTATCCATACTTTTAGAATAGCAATGACATAAGAAAGAGAAAAATATTCTTTTTTTTTTTCTTTTTACTGGAAAAGCTGCTGAGAAATTAAGGGTTGTCATAATTACTGAAAGACCGTGTAAGAGAAGGATCCTCATTCTTTTATACTCTCTATCCATGCCTATGTTCATTGGAGAACTATGTTTCAAGAAAGGTACCAGAGAATGCTGCCAAGGAAACAAAAACAAACACATTAAAAATTCAGCCTGATCATTACATTCTGAAGGAGAAAAATATTTTTTTTTACAATAGCCCCACGTGGGAGTATTTATATAATCTCTCTCTCTCTATCGTCTCTGTCTTCTGTATCTTCTCTATCTTATCTCTATACTAAGGAGCCCCAGTGGTGCACTGGTTAAGCACTGGGCTGCTAACCGAAAGATCGGTAGGTTGAACCCACCAGACAATCTGCAGGAGAAAGAAGTGGCTGTTCGCTTTTGTAAAGATTACAGCCTTGGAAACCCTATGACTCTATTCTGTCTTATAGGGTCACTATGAATCGGAATCAACTCAACAGCATACAACAGCAACAATAGCAACAATACACATGTGGATAAATAGATATAGTAATGTATGTTTTTTAAAAAACATCGAAACCATTGCTGTTGAATTGATTCCAATTCATGGCGACCTTATAGGACAGAGCAATACTGCCCCATAGGGTTTCCAAGGAGCTGTTGGTGGACTCGAATTGCTGATCTCTTGGTTAGTACCCAAACATTTAACCACTGGCGCCACCAGGGCTCCATTAATATATATAGATATATAAAATACGTCTAATTTAGTGCATTTTCCATATGAGAATCTTTTCTTGTGTTAATTACATTAATTAATCGTACTAAGTTGGTATATTCTGCTCTAATTTTACATTGTTATAGTATGAAAATCATATGCACAAATACCATATTTTTACACAACTAACACAAAACTTCTATTTTATTTGCCTACACCCTTCCCCAGTGAGGTATTTTTGTAAGCACTGCTATGCCAATTTTTTTTTTTTTTTTACATGTGGAAGGCACATGTTATTTACCTTCAAGTTATAAGAATAGAGAAGGAAACACCTGAAACAACATTTGATTTGAAACTGTCTTTTACACTGAATGAAATGGCCTTTTCTCTTTCATCTTACCATTTAAGTAACTTCCATTTGTCCTTCAACACTCAGATCAGCCATAACTTCTTAGAGTTTTGTGTCCTCCTCTGTACTCTTTGTGCCCTGTGCTTCTTTTTACCACAGCACCTATCAATCTCTATCATGGTTATGTCATGCCAGACTATGATTCCTTGAGAAAAGACTCAGGTCCTACACCAACACATGGATGTGGAATAAACACCACTGTTGTTTTTGACAACAATGGATTTTATTCTGTAATCCTTCTCAATCTAGATAATTCCATCTCAAACTAGGCCTCTAAAATATGACACATTTTCTTACAGTTTAAAGCAAATAAAAGCTATTTCCATTGTTTCTGGCTGAGTCTCTTGAAAAATAATTGTTCAATAAACAGTTATTAGGCACCTACTACATGGTAAGCAATATTCTAGGTGTTAGTTACAAAGCAGTAAGAAAACAAAACCTCTGCTCTTGGGAGGGCTTCAATTCCAATGGGGGGAGGCATTCCAGTATTTTGCTTGTTATCTGTCAAGTGGTGATAACAGCTGTTAGGGATCGAATTGTCTTTCAAAAAGATATGTTGATATCCTAACCCTGAGTATATGTAAATGTGACCTCATTTGGAAATTGGGTTTTTGCAGATGTAATTAAGTTAAGGGGAGGTGATTAGAGTGAATGCTAATCAAATATGACTGGTGTCCTTATAAAAAGAGAAGAAGAGACACAGACACAGAGGGAAGATGGCCATATGAAGACTGAGGTGGAGACTGAGGGATGTGACCACAAGCCAAGGAACACCCAGGGCTACCAGAAGCTGGAAGAGGCATGGAACAGATTCTCCTGCAGAACCTTCAGAGAGAGCACGGCCCTGCCAACACCTTAATTTCAGACTTCCAGCCTCCAGAACTGAGAGAATAAATTTCTAACATTTTAAGCCACCCGGCTTGTGGTAATTTGTTATAGCAGCTCTAGGAAACTAATACCAGTACTATGAAGAAAAGTCATGCAGGGTAAGTGGATAAACAGGGGAAGGATACTACTTTGATTAGGGCTAGTCGGAAAAAGCCTGTGTTAAGGTGATGTTTATCACGTCCCTCAGCCCAAACCTATGCATCTGAAAGCCTACTTTCTCATCTCAGAAAATGGAAATTCATTGAATAACATGGATATAAAGGAACAGTGAGGAGGTGAGTGTTGAAGAATGTAGGTAGCTGAAGGTCCTCAGTCCACAGATATAGCTGGTACAAGGTTTGAAAGAAGAGCTTCTGGATAAGATCCAGGATGCCAAATTAAATTTAAATATTGAATGAGGCATACTAAGAATTTATTCTTTGTTTATCTCAAATTCCATTTTAACCAGATGTTCTGTATTTTATTTGCTAAATCTAGTAACCCTACTTGGAGACAGACCATACAGTAAGGGCCATGATCTCTATCTACTCTGAGTGAGATCAGGAGCTATGAAGCATTTTGAGCATCCTGTCTTAAAAAGACCTTCCTGCCTACTTGAAAGTAGACCACAGGAGGTTCAGAATAGAAGCAGAGACACAAATAGGAAATGTAGAATGATGGTAACTTCAACCCAAGCCTTACCACCAGAGGTGTTGAGAAGTGATTGGTTTCTACGTATATTTTGCAAGTAGAAGTGTCCAGATTTGACGTTGGTTTGGCTGTGGAGTTGGAGGAAAACAGAGTGGCCACAACAACATCAACTTGTGTGTGTGTGTGTGTGTGTGTGTGTATGAATAATCATGCGGCAAAACTACACTCTTCTACTTCCTGAAATACTATTTCTTATATGCAGTCATGGACCTTTTACCCCAAGGCTGTGAAACTTTGTTCTTCTTCCTCTCCAGTTACTACTCAGAATTTTATAATGTGGGTCTAGGTACCACTCTGCATAAGAAAGACTACTTCCTATGTAGGACACAAAAGGGGTGGGAGGATTGGACAGGCAAAGAAACATATATAAGTATATATACATATGTTATATAATATACATATAATAATACATGTGTGTATATATGCATTTGGAAACCCTGGTGGTGTAGTGGTTAAGAGCTACGGCTGCTAACCAAAAGGTCAGCAGTTCGAATCCACCAGGTGCTCCTTGGAAACTCCATGGAACAGTTCTACTTTGTCCTGTATGGTTGCTGTGAATCGAAATCGACTTGACAACAGTGGGTTTTGGGTTTTATATACGTTTATTTTGTCACACTTTCTTTCAGAAGGGTTAGGAGTTAGGAGTATGATTGATTTTACCTAAAGACGAGTGTACAAATTTTACCTAAATATTTTTATTCCAAGTGCGTGGTTGTTGTTGTTGTTAGCTACCATCAAGGCGGCTCCCAACCCATGGTGATTTCACGTGTTACGTAGAACTGTGTGATAGTGTTTTCTTTGCTGTAATCTCTACGGAAGCACTTTGCCAGGCCTTTCTTCTGCAGGTTGGTAGGTTTAAAGCACCAACCTTTAGGTCACTAGCTGCTTGCAAACCGTTTGCACCACCCAGGTTCCTCCAAATACATTAATCCAGAAAATGACAGAAACAAATATAAGCTTGCTTAAAATAAAGCTTTATGTATAAGTAGTAACTGAGGTCATTTATAAGACTTTTTGAAGTATACACATTAAAAATTGCAATAGGCTCAGACTCTGGAAGAACCTATAGATAAATCAGCTATGGAGGATCATAAAATGCCTATCATTGAAGGGTTTTTCAAGTGGTATCCTGTGTTTAAAGTAGAAGAAAAAGCAGCATGGGTATTTGGTATTTAACTTCAGATTAGAAATGAGCCTGAATACAAGTATTAGTATTGTGAACATAATTGGAAGGTTGGATTCAGGTGAAAAACAGTGATGGGTTACTGCTTTCTCTGGGTAAAAGGAGGAAGGGGTAGCTGAAGAGGATGGAGCACCTAAGGGTTAATGGACTTGGTTTCCGAAGCCCATAAATCTCTGCAAGTCTCCCTTCAGTGGAACTGAGTTCTGTTTATCATTCAAGGAGAAAGCTGAAGGCATGAGAATTCACATCCTGCTCTCTGGGGGGCTTGCTGAAGCTGTCACTGAGGTTGGGAACATTTTAATTGCAACCGCCTATGCATCCACCCGATGGCTAACACAGGGGTGTCGAGAAGCAGTCACGCTTTGCCTTCTTCCAGGCTCACGGAAAGGAGAGAAAGAAAGAAAGAGTAGGAAATGAACAGGAAGGCACAGAGTTAGCAGGAAAA
Source organism: Elephas maximus indicus (assembly GCF_024166365.1). Taxonomy (NCBI): domain Eukaryota; kingdom Metazoa; phylum Chordata; class Mammalia; order Proboscidea; family Elephantidae; genus Elephas; species Elephas maximus. The sequence goes on from NC_064839.1 coordinate 26,679,648, forward strand.
GGTTTCCAGGGAACAAGTCCCTTTGTACTGGTTGGCCAACAATGCCTGGACCAGTATCCATTATTCAATTATTTATATATGCTTTTCTACTTATAAAAATAGCTTGTATTACAAATTTCATTTTTTTTGGCAGGGGGTGGTGACTTGTGTATATTTGAAATGTGGGTGGGTTTTTTTCCCCCAAAATAAATCCCAGAACTAGGAATATATTTCTGAAATATATATCTATGTGTGCATATCTACCTTCTACTGAAAACCATATGTGCCAAGTAATATTTCAGGCATTGTAATGCAGAATTTAATGAATCTTCACAACCCTCCTAATGTGGATGTCAGAGGTAGCTTTTTTACGTTTTATTTATGAAGAAGCAGACTCCTGGAGAAGTTAACAAGCTTTAACAAGACTACACAGCTAATGAGTGGCAGAGCTGAGATTTAAACTCAGGAGTACCTGACACTAACAGCTATGCAATTTCTAAAAGGCTGCACTGCCTTCTGAGAACTATACACATTACATGTACCGTGTATGTTGTTGTTACCAGCTGTAGAGTTGGTCCCAATTCACAGCAACCCTATGCAGGACAAGATTGGACTGTTGTGATCCATAGGGTTTTCATTGTCTGATTTTCAGAAGTAGATCACCAGGCCATTCTTCCTAGTTTGTCTTAGTCTGGTGAAACATGTTCAGCACCATAGCAACACGCAAATTTCCACTGACAGATGGGTGGTGGCTGTGCTAGAGGTGTATGGATTAGGAATTGAACCTGCGACTTTTGCATGTTGTCGTTGTTAGGTGCTGTAGAGTTGGTTCCTACTCATAGCGACCCTATGTACAACAGAATGAAACACTGCCCAGTTCTGAGCCCTTCTCACTATTGTTCTTATGCCTGAGCCAGTTGTTGCAGCCACTGTGTCAATCTATCTCATTGAGGGTCTTCCTCTTTTTCGCTGACTCTCTACCAAGCACGATGTTCTTCTCCAGGGACTGGTCCCTCCTGATAACATGTCGAAAGTACGAGAGACAGAGTTTCACCATCCTTGCTTCTAAGAAGCATTCTGGCTATACTTCTTCCAATACAGATTTCTTCATTCTTCTGCATAGAAGGCAAGAATGCTACCACTAAACCACTAATGCCCCTGTACTGTGTATTAGATGACCATACAATTTATCATCTCAATTGAGATAATTTTGTCTAGGACAGATACTAAACTGAGCAGGACAGCAGGATAAACAGATGTAAACTAAGACTGTTCCAGACCAATTGAGATATGCAGTCACCCTAAGTGTGTATAATGAATGTGTTATTGAGTGAGATCAAATAATACACCTACCTGTAGAGTTCTTCTGGAGAGTCTGAATTATTACCTAATCTGCATTTATAAAATGTAGTCTTGCATCCAATTTGCAGGAATTATTCATCACAAATGGCTGATTTCCTGCCTTTACTCAGATTTGTGTAAGTGACTCAATTATAATCAAGAAACAGCAGAGTACGCAATGTAACTATGCAATCACCAGTATGGATCTCAAGCCCTGATGGGATGCTTCTCTGATATTAAATGCAAGCTGAAAGAGGACAGAGAGTAAATGAAGGATTTGTACTTCACTATTTCTGAAAAACTAAAAGCATTTCACAGACTCATTTCCCCATATGTGTCATCTTGGCCTATCTAGGTGTATGTGGTGAGGGGAGGGGATCAGTGTGGGATCAATAAATAAACACTAATAGTGAATAGTGCAGTTACAAATGATTTAATTCAGGTGAGGAATCAGACTTATCAATAGTAAACGTTGATCACTGGCAAATGAATCTTTCTTCATTCTTCTTTTGGTGGCAAGTTGCGTGAGAGCTCAGAGAGCCAAGGCCACTGGGCATGGAATCCCAGGTTTCTATCTCCCTATGGGACCTTGGGAATGTCATTTTCCCTCTCTGGATCTGTGTTCAGTTAAGGAAAGATTCTAATTTAGGAAATAGGCTTCCCAGACTACTCTGATTCCAGACCCATCTACTTATGGAATAGGGCAGAAAGGACTTTTTGCTTTCCAGTCCATGGTTTCTTCCCTGTCAAGATACCCACCAATCGAAACAGGCACAACAATATAAGTACCAGTCACCATCCAGTTGACTGTGACTCATGGCGACCCCGTGTGTGTCACAATAGAACTGTGCTCCATAGGGTTTTCAATGGTTGAGTTTTCAGAAGTCATTTGCCACACTTTTCTTCAGAGTGGTCTCTGAGTGGACTCGAACCTCCACCATCTCGATCAGCGGCTGGGTGCATTAGCCATTTGCGTCACCCATGGACTCGTGCGATGTGAGTACAGCTACATGACATATTGACTATAATGAGTTGACAAATAAACAGGCTTGGATTTGCAAATTATACAACACCCTGAAAACCTCCTTTATTTGAACAGAGTAGAGAGAAGAAAGACCTTATATGCCAAATGTAACCTGCTTTTGGTAGCCCCATAGTGCCACCAACATCCGTGCCAAAACCAGGCTTGTCTATACATATGGCTCTTTGCACTAACCATGCCATTACAAGACAGGAGATGCTCTGTAAGCAACTTGGTGCCCTCCGGGCCTTCTCTGTTGGCAATCTGTAATATCCTTAAGATCAACTGGCATCAGTTGGTGTTAAAATCCATCTGTTTTCCATTGTCCTTACATTTTGTTTTCCAGCTTTTTTTGACACAAGCCTATTTTTCTTAAATTACTTGTTTTTCTTATTTCGACTCTTTCTAAAACACTTAGGATCTACTTTTAAATACTATTTTATTTCCTATTTGTGGGATGCCTGCTTGAAAGAAGGAAATAGTCCAGAATCTTCTAGCTACAGGTGTAAAGCCCAGAGAGACTAACGACTTTACCTGTCGGAACCCATGATTGGTGGCAGGCCTCTGATTGGATAAAAGGTTGGGAGGCAGGAGATTCCAAAGCGTTTGTGTTTGTCTGTTTGTTTCCCACCACCCTATGATGGCTCTCGGTGCTGAAGGTAAGCCCATGATGCCAGGGATTTTGTCTGTTTTGTTCATGGCTATACCTAGAAAAGTGTACTCTATAAATATTTGTTAAAACTCTAACTATTCCATAGTGTTGATCAAAAGAGGGAATGCAAACGCTCGAATCACAACTAGGAACATATTGAGAATTGGGAATATGACACAACTCCAAGTAGCCTTTCTTCTTTATTCAATATTTACCTTAAAGTTGAATAGGTACAATTTTTCTGGATACATATTTGTACTTTTATGCATATATTATATGGAACATGTACAATTATGAAAAGATTATAATCTATGCAAAATTTTCAAAAAGAATCCACCCTATAATGGAGTTTGGAGCCAATTTACAATTTTGTGGTTTTCCTTGGGAACCGAACGGAACCTGTTACCATCAGGTCAATTCCAACTTATAGTGACCCTATAGGACAGAGTAGAATTGCCCCATACAGTTTCCAAGGAGTGCGTGGTGGATTTGAACTGCCAACCTTTTGGTTAGCAGCCATATGTCTTAACCACTACGCCACCAGGGTTTCCTTTTGAGAGAAGAATAAACAGACCCCTTCATTTTATTGGTAGCATGTTTTATAAATACGTTTTAAAGGAGATGGAAGATAATGATAAACAGAGGGCAAAGGAAGATGGCTTGCCATGAATCTTAAAAGGACTTTGAGCATGGGTCCCTATCATCATCCCAGAAAAGAAATTACCTTTCAACTGATGAGTGTGGCTGACTTTTCACCATAAGAAATAGTTAGAAAATGAAAAATGGTTTCCTCTAAGTATAGATGTATCTAGTTGGTAGTTTGGTAACATATTAGAACAGCAATGGGAAACTGTAATACAGATTCTGTCATCCCCATTTAAACTTCAAAGAAAATGAGGCTCAGAGAAGTTAAATATATTACACACAAAGCCAGCTTGCAAAGCTAGTCCAGGACCGAGATTCATATCTAGGTCTACCTGTTGCCCAGAATGGCACTCTTTCCACAGCAGGGGTTCTCAAACTTCAGCAGGGCTCAGAATCTCCTGAAAGGTTGTTGATATGCAGATTGCTGGGTCCCACTCCCCAAGTCTCTGGTTCAGTAAGTCTAGAGTGTACCAAAGAATTTGCACTCCATGGGTTTTTTGTTTTTTTTTTTAATATGCTCCCAGGTGTTGCTGTCCCTGCTGCTGCTGCAGCTGATTAGGCAGATCCTACGTTGAGAACGAGTGGTTTACAAGATGCTGCTGTTCTGCTTAATTTTATTCTCAACCTCGTCTGGGAAGGACACTTGTTTTCTGTGCTTTAGAGCTGCTATAGTGGCTATTGAAGCCCTGGCGGTGCAGTGGTTAACAGCTTGGCTGCTAACCAAAAGATCAGTAGCAGAATCCACCAGCTGCTCCTTGGAAACCCTATGGGGCAGTTCTACTCTGTCCTACACGGTCGCTATGAGTAAGAATCAACTTAACGGCAATGGATTTGGTTTTGGTTTTATAGTGGTTAAGGAGTTCTGGTGTTGCAGTGGTAAAGCACTTTGCTAACCGAAAGGTTTGTGTTTGAACCCCCCAGCAGCTCCGAGACAGAAAAGACCTGGCAATCTGCTTCCATAAAGATTCCTAAACTGAAAACCCATTGCAACCGAGTCAATTCCAACTAACGGAGACCCTATAGGACAGAGAAGAACTGCCCCATAGGGTTTCCAAGGCTGTAAATCTTTACAGAGACTGCCACATCTTTCTCCCATGAAGTGGCTGATGGGTTCAAATCACTGACCTTTGGATTAGCACCCAAGTATTTAAACTTTGTGCCACGCGGGCTCCTTTCTGTAAAGATTACAGCTGAGTGAACAATGTGGGGAAGTTCGACTCTGTCACATGGGGTTGCTATGAGTCAGAATCAGCTCCACAGCACTTAACAACAACCACATAGTAGTTGTTAAGGAGCACCAGTGGCTCAGTGGTTAAGCACTTGGTTGCTAACCAAAATGTCGGTGGTTCGAACCTCCCAGTGGCTCCGCAGGACAAAAGGTGTGGTGATCTACTTCTGTAGATTACAACCTAGGAAACTCTATGGGACAGTTCTACTGTGTCCTACAGGGTCACTGTGAATGGGAATCAGCTCAATGGCATACAACAACACTGCAGTAGTTATTAAGGTCCTTAGGTGGTACAACCAGCCTTATGCTCAACTGCTAACCTAAAGGTTGTGGTTCAAACCCACCGAGAGGCACCTGGGAATAAAGGCCCTGGTGATCTGCTTCTGTTAAGATTATAGCCAGGAAAACCCTATGGAGCAGTTCTACTCTGCACACACTGGGCTACCATGAGTTAAAATTGACTTGATGGCAACTGACAACATCATAGTGGTTATTGGAGGCATTTGATGTTCAGTGGTAGATTTCTCACCTTCCATGCAGGATCCCTGGGTTTGATTCCCAGCCAATGCACCTCATATTTAGCCACCACCCATCTGTCAGTGGAGTTTTTTGTGTTGCTATGATGCCGAACAGGTGTCAGCAGCTTCCAGACTAAAGCAGACCAGGAGGAAAGTTCTGACTATCTACTTCTGAAAATTAGCCAGTGAAAACCCTATGGGTCACAATGATCAGACACACAACCGATCACAGGGGTGGCTGGACCTGGCAGCATTTCGTTCCATTGTGCGTAGGATCACCATGAGTCAGGACCAACTTCAAGGTAGCTAACAAAAACAAATAGTGGTTATTAAGGGGTGCGAGGGTTTTATCATGATGTCCTGTGCCCACTTATTCATCTGTGCCTGAGAGACAGAAGAAGCGCGGCAGCACCTGCTTTAACCACTTTTCAGAGAAAGTTTAAGGGAAATCATTCTGTCTATTTTACAACAATAATGTTAACCGTACACCCACCTCTATCAGATTTCACTCAAACTCAGCAAGCAAAGAATTTCTGTTTGTCTCGTCCGTTATTTTTAAACCTTTAGCACATATTGACTCCCCATTGTCAAGAACCTAGGAATTAAAAAGTCAATGGACAAACAACAGAAAATCCATGTTCAGGAAATTTCCCAAGAAAGCAGTTCAAACGAGGTAGCTATGTCCTATACGATAACAGGACAAACAAATTATTTCACACAGGAGAAAAAATAAAATTGGATATATCTTCAGGAAAGCAGAAACTCCTATATTTGGAAGCTAAACAGATTGATGCTTTTTATCTCATCAAAAAAGCAATCTCTTGAATTCCTATATATTTTTTACACTACATAAATGTTCAATTTTTAGCAACTTTATTGAAATATAATTTACTTGCCATAAAATCCTCTGATTTAATTGTATTATTCAGTGATTTTTGGTATATTCACTGAGTTGCTCAGCCACCACAATCCACTTTTAGGTTTTAACCACTCCAATAAGACCCTTCATACAGGCACTCTAATCCCCATTCCTGCTTCCTGTCTCTATAGATTTGCCTTTTATGGACATTTAATATAAATTAAATCATACAATATTTGGTCTTTTGTTCTAGCTTCTTTTTCATAAAACAAACAAGCAAAAAAAAAAAAAAATGCCGTTGCTATGGAGTCTATTCCAATTCATAGTGACCCTACAGTATAATGATTTTGAGGTTCATCTTCATAGCATGTTCCTGAGTAGCACTTCTGATTCGTTTTTTTAAATAAAATAATAAAAATACACAATAGTAGTTTTTCCTTCTTCCAAAGAGATCTTTCTAGATTGCTGCTTAATTTTTTTCTACTAAACTCAGAGGAGGGGGAGTCTAGGAGAGGCATTTTCCCATCATTCCTTATCCTCTATTCTGGAGAATGTCCTATAGTGGCAATCACAGATTCTAAATGGGATTTCCTTTATATGGATGAGGGGATCGGGGCTTAAGGAGCATTGAATAGAAAATAACTGAACATCCTCTCACTATTTTCCTGAAGGGTTTATGTAAATGTAGGCTGAGGTGTGATTACCAGAGTTTCCTATTTCCGGTTGGATGGGTTCTCCTATCCAATAGAGATAGAAAAAAAAAAAAATTCTAGCATATTAGAAGTGGAGAGTTCCATTGTGTTGTTGTTGAAGTCTCACCTTGTTTATTATTCTGTGTTTATCTCTGTCCTTTGCTTAAAATCCACAAAGACTCTCCACTGCATATTGGTTGTAGTCCCAAATCCTTCTTCTGGCTTACAAAGTTCTCCATGAACTAACATGAGCCTGACTCTCCACACTCATTCGTCTCTCTCCACTTTAGTGTCTCTGCTCCTGCTGTTTTGGAATTCTTTCTATTTCTGAGCTTTCCCTTCTTAACACTGACTGTACTTATAATTACTCGTTTAAAAACTGTAACCCCGTATCAATGTCAATATCTGGTTATGATATTACGCTATTGTTTTGCAATATGTTGCCATTGGGGTAAGCTGGGTAAAGTGTACACAGAATCTGTCTGTATCATTTCTTACAACTGCATATAAATCTATTTATTGCAAAAAATTTTTTCAATTATTATTATTTTTTTAACCTGCAACCCATGCTATGAAAACACTTTGAAATCAGGGACTGCATCCATCTTGCTCATTGTTATATTTTTAGTGTTGGCTTTCTGTAAAAAAAAAAAAAACAAAACCCGTTACTGTCAAGCCAATTCTGACTCATAGTGACTCTATAGGACAGAGTAGAACTGCCCTATACGGTTTCCAAGGAGCAGCTAGTGGATTCAAAATGCCGATCTTTTGGTTAGCAGCCGAGCTCTTAACCGCTACATCACCAGGGCTCCAGTGTTGGCTCAGTACCTAGAAAAAGTTGTAGATTAATTTTTACTTGTAGAATTAAATAAATTCATAAATACTGGTATTCAAGGGCATGCAGCTAGTGCCAGACGTGATTCAGCTAACATCTGATATCAAGCAATTTGGTCTCTTTGCCTTACAACTCAGCTTCTAGGCATACATTTCAGATTTTTTAAATTCTTTTGTTAAATTCAGTCAATGAATATGTGCCAGCTTCTTTGATAGACCTGAGATATAATGGTAAACAAGATACAAAGTCCTTGCTGCTATATGGACTTATAGTCTGATTGGAGATCTACAGTAATCTCATTGTTGTTGTTAGGTGCCGTCGAGTCGCTTCTGACTCATAGTGACCCTGTGTACCACAGAATGAAACACTGCCCAGTCCTGCACCATCCTCACAATCATCATTATGCTTGAGACCATTGTTGCAGCCACTGTGTCAATCCATCTCGTTGAGGGCCTTCCTCTTTTCCATTGACCTGCATTATAAACTCTTCAGATTATAATTATAAACTAAGATGGGGACAGTGATGAAAAGGCATCAGAGTCCATGAAAGCAATATCAAAGGAACTAACCCAGACTAAGCAGTCAAGAAAGGTCACCTAGAGTGTGGGACAAGATAACTGAGATGTGAATAGTGAGTGGGAGTTAGCATTCCAGACAAAGGAAACAACATGAGCAAGGGCCCTCTGGCAGGAGAAAACAGCACATTCAAGAAACTGACAGAATGCTGTAAGGGCTACCACATAAATGTGGAGGAGACAGCTGTCAGTTCACAGCTGGGCCTCAAAGGCCAAATTAAGAATTTTAGTCTTTGACTAAGAGCGTTAAGAAGGCAAGGATTATTTAAAAACAAAGGTGATGAGGAAAGTTTGGTATGTTTAGTTTTTGTTTGTTTTTTTAAGAAGGTCACTCTGGGTTTTGTAGGGAGAATGGCTTAGGGTGAGAGAGCAAGAATAAATGCAGGAAACTTACTTACATGGAATTGGTGTGGTCCAGGTAAGAGATAACGGTGACTCAGGTAGATCAGCAGTTCTCCACCCTAGAGTATAGTTTGCGTTCAGACTTGCATGGTCACCGAAGGTTATCTCAAAGCCACTCTGTTGGGAGAAGTATTTTTGGCACACCCCTCCCAAGAAAGTGAATTCTTCCAAGTCTTGTTCCAATTCTGATTCTCATGTCTTCCACAGTACTGCCAAGTGCTACATAATGGGAAAGCAGAGCTTTTGGAATCAGACAGAACTGAATTCAAATTACATCTCCAACTCTAATTAGTTTTTAGTTATGGGACAGTTAATTAACTTCTCTGGACTTAAGAATTCTTGGGAATACCAAGATTTAAGTCATAATTTTAATGTGATCCTAAGTTGAGATAAAAGTAGAAATGTGTATCATACAATGACTGGTATGTCGTAGCCAGTCACCCAAGGCTGATTGAATCTTAAAATGATTAAAATAGCTAGCAAATCAGGTAAACAGCATGGCTGTCTTTTTTCCTATAGTCTTCCATGATCTTTTAGTTTCAGAGTGCTATTTAGTCAAAGACTTGAAAATGAATAAATATTTGTTGATGCTACAGAACAGAATTTTAAAACTAAGTCTGCAGTTTCAAGCTGAGAAACAATGAATTTTTTAAAAGTCCCTTTAATCCTCATTAATAGGCTCATAACAGACGTTTTAGAAAGAGGCAATGTGGAAGAATATCTTACTCTAGGTGTATCAATCATAACAATTAGATCTAAGGATTCAGCTCATGTCTCTGATTATAAATGAATGCCACACACCAAACAGAGAACACCGCAAAGTTCATATTTCCTTAATTCTGGGTTCGTGGGGGCACTAAGCTTGATCATGTTAGTTTCATTTTCATTACTGCAGGCTGACATTCTCCTGTAACCTCACCATAGGTAAGTTTTCTTCCTAGTCATGTACTTCGTGACAGGTTAGCAACAATTTCAGCTTCATGCTCCATTTTCTCTACCTACCAAGGCAATTTGCTACCCATGTAGTTTGTTATTTCCTCTGCTTTGTGGCTCCAACCTGTAAGGTGTTTCATGATGGGAAGTGCACTTTGAATACAAACACTTCAATTGATGTCCCTGGTGAATACTATCTATGTGGCTTTAGGGGGAGGGTTTTAATATATAGGTCATCCTCTTATATTAAATAGCTGGTCAAGGCTGACTGTGGGCTGAGTTGTTTAAAAAATATATCTCTTGTACTTCCCAGGCTTATGGCATTTTACCATTTTGACACACAAGGCCATTTGTGATCTGGCCTCTGCCCACCACTCAAGGCTCATCTTCTTCCACTACCTTGATATTCCTGATGTGTGGAGATTGAAGTGTGTGATATGCCCTAGATTTACTATGACATTTCATACTTCCATTCCCTTTCCAAAGGTTATTCCCTTTGCCTATAAGGCTCAGTCATTTCCCTATTTTCTTTACATGACTAATTAAATGCTCGCCTTGAAAGGCTCAGTTGGAGTATCACTTCCACTGGGTGGACTTCAGGATTCTTTTCTTTCTGCCTCCTTCCTCTTGGCTGCATTACAGTTCTTTTTACATTCCCATAGCTTCCTAGGCATCCCTCTATCTTAGAATGTAGTGCACTGCATTGAAGCTATCAATTTACAAATCTATTTCTCCATCTGGACAATGAATTCCTGAAGCCATGTCTAACCCATATCTGCATTTGCAGCACCTCTGTGCTTGGAGCAGGGTCAAGTTATTAAATGCTTATTGAAATAATTGATTTGTTGGAAGAAAACAAAGAAGGAAAATAATGTCACTATTGCAGGTAGTACAGAAGGTATTAAGAATTCAAAATTAACTAGTGTCTCACCCCTAGTCATTTAAAGTCTGAGAGAAGAGGGAGACATATAAACTGACCATCATAATTCTGTGATGAAGTTAAGCAAAGGCTACCAGCTGGGCCCAGAGAAAGACATCTAAATCAAGTTATAGTAGAATCATGGAAGGTGTCCTGGTGGAAATGAATAAGCTTTGAGTTGTTACCGTGTTATTATTAATTATATTTCAATGACACTCAATTATTAGTACTTTTTACTGACTTACTGAGTTTTGCTATGTCCTAAGTGCTTTACATCCAATATCTTATCTCTCACAGCAATCCTAGGAGGTGAGTCCTGGTATTGTTATTTTATGGAAGGGCTACTGGGGCACAGAGAAGTTATGTACCTTTCCCCAGGTTACGCAGCTGCAAAGTAGTAGAGTTGGGAATAGAACATGGGCCTATCTAATGCCAAAGCCACTTTTTCTCTAATTGCTCTGCTACAAAGATGATCTTCCCCACTACTGAAGGAATTAAGTTGGGAAAGGAGAGAGAAGCACACAAAAAGCAAAAGAATAAGTCATGAGGGTAAAAGGACATGCTGTGTTTCAGAGAGCTGTAAGTACCTCAAGTCAGACACTACAGGGAGTTGGGGGGAGTGGGTAAACAATGCAGGTGCCTTGGCAACTCCAGCTTGGCCCAATCTCTTTCCCCAAGGGGTAGCCCTTGCATTCACAAAGGTTGCAAGATTTTGTGGGCAGCACTGGGAAAATAACTACTGGTTTTCTTATTTAGAAAGCACTACACTGTTCAGTTACATTGGAGAATGACAAAGTACTTGGACCCTTTATCTTCCTCCCTCGCTGAGGCTAAAAGGAGAGAATAAATAACAGCTGGGAGAAAAGATCAATGAAGGCCTTGACTGCAATAACAGATAGAAAGTACCTGGCAAAGGGAAACCATAAATGCTATAGAACCTCATCCTTCATCCTTTGAACTAAAGGTCTCATCTGACCCAATCATTAAAGATCAACTGTGGCTCTTCCCCTGATCATAGGTGTTTGCTTTCCTTATCTTAGTGCCCAGCTATCCAGGGTGCATTGAATACCTGTCTGCAAACACAGTGGTGGCTTTCCCTGATGGCTAATCCATGAACTTCATAAAAGCTACATTTATCTATCAAGACTCATGCTGTTGATATTATACACAGTAGGGCATTTCCTAGCTCCTTCCATTAGTAATAGCGTCAAATATAGTGAGTTGGTGGAGACCAAGGTGCTCAGGACACCCATCCAATTGTTTTTCTGTCTTTCACTAGTGATGGATGAGAGTGATTGTGTTTTTCATTCTGAGCTGCTGAGCTCCTTTAGATTGTGCTGTAAGATGACAGGACTCCTGCAGAGCAGTTTGTTGAACATGATGGAGTAAGGTGGGTTCAAACTGGGCCCAGGGGTACCGTAGGAATTCAATGGAGCTCACTGGGATCCATCTTGGAGAGGAAGCTGAGTGGGTAGGAGACTGAGCACAACAGAATCTTTGAGTTTTAAGTTTATAATCCCACACATTCTTATTTTTTTTTTTATTTTGGAGAATGATTATTTAACTAAGAAAGCTAAAAATCTGCTACAACGTGTAGAGACACATGGCCTGGAGACAGAGGGCCCACGTGGTTCAAATGTTTAAGCACTCAGCTACTAACCAAAAAGTCAGTGATTCACACCCATCCAGAGACACCTCAGAAGGAAGGTCTGGTGATTTACTTCCAAAAATTCGGCCAGTGAGAACTCTATGGAGGGCAGTTCGACTCTAACACACGTGAGGTCACCATGAATTAGAATTGAATTGATGGCAACTGGTAGTGGCACTGATCCTAGGGTGAAAGCCCCAAGTCATCGATCTTATTTGAGAAACCTCATCCAAACTTCAAAAGGTAGAATCCTTAGCAGAACTTTACAAAGTGCCTGGTATTATAGCCATTTTGCAGAAGTTGAATTTGAGGTTCAAATAGTTGAAACAATTTATGGTTGATCACACAGCTAAGAAGTGGTAGATCCAAAATTCAAACCTGTGCTATTTGCTTCATACCATCCAACTTCTCACACTAGATACATATTTCAGAATCAGTCTAAATCCATATTTTAAGGACTCAGGGATTTAAAAGAAATATTATCATTTCTCTAGTAATCAGACAAATCTACCATCAAGTGAATGAAAATATTCCTACCTCACAATTCTTTCCTTTTACCTTAAAAAAAATGCTCTGTCAGTTAAGAGTTTTCACTATAATTTCAGTCATTCGTATTTTTGTTGCAATGGTTCTTTCAATTTTCTTTCTTCTCTTCCTTCCTTCTTCCTTCCACTCTCCTTCCTTTCTTCTTCGTTCCCTCCCTCCTTCCTTCCTTCCTTCTTTCCTCACTTTCTTTTTCATTTCTTACATTTTTTCCTCTCCTACACACACGCACAGGTTATTTGGTGGGTCTGCCAAGTGCTTGACAAAAACAGAACGACAAAAAGAAACTTATGCTCTTTTTCAGGAGATCAGATATTGCATAACTGCTAGTGAAGGTAAGAATATGAGAGACTGACAACAACACAAACTCTGGAGTCAGACTGATTAACATCTGAATTCTGCCACCTCCGCTCATTGGTTCTGTGACTTTGATCAAGTTATTTCAACTGGGGATTACATATAGTGCCCACTCATAGGGTTGGCGAGCAGATTAAATCATATAATCCATGCAAAAGGAACCTAATAATGAGGTACGGAATAGCTAGTAATTGCTAACCCTTACTGAGGCCTCCTAAGTAATACGATAGTGGTATGCAGAGTCATTACTATTTCTTTCTCTTGGAGAAGTTTTAGAAACAACGGAGGAACTCATCCTGAGTAATAAAACTGAGGACTGAAACTGGAGCAGCAGAGCAGTGGGTTCATTACAATAACAGCATGGCTTTCCTGAAACTCTAGGCAGGGAGCCCTAAATGGTGCTCAGTGCTAACTGCGTATATTACCGGAATTACATTACAATTAGGTTGCCACTGTAGCTAATGTCTCTGGTCACTGTGCTGGGTACTGAGTCAATTCTAGCTCTTGACTGATTTCCAAGGTGGCCTACGCTGGCTCAGTGGAACAGGAAAAACCACACCTTGGGGAATTGGAAAGTGAACGTTACTGCTGGAAATTAAACCGCCAGTTGATTGCAACATTTGTTTTTAAAAAGATTCTTTAACTGGTTTTTACCCAAGACTGCCTTTCAAGAAAATGTTGGTAGAATTAGGAGAAGAGAAGCCATATCTGCACTATCATTTATATCATTTCATTGTGAGTAAATAGAAACCACTGATTTGCACAGGAGGAAGGTATGGGATACATGTCTATAGTAGGACTGAGTACTATTACTAGCACACACCATTGAAATAAAATCTGGATTAATCCCCCTTGTCCTCCTCCCCAGGGACTGATTGCAGGAAAGCCCACTTAACACAATTCTAAAGTGATTTTCTCTGAACTATGTTGTAAGTAGCCTTCCAGTGGTTTCCAACTTGTGACAACCCCATGTGTGCAGAGTAGAACTGCTTCACAGAGTTTTTAAGGCTGTGATCTTTCAGAAACAGATCACCAGGATTTTCTTCCAAGGCACCTCTGGGTTGGTCTGAACTGCCAACCATTCAGCTAATAGTCAAGGGCTTTACCGTTTACACCACATTATAGCAATTGGATAAAAAGTCAAATGTTTGGGCTGAGGCTTTCCTTGATATGATCCCAACCTAACTTTCAAGGCTTCCCTCTGACTACATCAAGTCATATTCCTATTCTTTAATTAAGCTAGCCAACTTGCCAATATGTTCTAAATTTATTTTTATTTATTAATTTTTTTGGCAGCTTTGCCTTTTATTTTGACTGTCCCCTCCCTATCCAATGTCTGCTATCAACCCCCATTCTCAACCCAGTCGCTGGAGTTGTGTCTGTCAGCTTCCTTCAATCTCCTTTCTCCGTATTTCCTATTTTGCCTGACCATTTACTGATGAAGTTCGTCAGGGCTCAATTATAGCTCTTTAATTCTATACTCCTTGCCTAGATAGTTTAATTCATTCTCTAAGTTGCCATCAGTATGTTTTGTTGTTGTTAGGTGTCCTCAAGTTGATTTTGAGTCACAGCTATCCCATGTAGCAAGGTAGAACTGCCCCACAAGGTTTCCTAGGCTCTAGTCTTTACTGGAGCAGATCGCAATGTCTTTCTCCTGAGGAGCCGCTAGGTGGCTTTGAATTGCCAACTTTTTGGTTAGCAGCCAAGAGCTTAACCGTTGTGTCACAGGGGCTCCTTATCTATATGCTTATGATGTAAATATATAGGTGTATAGTCCAGATACTACTTCTGACTCTGGAGTCTTACATTTAACTGCTGAGTAGATGTAATTATTTGAATACTTAAAACTCAGTACTTCACAAGTGGAATTTCTAATAGCCGTCCCCCACCCCCACCCCGCTCCAAACTTAAATGTCTGCCAGTGGTCCTTAAGTAAGTAAAAGACAGTTGTGCTCACTTAGTAGCTCATCCTGCAAATTTGAAAGTTTTCTTTGTGATCATTCTCTCCCTCACCATCATATCAGGTCTAATTCTTACTGACTTAGCATGCAACATTTCTCAATCTCAGCTTCATCTATTTCCATTGACACTACTCTATCCAAATCACTATCATGCCTTGTAAACATTTAAATATCCTAAATCATCTCCGTTCCAATTTGTTTTGCCTGTATTCAATCTATTTTCCACAGAGCAGAGGAATCTTTGTAAATGCATTTCTGATCATGTCAGCACCTGGGATAAAACCTTTCAACACTTCATATTATCCTTAAGGTTGGTCCAAAATGCAAACCAGGTCTACAAAGCTCTACATAATCAACCTCCTGCCACCTTCTCTGTACACATCTCCTGACCCTCTTTCCTTCACACATTATGCTGAATTCCTGGAACACACTAGTCGTCCAGCTTCCAGTCCAGTCTACATGCTTTTGTCTCTACTTGGGGTGCTCTTTCCCCCTCTTTGTGTGTCTAACATCATTTGATCCTCTGTGTTTAGCTGAAATGTTACCGATTCAGAGAAGCCTTCTCTAAATCCTGGACGAAGTTAGAGCCCCTTATTTTCATTGCAGAATAACCTGCACTTCTCTTAATGAGGACTATACTTACATAAATAAACTCTTTATAATAATTGTTTCAAAGTTTGTCTTGCCTACTAGGCTATAAAGCTGTGAAGCCAAAGTCTTTACCTAATCTGGTGACTATTCTATACCCCGCACCTAGCACAATGCCTGGCCAGTGGTCAGCACTTAATATGATTTTGTTCCTGCTTATGTCCATGTAGAGCCCTGGTGATGCGGTGGTTAAGAGCTCAGGCTGCTAACCAAAAGGTCAACAGTTGAAATCTACCAGCTACTCCTTGGAAACCCTATGGGGCAATTCTACTCTGTCCTATAGGGTCACTAT
The DNA here is from genome assembly GCF_024166365.1 of Elephas maximus indicus. Classification (NCBI taxonomy): domain Eukaryota; kingdom Metazoa; phylum Chordata; class Mammalia; order Proboscidea; family Elephantidae; genus Elephas; species Elephas maximus. Next base: position 26,695,696 of record NC_064839.1, read on the forward strand.
GAGTTGGAACCCACTTGAGAGCAATGGCTTTGGCTTATGTCCATGGCCTCACTTATGCTTTCATTTAACGTACAATGTGTTATTCATCTCTGGGTCCTCAGCTCTTAGCACTGCTTAGAACATAAAACCCACTACCATTGAGTTGATTCCAACACATAGTGACCCTATAGGACACAGTAGAACTGCCCCATAGAGTTTCCAAGGAGCGGCTGGCAGATCCGAACTGCCGACCTCTTGGTTAGCAGTCATAGCACTTAACCACTACGCCACCAGGGTTTCCACTTAGAACATAATACATACTTAATGATGAAATGCTGATGTAGTGATTACTTGTGTTGACAATCAGGGCCTGTCCATATGAGTACCTGTAGACGAAGATAAGCGAAAAGTTAAATGTAAACTTAAAATATGATTGAGCAATCTCACTCCTAGGTCTTTATCCCAGATAAATGAAAACTCAGATACTTATTTGTATAGCAGAATTGCCACAAACAGCAGTCAATCAAAGTGTCCTTTAGTGGATGAATGTATAAACAAGCTATGGTTCCTCCATGTAACAAAATACTACCCAGCAGTAAAAGGAAATGGACTATTGATACACAGACAACATGGATGAATTGCAAATGCATTTCACTAAGTGGGAGAAATCAGAATCAAAAGGTTACATAATTTATGAATCCATTTATGCAAGCTTCTAGGAAAGAGGAACTTTAGGAACAGAGAACAGGTAAGTGGGCCAGAGTTCAGGATGAAGAGAGGGTCTGAATACAAAGGTTCATCACAGAAAACGCTTTGAACAATTGAAGTTGTTCTGTAGTCTGATCGTGGTGTTAGCTATTCAAATCTAAGCAAGTGTTAAAACTCGTAGAACTGCATATAGATTTAAAATTAAAAAAAAAAAAAAAACCTGGGGAGGCAATAATAAGGAAGAGGTCCAGATTAAAAGCATATATCAAAGATTTAAAAAAAGAAAAAATTAACAGTGTGTATTATGATAGTATGAAGTAGCCATTCTCTGTGAGAAAATGACCCCAGATCTTTCTTAGATGAATGTCTATGGTTTATGGTTTTCAAGACATCAACAAGTGCTGCAGGGAACTTTCAGGGGCAGGGAGCCTAAATTGAGGGTGATGAAACAATATGGGTACAGATAATGAGAATGGTGACACAATGTGAAGTATGTAACCAAAGTTATTGACTTGTTCATCTAGAAATTGTGAATGGATGTATGTTTGGTTGTGTATATGGCCACCGAAAATAAATAAAAATATTTTAAAAAGCAAAACAAAACAAATATCGTATACATCTAAGATGAAATCCTGGTGTAGGCGAACTGTTTCTGCCCTAATGCATCATTACATACTCAACTAAGGAGAACATGTTGCTGGGGCTTGTAAAAGTATTCAAGGCCTTTTTAGTTCCTCATCACTAATCAAAACCTGCCCTGAGCAGTAACGGCTGGAAGCCATTTACTTTATATAGTCACTTCCCATGCTGTGGCCTCAGTAAAGTGAATGGATAGTTCCAGTCCAATTCCTAATGGACAGGTGTCTGCATATCACAGATTTGGCTAATTGTTACCCTGCTGTCGGATTATTGGTTCCCTAATAGAATGAGTCTCAGAGGCTAAAACATCCTGTGGGACAATCCTAAATTTAACAACAATTTAAAATACATGATTCTATCAGCCTCACTTGGTGTCCCTGGGCCTTGAGTTGCTAGTGAGTAGCTTTGTCATGGTTTGTTGAGGAGTGGAAACATGATTGCTTTTCCCAGCATGCTCCTGTCTTGCCAGTAAAAGGACTTCAGGACCATTGAGCCAACACCTGTCTACAGCAAACATACCCAGTGAACCCAGAGGTAACAATTTTGGAATGATTTTCCTTCTTGAATGTCCATAATAAATTCAGTTTTCTGGCCTCAGCTTCTCTGTTAGATCACTTGATATTGTTTATTTTTCCCTTAATCGCCTGAACCTAGCATATTTCCTTGCTTACTCTAAAGTGGCATTGGTATTTTTTCATACAATGTTTGGTGGTGGTTTCTTCTATATCATCTCTCCTTTCTTTAGAGGGGACCCTGGTGGCACAGTGGTTAAGCATTTGGCTGCTAACCAAAAGGTTGTCAGTCTGAATTTACCAGCTACTCCTTGGAAACAATATGGGGCAGTTCTACTTTCTCCAACAGAGTCACTATGAGTTGGAATTGACTCAATGGCAATGGTTTTCTGTACAGCGTGATGCAAGACGTTGAATGTTTGTCACCATCCATAGGGAAGGCAGACTGACTGTATTTCAAGAAGCTTTCTAGGGTGACATTACCTTGTTTTGGTGGCTATGACCCAAAATTTAGTTATCAGCTTGGTAAGAAGAAGGACCCAATTTGTCAGTGTCTCCAGACTCATAGGATTCAGGAGTCTAACCCTTACCAAACAACTTAATAGAAGATTGCATGCCGCACAATCCAAAAAAATAAATAAATAAACAAAAATAAAAGAGCTTGTTAATAGTCAATGGAAAATAAAATTATCTCGTTGATTAGAATCCTGCTTGTCACGGCATCATCAATTTTGCCTCTCCCTGTGGGAGGACGTGCCTGAAAAAGCGAACTGCCTTCCACAGTGCCAATAGAACATATGTGCCTGCTAATCCAAAGGTTACTACTCATCAGGACCATTTGATAAGAGCATGAGGTATAGTGCTGAAGTCTTTAAACATCTGAATTGCACTGCTTATCCCCTATAAAGAAGGCAGTCTGTGCTACTGTGTGTTTGCATTTTTTGGGGGTTTAGATTACTACATTATCTTCTCATTAAGGCTTTCCTTTTGAGATCACAGAAAAACAGCAAACCCATGTGAATAAAGATTGGAGTCATCTCCTGAAAAGGGTATACATGCCCACTGCCAGTCATCCAGGGGATGGTAAGAACTAAGACACAATAAGGAGCACGGGAGGCCGAGAGGAGTTCCTTGCTAAGCCTGAACATGGGAGAATTTACTACTCCTTACATGACCCTTGAAAATTTGGCCTCAGCTTTGCAGTGATAGGGACAAAAATATCCTGCAGGGCACACAAGCAAAACCTAAATCCATTGGATCTCATAAACCAGAAAATCCTGTTGAATATTACTTTTCTTATTCCACCAACAACCTTTGTTCAATTATCAGAATATCTGATAAGGTCTTGTTTAATATTCTGTTCTGGTCTCAGCTGTGTAGCAGAAAATCAAGGGAAAGGCTGCTGACCACATTTGGGCAGATGATGAAATGTGCCACAGTGCTCCCTGGGGCCATCATGGTTATGGCAGGATAATTTTAGAGACATCTCTAAATGAGAGGTGAATTACAGGGAATAATTTTCTGGTATCCCTGCAAAATTTTGAGCTTCTTGTCGTGAGATGATTAGGCATGCTGGCAAAGTTCCTTTCATACCCTGATTTATCCATCTTAGCATGTTAGTACTTTGGTGATCTAGAGTAGATAACTCTTGCCTATGTATTAGTCCTTGGGTTTTCCTTATTTGGGTTTTATCAAGAAATACCCCTCTTTTGTTCACGTTGTCTTTCTCCAGACTGTGTTTAATGCAGTTGTTTAGACGCAGCCTTGTTGCTGTTGTTGGGTACCCTTGAGTCAATTCCTACTCAAAGTGAGCCCAAGTGACAGAGTACAACTACCCCATAGGGTTTTCTTGGCTGTTGTCTTTATGGAAGGAGATTACTAGGTTTTTTTCCTGTGGAGCTCTTGGGTGAGTTTGAACCAGGATTTTGGTTAGCAGCCAAGGGTTTAACCATTGCACCACGAAGGCTTCTAAGATGTAGCCTTACTGAATTTCAATTGTACTTTAGTTCTTCTGCCTTGAGATTACATGTAAGTCACATTCAGTGGAACCATGGCTATTTCAAAACTACTTAGTGATACCTTTACAGGTAGTTATTTGGTTTATTTCTGTTGTTAGTTGTCATCCAGTCAGCTCTGACTCATGGCAAGCCTATGCATCTTCACGATTCGTTGTTGTCATTGCGTATTTTGAGTGCTTTCCAAACTAGGAGGCTCATCTTCCAGCACTGTATCAGACAGTATTCTGTTGCGATCCATAAGGTTCTGCTGACTAATTTTCAGAAGCTAACCAAGTGGCCTTTCTTCCTAGTCTGTCTTAGTCTGTCTGGAAGCTATGATGAAATCTGCCTACCATAGGTGACCCTGTTTTATTTGAAATACTGGTGGAATAGCTTCCAGCATTACAGCAAGCCACCACAGTATGACAAACTGACAGTTAGGTGGTAGGTTTTACTTCTACTGATGGCTAATCTCATATAGTGCTCTTCAGATGTTGTGTACAGGTACTTGGTTTATTTACAGGAATTTTACACACCAGTCCTGTCTTAGTTATCTAGTGCTGCTATAACAAAAATACCACAAGTGGATGGCTTTAACAAAGAGAAGTTTATTCTGTCATAGTCCAGTAGGCTAGAAGTCTGAATTCAGGGCATCGGCTCCAGGGGAAGGCTTTCTCTTTCTGTTGGCTCTGGGAGAAGGCCCTTGTCATCAGTCTTCACTTGGTCTGGGGGCATATCAGCACAGGAACCTCAGGTCCAAAGGATGTGCTCTGCTCCCAGTGCTGCTTTCTTGGTGGTATGGGGTCCCCCGTGATCTCTGCATTCTTCTCTGTTTTATAACTCAAAGAGATTGGCTTGACTATCTAATCTTGTATATCTCATCAATATAACTGCCGCTAATCCATCTTACTACATCATAGCAACAAGATTTACAACACATAGGGAAATCACATCAGATGATAAAATGGTAGACAATCATAAAGTCATAGAAGGGAATCACGACCTGGCCAAGTTGACAGATATTTTGGGGGGACACAATTCAATCTAGGACAAGTCCTAATTCTATTTAACATAAGAATATCATTCTTGAAACATATTTGTTCTGTTTTGTAACTTCTAAAGACCCTTGATATTCTTAGAATAAATATTCCCTTTAAAGAAAATTTAAAGGAGATAGAAGAAATTGATCTAGGGATAAAATATAAAAGTTGAGTCAACTAATGCTTCCTACGGAAAAAGACAAACATGTTTTCCTATTGTTGTTGATTTTTTTTAGTGCCCAAATGTCATTCTTTTTCAATTTAAACATCGTTATTTTAAGAGCAAAAAGAAAAATATTGGTTTAAATAGGCCTCCTAATGGAAATGCCTACAGAAAATATGTCCGCTAGTGTAAAAGCCCAGCCCAAACACCTAGTGTATGCACCTCTCTTGAATATGAACAGACAGCTTCTGATCACCACGTATGTAAGTCTTCTACAGCAACAGTAACAAGAAAGAATTGCTGTTTACGAGACGTAAAAGGAATAGAGGAAAATATTAGACAATCTGGCAATGAACATCTTCAGACAGATAAGAGATAAGAGAAGTTATTGCAAGCATGACATATACACACACACACACACACACACACACATACACACATATATGTATTCTAAAGAGACCTGGTTAAACATTCGGCTGCTAATCAAAAGGTTGGCAGTTCAAATCCACTAGCTCCTCCTTGGAAACCCTCTGGGGCAGTTCTATAGCATTGCTATGAGTTGGAATCGGCTCCACAGCAATGGACTTGGTTTGGTTTTATGTCTACTAAAGTGCTGAGAAACTTACCTTCAAATTTCAGTGACCTTTGATCTGGACATACTTTCCTAAGTACGTCTTCCTATCAATGGGTCCACGCTATGTAGTGTGTTCTCTGCTCATGTAAGATGTCAAATGTATGAGTTACTTTGGAATTAATGGATGTTCCCACTTTTTGCATCTACTTTTTAAAAATAAGCCAATCATGCAATGCCAGAAAGCAGGTTTGTCATAAAATACCTTTGATGAACAAGAACAATTCCGCAGTGTAAAAAATCTTTCAGAGCAGTGTCACCCAGAAGCATGGGGATATAGAACTTGAATTTTATGGTCCATATCAATATTTTATTGTGGTTACAAATCTAGCACAGATGCCAAGATATTTTATGTTGCCAAATGGTTCTTTTATTTTGCAGCACATGTTGTATGTTCTATTTAGTAGTGAACACATCTGTTAGGACGTTTTTCTTTTCTCTCTCCCTGTATTTTTTGCTGTTGTTGTTTGCAATTCTAGCTCCTCCAAAGATACAAACTCATACATCAGCCCAATGCATGTTTTATGACTTATAAACAATGTTAAACGATGCCATTCTAAACAGTTGTGGGTTAGGAAATCGCTGCTTTGGGAAAAGTATTTTTAGTGGCGAAAGTACTTTTCATTAATCTCAATTCTCCAGGTTTCAGATCCAAGCAGAGCATGGCAACTCTGAAGGCAGCTGGGTTTTGGACTCTCTTGGGAGAACACAGATAGTGCAAGGGCAAAAGTAAACAGGTGTTTCCTGCAATGCTTTTCAATCGCTTTTCTACTTGCCCTTCATGTCAAGTTGGAATAATTTAACTGCTTGGCAGAAATTTGCTTAAAAGGTGGGGCAGAGGGATGATTGCTTTTTGCACCAGGGAGAACTACGGTGTGTTTTGTTTCCAAAGAGTCTCTGCCAGTCCTCTCTCCCCAGGCTGCGCCCGGCCCATCTTCCCCACTGAGCTGAATCAACATTTTCCATAGCAGCCCCTCTGGAGTGATCAATAAGAGATGCTTCTGGGAGAGGAACTTAATGTTTTTGCACAGTGGGGAGGCAGCAGATCGACAAGGGACCACAGGAGGTAGGGAACAGGCTGAGGGTGGCTTTTATAGCCTCTATGTACATGTATACATGTATCACACATGTCTAATGAGGAAAAGTGGGATAGTGCAACAGACTTTTGTCAGGCACAGCAGATAATCTTTCCCTCCTTCACAGCCAATTTGGATGTCGTTTGCATTTTAGATTTGGAGAAGATCTGCACATGATAACTACAATTGAGTTGAGCAGCAGAAATCCCTCAAGATGAGTGAAAAAAATTTTTGAAATTTCAGAACAAAGAGAAGCAGGTCTCTCTCTTTGTGTGTGTTTGTGGTGAAAAATCTGGTTATATATTCCAGTCTTTTGTTCTTTAGTGTACGCAAATTTGACCCACGTGAAAGCAATTCTTTTGAGTCAATTCCAACTCATGGAGACTCCATGACTATCAGAGTAGAACTGTACTCTATAGAGTTTTCAGTGGTTGACTTTTGAGAAGTTGATCCCCAGCCTTTCTTTCGAGGTGACTCCGGATGGGCTCAAACCTTCAACCTTTCAGTTAGCAACTAAACGTGTCAACCTGGAGACTCCCACATAAACTTCCTCAATCTGATATTACCTGAGTCAACCTAACAGACCTTACTAATTTAACAGAAGCAGTGGAGACTTCATTTGTTCTCAAATTTGTTCTGTTTTTTTCGTGGACAATAGAAGTGGGAATGAGCCTTTGGCCTGCAATTAGACTGAGTTTACAGACTTGCATTCTGCTATAACAGAAATACCACAAGTGGGTGGCTTTGACAAAGAGAAATTTATTTTCTCACAGTCTAGTAGGCTAGAAGTCCAAATCCAGGATATCAGCTCCAGGGGAAGGCTTTCTCTCTCTGTCAGCTCTGGAAGAAGGTCCTTCTCATCAATCTTCCCCTGGACTAGGAGCTTCTCCACGCAGGAACCCCAGGTCTAAAGGACGCACTCTGTTCCCTGTGCTTCTTTCTTAGTGGCATGAGGTCCCCAACTCTCTGCTTGCTTCCCTTTCATCTCTTTTAAGAAAAGAGGAGGTGCAGGTCACACCCCAGGGAAATTCCCTTTACACTGGATCAGGGATGTGACCTGAGCAAGGGTGTTACGTTCCACCCTAAACCTTTTTAACCACAGGTAGAGATTATGATTTATAACACATAGGAAAATCACAAAATGGAGGACACTCACACAATAGTGGGAGTCAGGGCCTACCAAGTTGACACATATTTTGGGGGGATACAATTCAATCCATTACTTTCCACCCTTTGGCCCCCAGAAATTCATGTCCTTGGCATATGTAAAATATATTCATCCCATCATATCATAGCAAAATATTAAATTAACTCCAAGTCCAAAATCAAAAAATTCTTCTTCATCTCTGAAATCTAGAATACAAGCTATCTGCTTCCAAAGTACAAAGGCAGAACAGGCACAAGCTAGACATTTCCATTACAAATGGCAGAAACAGGAGAGAAAGAAGGTATAACAGGCACCAAACACTCAGCATAACACATTACATTAGCCCTCAAGGCTTTGCAAATAATCCCCTGTTCACTGAGACTATTTACACAAAGGTCCTGCCCTCCAGAGTCTAGGTATTGACCACAGTCTCCATGGAGGCCCCTTGGCTCTGGGCTTCAGCTCCACCTTCTAGGCCCACTGGGACAGCAACTCTGCTCCCTCGGCTTTAAGCGCACCATTTTCCTAGTCCATCTGAGTCGTGACTTCACCTTAGAAATACCAGAGGGCATGGCTCCACCCTTAGAAACCCCGGAGGTGGTGGTCACACCTTTTGAGACGGAGGCAGCTCGGTTTCCTGTGTTCCTTGTCTCTTCAGCTTCTGCTTCCTGGTCCCTTGGCCTCTCTGCCCCTTGGGCCTCAAGCCCGCCTCTGCCCTGCCAGGGCAAGTGTTCCAAAGCTCTGTGGCTCCACTGATAAGTGCCTGGAGGCACCCCATTCTGCCAGTAAACTTCAGCTGGAAGGCACTCAGCTCTCCTGCTCCATGGGTTGGCAAGCCTAGCTCCACCAGGAAGCCTCCTACACAAAGGCACTCAACTCTCTCATTCTGTGGGTTGGCTCTAGTGCTGTCTGGCGCTGGTCTCCTAGTTCTGCTGCTGCCTGTTCTCTGGCACTGCCGGTCCTCTATCCATTCACAGTTTCAAAAGTGCTTCCACATTTTAGGTATCTATTAGAGCGTCATCCCACTCCTGGTACCAAATTCTGTCTTAATCATCTAGTGCTGCTATAACAGAAATACCACAGGTGGATGGCTTTGACAAAGAGAAATTTATTTTCTCACAGTCTAGAAGGCTAGAAGTCCAAATTCAGGGCATCAGCTCCAGGGGAAGGCTTTCATTCTCTGTTGACTCTGAAGGAAGGGCCTTCTCATCAATCTTCCCTTGGACTAGAAGCTTCTCTGTACAGGAACCCCAGGCCTAAAGGATGTGCTGTGCTTCTGGTGCTTCTTTCTTGGTAGTAGGAGGTCTCCAACTCTCTGTTTGCTTCCCTTTCCTTTTATCTCTTGTAAGATAAAAGGTGGTGCAGGCCACACCCCAGGGAAGCTCCCTTTACATTGGATCAGGGATGTGCCCTGAGCAAGGGTATTGTATCCCACCCTAATGCTCTTAAACCACAGGCAGAGATTATGATTTAGAACACATAGGAAAATCACAAAATGGAAGACAACCACACAATACTGAGAATCATGACCTAACCCAGGTGACACATATATTGAGAAGACACAATTCAATCCATTACAGCTGCCTTGACTAGGAGGGGAAAATGTGTAATAGTTTGATATATAAAAATTACTCGGTAGTCCTAAGCAAAAGAGCCAATGGGGGCAGATGGAACCTGGGACCATCTTTTAATAACATGGTTATGGATCTTGAAAACACAGGTTCTCTGTAACTACTACACTGTGGCTTTCACAATTAGACGGAAATCCTATGTCTTTGGATATTTTCCTTTTCTTCTTTCTCAAAGAGATTCTCTCTCTTAAAATCCAGACTAGCTGACTTTCTTCCTTTACAGAGAGTAACACACAATGTGCTCCATTTCAAATTTGGGTTACCGCGAGGCTTTTTATTTATTATTATTATCACTTTTAATTTTCACTAAGCTTTTGATGTTAAAATATGTATGACTATGGAGCCTAAAGTAAAAATTAATTTTAAAGCCATGGTAAGTAATTAATTCATTCAGTTATCAGCCTTGAGTAACTCCCCAAATTCTAAGATTGCATTCCTAATAAACTGCATTTACAGTAAACTCAAAGTTCCTTTGGCAAAATAAATGTGTGTCAGGAGATAACCAGTTTTATCTAGTTATGTTTAAAAAGCTAAATGCATAAAGGTCTTTTAAACAACTTTTACCCAAACAGCAATTTGTGCTTCAAATTCAGAAATCAACAGTGTAATATCATAATCTGTCCTCTAGATTAACATTTTCTAAACCACAGACTTGATTCTGAGTATAATGTATTCAACTGAGTAGTAAATGTAGCATAAAATACCTGTGAAGCCTGAGAGTAATAATTACAGTAGCCCCCCCTTATCTGTGGGGGATACATTCTGAGACTCAGTGGATGCCTGAAACTGCAGATAGTACCAAACCCTATATATACTATATTTTGCCCTATATGTATATACCTATGATAAAGCTTAATTTATAAATTAGGTACAGTAAGAGATTAACAACAATAACTAATGATAAAATAGAACAATTACAACAATATACTATAATAAATGTTACGTGAAGGAAGGAGCACAAGATTTCATCATCACGCTACACACTCGTTTAACATTTACATACCATGGTTGACCGCAGGTAACTGAAACCCCGAAAAGGTGAAACTGTGGATACGGGGTGGGGGGGGGGGGGGGAACTACTGTACTTATCAGAAAAAAAAAAAAAATTTTTTTTTTTTTTGAAGCCACATGTTAATCTACCATGTAGGGCTGAAAGTTTGGCTTAATGTATATTGGAATAATTTCATTGGAGTTTGGCTAAAAATTTGGGGGGAATCTATAAAATAAATGTAAGGATAATATTGAGTTGAAATCAATACAAAACCTATGTGTTATTGAACATAATACTGGTCATCCAGAGACACAAACTCTTTGTCATTTTATGACACCTAAAAGTTATCACATTTAGCTTCTTGCTCTAATTTGCTTGCCATTTGCTTGTTCTGGTTACTGCTTACTAGGGAGGGAGGGGGAAACTTTCCTCCGTGAAGCTAGCAGGAGATGGTAAGAAATTTGGTGCTAGTCGACTTGGAATCTTGAACACAATTAAACCACTAACTCTTTCCCAGCATTGACGTTAGCGAACAACTAGGGCAGAAGAGGGCAGTGATTCGGTATTAACAATGGTTCTGTATGAGTTTTCAAAATGCTTCTGCCTGGGATCATAATAAACTTTTAGATGGGATTAAGAAGGAGTGGTTTGTTTGGTGCGTACGTGTGTTGTTTTGATTTTTGCAGCTGTACTTCGGAGAGCCACCTGCTGGCTTCCAGAAAGAAACACATCACTGCTATCTGCAAATGGAAAAGAAAAGAACAAAATAGAAACAATTACAAAAATAAGCAAATTATTTGAAAATAATTATCTGAAGGAAGACTACATAATTGTATCTATGAATTTATTGCTGACATTTGTATTTTACATGATATTTCATATTTTCCCTTAAATGAATTGTTTTTAAAAAACGATGGAGTTCCATTCAACGTGGCAGTAGCACTACCATGCTCATTCAAAAGGGTTTTCATTTTCATTATTTCATAAAGGTGAGTCTTATTCACATTTTATAGTCATGGGGAAGGGAGTGGAAACTGGAGTGTGCTGATTTTCGGTTGAACAGGGACCTAAGCCAAGTCCACAGCAGATCCAGGACTTCTGATTCAAGAGCAGTTGTCTTTCCATCCACTCAGCTATCTCATGCATCACCTCTGCTTGTACTATCTTTCTAAATTTCATTTCACCAAGTATTAGTAGAATGTAGTTACTAGCATTATTTTTGCAACTTATTATGACGACAAATTAAGATTGCCTTGCTAAATCCAGGAACATGAATTCAATCAGGGACATGGTTTAGTCTTTCTGTAAAGAATACCATCCTGTTTTATTTCAAATGCTGTATAAGATGAACTTGGATTTCTTCATGGGACGGCCTTTTCTAAACATGGCATACATTTTAATGTTTAGTTTATGTTTGTATTAAAATGCATGTCATTTGGTTTAATTCAGTTCTTGGTCACATGAAGTTTCAGATTCTTTTGCCTTCTGATGTCTTTAGGCCCATCAGAAATATTAAATATTTCACTTTCATAATCTTTAACCTGCTGTTGGCCCTCTCTTTCCCCCTACTTGTGCTGCTTTCTGTTTCAAAAGAGAACCACAGGGACTCTGCAGCCCAGGAGTTTACAGTGATAAAGATATGAAATAGTCATAGCAGTTGAGCTGCCTCCCAGCTCCTTTATTTACTACTTGGATGTTCCTTGGAAAAGTTTCTTAACCACTCTGAACCACAGCTTCTTTATCAGCAAACATTAGATTAATAACACCTACCACCAAATGAACAGAATAGGTATATAGGACATGTCTGTTCCTTATAGAGTTGCAATGTCACTATATTCACAAGTTCTTAGCAAAGGACCATTTGGAGCAGAGCACAGACCGGACACTTCTAACAGCATGATCAACAGGCATTTATTACTCACAGAATAAACAGAACAGGGATGAGTAGAACAGGAAAAGTCGTTATCAGCCTAGGCTGCCCGAGGTTAGGCTCCTGTCCACAGGCTTAGATGGCATCCAAGCACTCCCAGTTCACGTCTTAGGAGGAGAATGCCTAATTCTCCAAGAATTAGATACTAATCTGACAGCCACGTCTATGTGCTAAAGAGCATGTACAGAGAGTAGGTAGGAGAAGGGGCAATAAAAGGGGGCAATAAAACTGGAAGGCCTCCTGTAGGCAATAGACATTTATTGCCCCTGTTCTAGATTTACAGACTCCCGAGAACAGGCCTTTCTCTTTGACCCCAATAAGACAGCTTAACAGAGTTCTGGATTTCTTCAGAGAGCAGTCATTGCCCTTTAAAGCACATACTTATGTCCATTAGCAGCTAGGGAGATGGTGAGGGGGCAATTATAATATAACACACCTATACCTCCAGAAGGAAACCCTGGTGGTATAGTGGTTAAGCACTACAGCTGCTAACCAAAGGGTCGGCAGTTCAAATCTGCCAGCGTTCCTTAGAAACTCTATGGGGCAGTTCTACTCTGTTCTACTCTGTTCCATAGGGTTGCTATGAGTCGGAATCGACTGGACAGCACTGGGTTTGGTTTGTTTTTTGGATACCTCCAGAAAGAGTATAAATCAATAATATGTATAAAAACTTACACACACTACTGGTTTATACTCTATACTCCTGTGATTGGTGGATCCCCTTTGAACCCAGGTTCACCTGACCCCAAGCCTGTCTGCTTCTTGCTCACACTCCAGATGTACTCACAGAATCTCAGAAAGTCAGTTCTGTGCAGAAAGACTGAAACATAGAGCTCTGGGTTCCATGGAGCAAACAGGCAAGGTGAGGGACTGATTTTCAAAAAAGGCAAATCTACACCCTGAAGAAAGGCCTCTGCTCCCTGACAGTCCCCAGAATATCAGGCCCACACGGGAGACTGGTGCCTGAGCCTCTCAGGAAGATGGGGAGCTTGCCTGACCCCTTTGGGGAAAGAGGAGCTGATTATCACTAGCACTTGAAAGCTGAGCCTGGTCCTGAAGTTGATAGCTCCACAGCGGGAAATCTTTAATATCAAGCACTGCCTTCATTAGCAATGCAGGGAATAAACTTCGCAGATCTTTTTGAAGATTGAAAAGGGAAAATTTTCTTTGGAACCCTACCTTTTCTTAATGGCATGGATTTAAAAGAGAACACTATGTTCAAAGACAAAGAATTATGTGGGACCATTTCTACTAAGGTTTCTGAATGATGTCTGGTACAGCTGGAAGGTAGAGTATGTGCCTTTCCCAGATATTTCACCTTCCATTTTTCCCGTCATCCTTGCTATTCCCATTGTTGTTCTATTCTTCTCCTGGGATCAAGACTCAGAGGCTCAAACTTGGCCATCTTCTGGACCAGAGTCCTATTCTATGATGGACAATCAGCACACCCATCTTCTATACACAAAAGTGGTCAGTTGCGTTCATAACTGGTGTCCACAAAGGCTTGTCAGGTGTTTTAAGATTGGTCCTGGGTTTATCAGAGATAACTCCTAACAGTGGAAATTTTACTGCCTCTGGTGTTTTTTTTTTTTCTGGTGGCAGACATTTACACTGGTTTGAATCCTGGTTATGCCTCTTACATGCTGTGCTTTTTTGAACACGAGACCCAAACTCTATGAGCTTCTGATGTAAAAGATGAATAATAATACTTCACAAACCAAAAACCAAACCAAACCTGTTGCCGTCGAGGTCGAGTCACTCCAATTCGTAGCAACCCTGTAGGACAGAGTAGAACTGCCCCATAGGGTTTCCAAGGAGTGCCTGGTGAATTCAGACTGTCAGCCTTTGGGTTAGCAGCCTAGCCCTTAACCATTATGCCACCAGGGATACTTCACAGGGTGGTTAAAAATGAAGTTAATGGCAAGCAATTAACATTCCTGACACATTGTTTTTCCCCAACCAGTGTTAGCTTCCTTCCCTTTCACATACTAAAATCAGTGACTATTCCCAAAAGAACACTGGGAATCGGGCTTACCTAAAGCTTTTTTTTTCATTTGCTTTAATGCCCCTTCTCCGCAGCGAAGTTGTTTAAGTTTTGATTAAATGAGGAGAATCTAACAATGGGGTGTCTCTTGCTTTGGTGTTACCAAAATCTGAAGTGGATTTTTGCATTTGTTTCTTTAGTTTCATTATTAGAAACATTCCTTTCAGTTCTTTCATTTAAAAGGTCATTATTTTGAATTTTACTGTGTGTTGAATTGACCTGAGATAAAATTAAGACCATCTGTTTTATTTCATAAGTTATTATTGTGTATTTTTGTATGTGGGGTTTTTTTTGGCCTACATCCTATTTTATCTATATTATCCATGTGTCTCACCTTGTTCTCAAACAGGTTTATGATGAATGACATAATTACAAACCATAAAGCAGAAAGAAAAGGTAAACGCACAACACATACTCACAAAGCCACACGTGTGAACACACATGTACACACATGCACACACATAAAGAGGATGAAGTTGTAGTGAGGTGACCAGGCATAGCTACTGCCTGTCTGTCAGTAGAGGCTTGTGTTTTGCTATGATGGTGAACAGGTTTCAGTGGCATTTCCAGACTAAGATGGACTAGGAAGAAAGGCCTGGATATCTACTTCTGAAAATCAACCAATGAAAACACTATGGGTCACAATGGTCCAATCTACAACCAATCATTGGAATGCCACAGGACCGGGCAATGTTTCTTTTTGTTTATCATGAGGTCTCCATGAGTCAGGGGCCAACTCATTGGCAGGTAATAATACAACAGCTTTCAAAGCTGGGTTACCAATGTTAAATATGCCTCTGAATTTCCAAGGAACCAAGGAAAATAAAACCAGTTACAAAATTCAGATTCCACATGACACAAAAGACAAGTTACTTAGAAAATCTACTGATGTAGTTGTTATGGGGCTCTAGTAACAGTGTCCCCAACCTTTTTCATACCATAGAGCAAATGAAGAGTATCATATTTTTAAAATGTACAGCAAGAAATAGATGATGTTTTCTACCATAGTGGATAAGCCCTGAGGCCTTGACATATATATATATATGTCCAGGAGGACCAAGTAAAGCAATACTTCACTCATCAGTGTGCCATGGACACTGGTTGGCAACAGATTTTTCTCAGACTTCAAGTAAGGGCTGAGTTTTCCTGAGACTGACTCCTATAAAGTCATTTAATGAAAGTCCACGGAACATCAAAGCCCAGTTCGGTAAAAGCAATTCCATCAGAGGCTCAAACATTATGGCCCAGGTACCTGGTTTTGTGATTGCTGGATCCAGAGAGAAAATTTACCATATCTCGGGAAATGGATGGATTGCTCATCATTCAGGCAAGCTAAACTCCTTCTAGTTGATAAAGCCTTGAGTAATCAGGAAATGAAGAAGACTAATGGGTTCACCCTTGATGAAAATTGACACCCCTGTGCAAGTCTCAGGGAAAGCGAATTTCCCAGACAAAACCTGCTTGGGAAATGTAAATCAGGCCTGGAAGGCACCATTTGTATGCAAACAGACTTAAGGACTTAGTGCAATTGCTTTCTGTCATCTGGATCACAAACAAGATGAACAGATTTAAAGTGAAAAGGCTTATCTATAAACCAGGTGGAAAATGGAGCTAGATCACTGTGCAAAGAACTGAAGGAACTTAAAGGGAAAGCAAACATTCCACTGTTGGTAAAGAGGAGCACAGAGGGAGTCTTGTCCAAATACTTGGTATCTTTTCCATTCCGATATCATCCATATTTAGCTCTATTCCTATAAACTTTTTTTTTTTTTTTTAAAGCACACAGTTGTTTGTTCATTTGTTTTTATACAAAATCCAGGGAAGCAGGACAGAAGGAACTCTATGGGCATATGACCCTGTTACCAGGTAGGAACCCCCGGTTCTTTCTCGGCATGACCTGTATTGGCCGATAAAGGGAGAGACCAAGGTGGGAGAACATGAAAGACACATTTATTTTGTTGTACGAGGACAAGGAGTCAGTTGGAGCTGCTGCTGCCAAGACTGCTCCCCAAGGGTGGGCAGGCAAGTTACTTTTAAGGGGGTTACAAGTAGGGAGCTCATATAAGTGACATCAGCACATTCTTAATCATACTACCCAGGTGTGATGGAGTTTACATATAACCTCCAAGCAAAAGCAGGATTCAGATGCAAAGCTGGGGGGAAGGAAGCTCAGCAAAGGAAACTGGACTTTTAATACAACACTGTGGGGGAGGAAGCCAAGCAAAGAAAACAGAATTGTTAATACAGGGTCTAATGATTTGTTGACAAGAGGAAGAAAAAAACAAGCTCACTGGGCAGGTTTTACATGTTATGGCCAACAGTCTCTTTTCTACCACATGTTACTTACAAGATGTCCTAATTTATATTATCTTGCCCAGATTTAAAAATAATAATAATAATAGAGATGTGCCAAAGTGGAGACCTTCCACCATTGCCGAATCTATCATGCTCCTTAGGATCAGAGTAAATTCACTGTGCCCAGTGAGGCCAGGAAACCCTGGTGGCATAGCGGTTAAGTGCTACGGCTGCTAACGAAAGGATCGGCAGTTCAAATCCACCAGGAGCTCCTTGGAAACTCTATGGGGCAGTTCTACTCTGTCCCATAGGGTCGCTATGAGTCAGAATCGACTCGATAGCACTGGATTTGGTTTTGGTTTAGTGAGGCCAAGTGAAATGAAACCGTCCCACCAGGTGAAGCATCTTGGGGAGAAATCAAAGAATTGGTGGCAATTTCTATGACCAGGAAATAGGTAAAGAATAAATATGTTCTTTATATATGATATATAGGGAACGCATCCTCTCTCATCTGAGAACAGTGGGTGAAACTGTTTTTTTTTTTTTTTTAGCAAGTGAAATAAAACCCTAACTCAAATGGATTAAGCCAAGTAACATTTGTTGGCTGTACGAACTGACAAGACCAGGAATTAGAGGGCTTCAAGTATGACTGGACTAGGGGTTCTAATGATACCATCAGTACTTACTTACTCTCCCTCTTTTATCTTTGCCGCCCTCCCTCTCTTTTTTTCTTCTTTAGCCATTTCAGTCCTAGACACATGGGACCAAGATAGTAACTCTACAACCCTTACACCCTCTTAGGTTCATGCGCAGTGGGTAAGAGGAAAAGTGCAAACAAAAACCCAAGGTTACCTCTGACGGTGTCCAGTTATCCTGGCTTGGATTCTATGCTCATCTCTGAACAGTCACTATGGCAAAATAATTGAATGCACTGATTGGCTGACACCTAACTTATAAACTCCTCTCCTAGATGAAGATTCAGGGGTTGGTGTGGTAGGGAGCCACCAGAGCATCACAAGTTGAACGTGGTACACATGTGGACCAATGGCTCATATAGTGTAAATGGGTTCTGAAATCCTAACAGGAGCAACAACAAAAACCCAACACCCACAATAATAGCATCAAGAACAGGAATGCTGGCTAACATTTACTGAGAGCTTATTATATATACATCAGACATTGTTATACATGCTTTACATGTATGAACTATTTAATCCTCACAAAAACAGAACAAGCTAAGAAATAATATTTCCTTTTTTTTCACAAAAAAGAAAACTGAAGCACAGAGAAATTAAGTGATTTACTCAAACCCACATAACTGGACATATTAAAAGCAAGCAATGTGGTTTTAGATACTTTGTTCTTAATTACTATACTCCACTGCCCTTTAGTGAATCCACAAATCCTGTTTCAATATGTCAGAAAATAATGCCCACAAAACAATGAAATACAAAGAGAGAAAGAAGCCAGGGCTTCTTCCCAGGAGATATCTGGTCTACTTACCAAGGTTTGTTTACTCAATTTTGCCATTAGTGTGATGTCCTTAGTGTTTTTAATTAGGTACAACATATATTTTCGAATTTTATATTAATTGTGTTGTTTATAAGTCTAAGGAATATATATCCCATTTCATCTTTTCAACGACCCTACCTTCCAAAGTTGACCTGTTCCCCCTAAAAATACTGTCTTCCCTTCCCTTTTGTGGTATCATTTTCTGACATCCTCTTTCTTTCTGTTGCTTTTTGGTCCCATTTATTAGCTGGTCCCCATCTTCCAAGATTCTAAATGTTGACATCTTCCAGGCTCAGGTCTTTGCCTTCTTTTATCATTTAATACTGTATTTAAGCAATCACATTCATTCCTCTGGCTCAAAATCCATGCCACAACTCCCCACTTTTTCAGTCTTACCCTGGATTTCCATCTATCCAGGATTATTCTAGGTAGGTCTACAATTTGACATGAGTCTGGATTATGGAAGGTAAAGAGGAGAGATTGGGTCTAAATTTGGATTTAGATGGGGGATCTAAATTTCACTGGGAGAATGTAGAGTTCACACATTTCTTTTTCATATAGTGTGTACTGCTCATTCTTAGGATAATTATTGCTTTGGATTGTGTTCCTGGATCACTTATTATTTTTTTCCATAAAGCTAGTGAGGTAAGAGGGACTGGTGAGCTCTTCCTCCCTGAGGAAATTATTTCTACACCGTCCTTGGAAGTATATATAAACCCAAACCAACCCATTGCCATTCGAGTCAATTCTGACTCATAGTGACCCTATAGGTCAGAGTAGAACTGCCCCATAGGGTCTCCAAGGAACGCCTGGTGGACTCGAACTGCCAGCCTTTTGGTTAACGGCCAAAGCTCTTAACCACTACGCCACCAGGGTTTCCTGGAAGTGTATATAGGTATGCTTATTACCGACTTCCAGTGTTAAAAGAGCCTCACTACTTTAAATATCTATTAATGGTATTGGTCCACCACAAGGATTTGGGATTTCAGTTCTACAATGATATGGCTTTTCTTACTGTACTCTGGGATGCTCATGCTAAGCTCATGTTCTCCTGAAATCCAGAATTTACAGTTGGTTTGACAATGTTGATTTAAATGACCAGTGAAACCATTATAGGGATCAAAAATATAAAAATATTTTCAAGTCAATTATAATAGGTTGGCCCAACATGTTATGTATTTACACACAGCTTGGAAAAATTATTCCTGTCCTATAATACTTCCTTCACTCCCTACCCAATGCATAATCTTCAGGTCACCACTCAAATTTTATTTTACGGAAATATGAAACTAATAAATAATCTTTTACAATGGAAGAGGAATTGAACTTTTAAAGGGATGTATAAAATTTATTTCAAAGCTGACTTGAATTAAATGTCAGTTAATATAAAAAAAGAAAAATCTGCCAGTAAGTCACTGACTGTTAGTTTATAAGGAAAATGATTTTTCCATCATCTCTTTTTCTTCATTGAAGAGGTTTTTCATGTACACTTATTAAATTTATATTTTGAAAAAATTTTTTTACTCTTAGTCTCCTAGACAAAAATGTCTGCCATTTTCCCCATAGCAATGTGTACTTGAAATTATGCATTTTCTCCTTCCCCTAAAATTGTCTTTGTGAAATTAAGTCACAGAAATCCCTTCATATTCAGTCAAATTTTAGAGGAGAGATGGCATTAAACTATATTATTTAAATTATTTAATAATTCACTGCTAAATTTGTTTGGTCATATAACAGTCACCTCATCTAAAATATATTTTTTCCCTTGGTTTTCAACATGCACCCCTTTGCTAGACACCCATAATCCTGCCAAGCAAATCTTGCCATCACCTGAATTAGAGTTCTTCCCTAGCTTAGGTATTATACACCAGGAAACCAGGAGTCCGGTTCAATTACAGGTTGTATTCTGCAAACTCTCAGACTGAACCTCAATGTACAATACACACATCTTCCAGGCACCATTGCATCAAGCAAACGTCAGTTGTCGCTTGTTGGGGCCATTAACTAGACAAGTCCAAAATAAAACTCAGAACAGAGAGGACGTGTCATGCATTCTATAAATTGTGTGTTCCGAGAGCCTATTAAAGCTGACAGGGAAGGGGGCCTGGGATTGGTGAGCACCTGATTACACCTTGTACTTTACTCCCTGTTGACTTTGGTTATGCCATACCTTTCCATTTCCTAGAGAAATAAATTAAAAGTCAGAAGTAATTTGCCTGATGGAGGGTGCAGGTGGAATTTTGCTCAGAAGAGCCTTTGCACACTGTGAAATCCAATTTAACCCCTTGATGGGGGATAGCTTATTTTCTTTTGTTGACAGCTTTGTGGCAGCTAAAATAGGGACCTGATTAAATAGAGACAGTGAGAGATTGAGGTCTTGTTCTAACAGCAGGGGGATCAAGGCCTCTAATCTTATCTCCCAGAACACTGAGATGAACTGAGGAAGGAGGCAGAGATAAGTCCAGCTATTTTGTGCAATGGGAGAAAAAAATACTAAGACAGAGCATGTCAAAGGAAGTATGAACAACCGCTACAAAAAATCATATATTAGTATTTTGTATATTTCATTCTTTTGTAATGGTTTCTTAACTTGAGCACTTTTTAGTGATAAAATAGAATGAATTTGAATGTATTTTAGATACCACAATTTTATTTCATATTCTACTTCGTATTTTATTTGTCTAGTAGAATTATTATTTATTTTTTTTATGTACAAAACTGAAACGAAACCTCAGCATACATATGCCATCTATTTTACATGCTCAAACACACCGTATTGTGGAAAAGTCACATACACAACTTTTTGGGTGGTATTGATCTTAATTTTTCACCAGTTTACTTTGCCTATCTTATCCAGAATGTGGAATATAAAATTTTATGACTTGCTTGCTGACTTTTATTATGGGTTTTGAAAATTTAGTAGGCTTAAATCTGAGGAAGTGCTAAGTAAGTAAGTCTGGAGTAGAAGACTCCAACAATGTGTCTGTCACAAAGAATACTGAAAACTATATTTACACATTAGGTATCTGTGATTGATTTTTAATGGCCTTTATCTGGGGCTGAGATTTTTTTTCCTTGTGCTTTCTGCAATCCTTCTTCTGTAAAGTACTTCTAGCTATTATATCTAATTTCATCTGCTAAATGATGGGCCTTGCGGGTGCGCCAAGTCAGAATTTTTCACTGTAGGTTCTTCATTGTATTTGTGGAACGTGAAAAAGTATTACTTAGGTATAGGTGTAGATTTATTTACATAACACACCCACGCACACACATACGATCCTCTGGTCCCCATAAACCTATGGAAAACTTTGTTAAATGTATGTAAGCATTTCCATTTTAAAGGGTCTAAAAAGTCCTGTATGATTGTGCATGGCAACTCTTCCAGAAGTAGGATTTTCTCGTTTTGCAAGGACAAGTCTCATCTGTAGTGTTGGAGGTCACTGTCTTCTTTACCCCCAAGGGTCCTTCTAACTTGGTGATGCTCAGGTCCTAAAGCGGGCTTCCCTGATTACACCCTCTGGTTGAGCCCCCTAACCTACACGTATAATCCAGGAACTTGCAAATATATGCATAGTGTTGTTATTCAGGTGAAAGCTATTTCTTGACACTATTGCATATCTTTTCCTCTTAAACACTTTTTATTTTCCAAGTCTCTCGAGCAAACCTCTTCTCGTATGGGCTTCCAAGTGCCTCCACTTTGGCTCTTGTTGTTTTCAGCAATTAATATTTCTAGAATAAAGGAAATGATTTTATGGGAAATTTAACTTTCTTAAGATGCCCTTGTGGGGATTTGGGAATACATGTATATTTCTATATTAATTGGTTTTATTCAGTGATTTTGCAAAAGGGCAGATGATATGCCACATGCAACATTAGCTTCAGGCTACTGAGCTACTGGGCTACTGAGCTACTGAGCTACTGAGCCAAGCAAGAGCGAAATAAACACCAGTGTCATGCCCAGGGTTTCTGTAACTTCACCAAAATAGGTGAGCTAAGGTCTCAGAGCATCAAGTGGCCTTAAATGTAGTAAAATGGGAAAGGCAGGATTTTGAAATCAAACAGTGTTTGAATATTGAGAGGTTGTGTCACTTGCCCTAATCTCAGTTTTCTTATCTCCCCAATGGGGATAGTCGTTCCCATTTCATACGGATATTGCAAGAATTAAATAAGATGGCTTAGGTTAAGCCTACATATTACGGGGGCTCAATATTCACTCATCCTCTTTTTTTGCACCGTAGCCAAGAAAACCCTGTGGAGCTCAGTTCTCCTCTGTATCCGGGGTTGCCACGGAATCGACTGGATGGTGTGTGTGCTTCTTTTTTTTAGATAGCCAGGCTGGCTGAAGGCCATTTTCTGTCATACCAAAGGGTTTCTATGATGCGAATTTAACTTCTAAAGTCATTTAAAATTCCCATGGCTACCTCCTAGGCTCAATTACAGAAGAGGCTAGACAAGTGCATTTACTATTTTTCCTTACAGATAATATGGTGGATACCGAGGATTGACCTGCTCAAATTATATTCCTTCCCTCTTCAAGCCTGCAGAGGCTAAAAAAAAACAAAACAAAACAACCCATTGCCATCTTAAAAACTACATTTCCCAGACTCCCTGGCAGACAGAGGTGCAACTGTGATTTGGGTTCTGCCAATCAAGTAAGTCTGAATTAAATTTGGTTTTGGAACTGAGTGAGGCGTGTAGAGACAGGGCACGGGATATCCATTCTTTTCAGTTAAAGGTTATGGTCTAGGAAGCGGGGTGTTTCCAGAGCCAGTAGCCATGGCAGCAATTCAATGGATAACGTCATGATTCTGCAACTTTTCGACTTTGTCAGGGGCAGCAGCTCATTTTGTAGGAACAATGTCATTCTGCATTGTCGCTTTGGAGTCATTATTGGAAGCTCAGCTAGCAGGCTGTATCTTCAGTCATCCCAACAATCCTTTAAACCATTTTTTAAGACTAATAAATTCCCTTCTGCTTAAAAAATAATGAATATATAAATAAAACCGCTTGCTGACGAGTCAGTTCCAACTCAGCTAGAGTGTATTCTGTTCTTTGCTCTCTGATACAGGAAATAAAGAGTAAGACTAGCGTAATTCAAATTTTTGTTGTTCAAATTCTTAGTAACAATAGAAGACAAAATTATTTTCAAGGTAAAAACCATATCATAGTTTTGAGAGTCTAGGCTCATGTAGAATGTGGGAATGACTCAGTTACGTTTGGGACTCTCAAGACTTTTATTTTGCCAATCATTTATCCAAAAAGTATTTATTGAGTGGTTACTTCTCCCCAGACACATACGCCTTATTAAATTCCTAACAGGGAAATTGTTCTTTAATAAGTACTTCTAAAAAAAGAGTCATTTAATTACCCTTAAAATAAACAAACAACAATATGAAGAAACCATCACAATGATTAACTGTACCTTTTATTTTAATGTATTTAGCAATAGTATCATTTGAGTCTTTCTGATGACTTGTAAAATTCCATATACATTTTTTTTTTTGAATGCAGTTAAATAAGTAGGATACTCGTATACTAACAATATGGATAATAAGGTCGCTGAGTTGGAATCAACTCAACGGCAACAGGTTTGGTTTTTGGTGGGGCTAGTGGTTAAGCGTTTGGCCGCTAACCAAAAGGTCAGCAGTTTGAATCCACCAGGCAATCCTTGGAAACCCTGTGGGGCAGTTCTACTTTGTCCTATAGAGTCACTATGAGTCAGAATCCACTCAAGGCAACAGGTATCGATAATAAAACAATCTGAAATCTTTATGTCACCATCTGAATTTAATATCGGAGTTTGGATCTTTATAGAATAAGTTATTTTTTATTCCATCCACGAAACTGTGCCAAGATTTCTAGCTTTTAAACATGATGTAGCTCAACTTACAGCATTCTTGATCCTTGTGACTTAGCATCTTCTAAGAACACAGGGTAAATGTTTCAATCAAGGCTGTCTCAAAGATGAATTGATGTCAAAAGTATCACCTACCTCAAAAATGTTTAATAAGTTTTCAGGCCTGGTTTTAGACACATCCTTCATATTCCAGTAATGACATTAATTTTCAACCACTGGGACAGAAAAAAAAAAAGAGTGACAATTGTATGAATTCAGTATCTCACATAGACTATGAATTAAATTCAATTCCCGAAGTATTATAATTATTTAAAACTCATATTTATGGAAAAATTAATCTAGAATGTAATTGTCAAGTGGATTAATGTCTTTATCTGTATGGATTCCTTCTTAGAAAGAAAAGAAAAGAAATTGGTTTCTAAGCTTATGGAAACTGGCTTGTTATGGTTTTGGCCAAGTTCATCTCAGAAAAAAGACTTGTGTAGCAAGATTTTTTAAAAAATTTGTGTCTGTGTGCTTTTAGGTGAAAGTTTACAGAGTAAATTAGTTTCTCATTCAAAAATTTATACACAAATTGTTTTGTGACATTGGTTTCCATACCTGCAATGTGTCAGCATTCTCCTCCTTTCCACCCTGGGTTCCCCATAGCCATTTGTCCAGTTTTCCTATCCCTTCCTGCCTTCTTGTCTCACTTTCGCGCAAGTTGCCCATTTGGTCTTGTACCTGATTGAACTAAGAAGCACATTTCTCACATGTGTTACTGTTTGTTTTACACGCCTGTCTATAGACCCTCTATTGTGATCCCTGTCAGAGAGGTCAGTGGTGGTAGCCAGGCTCCACTTGGTCCTTCTGGGCTCAGGTTGGTGGAGGCTGTGATCCATGTGATCTATTAGTCCTTTAGACTAACATTTTCCTTATATCTTTGGTTTTCTTCATTCTCCTTTGCTTCGGATGGGATGGCACCAATAGATGCATCTTAGATGGCCACTCTCAAGCTTTTAAGACCCCAGGCACTTCTCATCAAAGAAGGATGTAGAACATTTTCTTTATGAGCTGTTACACCAATTAACCTGGATGTACCCTGAGACCGTGGTCCCCAGCACTCAGCCCCAGTAACTTGGTCCCTTAAGGTGTTTGGATGTGCCTAGGAAGCTTCTACGACTTTGTATTAGCCAAGTTGTACTGACTTTCCCTATATTGTGTGTTGCCTTTCCCTTCACCAAAGTTAACACTTGGATACTATCTAGTTAGTGATTTCCTCTGCCTGCCCGTTCCCTCCCTCGTAACCATCAAAGTTTTTTTTTTTTTTCCCTGTGTATAAACCTTGAGTTTTTATAGGAGTGGTCTCATATAATATTTGTCCTTTTGTGACTGACTTATTTTACTTAGCATAAGGCCCTCCAAATTTATCCATGTTGGGAGATGTTTCATGGATTCTTCACTGTTCTTTATCACTGCATAGCATTCCACTGTGTGTATGTACCATACTTTGTTTATCCATTCCTCTGTGGATGGGCACTTAGGTTGTTTCCATTTTTTGTTATTGCGACTAATGCTGCAGTGAACATGGGTATGTACGTCTTATTTCTCCAGGATATATTCCTAGGAGTGGGATTGCTGGATCATGTGGTATTTCTATTTCTAGCTTTTTAAGGAGGTGCTATATCATTTTCCATAATGGTTGTACCATTTTACATTTCCACCAGCAGCACATAAGATTTCCAGTTTGCCCGCAACCGCTCCAACATTTGTTATTTTCTGTTTTTTATTTTATTTTCTTACTGTGCTTTAAGTGAAAGTTTACAATTCAAGTCAGTTTCTCATACAAAAACTTACACACACATTGTTATGTGATCCTAGTTGCTCTCTCTACAATGTGACAGCACACTCCTCCTCTCCACCCTGTATTTCCCACATCCATTCAACCTGCTCCTGTCTCCCTCTGCCTTCTCATCTCATCTCCAGACAGGAGCTTCCCCCTATAGTCTCATGTGTCTGCTTGAGCTAAGAAGCACATTCCTCACCAGTATCATTTTATGTCTCATATTCCAGTCTAATCTTTGTTTGAAGAGTTGGCTTTGGGATGATTTTAGTTCTGGGGTTAACAGATAGTCCAGGGGCCATGTCCTCTGGGGTCCCTCCAGTCTCAGTTAGACCATTAAGTTTAGTGTTTTACTAGAATTTCAGCTCTGCATACCACTTTTCTCCCGCTGCATCAGGGATTCTCTGTTGTGTTCCCTGTCAGGGCAGTCACTGGTGGTAGCTGAGCACCATCTAGTTCTCCCAGTCTTAGGCTGGTGGGGTCTCTGGTTTATGTGGCCCTTTCTGTCTCTTGGGCTCGTATTTTCCTTGAGTCTTTGGTGTTCTTCATTCTCCTTTCTCCAGGTGGGTTGAGACCAACTGATGCATCTTAGATGGCCACTTGCTCACTTTTAAGACCCCAGACACCACTCACCAAAGTGGGATGCAGAACGTTTTCTTAATACGCTTTGTTATGCCAATTGACCTAGATGTTCCCTGAAACCATGATCCCCAGACCCCTGCCCTTGCTATTCTGTCCCACAAAGTGGTTGGTTATATTCAGGAAACTTCTTAGCTTTTGGTTTAGTCCAGCTGTACTGACTTTCCCTGTATTGTGTGTTGTCCTACCCTTCATCTAAAATAATTCCCGCCTACTATCTTTTTTTTTTTAATGTAATCAGTGAATACCCTTTTCCTTCCCTCCCCACTCTCGTAATGATCAAAGAAAGTTTTTCTTCTGTGTTTAAACCTTTCCTTGAGCTCTTACAATGGTAGTCTCCTGCAGTATTTGTCCTTTTGCAGCTGACTAATTTCACTCAGCATAATGCCTTCCAGATTCCTCCATGTTACGAGATGTTTTATGGATTCATCATTGGTCATTATCTTGCATAGTATTCCACTGTGTGAATATACCATAATTTGTTTATTCACTCATCTATTGATGGGCATCTTGGTTGCTCCCATCTTTTTGCTATTGTAAACAGTGCTGCGATGAACATGTGTGTGCATATATCTTTTTGTGTGAGGGCTCTTATTTCTCTAGGGTATATTCCAAGGAGTGGATTGCTGGATCATATGGTAGTTCTATTCTAGCTTTTTAAGGAGGTGCCAAATCGATTTCCAAAGTGGTTGTACCATTCCACGTTCCCACCAGCAGTGTATAAATGTTTCAGTTTCTCCACAACCTCTCCAACGTTTATTATTTTGAGTTTTTTGGATTAATGCTAACCTTGTTGGGGTGAGATGGTATCTCATTGTAGTTTTGATTTGCATTTCCTTAAATGGCTAATGATCACTAACATTTCCTCATGTGTCTGTTGGCCGCCTGAATGTCTTCTTTGGTCAAGTGTCTGTATCTGCTATTCATTTTTTAATTGGGTTATTTGTCTTTTTGTTGTTGAAGTACTGAAGTATTTTATAGATTAGACCTTTGTGGGCTATGTCGTAGCCCAAAATTTTTCCCCAGACTGTAGGTTCTCGTTTTACTCTTTTGGTGAAGTCTTTTGATGCTCATGAGTGTTTAATTTTTAGAAGATCCTAGTTATCTAGCTTATCTTCTGGTGTTTGTGCATTGCTATGGTTTGTATTCTATTTATGCCATGTATTAGGACCCCTGGCATTGTCCCTATTTTTTCTTCCATGATCTTTATCATTTTAGGTTTTATATTTGATCTTTGATCCATTTTGAGTTAGTTTTTCTGTATGGTGTGAAGCATAAGTCCTGTTTCATTTCTTTAGAGGGACATCCAATTCTGCCAGCACTATTTGTTATAAAGACTGTATTTTCCCCATTTAATGGACTTTGGTTCTTTGTCAAAGATCAGCTGACTATAGGTGGATGGATTTATGCCTGGGTTCTCAATTCTGTTTCATTGGTCTATGTGTCTGTTTTTGTACCAGTACCAGGGTGCTTTGTCTACCATCGCTGTACAGTAGGTTCTGAGATCAGGAAGTTTGAGGCTTCCTACTTTGTTCTTTTTCTTAGGAAGAAGATTTTTAGTAGATAAAAGCCAAATAAATGTATCTCAATGGTAAAATGATGTTCACAGACAAAATCCAACACAGAGACAAGCTTGTTTCACCATAGAAATTTTCTTAAATGAATTTTGTTGACATTTAAAATCTGGATAACTCACATAAAAATGTTTTCTGTTTGTTTGGAAATTTTAGAAGATCTGGTAATAAAATCTTGGCCCTCATTTCCCTGTGATGACGACCTGTTGGGGCTGGGTAGCAGTCTCCCTCTTTAAATGGGTAATTCTAGCCTGTGCATTGGAATCATCCTCACAAGTTTAAAAAATACTAATCCCTAGATCCCACCTCCGAATATTTGACTTAACTGGTCTGGGTTTTGGCCTGCTGAATGGTTCCCAGGTGGTTCTAATATGCATCCAAGGTTAAGAATCTACTACGTTAGGAGAAAGATGATTTATCCACTTCTTCATCTGCCCACTTGACTCACTTATATTACCTGACAAGTTCCTCTAAGTATTTGAATTTGCCAGTTGTAGTCTTTTTAGTAGGAGCCCCGGTTGCACAGCGGTTAAATGCTCAGCTGCTAACGGAAAGATCAGAGATTCGAACCCACCAGCCACTCTGCTGGAGAATGGTGTGGCAGTCTGCTTCAGTAAAGATCACAGCCTTGGAAGCCCTATGGGGCAGTTCTACTCTGTTCTGTAGGGTTGCTATGAGATGGCAGTGGGTTTGATTTGGAGTCTTTTTAGGTTAAGAAAGGTGACATTTAGTGGCTCACATGTTGACAGGAGAACAGGTAGCATTTGAGGAGGTAATGGGGACTGATCAGAATGGAAGCAGGCATTAGGGACCAAGTCCAAGGGAAGGTTAGGGTGATGGGAGTTGGGGAGATGGCAATGGAAGAGAAAGAAAACCTCTTTCAGTGCAGTGAAGTTGACAATGCACTGGAGCTGAAATCCTTTTCCATATTTGTTACTACTTAGCTAAGCGACTTCAGGAAGATTTTCCATTCCTCATTTGGCCTCCATTTCCAAGATACAAAATAATGGTACGTTAGTTTCTTATGGCTGTTGAAACAAATTTCTACAAACTTGGTACTTACAACAACAGTTCTTGATGGCAGAAATCTGAAATCAGTGTAACTGGGTTGAAATCCAGGTGTCAGTAGGGCTGTACTCCCTCTGGAGGTTCTAGGAGAGAATTGATTCCTTGCCTCTTTCAGCTTCTGGTGGCTTCTGGCATTCATTGGCTTGTAGCCGCATCACTCCAATCTTTGCCTCTATCTTCATATCTCCTTTTCCTCTGTGTCTGTGTGTCTTCTTTTCTGTCTTGTATGATCTCCCGCTGCCTGTCTCATACAAGAACACTTTTTGTAGCATTTACAGCTCACCCTGATAATCCAGGTTAATATCTTCATTAGTTTAATATCTTTAACTTAATTACATTTGTAAAGACCCCCTTTTTTAATCAAATAAGGTAACATTTACAGGTTCCAGGGATAGGAAATTGATATCTTTTGGGGGACCATTTTTCAGCCTACCACAAAGAGGACTGAGTTGAAGGAGATCAGTGTTTCTCTGACTGTTTTCCTCAGAGATTTTTCCAAGGGTTGCTTTAGAAAGGACTAAGAGCAAGTGGAGATCTGCCCTCAGTTGTCACTGCTTTAATACTCCACTTAATCTTTGTTCCTTTAATAATTTGTCCATACAAAGTTTGTGGTTAGCTGCCATTGGGTTGACTCGGACTGATGGTGATCTTACGTACAACAGAAAGAACCATTGTCTCAGTCCTGCATCATCCTCACATTACCAGCATGTTTGAGTCCATCAGTGTGGCGACTGTGCCAATCCACCTAACTGAGGATCTCCTATGCACTTGCTGGCCCTCTATTTCCCTAAACATGATGTCTTCTTCTAGCGATTCATCTCTCCTGATGATGTGTCCAAAGCAAGCAAGTTGAACAATATTCTGCAATCCATAAAGTTTTCATTGGCTAATTTTTGCATAGAGATCGCCAGGCCTTCCTTCTTAGTCTGTCAGCTTTGCTGAAACCTGTCTACCATGGGTAACCCTGTTGGTGTTTGAAATACAGATGACAACGCTTCCATCATCATAGCACCATGCAAGCCTCTGGCAGACAGGTGGCTAGTACAAAGTTAACCTGGGTTTAAAAACCTTTTGAGGCTCTGGGAATTCACCTGAGTTGCTGTACCCCATGATCATCAACATTAAGATGATTTCTAAGCCAGCAAGTACTTTCCACCAAAGCAAAGGTTGATATGGAATACAGATAAGGAGGTATTCAAATGAGTGGATTAAGGGATGCTATTTTTTTATCTTAGGGAAAATAAAGTCCCTGTTTAAAGAGAAAACTGTCTGACTTTAGATGGTTACAAAACAAAGGATCACTCATGGTTATTAATCATAACAACGTCACAAGAACAGAGTTCAAAGTCCAATTCTAATTCCATATTGTAAACTTCCCTGTGAGCCATAACTTCTGTCATCACTAAATGGCTTTTTCACTTTAAAATTTTTTTCTATTCCAAGTAGTATTCTCTATGTTGTTCTTTACAAAATTATTTGCTTCCAGGGCAGATTTTCACCGAGGGGAGTGATGATAATAACTACCATTGTGGTCACAATGTTTTAAAAACAGAGGAACATTTGCTTTGTGGTTTTGATAACCACATTTGCTACCTGCGCCCGGGGTTATTCTGACATGTGGAGGAAGGAAGCTGTGTTTAACAAGGGGTGACTAGAGATGACAGTACTTTACCACTCTTCCTCCTAACTGTCAGGATGGGAAATGAGAGGAAAAGAAGAACAACCATAGAAAGGCAAGAAACACTATTCTGGAGAGAAAAAAAAGTTCATGTTCCACAATGTTTCACAGTAACATCCACTCAGCAGACACGAGTGCTTTGCAGAGTTTCTGCCACGTGAGTTTCTGGCAGGTTTTGACAGTTATCAGTGGCCAGAGAAAAATGGCTTTTCTGTAGGAGTCCTTCTGAAAGGAGCTCTCATTTCCCACTTCTCCTGCTCTAACAATCCTTGAGTGCTTGGTGGCTCTAAATGCTGAGGGGAAAAAATTCTGGCCTGGGATAGAAACATCACTCAGCTCTGAGGAGAGACTCGGCAGCAGATGTTTCTTAAGAATAGCTCTACTTACACCTTCCTGAGTAAATTGCAGGGGAGCTTGGGACAGAGAGGGGTAGGTATGGCTAACACTTTAGATATCGCATTGATTTCTGATCTTGGCCTCGTGATTACAGTAATATTAATAGAGTAATATTGTTGCTTATTAGCCATTAAACCAAAAAAATCCATTGCTATCAAGTTGATTCTGACTCACAGCAACCCTATAGGTCAGGGCAGAACTGCCCCCATAAGGTTTCCAAGGCTGTAATCTTTATGGAAGTAGGCTGCCACAACTTTCTCCTGTGGAGTGGCTGGCGAGTTCAAACCTCTGACTTTTTGGTTAGCAGCCAAACGGTTAACTACTGGGCCACTAAGGCTCCGGTTATTAATTGTTGCACTAAGATTTTATAAAGCTTTTCTCATTGACCCTGTTTAATAACCTCAGGATGTAGATATCATTATTATCCTCATTTTACAATAAACTGAAAAAGGGAGATGGTAGTTAACTTATCCAAGGCTTTAGCAAGTAATGGTGAAGACAAAGGCTAGACCCAATTCTGTCTGACTCCTCTCCTCTAAGCCAAAGAACATAAGAAAATAGTCTCTAAGTCTCATTATCAAGTTTCCACTCTACTGTTTTTTTGATCATTGTTATTTGTTTTATTTATAAATAGAGTTAAATTGTTTTTAACTATTTTATGTATTGCTTTTTTTAAAAAAAAAAAATTAGTCTTCCTCCCTAAAAAATTTTTATTTTTTTTAAAAAGGGCAACCTTTAATAGGTTCTTGTGCATCCTTTCAGAAATGACTTAAACATGAATATGTATACATATACATAATTTTTTATACATATGGAAATATACAGACGTCTTATGTGACTTCCCAAAGGTCACGGCTAAAAGAAGGTGGAGCTGAAACCTGTAACCAGAGAAACCTAAAACCCAAGTCTGTGTTTTTAACCACTATGATAACCTCTCTATAAAAAATAAGGAGGCAAGGTGGGGCCAAGATGGCGGACTAGGTAGACACTACCTCGGATCCCTCTTGCAACAAAGACTCGGAAAAACAAGTGAATCGATCACATACATAACAATCTACGAACCCTGAACAACAAACACAGATTTAGAGATGGAGAATGAACAAATACGGGGAAGCAGCAACTGTTTTCGGAGCCTGGAGCCAGCGTCCCAGTCAGGTAACCTTGGTGCCGGGCTTAGGTCTGGGCCCAGGGGAGCTGAACTCAAAACCTTGCGACGGCGCAAACAAGGGGCGCAGCCCTACCCCCCTGAACTGACCCCGGGAGGGGGCCCAGCCAGTCCACGCGGGCAGCGTTGCGACGGGGCTGGTGGGAGAAGTCCCTGGGAGGCAGTGACTGGTTTTGGAGCCGGGAGTGCAGCGTCCCAGCCGGGGAACCTTGGCGCCGAGCTTTTGACTGGGCGCTGTCACGGTGCAAGCACGGGGCGTAGCCCTACCCCCCTGAACTAAACCTCGGAGGGGGCCCAGCCAGTCCGTGGGGGTGGCATGGTGACGCGGCTGGTGGGATGAGAAGTCCCCGGGAGGCAGCAACTGATTTTGGAGCTGGGAGTGCAGCATCCCAGCAGGGGAACCTTGACACTGAGCTTTGGATTGGCAGCGGAGGATCTGACCATGGCTTCAGCGGGCCAGACCCTCCGGGGCAATCTCCACACAGCCAGCATACAGAGGCGACACGCCCCTAGGGAATCTCAGATAAAATAGTCATTCCAAGCAAGATAAGCAACTTTGGCTATATTCCGGGGTGCTACTCTCCTGTTTCTCTGAACCCTCCCCCACCCTTCCCAGGCGGCTTCATTAACATTGGAATTTCCTGAGCCAGAGGGAGAACGGCTCCGGCTCCGCGGCGGCTTTGCTTTTCCCTTTTTTGGAGGGGTCTTTTCCTAACCCACTCTTCCGGGCAGAGAGAAGGAACCACAAAAAACCAGGGACCAAAAATCCTTCCCTAATTGGACTAAAAACACAGAACCAGCTACAGCCAAGCATATATGATCCAAATCTCGGACTTTCATCCTTACAGGGAACAAGGTGGCGGTTATAATCCAAAGGCAGTTCTGATAGGGATCTGACTGCATTTTTTTTTAGCAGATTTTCTGGAAAAACAGGTTTCCCAGGTCTGATATCTCTGCTTATTCAGCAGAGCCCTAACTGACCCACAACAGGGAACTGAGGGCTGAAGCTCCCCCCAGACCACATAGCCTCTTGCCTTAGGGGTCTAAGGAGGGTGACATCTACCAAACAGTAGAGGTACTTGCATTGGGGGCCTAAGGTACAGCTGCAGTGCCCTCCCACCAAGGTGCTACAGGAATAGAGACACACCTACCTCGTGGACACTTGGGGGAAGCCTGTCAGCATCCTGCCTCCCCTGGAGGGTGAACCCCAGCTGCTAATAGAATCTGGTGCACACTACTATCACCACTACTTCTCGAGGTGGATAGGTGTTAGGGTGCAGCACACACTTGATGACCCAAAATCAGATTCTACTCAAGAATAGTGAATAGACTCAGGCATATATATCTGGCAACAGCCCAAACCAGCTGGTAATAGGTCATAAGTAAGTCAAGGGCTACAACAAACAAGACAGCACAATCTAGTAGCCCATCCACATATAATGAAAGAAAACAAAACAAGATAAGACTCTGAGCAATTACAGAATAAACCACTACTATTTTTTTATATCTTAGTGATGGCTCGGAGACAGCAGTCGATATCAAAACACATAAAGAAGCAGACCATGACGGCTTCTATAACCCCCCAAACAAAAGAATCAAAATCTTTCCCAAATGAAGATACAATCCTGGAATTATCAGATACGGAATATAAAAAACTAATTTACAGAATGCTTCAAGACATCAGGGATGACCTCAGAAACAAAATAAGGCAAACTGCAGAAAAAGCCAAGGAACACACTGATAAAACAGTTGAAGAACTCAAAAAGATTATTCAAGAGCAGAGTGGAAAAATTAATAAGTTGCAAGAATCCATAGAGAGACAGCATGTAGAAATCCAAAAGATTCACAATAAAATTATAGAATTAGACAATGCAATAGGAAGTCAGAGGAGCAGACTCGAGCAATTAGAATGCAGACTGGGAAATTTGGAGGACCAGGGAATTAACACCAACATAGCTGAAAAAAAATCAGATAAAAGAATTCAAAAAAATGAAGAAACCCTAAGAATCATGTGGGACTCTATCAAGAAAGATAACTTACGTGCGATTGGAGTCCCAGAACAGGGAGGGAGGACAGAAAACACAGAGAAAATAGTTGAAGATCTGCTGACAGAAAACTTCCCTGACATCATGAAAGATGAAAGGATGTCTATCCAAGATGCTCATCGAACCCCATTTAAGATTGATCCAAAAAGAAAAACACCAAGACACATTATCATCAAACTTGCCAAAACCAAAGATAAAGAGAAAATTTTAAAAGCAGCCAGGGAGAAAAGAAAGGTCTCCTTCAAGGGAGAATCAATAAGAATAAGTTCAGGGTACTCAGCAGAAACCATGCAGGCAAGAAGGCAATGGGATGACATATACAGAGCACTGAAGGAGAAAAACTGCCAGCCAAGGATCATATATCCAGCAAAACTCTCTCTGAGATTGGAACTCTTATACACTGCTGGTGGGAATGTAAAATGGTACAACCACTTTGGAAATCTATCTGGCATTATCTTAAACAGTTAGAAATAGAACTACCATACAACCCAGAAATCCCACTCCTCGGAATATACCCTAGAGAAATAAGAGCCTTCACACAAACAGATATATGCACACCCATGTTTATTGCAGCTCTGTTTACAATAGCAAAAAGCTGGAAGCAACCAAGGTGTCCATCAACGGATGAATGGGTAAATAAATTGTGGTATATTCACACAATGGAATACTACACATCGATAAAGA
Organism: Elephas maximus indicus; assembly: GCF_024166365.1. Lineage (NCBI taxonomy): Eukaryota > Metazoa > Chordata > Mammalia > Proboscidea > Elephantidae > Elephas > Elephas maximus. Next base: position 26,730,919 of record NC_064839.1, read on the forward strand.
ACAATGATGAATCTGTGAAACATTTCATAACATGGAGGAACCTGGAAGGCATTATGCTGAGCGAAATTAGTCAGAGGCAAAAGGACAAATATTGTATAAGACCATTATTATAAGATCTTGAGAAATAGTATAAACTGAGAAGAACACATATTTTTGTGGTTACGAAGGGGGGAGGGAGGGAGGGAGGGAGAGGGTTTTTTACTGATGAATTAGTACATAAGAACTGCTTTAGGGGAAGGGAAGGACGACACTCAATACATGGAAGGTCAACTAATTGGACTGGACGAAAAGCAAAGAAGTTTCAGGGATAAAATGAATGCTTCAAAGGTCAGCGGAGCAAGGGCGGGGTTTGGGAACCATGCTTTAAGGGGACTTCTAAGTCAATTGGCAAAATAATTCTGTTATGAAAACATTCTGCATCCCATTGTGAAATGTGGCGTCTGGGGTCTTAAATGCTAACAAGCGGCCATCTAAGATGCATCAATTGGTCTCAACCCACCTGGAGCAAAGGAAAATGAAGAACACCAAGGCCACATGACAACTAAGAGCCCAAGAGACAGAAAGGGCCACATGAACCAGAGACCTACATCATCCTGAGACCAGAAAAACTAGTTGGTGCCCGGCCACAATCAATGACTGCCCTGACAGGGAGCACAACAAAGAACCCCTGAGGGAGCAGGAGATCAGTGGGATGCAGACCCCAAATTCTCATAAAAAGACCATACTTAAAGGTCTGACTGAGACTAGAGCAATCCCGGCAGTCATGGTCCCGAAACCTTCTGTTGGCACAGGACAGGGACCATCCCCAAAGACAACTCATCAGACATGAAAGGGACTGGACAGTGGGTAGGAGAGAGATGCTGATGAAGAGCGAGCTAATTATATCAGGTGGACACTTGAGACTGTGTTGGCATCTCCTGTCTGGAGGGGGGATGGGAGGATAGAGAGAGTTGGAAGCTGGCAAAATTGTCACGAAAGGAGAGATTGGAAGGGCTGACTCATTAGGGGGAGACCAAGTGGGTGTACGGAGTAAGATGTATATAAACTTACATGTGACAGTCTGACTTGATTTGTAAAATTCACTTGAAGCTCAATAAAAGTTAATTAAAAAAAAAATCTCTCTGAAATATGAAGGCGAAATTAAGATATTTACAGATAAACACAAGCTTAGAGAATTTGCAAAAAACAAACCAAAGCTACAAGAAATACTAAAGGAAATTGTTTGGTCAGAAAACCAATAATATCAGATACCAGCACAACACAAGGTCACAAAACAGAACATCCTGATATCAACTCAAATAGGGAAATCCCCAAAACAAATTAAGATTAACTAAAAAAAAAAAATGCTCAAAACAGGAAATCATTGAAGTCAATACGTAAAAGATCACAATAATCAAAAAGAGGGACTAAATACTGGTGGCACAGAACTGCCATATGGAGAGGGATACAAGGCGATATAGGACAATACAAGTTAGGTTTTTACTTAGAAAAATAGGGGTAAATATTAAGGTAACCACAAAGAGGTATAACAACTCCATAACTCAAGATAAAAGCCAAGAAATATGTAACGACTCAACAAACATAAAGTCCAACACTACGAAAATGAGGATCTCACAATTGACTAAGAAAAATGTCTCAGCACAAAAAAGTATGTGGAAAAATGAAATTGTCAACAACACACATAAAAAGGCATCAAAATGACAACACTAAACACTTATTTATCTATAATTACGCTGAATGTAAATGGGCTAAATGCACCAATAAAGAGACAGAGAGTCTCGGACTGGATAAAGAAACACGATCCGTCTATATGCTGCCTACAAGAGACACACCTTAGACTTAGAGACCAAACAAACTAAAACTCAAAGGATGGAAAAAAATATATCAAGCAAACAATAAGCAAAAAAGAAGAGGAGTAGCAATATTAATTTCTGACAAAATAGACTTTAGACTTAAATCCACCACAAAGGATAAAGAAGGACACTATATAATGATAAAAGGGACAATTGATCAGGAAGATATAACCATATTAAATATTTATGCACCCAATGACAGGGCTGCAAGATACATAAATCAAATTTTAACAGAACTGAAAAGTGAGATAGACACCTCCACAATTATAGTAGGAGACTTCAACACACCACTTTCGGAGAAGGACAGGACATCCAGTAAGAAGCTCAATAGAGACACGGAAGACCTAATTACAACCATCAACCAACTTGACCTTATTGACTTATACAGAACTCTCCACCCAACTGCTGCAAAGTATACTTTTTTTTTCTAGTGCACATGGAACATTCCCTAGAATAGATCACATATTAGGTCATAAAACAAACCTTTCCAGAATCCAAAACATCGAAATATTACAAAGCATCTTCTCAGACCACAAGGCAATAAAACTAAAAATCAATAACAGAAAAACTAGGGAAAAGAAATCAAATACTTGGAAACTGAACAATACCCTCCTGAAAAAAGACTGGGTGATAGAAGACATCAAGGAGGGAATAAGGAAATTCATAGAATGCAACGAGAATGAAAATACTTCCTATCAAAACCTCTGGGACACAGCAAAAGCAGTGCTCAGAGGCCAATTTATATCAATAAATGCACACATACAAAAAGAAGAAAGAGCCAAAATCAGAGAACTGTCCCTACAACTTGAACAAATAGAATGCAAGCAACAAAAGAATCCATCAGACACCAGAAGAAAACAAATAATAAAAATTAGAGCTGAACTAAATGAATTAGAGAACAGAAAAACAATTGAAAGAATTAACAAAGCCAAAAGCTGGTTCTTCGAAAAAATTAACAAAATTGATAAACCATTGGCTAGACTGACTAAAGAAATACAGGAAAGGAAACAAATAACCTGAATAAGAAACGAGATGGGCCACATCACAACAGACCCAACTGAAATTAAAAGAATCATATCAGATTATTATGAAAAATTGTACTCTAACAAATTTGCAAACCTAGAAGAAATGGATGAATTCCTGGAAAAACACTACCTACCTAAACTAATACATTCAGAAGTAGAACAACTAAATAGACCCATAACAAAAAAAGAGATTGAAACAGTAATCAAAAAACTCCCAACAAAAAAAAGCCCTGGCCCGGACGGCTTCACTGCAGAGTTCTACGAAACTTTCAGAGAAGAGTTAACACCACTACTAGTAAAGGTACTTCAAAGCATAGAAAATGACGGAATATTACCCAACTCATTCTATGAAGCCACCATCTCCCTGATACCAAAACCAGGTAAAGACATCACACAAAAAGAAAATTATAGACCTATATCCCTCATGAACATAGATGCAAAAATCCTCAACAAAATTCTAGCCAATAGAATTCAACAACATATCAAAAAAATAATCCACCACGACCAAGTGGGATTTATACCAGGTATGCAAGGCTGGTTTAATATTAGAAAAACCATTAATGTAATCCACCATATAAATAAAACAAAAGACAAAAACCACATGATCTTATCAATTGATGCAGAAAAGGCATTTGACAAAGTCCAACACCCATTTATGATAAAAACTCTCACCAAAATAGGAATTGAAGGAAAATTCCTCAACATAATAAAGGGCATCTACACAAAGCCAACAGCCAACATCACTCTAAATGGAGAGAGCCTGAAAGCATTTCCCTTGAGAATGGGAACCAGACAAGGATGCCCTTTATCTCCGCTCCTATTCAACATTGTGCTAGAAGTCCTAGCCAGAACAGTTAGGCTAGACGAACAAATAAAGGGCATCCAGATTGGCAAGGAGGAAGTAAAATTATCTCTATTTGCAGATGACATGATCTTATACACAGAAAACCCTAAGGAATCCTCCAGAAAACTACTGAAACTAATGGAAGAGTTTGGCAGAGTCTCAGGTTATAAGATAAACATACAAAAATCACTTGGATTCCTCTACATCAACAAAAAGAACATCGAAGAGGAAATAACCAAATCAATACCATTCACAGTAGCCCCCAAGAACATAAAATACTTAGGAATAAATCTTACCAAGGATGTAAAAGACCTATACAAAGAAAACTACAAAGCACTACTACAAGAAATTAAAAAGGAGGACATACTTAAGTGGAAAAACATACCTTGCTCATGGATAGGAAGACTTAACATAGGAAAAAAGTCTATTCTACCAAAAGCCATCTATACATACAATGCACTTCCGATCCAAATTCCAATGTCATTTTTTAATGTGATAGAGAAACAAATCACCAACTTCATATGGAAGGGAAGAAGCCTCAGATAAGCAAAGCATTACTGAAAAAGAAGAAGAAAGTGGGAGGCCTCACTCTGCCTGATTTCAGAACCTATTATACGGCCACAGTAGTCAAAACAGCCTGGTATTGGTACAACAACAGGCACACAGACCAGTGGAACAGAATTGAGAGCCCAGATATAAATCCATCCACATACGAGCAGCTCATACTTGACAAAGGCTCAGAGTCAGTTAATTGGGGAAAAGATAGTCTTTTTAACAAATGGTGCTGGCATAACTGGATATCCAATTGCAAAAAAATGAAACAGGACCCATACCTCACACTAAGCACAAAAACTAACTCCAAGTGGATCAAAGACCTAAACATAAAGACTAAAACGATAAAGATCAGGGAAGAAAAAATAGGGACAACCTTAGGAGCCCTAATACAAGGCATAAACAGAATGCAAAACATTACCAAAAATGATGAAGAGAAACCCGATAACTGGGAGCTCCTAAAAAGCAAACACCTATGCTTTTTATGCTTATCTAAAGACTTCACCAAAAGAATAAACAGACCACCTACAGACTGGGAAAGAATTTTCAGCTATGACATCTCAGACCAGCGCCTGATCTCTAAAATCTATACGATTCTGTCAAAACTCAACCACAAAAAGACAAACAACCCAATCAAGAAGTGGGCAAAGGAAATGAACACACACTTCACTAAAGAAGATATTCAGGCAGCTAACAGATACATGAGAAAATGCTCTCAATCATTAGCCATTAGAGAAATGCAAATTAAAACTAAGATGAGATTTCATCTCACTCCAACAAGGTTGGCGTTAATCCAAAAAGCACAAAATAATAAATGTTGGAGAGGCTGTGGAGAGATTGGAACTGTTATACACTGCTGGTGGGAATGTAAAATGGTACAACCACTTTGGAAATCTATCTGGCGATATCTTTAACAGTTAGAAATAGAACTACCATACAACCCAGAAATCCCACTCCTCGGAATATACCCTAGAGAAATAAGAGCCTTCACACAAACAGATATATGCACACCCATGTTTATTGCAGCTCTGTTTACAATAGCAAAAAGCTGGAAGCAACCAAGGTGTCCATCAACGGATGAATGGTTAATTTTTATATTCACACAATGGAATACTACGCATCGATAAAGAACAGTGACGAATCTATGAAACATTTCATAACATGGAGGAACCTGGAAGGCATTATGCTGAGTGAAATTAGTCAGAGGAAAAAGGACAAATATTGTATAAGACCACTATTATAAGATCTTGAGAAATAGTATAAACTGAGAAGAACCACTTTTGTGGTTACGAGGTGGGGAGGGAGGGAGTGTGGGAGAGGGTTTTTTACTGATTAATTAGTAGATAAGAACTACTTTAGGTGAAGAGAAAGACAATACTCAATACATGGAAGGTCAGCTCAACTGGACTGGACCAAAAGCAAAGAAGTTTCAGGGATAAAATGAATGCTTCAAAGGTCAGCGGAGCAAGGGCGGGGGTTTGGGGACCATGGTTTAAGGGGACTTCTAAGTCAATTGGCAAAATAATTCTATTATGAAAACATTCTGCATCCCACTTTGAACTGTGGCGTTTGGGGTCTTAAATGCCAACAAGCGTCCATCTAAGATGCATCAATTGGTCTCAACCCACCTGAAGCAAAGGAGAATGAAGAACACCAAGGTCACACGACAACCAAGAGCCCAAGAGACAGAAAGGGCCTGAGACCAGAAGAACTAGTTGGTGCCCGGCCACAATCGATGACTGCCCTGACAGGGAGCGTAACAGAGAACCCCTGAGGGAGCAGGAGATCAGTGGGATGCAGACCCCAAATTCTCATAAAAAGACCATACTTAAAGGTCTGACTGAGACTAGAGCAATCCCGGCGGTCATGGTCCCCAAACCTTCTGTTGGCACAGGACAGGAACCATCCCCGAAGACAACTCATCAGACATGAAAGGGACTGAACAGTGGGTAGGAGAGAGATGCTGATGAAGAGTGAGCTAATTATATCAAGTGGTCACTTGAGACTGTGTTGGCATCTCCTGTCTGGAGGGGGGATGGGAGGATAGAGAGAGTTGGAAGCTGGCAAAATTGTCACGAAAGGAGAGACTGGAAGGGCTGACTCATTGGGGGAGACCAAGTGGGTGTACGGAGTAAGGTGTATATAAACTTATATGTGACAGTCTGACTTGATTTGTAAACGTTCAGTTGAAGCTCAATAAAAGTTAATTAAAAAAAAAAAAAAAAGGTGAGCAAGACATCACGGAAGAAGATGCCAAGATAATCTTCCTTATCCAAAATTTATCGTTCAAAGATTTTCAGAGGCATTCCTGCATATTGAATCAATAATGGAGATTTCCCAAAGAAATAACTCCAACTCTGAATGTAGTTTGAAGGTCTTTAGGCAAAAAAAAAAAAAAAAAAAAAAACTAAAACTAAACTTACTACAAGAAAAAAGGCATTTTCTGTGCAACCATCATTTGATTCAGCCCATACAGAAAAATCCTTTCTATAGGAACATTCGCAATGTAGATTTTACACAAATATTGATTTTTATAGACAATGTTCTTAAAAGTATGCATTTGTGTTTTATTTTCATAATCAATTTGGCATTTTTATTGTGTGGTAAGAGATTTCAGGAAAGGAAACTCAGGTGACAACTTCTGAGACTGGTTTCTCAAGTAGATGTTATCCTCCCCCTAAGTTGCATATATCTCATATCTGGAGACATCTTACTATACACATCAAAAGAAGTTTGCCAGCTGCTCAGAAGAGATGAGAGCCATGGAGTGGCCATCGCTGTCTGCACATGTGGCTATGTATAGACGGGTCTAAGTCCATTTGACGGTATATGTTTATTTGTGGTATTGTATGCACTCAAACACATGTAGTTGGAACTCTGATTTTCACTTTGTTTCCAACGACATTGCTATGTGATACTGCATTGAAATAAAATCATTTTGGTGGAAAAAAAAAAATAAGGAGGCAGTATATTGCATGGTATTCTCCTGATAACTGTAGCAGAGAAGGTATAAAACCATCAAACCCACTCCCAATGAGTTGATTCTGACTCATAGCAACCCTACAGAACTGCCCCACAGGGTTTCGAAGGAGCAGCTAGTGGATTCAAACTGCTGACCTTTGGTTAGCAGCCAAGCTCTTAACCACTATGCCACCAAGGGTTCAAATAAACTATAGCCTCCACCCACCCTTTTTATAGATGAGAATTTGAGACTCACAGAAGGAAAATAAACTCACCACGGTCATAATGATAATAAATGCTGAACCTTCAATATAAACACACTTCTACCTGAACTTAGAGCCCTGGTGGCACAGTGATTAAGTGCTCAGATTCTAACTGAAGGTCAGCAGTTGGAACCCACCCGCTGCTCCTCAGCAGAAAGATGTAGCAGTCTGTTTCCATAAAGATTAGAGGCTTGGAAACCCTATGAGGCAGTTCCACCCTGTCCTATAGAGATGATATGAGTGAGAGTCAACTCTATGGCCATGGGTGTGGCTTTTTCGTTTATCTGAACTCAGATGGAATGGCATTGGGTTGTATCCCACTCTTGACTGGCAAAAAAAAAAAAAAGTGCTGTATTTTATGGCTGCCTCCCTCTGCCCCTCCAAACAAACCAAAATGAAACTCTCATTTTTACAAAGCCATCTTGCTTTGATTGAGTGTCTTAAAAAATAGAAAAATTGATGTTCTTAATTTTTCTAGTAAATCTTAGTGTTTTGTTGCTATAATATTTAGTTCAAATTCTGTTCTTTCCCTCATCATATCTCTTACTGATGCTAAAGAGACAAGAAGGGAATGACAAACCACTTAAAGCATCTCTCCAAGCAATACGTATCTTGAAGATTATAGACTAAGCTATGTACAAAATCGATCTTTTTTTTTTTTTTTTCCCCAGCATTGCTCTGTGTATTTGTCTTTTCTTGCAAAGATATTAATTGGACCAAAGGGGCCCTGAGGGAAGCGGTTTACTGGGGCTTAAAATCTATCAACGAATATTTATTGAGTGCCTACTTTGTAACATACTGTCTTGCAAACATCTTGCAAAATTCTTCCTATGCTGCTGCCTTGTTTGTGTATGTTATGGGAAAGGCTGGTGGTGAGAGACTCAACTGAGCAATTTCTTTTTGCATTTTATCCTCAGTGTTCTCTACAGGGATCAGAGTAAACGATGTTGCGACTGCGATCCCATGGCTTGGTGGAAGGAAAGAAGAAAAGTGACCCACAGGGAAGGGATATTAGCACGAATGTGGAAAATGGGGAAGATTAAAATAATCTCAAAATGAAGATGTGGAAGATATTTGCTGTGTGATTTTTTACTATATCTTTCTTTCTTTTGGTAAAAATCACTGACTTTCATGTAGAGACCAAACACTCCCACTCCCCTTCCAAGCTAGTTGGTAGAACTCCAGACCTGGAGCACATGACCCATGCAGGCATATCAGAGGCCAAAATACTACCAGCCATAGGAATTGGTCCAGTGATCAGTATAGACATAACCTAAGGCACAGCGGTTAAGAGCTACGGCTGCTAACCAAAAGGCTGGCAGTTCAAATCCACCAGCTGCTCCTTGGAAACCCTATGGGGCAGTTCTACTCTGTTCTATAGGGTCTCTATGAGTCAGAATCAAATTGACGGCAACAGGTTTGGTTTTGGGTTTTTTTTTTTTTAGCCAACAAAATCAGAATGAGACACATGGCTTTTGGATGAGTTATTGAAAAAAGAATCTTCTTACCCACTGGTATTTGGCCCTGGGAGAATTTGAAGATGATGCTGCTACAGCCATGTTACCTACCACCTTTTGGAGTCTAAGAATGAAGTCAGTACAGCAAGAGAGGAAATGAATCAAATGTGGATATAGATCAGTTCTTAAAACCATCCTCTGAGGCCAGGAATCCAGCCCTAACCCTGAACTTTTAAACCTCAAATGTTTAAGGGAAAAAAAAGAAAACATTGCCTAGTACGTCTTTATTTTGTTATTTGCTTAGTCCACTTTAGGTTTGATTTTCTGTTAATTGCAACCAAGAGGTTAGTAATTCATGGAGCGAGAAGAATGATTAGGGTAGAAATCCACGATGAAGATAGCAAACCCAGGCCAGTCCCAGGCAAATTTCAGGAGATGATCTGAAACACAGTGTTAGAATTGACTGGAAGAGACAGTGAAGGCAGAGGTCAGGGAGAGCAGGTCCTTCCAGAATATACACTGGGAACACACATAGGCCTATCTCTAAGAAATGAAACTGTATGGAGCACGGGAGAAGTAGACTTTCAGGTCCTCAACTAGGATCCTGCACAAGGAATTAGGTGTGCATGCAGATAACCTGATTCCTCTGTGTAATAGGTTAGAAATGGCAGGTATTTACAAGGTATTTTCACAAATATGTGAAAGGTAATGTAATACAGACCCTGTATTGTTTCCAGAAGAGGGGACTTGTTGGATTTTAGAGGTAAAAAAATACTTTGATATTGCCTTTGGAGTGATATTGCCTTTTGAGATCATGATGGGGTTTCATGAATATAGATAACAAAAGGATGGCAATGTTGCATGTTGTTGTCACTCAATTTCTGTAAAGTTCAAACTCTTCATTTGTAAAGAAGGAGGATAATACTACCACGTACTCTTTAAAGTTAGGTAAGCTGTTCAGGTACATCTACTAGTGAGTCATTTACTGATTTACTTATTAACTCAGTCACTTAATCACTCACTCACTGCTTCCCTTTTTTTACTAATTCCTTCTTTGTCAGAATGCTAGGGTCTGGGGATAAAAAGGTTAATCATAAATGGTCTTTGCCTTCAAACAGCTCACAGTGTAAAGGGAAAGGAGATGAGCGGAAAAGCAAATTGAAATGTGCAGTACACCAAATTTGCAGAACGAAGATAAAAGAAGTAACAGCATTGATTCCAAGATAAATTAAATATATTTGGGCAAAAGTCAATATCAATATCAAGGACAAGAACATATATGTCATGGATAATCTCTTTTTCTTTTATAATTTAGCCACAGCTGTCAATAAGTCTCTATTTTCCAGTAAAAGGACCTTCTTCCAGGGCTCAATAATACCCAAAGAAGTTATATAGGTATAATTGTTCATTGTTGTCTGAACTCTCAATCAAAAAGGAATAGCACACGGTATTATCAAAGATGGTGGTGTTTCTGAGTCTCCTATGAGTCATCATTCTCCCTGAAGTATATTTTATGTCATTACTGAAGACAAATTGTAACATAAATAACAGATGTTTTCAACCCCCACTTCTTTAGATAACTACCAATGCACAAACATACACACATGCAAACACACACAAACACACACATAATTATCCAAGGGGATTCACGGTTCAGATGATGGGATCATGATCATTTGGCCTAAGTTAATCCTTGGCCCATGGAATTGGAAAAACATATTTATATTATTCCAGATACTGACTTAACTGACTTCGCTGGTTTGTAACGATGTAAATGTTTCCAAACCTCTATGAGGCTACATTTCATAATCTCTCAAATGGCCATGTTAGTATATATAAATATACATATATGTAAATATATATATTTATATACACACACATATCTCTCTCTCTCTGTCTCTCTCTATATATATCATAAGATTCCTGGGACAAAATAGATCCTTTATGATTAGGAGCTATTATGTAGCAGTAACATTTTGATTTTTTTTTTTTTTTAATTTAACGTAGAGAAGTTAGAGATTACAAAGACAATGTACCAAGGATTCAGGGCAAAGTCTACACCTTCCTTTGGTCCTGGTATTATACCAGATTTGGTTTATCAAAGAAATCACTAAAGATTAACGTCATGGCCTAAAACATTTGACTTTCTGTTAAGAGAGCCAGGTAACGAAATAATAATTTATGTAATTCAGTGTTTTTAAAGATGCTTCTTGATCTGGCTCCTGGTTTTCTCTCCTGCTCCAACTCCTTCTACAAATCCGCTTCCCTCTTTCATTCTTTTACAAGCTACTTCACACCTTTTTGCCTGGGTCACTGAGCTCTACTCTGCCTGGAATGGCCTTCTCCCTTTTTCTATTTGAGATAAACTCAAAACTCCTTGATGCTCAAACATTGTTCCTTCTACAAAGCCTCCCATAAGTCTCTAGGAAGGGACAGTCACTGGTTTGTACCTGAATTGTGCCTTACACCTGCTTCTGCAACAGTCTTCAGTCTCTAATGACACTCCTACTTGCCTGTGTCTCCTACTGAAGGGTGAACTTTTGAAAGGCAGTGACTGTTTCTTGAAGTTCATTCTAAATCAATCCTTTTAATTTAAATGTTCAAATTTGTGAAATCAGAATTTTTAACCATTTATATTCTGAATTCATCATAGTACATTTAAATATCTTGATGAATGAAAGTCAGGAAGTGAACAAATGAGCCACCACTGCAATATAAATACAAAGATAAAGCATGCTTAAAGAGTGTAGTGATACTCTCATTTTTACTATTTTTCACTAAAACCAAAATGCCATCAGTTATAATATGTACCATTATTGTATGTACCGATATAAAGTAATACAGTACCAGTTATACGCTAATGGAGCTCCTTGGGTAGTGCAGTTAGGCACTCCACTACTAGTCGAAAGATTGGTGGTTTGAACCCACCACCTAGAGGTCCTTGGAAGACAGTCCTGGTGATCTGTTTCCAAAAGGTCACGGCCTTGAAAACCGTATGGAGCAGTTCTATTCTGCACACATAGGGTTGCCATGAGTCAGCTGATAGCAACTGTCAGTTGGTAGCAACTGACAACTTACTCTAGCACCATGCTTTCTTAACACTTAGAATAATTTTTAAAACACATATATATATATACATACACACACATATACATTTTATCAGTAAGTTTAGTAGTCGAGCTAATGAAAATGTTAGCAGCTCGAATCTACCAGTTGCTCCTTGGAAAGCCTATGGGCAGTTCTACACTGTTCTATAGGGTCACTAAGAGTCGAAATTGACTTGACAGCAACGGGTTTGGTTTTTACCAGTAAAATAATTTTATTTTATTTTAAAATAGTCATCAATGTGAAATGTTCCCCAAACTGGGAGTAACAGTCTAGAGCCAAGGTTGGGAGGTGAATAGCCCTCACCCAGAGCCCAGCTTGAGTCCTTTGAAGCCTACCCTCCACTCCCTTCCAGAGCGAGGAAGGAAACAGCCAAAGAGAGCCCTGAGTCAGCCTCTCCCTTATCCCCCTAGAACCAGCTGCGCCAGGCCCCTCGAAGGAAACGGCTCCTGCAAAGAATGTGGGGGAGAGGGAAGCAGGCGGGATATAGAAATCGGAGGTTAATAACCCAGCCACACTCTCCACAAAGCAAAAAAACAAAACTCGTGGATATGAAAGGTGGATAAACGTGAATGTAGCAAACCTTCAGCCCCTCAACCTGGGCGGGCTGGTTGGAGGAAAGGTCTTGAGATCCAGCCGCACATTACCTTTGGAGAATAACTATTCCAAGAAGAAAGGGGAACAACCATGAAGCAGCTGGTGCCAGTCACGGTCAATGCAGATGAAAGGCCTAGTGTATCACGTTCATAGACTGGAGAGGCAGAGGTGTGAGAGCTCGGGCTGGCCTGGGGTCCCTGCGCTTCAGAGGTGATGGGTCTACTTGTGGTCCCAGTGTAGCAGTGGCAGGAAGGCAAGCAGGTGCCCTCTTTGAGCAGGCTGCTCTGGGCGTGGCTGTTCTTGCCGTATATATAGTTGGGGCTTCGCTGCGGGTGGCTGGAGCTGGGAGTGGCCGGAGCTGGGAGTGGCCAGGGCCCTCCTCTGTGCCACTATCATTGGACAGCAGGCGCCAGCCCTTCTCTTCGAGAGTGATAGGCACTTTACGGAAGTGGGACTTGTTGCGCTTGAGGGTCTGCACAGCAGCGTTGCAATGCAGCGCGTGCTGCTCATTGAGCTCCTCTAGCTTGTTGATGGTGTTCTTGGCATCCAGCAGCTAGTGGGTCAGCGCCACATCTCCCAGTCCATTGTCTTCCTATCCATCCCAGCCTTCTTGATCAGTGTGCGCAGCTTGTCCTCCAACTCCTGGTTGGTCCGCTGGGAGGTGCCACGTAGGCCAGGTAGCCGTTTTGCAGCCTACGGATTTGTCCTTGAACTTGTCCAGCTCCTCGCGTCTCTGGCCAAGCTCTTGCTCGCACTTCAGGGCCTCGGGGCGCCTGGTGGCTGAGACCAGGCTCCTGCGAAGTTCCTCATTCTCCTGCTGCAAGAGCTTGCTCCTCTGCGCCTCAGTCAGGGGCTTCTCTTGCTCCAGCCACGATCCGTTAGGATCGAGTTTCTTAGCTGCACTGCGCATTCTGGAAGGTAAGGGCTCCAGGACCATCTATTTGTCAGCAGCTCCTTCTGTCCCGCTGTCCAGGAGTCAGTCCTCAGCTCTCCACATCCTACAGCCCCTCCACTTCCTCTGGCCTACAGCTCAGGGTCGTGTGTTCTCCCCACCCAGCCAGCTCCGCTGGTTAGCATGGTTGTCAACAGACCCAGGAGCCACCCTGTAGGCACTCACTGCCTGTAGGGGGCAGTGAGTGCCCCAGCTCCCAGCCGCGCTGGGGATGGGCTGGCCGAGGTGCTACCCCTTTTTCTTCCCAGGCAGGCCCTGTGATTTCGTCCTGTCCCTGGGGCCTCGGAGTCTACAGCTGAAACTGGGGCAGATGGTGCTGCCTGGGATAGGAGGTATGGAAAGACTGAGTTAAGCTTTCCGTCTGCCTGAAGCCTTCCTGACACCATCTTGTCTCTGGGCGGGTTGGCCTTTTAAAAACGTTTTAAAAAGCTCTTTAAGACTTTTATAGGCAAATTTTATCTTTTTCTCTGAACATGCATGTGTGTGTATGTGTATGTAAGAAGTGCATTGTTGTTGTTATTAGGTGCCGTGAAGTCAACTAGTAGCAGCCCCATGTGACAGAGGAGAACTGCCCTATAGGGTTTTCTAGGCTTTAATCTTTGCACACTCATTGACTCCCCCGCAACGGGCTTTTTTTTTTTTAATCTTTCTGGGATCAGATGCCAGCCTTTGTCGGTGGCACTGCTGGGTGGGTTTGAACCACCAGCCTTTCAGTTCCTAGCACTTAACAGTTGAGCCCCCAAGGCTCCTAAGAAATGCACCAAAATTAAGGTATTTTTAAAACCTCTTAATATTCAGAGTCACAGTCCCGAAGCTTTACTTTTTTTGTTTTTTTTTTTTTTTTTGAGTCGAAATTGTTGATGTTCATGTTTTATCATTCAGCATCATCCTGTGGCCAACAGAAGTGCTGTTTGTGTTGCATTTTTGAAAACTCGGCTCCACTATTAAGTCTGAGATTTGCTTCCAAACTGCTGACATCAAGTTTGCATTTTATTTTTTTACTAGCACATTCTTTTTTTTTTTAAATAATTTTTATTGTGCTTTAAGTGAAAGTTTACAAATCAAGTCAGTCTCTCACATATAAACTTATATACACCTTACTACATACTCCCACTTACTCTCCCCGTAATGGGCCAGCCCGCTCCCTCCTTCCAGTCTCTCCTTTCATGACCATTTTGCCAGTTTCTAACCCCGTCTACCCTCCCATCTCCCCTCCAGACAGGAGATGCCAGATAGTCTCAAGTGTCCACCTGATGCAAGTAGCTCACTCCTCATCAGTATCTCTCTCCAACCCATTGTCCAGTCCAATCCATGTCTGATGAGTTGGCTCCTGGAATGGTTCCTGTCCTGGGCCAACAGAAGGTCTGGGGTCCATGACCGCCGGGATTCTTCTGGTCTTAGTCAGACCATTAAGTCTGGTCTTTTTATGAGAATTAGGGGTCTGCATCTCACTGTTCTCCTGCTCCCTCAGGGGTTCTCTGTTGTGCTCCCTGTCAAGGCAGTCATTGGTTGTAGCAGGGCACCATCTAGTTCTTCTGGTCTCAGGATGATGTAGTCTCTAGTTCATGTCACCCTTTCTGTCTCTTGGGCTCATAATTACCTTGTGACCTTGGTGTTCTTCATTCTCCTTTGATCCAGGTGGGTTGAGACTCATTGATGCATCTTAGATGGCCTCTTGCTAGCGTTTAAGACCCCAGACGCCACACTTCAAAGTGGGATGCAGAATGTTTTCTTAATAGAATTTATTTTGCCAATTGACTTAGAAGTCCCCTGAAACCATAGTCCCCCAACCCCCGCCCCTGCATCGCTGACCTTCGAAGCATTCAGTTTATTCAGGAAACTTCTTTGCTTTTGGTTTAGTCCACTTGTGCTGACCTCCCCTGTATTGAGTGTTGTCCTTCCCTTCACCTAATCTACTATCTAATCAGCAAATAACCCTCTCCCACCCTCCCTCCCTCCCCGCTCTCCTAACCAGAAAAGAATGTGTTCTTCGCAGTTTAAACTATTTCTCAAAATCTTATAATAGTCGTCTTATACAATATTTGTCCTTTTGCATCTGACTAATTTCACTCAGCATAATGCCTTCCAGGTTCCTCCATGTTATGAAATGTTTCACAGATTCATCACTGTTCTTCCTCGATGCGTAGTATTCCATTGTGTGAATATACCACAATTTATTTATCCATTTGTCCATTGATGGACAGCTTGGTTGCTTCCAGCTTTTTGCTATTGTAAACAGTGCTGCAATAAACATTGGTGTACTAGCACATTCTTGATCTTACCAGAAAGTGTCAGTGGAATGTTTTCAGATAACTCAGATTGATAATTCTTTTCTCAAATGTCCCTTAAATGGTTTGTTGAATGAAATGTTTAGGGGTTGCTGTTATCTAGTTAAACCAACAAGAGTAACAAGAAAAGAAAGTGCATGCATAGGTCACGAGAACTGTAGAAATAGTGAGATAAATGAACCTGAAGCTCGGAATCAAACAGTGTTGGCCCTGCTGAGAGTCATCATAAGGAGCCAACTATTAATGACTCGGAACCCCTGGTGGTGTAGTGGTTAAGAGCTATGTCTGCTAACCAAAAGGTTGGCAGTTCAAATCCACCAGGTGCTCCTTGGGTACCCTATGAGGAGAGTTCTACTCTGTCCTATAGGGTCGCTATGAGTTGGAATTGACTTGAAGCAACAGGTTTTATTAATGACTCATTCTGATTTCAGAGAGATTAAAATGTGAAAAAATGTGCAGCTTCATTTGATGAAATATAATAGGTATCATATCTGCAGCAAAAACTCTTTTATTTGTATTTTTCCTTACTTTTGTTCAATTAATACATTGGATCTCTGGTGGTACAGGGGTTAAGAGCTTGCCTCCTAACCAAAAGATGGGCAGTTTGAATCTACCAGCTGCTCCTTGGAAACCCTATGATGCAGATCTACGCTGTCCTATAGGGTTGGATTCAATGGAAAAAAATTTTTTTTAATGAATACGTTATTTTAAAATCACGAGTTTTTTTTTTTTTTTTTTTAAACAGCAGTGTTCCCTAAAGAAATTCTGGTGTCTCATCTTTTATTATTGTACAGCTTTCTGGATGGATATTTTAAGTTAAACCTATCGTCAGCCATTTTCCTCATTGAGGGGAATCTGTAAAGTCACCCTGAGCTGTTGAATCTGAAACATTTGCATTTGCACTTTGGCGAAATATTGTGTTTGAGTTTTTAAGTGCGTTCATCTTAGATCTTAGTCTCACATGCCCCCCACCACACCACCACTCTAAAATTGAAATGGGTCTGTGGCTTACTCCGGTAAGCCCGGTCTGCCCTAGAATTAAAAACTGAAAAAAAAAAAAGGCTCATTCATGGCTCTTCTTAGTCTGGGTAGTAAGCAACGTAATGGAAGACTCATGTTCTTTTTCTGTACGAAAGAAGAGTTGCTAATACTGTAGTACCTCTCCCCTCAGCTTGTCAAGAGGGTAAATGAGATAATGTAGTTAAGGTGCCATCCAAACCCACTGCCGTTGAGTTAATTCCCATTCATAGCGACACTACAGGACAAAGTAGAACTGCCCATAGGGTTTCCAAGACTGTAACCTTCACGGAAGCAGACTGCCACATCTTTCTCCCTTAGAATGGCTGGTGGGTTTGAACCACCAACCTTTTGGTTAGCAGCCAAGCTCCTAACTAGTGCTGTACCAGGGCTCCTCTTAAGGTGCTAAGAACTCTCTAAATGCTAGTTGCTAAGGTTCCCGCTTTTTCTTTTTCCCTCTTCCCTCCTTCTCCAGCGTTGCTCCCCTGTTCTAGACCTGGCTGCAATCCCCAGACCACAGATTTCCAATCCTGCTAATTTCCTGTTAACCTATTGGTTACCAGTATGTTGCCTGCCAACTAGTCCTGTGTGTATAGATCCTGGATTCGACCTGATGCTGGAGTGGTGATTCCTCCCAGCTGCAGGCTCCCTGGGCATTCTGCAAGCGACACTCCACATTCTGTATCCTTCCTGGAACCGTGCACATTTTAGATGGGATATATGTAATCGTTAGTTAACATTAATTACATTCTCCGTGTTTTAAAATAAATATATTAAACATTGCGAAGAGGCATCACACATGTGTGGTGATTTGCTGGAAAGCCAGGTGGACTCAGCCACGTGTCTTTAAAAAAATGGAGGAAAGAGAGACGTGTAAGGGTAAGAAAAAGAGTTAGTGATTGAAGCATATTAAGAATTCCACATTTATGATTTCTCAAGATGTATGTAGTATTGTAGTTGTTTTATTTAGTATGTTCTGTCTTTATGAAACAATTTTATGTCCATATCAAAAATCTGTAAGGGCTTTTTTGGGGGAGGGAAACTCACAACATACATTTTGCTAAGTTTATTATATACACATATCTATAACTAAGTAGCCCTGCTCGGCTGCTAACCAAAAGGTTGGTAGTTTGAACACACCCAGTGGCTCCAGAGGAGAAAAGACCTGGTGATCTGCTGCTGTAAAGATTACAGCCTAGGAAACCCTATGAGGGTAGTTCTACCCTGTCTTAGAGGCTCTCTATGAGTCAGAATTGACTTGACGGCACATAACAACATTTCTATATCTGTCTGTATTCAAGTCCTCAACCAAACTCCTTGCCGTCGAGTTGATTCTGACTCATAGCAACCCCTTAGGACAGAGTAGAACCGCTGCCCCATAGGGTTTCCAAGGTTGTAATCTTTAGGGCAGCAGACTACCACATCTTTCTCCTGTGGAGCGGCTGGTGGGTTTGAACTGCTGACCTTTCAGTTAGCAGCTGAGCATTTAACAACTGCACCACCTATCAATATATTCCCAAATTTCTTCATCATAGATTACATGAGGTTTTAAGGAACCTAACTGTCAAGATTAGGAAGGAAATACCTTTCACCTATGACTAAGCCAGTACAGTCTGGATATTGATTTAATCAAATAATTTAGAACAAACTTTAGTATGCTTTAGAATCACCTGGGTGGTGAGTGATTCTGACACAGCTGGTCCATGGGCATTTTGAAATAAGTGATGTAGAACAGGAATAAACATGCCTCTAGTGGACAAATGAGAGAAGTCAGAAGAGAAAGATGACTTCTCCTAGCAGTCTATGATGCAGAGCTAAGTATTCCCATTTCACAGGCAAGGAAACCACCTGTGAAACATAGGTGTTAAGAAAATCTGAGGTAACAGTGTTAATAAATGGAGAAGCCTAGACTCAAAGCCAGGTCTTTCCAATTCAAAGAGTCTGCTCTTCCCGCTTGGTGTCTCTGATAGAGATTTTAGCTAAGACACTGAGACAAAGACCCAGGGTTCTCCCTGCTATTTAAAAAAAAAAAATTTCAAATGTAAAAATAGAGGCACATTCCTAGTCCAGCAACAGCTTTGCCACAGGGTGTGTGGACCACTGGGTTCTAACTAATCATTTGTCTGCCTGCTACCAGTGACATCTCTTGGAATTAGCCAGAAGAGCCTCCCTGCCCCATTGGAGGCCAGAGCCCGTGTCACCCATCTTCCGGCTAGGGTGGGAATGCCCTGGTAAGGAGTGGAGAGGAGCAGAAGTTCTCTGTGCAGAATGGAGACAGGGACTTCTGAAGTCATAGAGGAATGCCATCTGTCCTTCTGTATGTCCCTGGCTCAGCAGCTCCTGAGGAGGGGGGGAAGACAATTTAAAACATTTGGGTGGTCTATTCCTCCTAGGCTGGGCTGATGCTTCTCATCAGCCTGAGACCCACTAAGCTCATTTCATTAGTCAGATGCTTAGAAATACAACTGCATGAGGTGCGCTGAGGCCATTCAGGAAAGATAAAAAAATACAATTTTTTTATGCAGACTAGAAAACTTGCTGCCTGTCACCATTAGATCCAGGGACGGAGTACCCAGTAAGCAATGTAAGCATGGGTTTACTTGTGCTTACATTCTAATCTGTAGTATACAATTTCACATGCGTTTCACCATCTGCCCCATCAGGGATTATAAATTTGAAGGGAAGCTTTGATTCTGTAGGAAGGTGCTGTGAGGTTGGGAGAGAGACAGATGCCAGCCATACCTAGAAGCAGAATCTTTGATGTGGTGAAAAAATTTCAAAATTGTTCACTATAGATGATCTGGTAAGCAAGGTAAGCACCATGCTTACCTTGCCTATTGGATAATCTCCTCCTAATTAGAGCTATCCTCAAATCCCTGAATTGGTGAGAAGCTACCACTTTTCAGCCATCCAGTAAGTATTGTGCACCTACTCTGTGCTAGGGGTTAGGCTTGGTGTGAGCATGTGATACCGAATAAAGGAAATGATATTCGTTACTTTTGGAATAATTTTGGGGGGAAGACTCTTGGCTAAATAACCCTCACATAAATAGTTGCTATGAAGGCATGTGCAGGATACTGTAATAGGGAGTAAGATGGTAGTCTGTGGAACTGACTTTTGATAAGATGGATGAGAAAAGCTACTTTTGGTAAAATAGCATTTTATTTGATATTTTGAAGAAGAGAAAATTTATTCATGTGAATAATCGGGAGAAGAACATTCCATGTAAAAGAAAAGAAGGCTTCAAGGTAGGAATGGGGATAACACCTCGAGAAACTAAGAAGCCACTCTGTGTGAGGCACAGTGAGTTATGAAAAGAGGCTACGATCAGGTTTGAAAGCAAGACAGTGGCTGATATGCAGACCACAGTAAGAAGGCTAATTGCCTGAATCTTTACTGTAGACCTGTGTTATGGAAATTTATGACATATTTTTAATATTGTGCCATTTACTAAAATATTTACAAAGGAAGAAATGAGAGGGATTTGCCATCAGCCAGGGGCCATCACATATCACTTCTTAATGCATTAATTTTGTAAGTTCTCTTTTATACACGAGCATAAGTCAGGATTCCTCTCCTAAATTTTCAGGATTGTTTTGAAATTCAAAAGGGATGAAAGTCCTTGTGCTCACAATTTGTAGTATCTATGTGAAAAATAACCCAAGTATTTTGCCAACAAGGGAAGTAATAACAATAAGAGGTAAAATACACATTTAGAAAAGAGAATTGCATACACATTAGAAGAGAGAGGGAGGCCTGGTATTCTTTCAGAAGATCACATAAACATTAAGAATGCTTTTTGACAGGAAATCTGTCTATGATCATTGGTGATGGTTACATGGCATGATTAATGTAATAAAAAAACTAAATTGTACACATGAGAAGCATTGAATTGGCAAATGTTGTAATATACATATTTTTACAACACTGAAAAAAGAATAAATCACACAAAAATATTTTTTTTAAGATTTTAACTTATAGAATAAGGTTTTTCTTATTCTAAAAAGTGTATAATTTAGTGTATAATTTAAAGTGTGTAATTCAGTATAAAAAAATTCAGTAAAAAAAAATTATTTTTTTATAATTCAGTACAGTGGTTAAGAGCTATAGCTGCTAACCAAAAGGTCGGCAGTTCAAATCCACCAGCTGCTCCTTGGAAACCCTATGGGACAGTTCTATTCTGTCCCATAAGGTTGCTATGAGTCGGAATCCACTCGAAGGCAATGGGTTGGGTAACTCTGTGGTTTTTAGTATGGTCGCAAGATTGTACAGCCAGCGCCACTATACCTGGATCTCCTCTCAGTCTCTTATTCCCATGCAAAGAAACTGTGGGTTCTGTCATTTTGTTTACTCATTTGCTTTGGTTTTGGATCATTGGCCAGAGGAAGTATGAAGATGGCTGGGATATAGCAAGGCAAAGAGGTGAAGCCCTCAACTAATAGGTTCTTGTCAAGCAGACTAGCGAATTGAAGCCAGCTGGATGCAGACTTGGAAGAACAGAAAGGAGGTTTGTTCACAGTTTGCAAACTGGGAGGCAGGGAGGGTCTCATGACCTACAGCTGTCAGCCTCTTAAACCAGGGCAGATTTGCCCCTTTTAGGAAGTGACATACATATGCATGAGCAGGAAGGGGAGGATCTTCAGTCTTCTGATAGGAAGATGCACGCGCAGTCCGCAAGTGGCCTTCTTCTAATTTTTGGCGAATGTGCCTTCCCGTACTGTCCAAAGATGGCGACGGCCCGCTACTGCCGCCCGAGGAAGGTCATGGAGCAGGTAAATTCAGTTTTTTTTTTAACCCCTGCGTCTTGGCCTCCACCGGGAGAAGAGACTTGGGGATTTGACCAATCATGGTGAAGTGCTGGCGCAACAGCTGTAACAAAACGTAGCAAGAGTAGATTCTGAGAAACAACTACTATGGGATGGTTAGTGAATTTCCCATGACGGCCTGCTTCAGAGGGACGAGGAATCTGGGCAGAAGAAACTTCTTGGTAAAGGCAAGGAGGCACCAAAGAGAGCAGGGTACCTTCCGGTAACTTCAAATTGCTCTTCATGACCGCAAAATGGGTGAGCTTTGGGAATAATAAGGCTATATTGTATTAGCTTTAGCAGTAGGTTCCTGTAAGATTTTTGGATAAAAATAAGTGCCCTTTAAAGTTACCGTCTCACATAATAACTTATGAAGCTAGTAACTTTCTCAATCTCTCTTAATCCCTCATTCTCAGTATTTATTTATTTATTTTTTAGTGTCTCTTTCCTGTCTCTCCCTCCTTCCTCTCATTCTTAGTATTTATTTTTTAGTGTCTCTTTCTCTCTCTCACCCTCCCTGCTCTCTCTGTCTTTTCACACATACACTGCTGGTGCACGGTTGTAGGCATAATAGGTATGTTGAATGGTAAAGGCTAGCATATTGGCCAAACTGCTGTGTTTAAGAAGAAGAAGACTGGTTTTGAGTTCGTTGTTGTGAGAAACTGGGCAGTGTTTCTGTAATAGCACAGGGGTTGAGACAGCATAAAGTAAACAGGGATTGGACTGGGTTATAGGATAGAAACTGATACTGGTGAGGAGTGAGCTTCTTGGCTCAAGTAGGCACATGAGAGTATTTGGGTACCTCCTGTGTGGTGGCAAGATGAGAAGGCAGAGGGGGACAGGAGCTGGCTGAGTGGACACAGGGAATACAGGGAGGAGAGGAGTGTGCTGTCTCATTAGGAGGAGAGCAACTAGAAGTGCATAGCAAGGAATGTATCAATTTTTGTTTGAGAGACTGACTTGATTTGTAAACTTTGACTTAAAGCACAATTAAAAAAAAAAAAAAAAGAAGTGATTAATGTCTTGGTCTCTAAGAATCACACAGTCTTGAGTTCTGCAGTTATGCCCTGAAAGCAACTGGCATTTACATAGATGTAGCGAGTAACCTATAAATCATATTGTGTTAAGCTATTGGCATTTTTAAAGTTGATTTGTTACTTGGATGAAGTCTAATGGGTGGTGAAGGGCATCTGTGGAGGTGGTGGTGATGCATTCTTTAATTAATCAAGAACCCAGCCTCTTACCCTTCTGTGGCTTTGCCATTCTCCAGTGACCTTGGCATGTTCTCCATTCAGCCACTGATCAGGAAAGGGCCCATGTGGAAGACAACCTACTTCTTAAACACGTTTACCTGGACGGGCTCATACTATTTCTGTTCACAGTTCATGGCCAGAAGTTAATTGTATTGCCACACCTAACTGTAGGGAAAATTGGACAACATAGTCTAGAGAGAGAGAGCTGCCTTGGAGTTGACTCTGACTCTTGGAATCCTTATGTACAGCAGACCTGAATGCTGCTTGGTCCCATACCATCCTCACAATCACTGGCATGCCTAAATCCATTCTTGTGACTGGTGGTCCAGTCCATCTCACTGAGGTTTCCCTTGCCCTCAGTGACCTTTTGCTTCACCAAATATGATGTTCTCCTCCAGTGATTGATTCCTGCTGATGACATACTTGTTCAAAGTGAGCAAGTCAGACAGTGTTCTGTTTTTATCCATAAGGTTCTCGTTGGCTAATTTCTGGAAGTAGATTGCCAGCCCTTTCTTCCTAGTCTGTCTTAGTTTGGAAGCTCTGCTGAAATGTGTCCATCATGGGTGACCTTGCTGGTATTTGAAATACCAGTGGCATAGCTTCCAGCATTACAGCAACACACAGGCCACCACAGTATAAAAACTCACAGACGGGTAGTGGAAATGTAGTCTAGCACTCAGTAAAAAAGAAAATGACTTTTGACGAACTCATATAGTGCACTCAGTCACACTGGCTTTGTGGGATCGAGCAAGTCATTTCTCTTTTCCTCTGTAGGGCTTACTTTTCCTATGTATTTTATGGTAGTTTAATACTTTCTGCGTGGGACTGTAAGCATTAGATGTGTTCTGTGTATAAAAAAAAATAATATAAGTGTTCAATAAATGTTTTCTATTACTATTTATAAGGAGCCCTGTAGCACAGTGGCTAAAGCACTCGGCTGCCAATTGAAAGATTGGCAGTTTGAACCCACCAGTTGCTTGGCGGGAGAAAGATGTGGGAGTCTGCTTCCATAAAGATTACAGCCTTGGAAGACCTGTGGAGCAGCTCTACTCTGCCCTATAGAGTTGCTATGAGTTGGAATTGACCCCACAGCAGTGGGTATCACTATATTATCAGTTCTAGAGGAACCAGGAACACCCTTACTGAGAGAAGCTAATGTTCTCCGGGTGAACACAAGGCACTTGTCAGCAAAGATTCAAAGGAATCTATACCTCAAAAGGTTTCCATTAAAAACAAAAACAGACAAAAACCCTTGCCGTCTAATGCTTAAATTGAGGTGCTGAGTGACCTGTTGCTCAGGCTCATGTATGAGCTTGTCTAGAACTCCCGGGAAGAGAAAGAATGCACCCAAATTTTGCCGTTTGATAAAGTGGCTGTCACCAGGCCTAATTGTTCCAGGCACCATTAAATGTGAATTGAATTATAGTCCAAATGCCTTTCCATTCAGTTTTGTCGTTTATGACTGTGTCACCAGCTGCAGATACCTGGATGCTGAACGAAGCAAAGAAGACACAGCACCCACCAGAAACCAAACGACTGGAACCACAGATCCTTCTGATTTCTCAGAATGTAATCTGGGTACAGGTTGAAGGATGTAGAACGCAGCCCTGTTTTCCCCTGCAGTTCCATGTAGAAGCGAATGTTTGCAAGACATATTTCGGTCTGCCACAGCAGAGCAATCTTTGCTCTTGGAACGTTTTTGTTGATACGATTCGACTCCCCTTCATCTTTTTTTTTTTTATAGCATTCCTTCCCACACAATCAGTTATTAGGTCTTCAAATCACAGATTGAACATCTTAAACATCCTAAAATAGGCATGCGGAATTGAGGGCCATTTGGCAAATATTAGGGAAATAAATAGTCTTTAAATTTACTGTAAGATATTAACAATCAGAATTATGACTCATAAAGCCAGAACTCTCTGTAAAGAGTGCTGTTTGGCTGTTTATTTTTCTTCTGGAAAAGGGAATCTTGCAGACTGATGATAGGTAGATAGAGACAGAGAGAGGTGGATAATGAAAGAGGTTGTTTAATAAACAAAGTAGTAAAACTAAGGTAAACGTTTGATGATAATGGCTGAACCATCAATATGGAATGAGAACTCCAACTATTTTACTGTAATAACCGAAATTGATTTCAGTTCTACTTTGGACCAAGTGCTTTCCTATAAACTTTGTGTACTTGTTATCTTGAATACTCACAGTAATCCCATAGGGTGAATTTTATTATTCCATTTCATGAATGAAGCAACTATGGGTTGGAGAAGTTGGTCAATTTCACACAGCTGTCAAGTGGCAAGGAGCCCTGGTGGTGCAGTGGTTAAGCGCTCGGCTGCTAACCAACCCACCAGCCACTCTGTGGGAGAAAGATGTGACAGCCTGCTTCTATAAAGATTACAGCCTTGGAAACCCTGTGGGACAGTTCAGTTCTGTCTTATAGGGTTGCTATGAGTTGAATTCGACTGGACGGCAATGGGTTTTTTTTTTTTGTCAAGTGGCAGAGTCAGGATTTGATTCCAAATCTTTCTAACCTCAAAGCCTTCACTCCTTTTATCTTACGACATAAAGAAAAATGTGTATAGCATGCCAGAAATACATTCATTGTCTTGTCTTTACTTTGCTGTTTATTTTCTCTGCACGTATAGACTCTAGAGAAGTGTGTGTGTGTGCTTCTCTCATCTTACACAGCTCTGAAAGTGCCCCTTATTTAGCTGATCTTTCTACCAATATTGGCATTCTCTTGGCCGAGTAGTGGGTAAGGGACATCTTCAATTTATTATGGTGGGAAGAGTCACCTCCAGCTTCAGAAGCTGAACATTGTTATTTCCTTTGCCTTTCCCTCCATTTGCCTCCCTCCACTGCAGAGGGAGTGACAACGCTATAATCTGTGTTGATCATTTGTTTTCTTTTATAGTTTTATCACTTACATACAGATCACTAAACTGATACTGATTAGCTTTGACTATTTTGACCATAATACATAATATTATGTATCATAAATCTTGCTCTGTGTATGTATCGTTGTCTGTCTTTCTCTCTCTGTATCAAATACCTAATTTGCTTAACACGATGATTTTGAGTTTCATACATGCCGAAGCATCGGCAATGTACTATTCGTTTTTGCTGCTGTATAAACCAAACCAACCTGTTGCCATCCAGTTGATTCTGACCCATAGCGGCCCTATGGTTCAGAGTAGAAGCACCCCATAAGGTTTCCAAGGAGTGGCTGGTAGATTTGAACTGCTGACCTTTTGGTTAGCAGCTGAGCTCTTAACCACTCTTAACCACTGTGCCACCAGGGCTGCTGTGTAGAGTATCTTTATATAAATATAATACATTTAATTATCCATTTTATTGTTAATGTACATTTCGGTGATTCCCAGTCTTTTGTTGTTGTATAGGACACTACCGTGAACATTCACCTGGTGCACATGTACAGGAGTTGCTCTCGTGTATGTACAGAGAAGTGGAATTGTTGCGTTTTTGAGTATTTGTAAGTTCATGAGTCGATTCCGACTTACAGTGACCCTATAGGAGAGAGTGTAGAACTCCCCCATAGGGTTTCCAAGGAGTGGCTGGTGGATTTGAACTGCCTACTTCTTGATTAGCAGCTGAGCTCTTAACCACTGTGTCATCAGGGTTCCTCACTGTTACTGACCAAAGAAAAACCAAACCTGTTGGTGTCGGGTCGATTCCGACTCATAGCGACCCTATAAAAAAATAGGACAGGGTAAAACTGCCTCATAGAGTTTCCAAGGAGCATCTGGTGGATTTGAGCTGCTGACCTGTCGGTTAGCAGCCATAGCTCTTTACTATACAGCACCAGGGTTTCCATTGTTAAATTGTTTTCCCAAGAAATTATAGAAACTAATTTACATTTCCCCAAATAGTGTGGGAGAGTTGCTGTTTCTCCATATTCTTGGCCTCCACACTTGGTAGTGTTGGGTGTTATACATTATTTGCCATTTTATCACATTCTCTCTCTTTTTCTCTCCTTCTTTCCATTAATGATAGCTTTTGTTTTTATCTCCTTCTGTAACTTGTTTTCTCAAGTTGCTATTGTCATTTTGCATTCAATTCTGTCTATTTCTTTTACTTGTTTTGGCCTATGTTACTCATGTTAGGAAAGTATCACAATTGCTTGGTGATTGTTGACTTTTTTCCTCATATGAAGAGTAGCGCATTAAAATGCTGATTGGAAACTTTGGGAGGGGCTTTTTAAATGGCGGCCACACTGTAAAATGAGCTGGGTGGTTCATTTAATTTGGAAACCTCTAATGTTAGTGGGATGGGCAGATTCCACAGAGAAAGCACTTTTCACCTACAGGCTGGTGGCCCAAGCCCAAGCCCAGTGCCATCGAGTCGATTCCGACTCATAGCAACGCCATAGGACAGAGTAGAACTGCCCAATAGACTTTCCAAGGAGCGGCTGGTGGATTCGAACTGCCGACCCTTTGGTTAGCAGCCGTAGCACTTAACCACTACGAAGCCTTTTTGCTTATGTCTTGATAGCTGTTGGAGAAAGGGCTGGGAAGTGGTTCTTAAAATTTAACACGCAACCTTTTACTTGCTCATCTTCTCCGTTAATAGTAAAATGGTTGGTCTCTTCATCAGTTCTTTTCGTCCTTGCAAGTTTGTACATTTTTGTCACTGTCTTTCATGTTTACTGTAAAAGTCTTTGAGGAAGAAGAAACTTCATACATATGTTGAGTCGGTCAACTCTACATGAAAATACTGCCATCCTGATTTTAATTTTTATTTCCTTGATTACCAGTAAGGCTGAGGAACGACGTCTATCCACCTTTTCTCTTTTGTTAAATGCCTGCTTATGTATTCTGCACATTTTGAAATCAGTTGTCTTTTTATGCATGTATGTATTCTAGTGCTAATCCTTTGTTACACTCTCTATGGGAGCAGATCCCCAGGTCTTTTCTCCCATGGAGCCGCTGGTGGGTTCAAACTAGCGAACGTTACCATTGTGCCACCAACAACTCCACTTTGTCCTAGTGCCTCCAAATTGTTAGACCAGAGTTTAAAATTTAAATATTAGGCTATCCTATTTCAGTTATTTTTTCAATGCCTGCTACTCTCAGGAAGAGCGAAGTACCAAGCCATATCTTTTGGAGAATGATCTTTGAATTACAAACAAGTAACAAATGAAATAGAGCTCCTAAATGAAATTTCAGAAAATAGATTATAGTTTTTTTTTGTTTAGTTGTTATTTGGAAGCAAGGAAAATAAATCTTACTTTGCTCAGCTAGGATTTACCTGCTACCAAAATTCAGATCCTCAGATTGGAAATTTTGTTTTGATGGTAAAGAATGCAGGCAAGTAGATACAAGTGGACGTGATATCTTGTATGCCTGGCTCAGTGCTTCACAAATTCACTTTATTATTTGATTTAATTCTGCAACAGACTCTTCTAGAATATTGTAGCTATTACTCTAATATTATGTAAATTATTTTAAACAAGTCTTTAAAATCAGACTAGGAGATAAACCACTTATTTTTGCATTTTTTAAGTGTTTTGTGTTAATGAGCAATAGACCCCCTACTCTAAAGTGTGGAGAATGTGTAGTGTACAGTTTCTTGATAAGCTAAAATGCGTAGCTTTTTTAATTGGGGGGAAAAAAGTTTCCATTATGGTATATTGTAGGTTCTGAGCATGGGAGTTGGTGGCAGAAAATGCTTTCAGTGTTTTCTTTCAGATCACAATGGTTTTCCGAGGTTGCATGTGACATGAAGCAAGTTAGACCCAAATCTGTATTCCCAGGGCAATTTGATGGCCTTTCAAACAGTTTTCTATGGGGAAGAGACCAGAATCATAACTGGGATCTGAGATTGCAGGTGAAAGGGTAATTGCCCAGTAGAGGGATGTACCACGTGTCATTTCTGAAAAGGGGAAGGACTCTTGAGAACTTTACCTTTGATCACCTTGCCCTATTGGAAGGTGGCATATGATATTTTTAGAACACAAGATACTGAGCCAGAATTCATTCCTATCTCAATGCTGCGTCTTTAGAGATTTAATGATTTGGGGGCAAGCTAGTCAATTTCTTTGAGTCTCAGTTCCTTCACCTGCAAAGAGGAAAATCTCTGCCACACATCATCGTTTTAAGAATCAAATTGTGTAATTACCTAAAAGCACTTTGTAAGCAGTAAAACACTGCACCAATTAGGTTATCATTAGTACTTTGATTAGCTAATCTATGTTGTTAATTATGACGAATCAAGTGAACTTTTCTATAAGGGTTTAAATACTTGTCACCTACATGACTCAATAATTCTGCATGATGACTCAAAATCATGACATCCTTTAGCAGGTTAGGGAGGCATTGGTGCCACAGTGGCAAACAGACAATGGAGCAGACTGGGGTTCCTCTGTCATTCTTTTCCCTGGTATCTGTGCGTCCTTGGGAA
Source organism: Elephas maximus indicus (assembly GCF_024166365.1). Lineage (NCBI taxonomy): Eukaryota > Metazoa > Chordata > Mammalia > Proboscidea > Elephantidae > Elephas > Elephas maximus. The sequence goes on from NC_064839.1 coordinate 26,760,311, forward strand.
AATTTCTGAACCTCTCTGGTTTCTGATTCCCTTACCTTTAAAATGTGTTGTTTTTGTTGTGTGCCGTTGAGCTGATTCCGACTCATAACGACCATATAGGATAAAGTAGAGCTGCCCTTTAGGGTTTCCTAGGCTGTAATCTTTATGGAGAGCAGATTGCCAGGTCTTTTCTCCCATCGAACTGCTGTTGGATTTGAACCATCAACCCTTTTGGTTAGCAGTTGAGCACTTAACCACTCTGCCACTAGGACTCTATAAAATAAAGATACTCATTTCTACCTCCAAGTGTTCTGATGAGTAAATAAGATGATAAATGCTATCAACATTAAGTTCCTGAAACCTACTGTAAGTACAGTGTTAATTATTCCTGTTCTTTATCTCAAATCCATTCCATTGGAAACATGATTTGAATCTTTGAAAAATATTTTTGTGATTCCTATGTGCCCGTTGGAGGAAGAAGCATGCTTTAGTTAGCCACCAGAATTTGGAGATCGAGTATCTGCTGACTAACTGAGAATGACCAAATCCTCTCCATGACTGAATCCATCTCAGCTGAACTTTGCTCTGGATTGAGGGTGCTTGGCTTTATCCTCAGAGAGGATATTTTTGTTGTATTTTGCTCTAGCCAACATCATCCTTAGCAGTGGGTCTCAGAGACAAAACAAACATTTTTTTTCTAGTTTCAACAGAAAATTAATAATAATGTGGGATCCTAATGGCTGCTAATAACCAAAAGGTCGCTGGTTTGAACCTACTAGCTGCTCTGCAGGAGAAAGATGTGGGTATCTGCTTCCATAAAGACCACAGCTTTGGAAACTCTATGGGACAGCTCTGCTCCGTCCTATAGGTTGTCATGAGTTGGTTCGACTCGATTGCAATGGATTTGGGTTTTTTTTTTTTTGGAAACATTGTCCTGGCCTCCCTTCTAAAAAGGACTTACTGCCCAGCTGTGGGAAGTACATCAGCAGAGCAGCTAGTGTCTGGCTTTCGGCTTCTCAGTGTCTGCCTCAGCTGCAGAACTACTTCACCCAGGATCACACCTGTCCTGGGCCAGCACATCCAACGAG